>NC_073702.1:1798437-2426875 GCF_023634085.1 Falco cherrug | reverse complement strand
ATAACAGCCCCATGCCACAGCAAACCCAACCAACTGTCTAATCTTTCAGAGATGCGAAGTCTTGTATCTTTTGCTGTTGAGCTTGATCTAATGGTATACATAGAAATCTGTGATGCCTTCTCAGGAGTAGATCCATTGATCATAAGGCATCCTATTTTCATTTCTTTCCCTGCTGTTCACCAAAGTCAGAAAACTTTATCATCAGCTTCAGCTTTATCCCAGCTCCATTCGTTTTCTAAGTGTATTTCAGTTCCGTGCACACCCACAGTGGAAAGCTTTAAATCTCCCTTGCTAGCGTGTATTCCTATACACCTAGTATATTTAACATTAGCTTGAGACCATAACCACTCTAGGGTTCTTTGACAACAGGTTAGGAGAGGCAGCATTGCTAGGGTTTGGAATAGTAACATGAACACAGCATTTTCATTTGCTGTAAGAGAAAATAAATATTTGTTTCAGCAGGGAGAGTCTGAACAGGATGTCCTACTAAAAAGAAAGAAAAATCCAATGTGCACTAATTCTCTGTTACACCACTGTTATTCGTAGCTTCCCAGGTAAGTGGGCCACAAGGTTTTAGTTAAGGTCAGCTCCAGTTAGGTATGCATGCCATTTTCTGGTAGTGGGTTTTTGTATAACTTCTGGGGTGCAGTCCCCTTTAGGATTGCTTCTAGTAAATTAAATGGCCCTCTAAGTTTGCACAGGTTGTCCCTGATGTGTTTTCTCAATTTGTTTAACTGCTTGGACTAAAAAACCCCAGTCTCTTCCCATTCAGAGTATCATTGTTCTGTTTCTTTAAATGTGATTGAGCTGAACAATAAAGGTCTTTTTGGCCCATCAAGGCCAGTTTGTAACAGGTTACTGCAAGTACCCTGTTCAGCAAAGCTGCCTTCAGTTATAATACGGTCACAGTGGTGTATTGGCCCCAGTGACTGATAGGTTTTTAATTCTTCAGTTAGAGTTTTGACCACCTCTTTATGTTCTAATTTCCACTCCCAGGGTTTGCCTTTCCCTGAGAGTAAGTGTAATGGATGGGAAATGATAGAAAATCCAGGTACATGCTTCCTCCAGTATCCTCAAGTTTCCATTAATTGTTGTAACTCCTTCCTTGAGTGGGGCATTTGCAGCTCTTTGATTTTTCTTAATGTATCTGGAGGGATCAGTGCAGCACACTGTCCACCAAGTGCCTAAAATTTTTACTTCTTTATTTAATCCCTGACATTTTTCAGGTGGAATCTCAATTTCTGCTTTATTTAGTGCTTGCCATACTGCTGCTGCTGCTTCCCCCACCTTCTCAGGTTCCTCCAATCAGAATATCATCTATATATTGGTACAGTTTCACATCTTGGGGAAGTGAGACTGTCTGTAAAAGTTCAGCATCTGTGGCATGAGCAACTGTGGGTGAATGTTTATACTGCTGTGGGAATCTGTTAAAGGTATATTGAATTCACTTCCAAGTGAAAGCAAACTTCTCTTTATACTCCTCCAAGGAAACCATAAATAACAGATCTTTTACATCTAGATCTGCCATCCATGGGTGTGCAGCTGCTTGCAAAGTAGCTGTTAAGTTTGCAGTGTTTGGTACAGCAGCTGTTAATGGGGCTGTATTAGCATTCAGGCACTGTCAACCAGTTGTTAAATGCTACCTCCCATATAGTTTCGGAACTGGCCCGACAGCTGAGTTATATGGGGAGTGGGTTCTAGGGATAATTTATTGTTTGTCTAAATCAGCTATGACTTCAGAAATTCCCTTTCGTGCTGCAGCAGAAATTGGATATTGTGATACGTCAGTAATTTTGGAGTCAGGGAGTGCAGGAGCTGCACGCAGCACACACACTGCAAATACCAGATTTCTGCCAGGGTTGGGGTCGATGTTTGAGCCGAAGCTGCCATTCGATAGGTGCCAGGTTCATCCATTTAAAACACCAAACCCTGAAATACTTTCATGATGATCTTTAATTGCAAAGTGAACAGCTGACAGGCACTTCTTGCACTGGAGCATAGTCTAACCTTGGCAGTTTGACACACACACTTGCTCCATTCACAATGGTAATCTTAACTCTTCACCACACGGATTGCATGCCCAGCTTCTTGGCATCTTGTGTTAGAAGTGAAATTTGTGCTCCCGTATCTATCAAAAGCTTCACCAATTGTCTCTAAGAACCAACTGTAATTAAAACGTAAGGGCCATCTTCACTTATTCGCTGATAAGCTTCCACTTTCCGGACAGGCAGGCGCAAATGCCTGCTGGATGTTACTGGGTTTTTTACTTCATGTCCTGCAATTCCTTCCTAAGGGGGAGGAAGGGATTGTCTTCCTTTCTGGGGAATGGTGCTGAAGAGGTTGAAACACTCTCCTTTTTTTCACCATTATCTCATTTCTGGAATGCTTCAATCAGACTCAAGATAATGCCGGGAGGCTGGTCTTGAATTTTAGGAGTGCCTAGGGCTAATGCATCCTTTTATAATTCATTCCTCTGTTCTTGAGATTCTGTTCGTGGGATTTAAAATTTGTTTACCTTTGATCTAGTTTCTGTCCCCTGTTTCAAGGGTCTTTGTGATCTCCTCCCAGGGGCTTCTGTTTTTATCAGCTGGTGCGTAGTCCCAGCCCATGTCATGACTGTAGTTAGTAATGCCGTGCATTAATTCCACCAATGAAGGGAGTTGCTTAGGAGCATTATTGCCTTGGGTTTTATTATATTCAGTGTCTCTTTTAATGTCATCCCATTTTGCAACTACAGAGGGTTTAAGAATTGCTGGGGCTTCTCTAATCAGTGGTTTTAACATCGTGAAATCTATTGTAGCAGGTAGTGGGACATCATGGGATCCACGTTCATGAGTGGCTTGTATGCTAGTGTCTTTGCGACGGCTGTGGAGAGCTCATGTAGAGATTTAATGGGCATTATGTAATAAGGAGGGTTCACCTTGCTCCGTAGCGTCTATTACTCCAGCCCAATAAGGTACTAGGCTGGTGATAGAATAAGGTGCATTTGTCGAGTCAGGTCCTGAATTTCAGAAAACTCCCAGACCCCAATAGGCATTTGTTTTGCCCTCATTTAACATTGTTTGTTTGCTGCCATTTAGGCATACTCGCCACAAATATTCAGTTTCAGTTTCACCTGGTTTTCTCCTATATCTCTCTTGCAAATTCGTTAATTGTGATGGATCCTTGGGGATGGTTCACATACTATGTTGCAGATGACCACCACAAGTTCCACAGCCTTTAACAACAGGTCTAGCTTCATACTCAGAGGACCTGTGGGGAACAAAAGTTTGTCATCTTCTGGCTTGCTATTATCAGGATCACACCAGCTGTCTCCATCCCAGTCTTCAGGGGACACTATTAGTTTCCTGATCTGTACATTGTCAGGGGGACATGGAGCTGTATAAGCAGAATTTTGAACCTTCCATTGAATTTTTGTCTTTTCTCCTTTTCTTTCTGTAATTGTTTTTGCAATTGTTCAATTTTTAAAGACAGCAATAACTCAGTTGCCTTCCTACTCTCTGCTTCTGTAGGTCCTGCTCCCTCCTTTGTCTGTTCTCCCTTTCTTGATATGCAGCTCCTAAGCAGGTACCTAGCTTCTTGCAGTTAATTCCTTTCCCTTTTCCACCCTTTGTGTAGCCCCTAGTTACACTTAGGTGCTCTTCAATGGCTTTCCAATTATGCCAACTGTCACAAACTCATTCTTCTGAGAAACTGGGACTGGATTCATTCCATGACTGTAAATAATAGGTGCTACTACTTACCATCCTGCCAGCTACACCAGTTTGTCACAGATGGAGTGATGCACTTTGGTCATGAGCGAAGTAGCAATATGTTTATTGAGACGAAACAGTGATTTAATGAAGTTTGATAATAAATGTGACAGTGATTTAAGAAGATGTAATAGAAAGGTACATACTCAAATCTAATCTAAGTGCAAGCACAAAAAATCCAGGAGCAGCATCTACCTTTACAGCCAACAAATGAGAATGTTTAATAATTAGAGCTAGTTTGTAACATTTATCATTTTACAGTCTCTTAGGAGAAAAAAACCCAAACAGCCAAATTTCAAATTAAATATATAATCTGTCCCCATAGTGGCATAATTTGGTAAAGTAAAATTTTTTCTAAGTCCTGGATAACAATGTGTGAAACTATGTAAATATATTTCCCAAATTATATAGTACTAAGCCGGATTGGGAGCTTGGGGTGAGTTACCTGCCATCTCCCAGGCTCTAAGTAAAATGAGCCAAAGCTCCTTCTCTGGAGCTGAGAGAAAATGACAACTAAGCCTTACCTGGCTGAATTCTTGTCGGTTCCCAAAAGCGGTCACCTCCTCAGACATGTTGCTCAAAGGGAACTGCCTCTGCCCTGTTCCAGAGAATGCCAAGATACTAATCAGCTTGAACTAAAACCATGCCAGAAACATACTAAATATTTCACTTAAAGGATGTAAGTGACCTTGCCCAGGTGCTTTGGTTAACATAAGTATGTGGCTAACATGGATGAAGCCAGCAGATGGAAAAAGCCAGCAGTGGTGAAGACAGTTAAAATTGCTGCTTCCCAATGAACCTGTGCAAATTTTAGCAGCATCATATTTAGCAAAGTCACGTTCTTCCAGCATAGCATTAAAGTAGTTTCTTACTTACATTCCTCCTCCCAATTATCTTGCTGCTTTTTTTTTTTTGCTTTTTTTTTAAAAAAAAAATTATTTCGTGTAGGTTTCACTTGCTTCTTGCTGGCTTACTGGGGAAAATAGAAGAGTTGGAGGGAAGAGAGGAATTGGTGTGGTTATTAAGAGAAGATGTCAGCCTGAGAGGAGCAGCTTTCTAGCTCTGCTATTTAAGCCTTCCAAGACAGGTTGCAGTAATGCAATCTCTTTCACTTTTAGACTCTCCTTCTTTCTTGTAGGCCTCATTTTTCCTCTGTAAGGCATTTAATCTCTTCCATCTTTTTCCACATTCATGACCTGGTATCCAATTACGGTAACTATTCTTGCTTCCTTATGTCACCTATATCTTTTCAGTATTTATCATTTTCAAATAGTATCTCTTACCACAGACTTTATTCATATTTTTAGCCTTAAAAAGCCAATTAAAATTCACAGGAGCTGATAAGTCTAACGTTTTTCACTGGTTTTAGCGATTTTCATCACAGTCAGTTTTTATATGCAAATATAGTCTTCAGCTTGATATCTCAGACTTAGGCAAAAAACATGACCATTAGCAGCTTATGATTCCTACTGAAATTTGCCCTAGGTAAGATACAGATTCACTGCAGCTGAAGATCAGAATGATTAGAATATCAAGTTTAAATAGCAATTTGTAATGCTTCATTTGACATCTTAAAACCTTCACGCCTGTCTGTTTTTTAAGAGAGCTGGCAATTCTGACACAGATAACTGTCATGAGACACTACCTGTTATTTTATTTTAAGTAGGTACTAATTGCCACCGTCAAGCTAGCTGAACTTCCACAAACTGATAATATGTTTTAATTTAATTTATGTGCAATAATTACTTAAACCAAACACAATTTATGCCATTTTATAGGTGGTGTTCTGAGCTGCAGTTGTCCATAGTTCAAATTGCATTAAACCCCGTTCAGCATCTTCTGTATCTCCCTATACTGCTGCATTTTCAAGAAATTTCGAATTCCAGTACAGGGAGAGACTGGTACATTCTTAACGTGCAAAAATGATGGTGATCATAATATTTTTTCCAGGCCCATTTCAGGAAATATGCAGTGTGTTATAACATGTAAGAAAGTTCCAAACTGTTTTGATTGTCAAGAGTCAGGAAAAAAAAAAAACATTTTGGGGTTCTTTTAAAATAATCTGAGAATAAAAACAACAAGCCTAGAGACTGTCTTTGATTAAATAGTTATGATTATTTTTTTTTAATACAGTACATCAGTCACTGACTTACCTCTTTCCTATTAGATTTAACATTCCCTAATGCAATATATAAAAATGTAAAGCATTTGGAAGGAAATATCTGAAAATATTATTTGAAACTGTCAGTTTAGTATTCTAATTTACCCTCCAGTAAGTATTGTATTTTAAAACAAAACCAGACGAAAAAAAATGCAAGAGCATCAAAATACACTAATACTATAACTCAGTCTCCAGATGGAGATTGTGATGAGAAATAGAGAGACAGTGCTGATATAGAAAGATTAAAATTGATTTTTCATACAAGTACAATGTAAAGTGATAATGTTTCTTAGGCTTCTTGGTATTTACACAGAATTTCTACTATTGGTAGCAGACAGTCAGAATGTAATCCAGAAAAAAAGCCCAACATTATTTAAAAAAGGTAATGTATTATATATATTTGATTTACATGTTTGGGGTTTTTTTAATTTATTTCAGAAATTACAAGTTGACAAAGCAGCACGATATGGAATGTATCTAACCTGCTAATTCAGGAAAAGCAGGCAAAATATTTCATGAATTTGCAGACTATGAAAGGCTTAAAGATGAATCTTTCTGTTAAGGTTTCTGGAGGTCTCTGAAGAAGACTTGCACTTGCAGAGGTAATTTTTTTTCTTGATGAAAATATAAGGACTTCAATTGTCCCTTCAATTAGTCATTCTCTACCTTACCTCACTTCTAAAAATAAATCTGGAAGAAGATAGCTGAGGCAGAATTAAAGTTATTTTTATTTCACTGAATGTGATGTTAAAATATATTTAATCCATTTAAAAAAAAAAAAAGTATTTTATTTTACTCTAAATTTTTTTAAAACTACTAAAGAAAAAAAAGAAGTTTTAGCCAGAAATTTGCAAGTGAGGAAGCTGATATTTATAACCATTTACTCAGGGATTAAAATTCTTTGCTGTGAAAATGACGGATGATACTGTGCTCAACCCCATATCTCCAGAAAACATCCTAAATACATATGCAGTGTTTAGGACACAGGTCTGTTTCTCAGTCAGCTCTGTCAATACTGTGTCATTCCCTGAATTGACAGTAAAAATTTGAACTTTAATTTTCCCAATAATTCCCTTGACTGTGCAGAAAGGTGGTATTCAGACAGGGATTCCTTAGCTCTCAGGGATGCTGTAGTTAAAAACATGTCTGTGACAGAGAACAAATGGTAGTAAAGAGCTTCACTCGTGTTGTAAACATCTGAATTACACCTCATGTACTGGCAGATTGCAGTTCCAAGAGCAAACATGCCAAGAGAGGCCATCGCACAACATCCCTGATCTGGCTGAGGTCTCCAGTTTCTCAGCTCCTGCAAGAAAGGAATGACACAATTGGTTGTAAATATAGCCCTCCATTTTGTAAATCTATTTTTGCCCCAATTTTCTGCCTTAATGTGTTTCAAGCAAACAATTTAATCTAAATTTATAAATCTTTTCAGGATAGCCAAAATGACAATTGTTCTGTTCCCTTCCAGTGCAATTCCACATTTAATCAAGACTTTTCAGACATGTACCCTAGTAGAATATTTTTCAGTTCTTCTTTAGACCTTTCCAGACAGCCACAGTAGTCCAGAGGACAGAAGTCCTTTTCTATGATTTCAATATTTTCCACTACCCTTGTTTATTTTTCTATACTGAAAGACCTCTCATGTTGTTCATTCATAAAATTTGATTTTCTCTGCAACTCCAAGATTTATATGATATAAATCAGAATTACTAATAAAATAATATGCTTAAAATGAACACTATATAAATCTGAGTTTTACCCGTAGTTTCAATAAAGCATACTACAGCTCAAAATACTAATTCAGCTACAGAGTGCTCTGGGAAAGGTGTATTTTGCATCAGACAATATCAGTCTTTATGGGGAAACAAGAAAACAAGTAATTAACACCCGAGAAATTATTAAAGATTTGAGCAGCCTATAGGACTTCAAACTTTAAAAAGCATTGTCTGCTGCAAGCAAACCCACCACAGCAATGATCACCTTTTCGATGCACTTAGGAGACTATGTGAGCCACGTCCTCACTGTATTACAACAGTGCATCTGTGTATAGTACGGATGATGTGTCAGCAGATGTTAAGGGCAGGAGGACAGGTGAAAACTCCCCGTCACCCTCCAGCAATTGTGGTGCTGTCTTTAAGAAATCTATTTTGCATATTTTAAAAATACATTTTTTTTAAGGTCACAGTTTTTCCTGAACTTCCTTAATCAGTCTCTGTAGTTTCCCAACATGAGAGATAACAAAAACCTTGAAACTTAAATTTAACATTTAATACTGTGGGCAGACATGTCTTTCCCTAATATAAAAAAGTTTTCTACAGGGGTCCAAATATTGATTTTAAGGGTCTTTTCCAAGTCAGGATCTTTGACACAATGGTTCAAATGATTTCAAAACTATTTAAATTATTAAAATGTACATGTGTACATTTATAATCATGCAAACATTTAGGCTGGTAAGAACACTAGAAATCATTGCAGTTTGTTCCTCTAGTTACAGCAGAGATAATTTTTATGTTAGAAATGTAGAAAAAAAAATTCCTACAGCCATTCTTGATCATGAATCATCCATCCTCTTTGAGATTTGTCTATGGCTACAGTTGAAGAGGTAAGAGTTCAGAGTAACGGTTTTCTGAGAAATAGAATATTAAAATAAAATTCACATACATATTTGATTTTTCTGTCATAGATATTTGACTTTTCTCTAATTACAATATTATAAGAAAATATTATCAAATATATATGTATTTTCAGCTTTGATTTGCTTTTAGTATGTTCTTTATGTGAAAACAGACTACAAAAAGAGTCTGTGCCATCCACTCCTATCTTTTTTCCCAATAACACAATGTGTATCTACCCATATTAACATTCCGGCTGTGTGATTCATCCCACCATGTTGCAGTAATTGCTATGTTTTCACACTTTTCCTTAGGCATTATTGATTCAAATTCATCCTGTTTAGTACTCATGCTTCTGACAATAGGAAACTGTAGGTAAAAAACGTCTGCTCCTCAAAAGGATTTAAAGCCTAACAATGGACTTCCCCCAGCTTTTGCTGTATCGTCAGGATTTAAGTTTTCATTAAAAAAAGAAAGATTGCAGAACGACAAATTTTGGGAGAAGCCTTCACTGTGTAAAGTGTGTTCAGAAGTGTTCAGAAGAATGCATATTTTCTAACAGAATTGTGAATTCCTCACATTGTTCTTACTGCATTGTTAAATGTAACATTGTAATTACCTACACTGTTAACCAAAAGCTGCTGATTGTCACAGCAGAACGAATAGGCTATGGCACTTATCCACTGTGACTAACTGTATCTGCCACCTCTGGGACCCCATCCATTTGAAAAGGTTTCTTTAACATAATAGAAGTTTTGACTTCACAGGGTTACAACATTTTACTCTTAAAGGCTTGCTTTTTCTTAAAGGAAAAATAGCAAGAGAAGAATTGCAAGTTTAGTCAGCTGAAAACTGCTAGGATTTCCTAGAAAGCTGTCCAGCAGCAAAGACTTTTCAGCTTATCATAGAATGGTTTGGGTTGGAAGGGACCTTAAAGATCATCTAGTTCCAACCCCCCTGCCACGGGCAGGGACACCTTCCACTAGACCAGGTTGCTCAAAGCCCCATCCAGCCTGGCCTTGAACACTTCCAGGGATGGAGCATCCATGACTTTTCTGGGAAACCTGTGCCAGTGCCTCACCACCCTCACATTAAAGAGTTTCTTCTTCATACCTGAACTAAATCTACCCTCTTTCAGTTTAAAGCTATACCCTTGTCCTATCATTACATGCCCTTGTAAAAAGTCCCCCCCCAGCTTTCTCGTAGGCCCCCTTCAGGTACGGGAAGGCTGCTAGAAGGTCTCCCCAGAGCCTTCTCTTCTCCAGGCTGAACAGCCCCAACTCTCTCAGCCTGTCTTCACAGGAGAGGTGCTCCAGCCCTCTGAGACCCTCCTCTGGACTTGCTCCAACAGGCCCATGTCCTTCTTATGCTGGGGGTTTAGCACATTTTGATTGTCTAGCCTGCATCTTAATAAAATCTTAGCACAGAGATATAGAAAAAGAATCAGGAAAAAATAAACATGAAATTTCCACAGAATTTCTGAAGTGGTGAATAAAAGCATTTGCTTATTTTCCCCAAATGCGCTCATTCACCTGACATTTGCAAGGACTCCTAAATGAATTTCTCCATCAATTATCTCTAATTTTCATTAACTCTACACCTTTCCTGGCATTTAAAATTGCTTATGGAGCCACAAATACTCTTGTGGGTCAGGAGCTATGAACAGAACCAGAGCAGAAAGCAGCAAGAAAATTAGTTCCAGACCTTTCCGCAGTTGGATTTCACTCGCAATTTGAACTGTAACCAGAGTTTGAAAACTCTGTCTTAGGCAATGACAATTAGTGGGCCAAAGTATAGGAAAGAAAAGGAGACACTATTACAGGTGTATAATATGGAGTCTATACAGTAAGCACACGGGCAGAAGGCAGTTGAGGTGAAGTGGGATGTAAGTGGTCACGCCTTGCACTGTGCAGCGGTAGATGGACCTAGAGTCGTTCTTACCATTTCAGATGAGGGACCCAGAGGATGGTCAACACCATAAGTTCTTGGATTGTTTTGCTTGTCAGATGCGTGACTTAAAAATTGAAAGGAAATGAAGCAATACTAAAAACAGCTTCTTCTCAAGGCTGCTCTTTCAGTACAAGTCCCATGTTACTGATAATCTTACTCTTTCTTCCCATTTACATTTCTCAAAGCAAAATGCTTCTAGAG
Source organism: Falco cherrug (assembly GCF_023634085.1). Classification (NCBI taxonomy): domain Eukaryota; kingdom Metazoa; phylum Chordata; class Aves; order Falconiformes; family Falconidae; genus Falco; species Falco cherrug. The sequence goes on along the minus strand of NC_073702.1, from coordinate 2,416,196 downwards.
GAGCATTCCCTTCATATCACAATACAGAAACACACCACCTCATTGGATTACTGCGGGACCTGTGCACTTCTAATCTGCTATGAACTTTCTTCCAGTTTGTCCTATATAATTTTTTGTATTATGAAATGGTTCCTCTTCTAGCCAATAACCCTGTGTTTAAATGCAGGGTTTTGAGTGTGGAAAAGTGTGATTTTACCATTAGTAAGGCTAAATATATGTGTTCCAACTGCCCTAAGTGTGGAAATCAGAAGGATTTAAAGGATTTATAAGTAAGGAGGAATAATAATGCTTTCTCCCCTTCCTTTCCTCTGACTTGCATCAGAAATTTCCAAGCAATAGATTCATAACTATTACTATCACAATCGGGAAACACATCACATAAAAATATAGCTAAACTAGTTGAAGAAGTGCATCACAACAGAATAGTTGCAAAGAAAATCATGAAGTCATGTAGGATAATGAAGGACTATTTTGTGAGTGGTTGCTGACAGTGATATATTCTCTCTGGCCATAAAACGTAGAGTTATATTTTAGAAGAAAATGTAAAAAAACAGAAGTAATAGCACAGTAGGACACCAGGACCCGTGCCCAGGGCCCTACAGTAACAGAGATGAATAAAAATTATGTTATTCATGTAGCAAGAAACACAAATTCTGCTTACAGAGCTAGAGTTTCAGTTTGAAACTCCTGGTGTTAAAACATAAGCTTGAGGGTGGTTAGTTCTGCCGTTGAGGACAGTACATACATCCATAGTATTTAAATAACTGGAGATGTATGTGATAAAAAAAAACCTAAGAAAATTTGCTTCCCCTTAGGTAGTAAAATGCCTTACCAGAAAAAATGAGGCAGTTTCTTCCTTTTTAAAGGTCCACAGCAAATAATGAATTAACCTTTCTGTTAAAGAAAATTGGGAGAAGAGGGCAGGAAAGCATGGTGACTAGCTGGAAAGAATGGACACAATCTGATGATCAGAAACTTCCCAGTTCCAAGACTGTGCCTCACTTTACCCTGATCATCTAAAGCTGCGTGAGTAATATAAGCCAGACTCACTATTCCTAAGAAAGAGATTTCATAGGTACCTACCACAGCTGAGAGGCATCACCTTCCAGGGCTGACCAACCCTCTCTTACGGCAGTAGAGGAATCCTAGACAGATTGCTTAAACTTTTACACAGCTAAACATAGATCAGACCGGGTCCACTTGGGTAACTGCCCCTGTTAATCAGTTGGATGTATCCAGGGTGTTCTCTGACACTGAGGTCTACTTGTATCTGATGACCTCATGCATCTGTGCTACCAAACTTTTTTACTCTCTAAAATAAGGTACTAGCATACAATTTTTTTTTGTTGGGAATGGTCTGTGACCCATATTAATTCCTCAGCTGCACTCAGGAATTGTTCAGGTAGTCCTGCTCGGTATAAATCAAAACTATATCAGGGACTATGTTAAAAATTTAACAGTGAGACAAGTGAAGTACCACTGCATGGGAATCTTGCCTGGCACTGTGCAATTTTCCAGTATGAAAGCAGCCTACATGTCTCTTTCCTTAATCTGTTTAGGCCACTTTAAAACCTTGTGATTTTTTAATGGAACATACAACTCTAAATTTTTACCTATGAGCTATTCATCCATCACTTTTACATTAATCGCTGCTAGGCAGTGTAACACTGTATACAGCTACGTAGCAAAATACAGACCTCCTGCTGAAACGTTCCAATAGTCCAAATCTACTTTTAGATAGTTAAATATCTAGTAGTTCACAGAATATTTCATCCAGCTAAACTAATGCAGTAAAACAGTAGGCGGTAAATGGTAACATTTTAAATCCAGCTCACTAGTACAAAATTATCCCCACAGCTTTTATATCTTCTGGTTGCAAATTAATAAACCAAGAATCTAAATTAGCATATTATATCAAAGTCTAAGTTTGCAGAGTCAAAATTCCACCTCTGGTGGATGTTTCTCATGCCAGTGTCAGACTTGCAAAAATTTTCTTTTAAATACAGTTGAGATAAAAACTATGGGAAAAAATCTAGCCAACAAAGCACTTTCATCCCATTTGAAATGTCCCTGTTGCTAAATCTTCCGTTACATGTTTAGTTTATGTCATCATACAGTGACAACTGAATAAACCCTAATGTTTTGTCTTGAATTTCATGACATATAGAGTCTCATTCATGCATACTACATTATAATAACAATAACACATTAAATAATCTGGATCAGTTTTCTTCAGAGAAGACAAATGTTCATGTTAACTTGCGGTAAAAATAAAGTAAGAGGTGTTTAAGTAGCACTTGCAACTAACAGCGAACATAAGGAGTGATAAGAGTGACTCGATAGGAGGACTGGGAATTATCCAGTTTCTGGTTTTCTTGCAAAACTGCAGTTTTATAATTTATTAAGAACCAATAGGATTTACATTTCTTGCTGCTTTCATGGACCTGCTGTCACTGTCAGGATTGTCTTGTTCAGATGATACAGGCAGATATCCACACAGGGAACAGGCTGTGTTGGTGGCCCCAGTATTTTTCCATAATGATGATATATTACTATACAAACCGAGATATGTCTTGGAATATGTTGCATTCCCTCTCTGCGCTTGCCATACCTTCTAATTTTGTTTGTCTTGTCTACACAAAAGTAAAGCAGTGACAGAACCTAAAAGAAAAAAGAAAAAAAAAAAGAAAGAGCCAGCTGTTGATCAAGCATATATATTATGGATGTATATACTTTCTATTTCTTTCTGGTAAGTTTAGTTTGGTGTGGTAAAAAGAAATTTATTTTTATTATTTTATTTGCCCTTAAGATACTAGAAAGTTTATTCATATTTACAAGTATTCATATTTCTTCTTTTGTACCCTCTGTTGCAGTCTTCATTACCTATGTTCTCAAAGTATTTATTTCTTTAAAAAAAGCAAAATGCATTGAAATAATTTTTAAATAGTTCTTTACAGTTGTTTAAACTTTACCACCTGGTTTCAGCAAATTAAAAAAACAAAACAAAACAAAACAAAACATACCAAAACAAAACCAGAAAAGGACCACAACTAAAATCAAAATTCATTGCCCAAGGCAGCCCAAGTATATATACTACATTACCACTTATAAGCACAATGGCATAGCAAAATCAATAAATCATGATCTCACAGTACTATTTTGTGTTGGTGCATGGGTTTGGGTTTTTTTTTTTTATATATATATATTATTTAAATATTTTCAAAGAACCCTTCCATGTTAGGAAGAAATATATAAAACTATCTAATCAATGTTATGTTTCCCTTTGATGTTAACCTAACTCCTTTGCTTTTATGAGGGTATGAAATGTTAATGGTTAAACAAAGCTTGCTGAATGTTTATATGATTTATCAGCTTTGGCAATGTGGTTTATTTTCAGAAAGTAAATTGAAAACTTGGGCTCTAATCCAGACTATACTATAATCACATGCTTAATTTTAAGCACAAGAAGCAATGTCCTTAAAGCCATGTGCAAAAATATTAAACACATCTTTTTTCTTTTGTCTGCATCAAAACTTAAACTGCAAGAGATGTGAGTCCTGTCCTGTCTCTTTTGGCTTTTTCAGTCTTTTTTTTTTATTACCTTTCTCATTACTCAGGAAAGCAAAATAGTCTTAATTGTGATATAGTGTCAAATCCTATGGAGGAATGCAAAAGTTTTGCCAGTTCATACTGTGAACTGGATAGACACCTGGAAAATTTATCTCTAGCTCTCTACACATCAGCTTGTCACCATTTTTCAGCAGCTAGTTTACAATGTAATGACACTGGAAGTGGGAGCCTAAGTCTCTGTCTCCCTGCTGATGAAGTAATCAACATACACCTGTTTTCTGCTTGGAAAAATGAGCAATTGATGTGGTGGCTTTTTAACCTGCAAGATGGTGATAAACTAGCATGCTGTAAACATTTGAATTTGACAAACTTTCTCTTACTGTTTGCAAATTGAACGTGAGCAGCAGGACACTGGCACATGCGTCTCTTTCTGTGATGACAGACTATAATGTCACTGGTAAAAAATTATGGCCAGTGAAGGTAGGGAAATCTCACTGATTCTTTCATCCAGAAAACGAAAAAGGTTACTTAAGGTTATAATGTGAATATTCATATATTTCCACAGCATAAGAACATATGAAGTCATCAAAAACCTAGATTAGACAAGTCCAAGCAACTACATAGTCCATCAGAATCTTAAGAGGAACTTTCTCCTCATGGCCCCCACCCCATGTATGAAGCACAGCGCATCATGCAGGCTAAGAAGACGTAAGCTAAAAACGTAAAGGGGGGGGGCGGGGCTGGGAGGAGAGAAAGAGAAGTAACCATGCTCAAAGAAAGAGCGGGCTGTTGCCATTGCTTAGACACATGTAAACACAGAGAATATGTTAATTTAAATATTCCTAAATAACTCTAAGATTTAGGCTACATTCACCCAAAAAAGGGAGATGAAAGCAATCCCAAGATTTGACCTATAAGAAACACCTTCTTGACAACTTCAGCACTGATGGTGATGATGATGATAATGATACCTCAGCTGAAGAGTTTTTATTGCCTACAGGAACGTCTAACGTCCTACCTCTAGTTGTGACCAATTTCTGATGCTTTATGCTATTTTGCCATCCCATACTACGAAGTGAATATATCAAAAGGAGAATAACACATTCTTGGACCCAGTAGCTGTCTACCCAAAGTCTTAAAGCTTTAGATTAATACATTATCAGCTATATTTCATCTAACACAATCAAGAGAGAGAGAGGTGACTCTTTTAACCCCTCTTGTGTGTGGGATACCCACAGACTTGCATGCTTTAGTCTCTGACATCATCATGATCTCTTACACATCCCTTACACATCCATGGACTGAATATTAAGTCTTTTTTGTCTATATGTTTGACATCTCCGTATAACTAGAATATTGGAGTTAATAAGTGATCAGCTAGTCTTTTAGATCTTAAAAGGTTGTTCTTCTGAAGGGAAAAAAAATCACAAAAAGCTGTTGCTAGATTTCAAGTGGTTTATTTTTGGTTTGATACATATTTCTTGAAGGAGTGGGAGGTGAGTAGCTCATTTCCCTGAACAGTTGTGTTTTGTCTTAATTTTCCAATTCTGACTTGCCACCAATCTCATGACCCATTGTGATCCCCTAGGAGTCACGTCCATTTCTGCCTACCGCCACCCCCCCTTTTTTTTGTTTGTTTGCTTGTTTGTTTGTTTGTTTTGTGTGTGTGTGGTTGGGTGGTTGGTTGGTTTGCTTTTTTTCTGGGGGGAATAGCTGGATGGCTTGCTTTTGTTCTTCTCTCTGACATTTATGTATTCAAATATGACACAAGTCTTCATTGTTCCAAACATTGTGCCCTAGACACTCCTTTAGTAAGTTGACTGCTGAGGCCCTGCCAGTCCAGTCAGGGCTCTGGACATTGTCTTGTGTTGTTCCAAAAAACCTAAACAAGCTAGGATTCAAATGTTCCCTCCTTTAGCCTGAATTTGGAATATGTCCAGTCACACCTGATAACAATAATATTGTGCACAATCATGTTACAAACAAAAGAATTCTTAACATATCTTTAAAGCTGTGAGGTCAAAGATAAAAAATAGGAAATACCAAATGTAAGTTTGGAATGCTTTTCTTTGTCCTACCTTCTAACAGCATTTTTTCATGGTCCGCTGCCATTTTCAGCACACTGTTAAACAAACTAATCCAAGTATTATTTCACTTGTCTTCCTCATAGAGTGGCCCTCTGGCTAATACGTCTCACAGCATTCAAAAAAATAATAATTAAATATTTCTTTAGCTTTCCTATGGCAATGATCACTACAGTATCTGAAAGCTTCATAAATATTAATTGGACTCTTCATAGCATCTTAGTAAGAGGAAAGGGTGGGAATCTTGATAATTCAAACTGAGGGGAGTTACAAAGAAGCACAATTTCAAATCAAACTTATTAACACAGTTACCATTAATGGATTTTCTATTTTCAGAGTAGTTCTTATAGACAACTGCAGCTGTGAGCTCTCAGCTTTTCTGAGATAAACTTCCCCAAGTTAAGCCTGCAAAAAATGAGGGATACATCATTAATAACCAGTCTTTCAAAACTTAAAATATTGCCACAGATGCTTTGTAGCAAAGGTGGGAACGGGGTTAATTCAGCAGGACAGTATTTATTCCTCTTAACCACCCTCTGCCTACTTATTCAGTGTACAATTTCTAGTTTTGGAGGAAAAAAGGCTGATAGAAGTGACATTCTTTCATTCCCTGGTACTGATTCACCCTGACAGCTTGCCATCCTCTCATTGCAGGGAGTGTGACATAGTTATCATATCACATATTTTCCCATAAAGGCTCTTTTCTGAACTACCAGTCAGTCTTGAATTTCTGGCTACTGCTCTCAGTCTCATTTTCCTCACACAGCAAACCTTGGGTTTGTTTTCCTCAGACTCTGCATTTCGGAGTGAGGCTCCTTGCTCAGTCCACACCAGCATTACAGTGTGGCAGTCTCCAGCCCCGTACCTATCTCTGAGCATCTCCCTTTTGGATCTGTTTTCTGCTAAAGCCTCTTCAACTTCCTTGCTGTGAGGGTGGGATTTGAGGAGAGGAGAGACAGGTTGGAATCCCCAAGCCAGGAGCAGCAGTGAAAATCCTTGGCCTCAGGCTGACATAAGTGTAGCACAGTTTTGGTCGTTTAGCCACTGAAAACTCAGAAGTCTTAGTTCTCGTGTGAAATATATATTTTTTCAAAAGACTTTTTACATCACAAAATTGAAATTAATTTTATCGAAGACACAAAGCACAGTTCTGGTGCAAATTCCACCTTTCTTATTGAATTAAGTGCTAGACTGAATGATTTCCAGATTTTATGTTATGAAATTTAACATGTTCTTCATATTTATGAAGGAAAATTTTGTCTGATTTTTTTTAATTTAAAAAATAGCAACCAGAAATTCATCTGAACTGCCACAGATAGTTTTTACAAACAAATTCATTTCAATAAGGTTTAGTATAACAAGATTAAAACCAACTGAAAACAAGGTCAAGTAGCTTTAATGGGAGCATCCTTACTGGCTGCAACCATAATACTTCTAAAGGGATTCATTTTAATTCTTCCTTTTCCACCCGTACAGATGTTGCTAGCCCCATGTTAAAGACTTATATGATCTAGAAGAAAGGACCAAAGAAAAGCACGTCTGGGAAGGTTCCTGGGCATAAAGCACAACTGGTCTGAAGGATCTAACTGCCAACTAAAAATAAAGTCCAACTTTAAAGCAACTCTGAGTCATCCCATACTCCTGTTACCTAACTGTGCTTATGACAACAGGCCTATGGCCACCAAACCTGGCCAATTCAGTTAAAGTTCAGTTCTGTGCAGATGATGTGCTGGCTGTTCACTAGACCTTTTCAGAGTGTCTCTGCAAAGCCAAGGCGTGCACAGCTTCTTCTAGGGGCTGCAATTTGAACAAAAAGCATTGCTTCTCATTTACTTTTTAGTGAGGCTTAAGAAACAGATCTGCATCTCCCGTGGAATTAGCTACCAACCATCTATCGCAATAGGAAAGAGATAGGAGATATCACAGGAAATACAGGAACAGGCAATATTTAAGATGTAGTATTATGTTTTCTACTCAGTACTGTTGATGAATCAATGAACAGCATTCTGGATATTGCTGTTTTACAGGAAGGCCTAATTCTTCCTGTACTTTGTACTGTTATCAACCTTGCAGCACTTAAGTCTTCTCGTGAATGTCATTCTTAGTCCATACTGTATGCATTGTCCTACAACCTTTTTGTTCTTTCTTCCCCTAGACAGTCATCGGTTGATTTTTTAAATGACATAGCAGCTGATATCGCAGTGACAAGTGATTTAAAGACATTCCTAAAAATGTATATAACCTTTGACTAGATTTAATGCATTCAAACCATTTCTATTTTTCTGATAGCCTTCCTAAAACTAATCTAATAATATTCTTCTAATTTCAAAGTTCCAGCTTTTCAGAAAATGAATAACTCATCTGCTAGTTTAAAATGTACCATCTTAACACTAATTTACTGAGGCCAACAGACCTTAAATTATTCCTGAATTAGTATTCAAAAAAATGTTTCAAGAGGTATTTTCACCATTACCAAATTATATTAGCTCTGCTTTTTGGCTTCTGCAATTAATAAAACCATAGGATTTAATAAAAGATGCATGCAAAGTGTGGGAGAACAGAATGGATTAATCAAAGACATAAGATATTATATATTTTTCTAGCATTTTCCTAAATTTAATGAAAAATTAGCATTCCTATTAATACCTTACCTCATTGCTATTGGTTCTAAGGATAATTTCCCAAAGTCTATATTTATAGGAAACTGGCATTTCATGCTGTAGCTATCAAATGCTGCCATATGTGCTGCCTTTTGTAAGAGAAATAATCATCTATCTTAGGAAACATTTGTTAAAATGTAAGATAAATACAATTTAATAAAAAGTTCAACTAAAACTGAATTTAATATTCCCTTTTAATTCTGTTGCATTCAAGCTTTTATGCCAGCTTCATCACTGCCTACTCATTTTGCATTATTCAGCTCTGTATTAGTGTGTTGGATCCATCCCCGTTATCTTAAACCATCTAAAACCTGGGTATCTAGCCTAAGAGGGTCATCTGTCGATGTAGTCACACCTAGTTACCATCTAGTCATAAAAGCACTCCCAGAGACTGGTTCATCTCACCTTCAATTTGATATCTAAAATAGGATTAATTGTTCTATGGAGGTTCATACTGGTGGTAAGTTAAAACACTTGCAAAGAGTAATCTGTTTTTTTGTTCCCATCATGCTTCAGCGCTTCAGCTGCCACAGGTGGTCAAGACATAGTATTCTCCCCTCCTTCCCACTGAAGGCAGGATCATGAAGGTCTGATTCTGCGTGACAGTCACTGACAGCTTTTGAATACTATGGTACCTCACTAACTAGTGCCATATTCTGTTGCAAGCTCTGGTGTTTATTTTTCATCCATAATGTTTGGTTGTTTTAAAACATTTCATATCTATTAAATCTCTGTTATGTTTGAATGTGGACATAGAAAAGGGATAGAGGTGAGCTGTTTATAAGAGCATATAATGAACCATCTCAATGGACTTGATGTGTCATGAGACTTGGAGTCCGAGGACAGATCTATGGTACTTGATTCCACAGTGGCTAGAATTAAAGATGAGATGTTTAAAAACATGACTGTGCAGACACAGCAAGAGTCATGCTTCTGGATAGCCTGTAACGGTTCATGAAAATTTGTTTTGGAATTTAAATATAATGGAACAAGGGATTGTATTTAATTTTCACCTTGTCATGATGGAAAGTAAACCCAAGGTTGCAGGGGGCAAAGTAAAGTCAAACATGTAGAGAGGCACAGAGAGATTTAGATACAGAAAAATCATCACCCCTCAGCACTCTGAGCCTGCACAGCTTTGAGAACCTCAGTGAATTATATTTAGGAGAAGCGCGGGAGAAATGATCACTCTCATGATATTCCATAATACCAGAACAAAAGAACAACAATTTAATTAATTGGAGACAGTATTAGAAACATGAGCAAAATGCTTACCACTTGACATTAGTACTCATACGCCCCACCAAGATTTCATAGGTACTATGAATCAATAAAAAGTCAGTAGTATTACAGAATAAAAATTTTAAAGGCCTGAATTGCTTTATAATTTTAAAACTTGGAATGATTCTTTTAGCCTTTATCCTCCTAAGTTTCCTCTATGTAATGCTTATATATGTTATACATGATATATGATAACCTCATATCCTCTATTTTAATAAAGATGTCTTAATATGCATAAAAATCCCAAATTTGAAGGTAAAATTTTACATTATATAGTCCGTACATATTGGATTTCATAACTGTAGGTGCTGACATTGTATACTCATGCATGCACAAACACAGTGCCATTCTGCAACCAATTACAGACTCCCCTCTCAGACAGTGGCTAGCACCAGATGCATCAGAGGACAATGTCAGAATCTCAGCAAAGCAGTGGGATTTATTTTTTTTTTATTCTTACGAAAACAGGATCAGAATTTAGACATGACACCATAGGAAATAATAGTGGGAAGGCAAAAAAAAAAAAAACCCAACAAAAAACCCACCACCACCACCACCACCAACAACAACAACAAAAAAAAGGAAGAAGCTTGGTTTGATTTGCATTCATCTTCACATAAATAAATTGAAAAGTAGAAAAAATGTGGGCACTTGGAATTGTGTCTGTTTTTCACAGTCTCAGATACACACTATTTTAAATATGCATATAAAAAGAAATGGTATGTGAATATTTTAACTGATGAAAGACTGATTATCTGCAAGAACTTAGCTGGAACTCCTGGAAGAATAAAGGTAGCAACATTATTTTGTTTCCATGGCTGAAAATCTTCATTATGACCAGCTGATACTGCAAGCACAAAAACCTGCTAGCTGGACAGACAGTAATTCAATAAATGATACTTATATTTTTTTCAGCATATATGTTAAAGATATCTGATTACCATTCAAAGGATTGGTGAGGATCATTTATCTGAAATATTTATTTAGTTTAGCCTCTGCAGAACTGTTTGTGGCCACTCTGCAGTGCCCTGTGCTGAAGAGAGTGCATTTTGATGCTTTGGTAGGTTAAAGCGTTCAAATTTCAAAGTGCTCAGGAGTTTCAGTAAGTGTCTTTCTCTCATCTAAACTTTCCAATTGCTTTCTGATATCACCTCTTTCCTTGAGATTGTTTAAACTTTTTCCTGTATATTCATAACCCAAAACATCTCCAATTTCTTAATGGTCTTCCCATTCTCCTGAATGAAATGTTCTTCTACTTCTTTGTCAAACTTTCTACTAATCCCCAAGTTTCTACTTGAAAAAGACAACTCTAACCAGCTCTGAACTGAATTTTCTCAGCTTACAAATCTCTTTTGCATTTAATGTCCTTTTGTAGTAGCTATTAAGTTATTTTTTTTATTCTCTGGATCTCTCATCTGCTTTCTTTGATTCCATTAAAGAGCATAACCTGAACTGAGGAACAGCTGAGGCTCATCGCAGTGTGTCAGGGCTATTGTTCTCAGCTGAAAAGCAAAAAGAAGAAGACAGCAGAAAACAAGCCACAGAAGTCACTGGAAAGAAGGGGATTGAAGACCAAGTAAAAGCTTACACAGAAGCATTCCCTGAGAGATTAATATCCAGTACAGGAAAATCAACTATGATAATTCTGAACTTGAAAAGGTAAAGGGGATACTGAAAAGCATGTCAAAGGAATTGAGAAGATTTGGTTTTCCCATCTCTAAAGCTTTGCCTTTGCTACACAGAGACATGGAAGAGAAGCATGCCTAATATTAGCTGCTGAAATTATATCACAAGACTTTGGCTCTGCCTTTAAAAATCTGGCTGATTTCAGCAATAAATCTGATACAGGAGTTGCAATCCTAAAAGTGGTGCTGGAGAAAACAAAAAAAAAAAAGCATAAGAAAAATAATTACAATAGCTTTTGTGGGGTTCTGGTTTTTTTAGTTGGAGGGTTTTTGTTGTTCATTTTGGTTGTTTTATTTTTGTTGTTGTTGTTTTTGTATGCAGTTAATTAAGCTTAAAAAATCACTGAAAGAAGATATTTATGCTTTTCCAGAACTCCTCTCTTAAAGCAAAAACAAGCCTAAATCTCCCCTTTTTCAATCTAGTCCCATTAGTAACATTTTTTTATTTTAGAAGCAAAAAGCATCCTTGTTTGACTCTTTCAGTTAATGTCATGAGCTGTGCATTTGCCCAATTATGCGTTGGACTCAGAAACAACTGGTGACATAAAAAAGCTCGATTGTTGCTTTAGCATAAAAAAAAAAAAAAAAAGGTAAAACAATCTTTGCTAAACTGAACCAATGATGTCAATGATGTAACGTTTCTGGCAAACTTCACCATTGTCCAAAGTAGTAAAGTTGTAACAAAGTGATCAACAAACTTCTTATGTGTTTGAATACTGAGATTCCATAAGATTTTGTATTTCTTGCCACTAAGAATGTGATCATTTAAGTGTTAGCCACTTGATCAGGTCTGCTACCTGTAGAGATACCTCTCTACTCAGCTACTGCAGAAAAGGTGAAGGAGATACGTGTAATAGCTTTTTGAAACAAAATAGATTCAAAACCCGTATTGCGAGAAAAATCCCAATTTTGACAGTAAGTGGTAGTTCATTCTAGGACCAAGTGTTAGATCAAGACAGTCTCAAGTTACACATTCCAGAAAGAGTCCTGCTCAGCACTTTCAAGACTGAGGTATATTTGGTCAGGAATAAAAAAAGCATCTGAATGGCACTGCTCTAAATCTAGCAGTGTGCCACTCACCTGTAAATGTCCACAGGCTTGCTAGGAGCTCATGTTGCTGCTGTTTTGTCTGCCTGAATACAAAGACACCAATAAGCTAAATCAATTCATTAATATACTAAAGTCTCAATATTTCAGTATATATAATAACTTATCCTCCATTAACTGCTCATTTTTAACTAAATAGCTGCATAACAGTATTTGTATTATTATGTAGCAGCCCCATGCATGTAGCAACAAGTCCCATGCCTATGTTGCAGATTCTGTCCCCCAGGATTTAGCAAGTTTAAATTATATATTTCTGTATCTAAAATTATGTCAACCTCATTGTTTTGTTTATATATTTGTGGTAGGTCCACCAAACCAGTTCTAGCAATGCCTAAAATTCTCCCTGTTTCATGTGGCAAATAAAGCCCTTGTTCTTAAATAGAAAAGGCCAGAAACTCTCAACTGGAGCTATCAAGGAAAGGTTTAGCTCCAGGGTACCTGGACAATCAATTGCTGCTTAATTAGGTTTATAATTACTAGTGACTGTCTCATTATAAAAAGCAGCTGGTATTGATGTGCCGCTTGAACTTATCCCCGTATCATGAGCATATGGTAGTAAACATCAGCAATACAAGCTGCACATCAACGCTAATGTTTGCTTAGATCTAGAAAGGAATTAAAAAAAAATAATATTGAAGTGGCAGAACAGAACAAACTTTGTCTTTTTCCAGGCAATAGCATTCTGGATTTTTATTTTGGCAACCTTGTACTGGATTCCCAGGGAGTCTTGATGTAGTCAAGCCAACACTCAATACAGAACTGGTTCCTTCAGAAGGACTAGTAAGGACTTTGGGAAGTAACACCCAAAACAGTAGTCACATGCGGACATACCTGACAAAGCAGCACAATACCTGGCTTAAGCATCAGCTCAGTCAGACACAGAAGCTAAACGTGGAATAACTACAGTTGGACTGAGTTAATTAACTTATGTCCATTTAAAAGTCATATGAGATACATTGGTGTCCCCAGAAGAGATTCACCTCATCCAAGAGGCATCTAAAATATGTGCAATTAAATGCTTCTGAAGGTGCCTACTTCTCTCTTTTGTGCAGGCTGGAGCGATTAATTCAGATTCTGATGTCTTTCTTTTACGTGTCTAAAGGTGCATGAGATTAATCCTGTTCTAAGTGTTTGTTTGCCTAAATTCCTGGAGAAGTCTGCCTGGGCATTCTTTCTCGGAGCATGCCCAATTGGTACTGACATTTTTAAGCCAAGTACAACTGGGGCTGACTCATGTTTTATCTAATGTCTTAATGACTAAAAGTATAGTGCCTATGCTAACTCACTCATCAGCTTAAAATTTTTCACTTTGCAGGAAATTATGCTGACCATATTGCTGTGGGTTACATAGGGGTGAGAAACTCATGTCAGAGGCGAATGTTGTAACCATTGTGTGACTGATCAAGTTGCTTTATTAAACCTCTCATGTTGGAGCAATTCTACCTTGCTTCCACAGTTCAATATAATGGTCACTAGACTAGAGGGTGAAAATGAATCTGAAATTTGGTGTAACATGCAAAACCAGGGAGGAAAAGGAGGAGTCAAATGTGGATTCCAATCCTCACTACATGTAACATTTATATAATGTACAGGGGAAAAAAAACAAGGCAGAATAGTTCGAGTAGAAATGTATAAAATAGATTGGCAAAAAGTGAAAACTTGGTTTTCCCTCCACTCAAAAAGAGGAAAATTAATACTGTGGAACCTGGGTGAAGGTTGATGAATACATGGGCCATTGTGTAGGCAGAGGCGCATGGGTGGAAGCAAACACATCTTTCTTTTCTGTGAGATGACTGAACCTTCTTTAGTTTCCATCCGGTTTTGACCGGCTCACAGTAATCATTCATGAAAGATAAAATTTATAATGAAATGGAAAAATTGTTTGTAATGGCTGTTACACATACTCTTGATCTTCAGGCTATCATTTGCTGCATAATTTTATTTTTTGTGGTCTGCATTTTCTTAGGTGTCCACCAAGCAAGGGAGACCTAAAAGACTGTTATAGAAGATGTTACTCAGTACATTTGTCACAATAAGGAGGCAAGGATCTGACTCAACAAATGTACTCTCTGTGAGTACATTACAATTATGTTTATGAATGAAAAGCTATCTGGAATTACATAGACTTATTTAGGGTAGCCCACTGTGCTTTAAGATATTATTACTTGCAAGGTGCTAGTTAAAAAAGATAACAGAATTTGATAGAAAAAGTAGGGTGATGTCTACCTTTTTGGTAAAAACCTATTTTCAAAAAACAAGAAAAAAGCAAGGATTAAGTAAGAAAGACAATTTATAAGATAGGTTGCTTGGAAGCCCAGATTCTTTTGGACGTTTTATGTCCAAAGACACGATGACATGCCTCTAAGCTGTGTACATGATAGTATAACCATACAGGCATTAGAGTTTCTGATGCAAAAGATCCATCAATTTATTGGTAATTTTAGTTTTATTCACTAAGGGGAAAAATAACTCCTATGTACTAACTGAAAACAGCTATCTCATGTGGATTACTAGATTGTTAATTTATTAGGAAGAGATTCTGTTAGAATCTGGGCACATTTCTGAAAGACATGAAGTATGACCTCATCATATTCAGGAACCTGGGTTCAGTGATGGATAGCAGAATGAAGCAGAAATAATCTATGATAAACAGGATACAAAATTAGATTATATATTTGCCTTTTGTGGTAATAAAACTTTCCTGTATAGAGGTGATGAGGCAGCAGCTGTCTCATTTGTTCCAGTTTGGGCGTATTATTATTTCTGAGGTTCTTGTCCTGGCTCGTACGTGTGAAGCAAGGATGTTCTGACAATCAGTCATGAATTTAACACATACCTGCAAGACATTGACTTACTTCAGGATCAGTCTGAGACTGGAAGTGAGTGAAGAAGAAACTGGTGTATTTCATTGTTTTTAAAACACTTCAGTCCTTTTGGTACTAGGAATTTACCTGAGGAAGCAGGCAGAAATGAAATAATATTGGAGTATTAATCTTTCTAATAAACACAAAAAATGAAGCATTTTCTTTTCAGAACAAGTATAAACCATCCAGAGTACATGCATTTAGTTTTCTTTGAATGATAGCATCATAAAGCAAACTGTTTTAAACCAAAAAGCATTTTAAAATACCAATTATCACCTAAGAAAACCAGGAAATTTTGAATAAAGTCCATCATATTTGACTAGGGTTTTTCCTGTATAAAAAACTTTTATAATCCATCACACAACAAAAAAAAAAAAAAAAAAAAAAAAAAAAAAGGAAGAAAAAGGAAAAAAAATCCTTCACACTAGCTTTTAGATGTCCAGATATGCTACTTTCTTTTAGGTGAAGATTATATTTTTTGTACATTTTCAAACATTTTAATTTCTTTGATTTCTAGGACAATGATAGTAGTAACTTATCAGCAATTAATTTTATCTGTAAGCATTCTCCAATCCTCTCAGTGTTCTGTTGAATACTTGTGCTGCTGAATGTTTTTTTAATGTGTGCATAGAGAGAAAACAAACTCAAGTAGGATAGGTATGACTGAGGGAGTCTAAAATCTTTTCGCTTCATCCATAAAGCGTTATGCATATAGATGCATACAGCTTAATGCTTAGAAAACCTACTATATTTTTTTTTTAAAAAGTTAAAAAATTGGTTTAGCGTTCTGGAAAAGGAAGTAAACATAAAGACAAGAAAACAAGGAATCACAGAAATAAACTATTAAGAAGATGAAGTCAAAGAGCTTTCCTTCTTTTTAAGAGGGAGAAGATTTATGAGGAAAGTAAAATTAGGAAATATGGAAGCTGCATTGGAAGTCTGCTTCACTGAATAAGGCAAAATTACCAAAACGGTCGTGTAACTGGGAATCTCAAGTACTGTTACTTTGATCTTTTTTTTTTTTTCATTTATTTCATCATAACCCAACAGCGTGATGTTTCCTGCTTTCCTCTTGGAAACTGCATTTGGAATTTTTTTTTTTTTTTTGTGGCTGCTTCATTGTCTATTTTAAACTAATCTCTAGCTTCTCAGCAAGCAGCTACTTCAGTTTCCAGCCTTGGCCAAGCAGAAGAGCCAAGCTGAAACACTGTCTTCTGTGTAGCTCTCACCACATGATTTCACAGAGTATCTGAATTTAGGCTATCAACATCAAGTCTGGAGTGGACAAAGAGACATCTGGCATTTGAAGAATATTTGAGCATATGACAGAAGTTTTCACAAATCTTGAAGGTGTATTTCAGGTTCACTTTGTTGGAGGAACTGATTTTTTGTAGGTTTCTGTTTGCCCCATATTGGGAAGGGAGTACCAGCTATCTCATGTAAAAGAGGAACAATGCACAGGATAACAAGCAGTTGCCATCTGACATATATCAAAAATAAATTTTGTGGATTTTAACATACATAAATTGATGCACATATACATTTATAATTAAAAATGCACTAGTATATCCATCAAGTCCTAAGGACTTTTGTTTTCTTTATTAACATTTAGTGAGTCTTAGAAGCTACTTGAGAGCAAGGTATTTCTCAAAATAAGTAAGGCTTATAGAATTTGAATATAGCCTTAAAGAAACACCCCCACAGATGCTCTTTATAGTGTCACTTTTAAAATAAAAGAATATGTCCTTTGCCATGGAATCAGCTAGCTTCACCAAATAGTGTATAATTTTAAATGATAAAGCCCTTTTACTAGCTCTTGAATTTAGAAGCGTAATTTGAATACCTAGAAAATCAATATCTGCTTTACTACATGATTACAACCAAAGAATTGAAATATCAGAAGAGCAGCGAGCCACAGAGCCTTTGTACTGAGCAAATAAGACATTCTAATAACAACACACTCAGTACAAACATAGGTCTTAATTGTGTGCAGCTTTTGAAAGTATTGTTTTTATCACTCTGCGAAGAATATAGGTGTGTAAAAATGAGGACCTGAAAATACCAGCGGCACTTTTGTGTCATCAGTTTTTAAACAGAACTCCCCATTGCTCCCTACAGTACTGCCACAGACAAGCCACAGAAATTCCACTCAGGGAGGAATACTATGCAAATCCAAGCCAAAGTGACAAGATTGATTTTGGACAAGTCTGAAGGCTGGAAACAAGCTGCCACTTTTTCAAGCTAGGAACAGTACTTTATGAACCCTGGTTGCTCTGAGAAAAAAAATAAAAAGAAAGGATCTGTACAAGGGAAATACTTAATTCATGTTTTCACTTGTGAAGAAAAAAAGATTCTCCCTTATGGTATAAAATCAGGCGAATCTGTAGGTGAAGAACAAGTCAAGGTTAATATAAATTATGTATCTGCTACTTAGTTGCAAGGCAGAGCAAAGGGAAAAAAAACAGGCTTTCTTATCAAAGAATGCCTGCAATATTATTTCAAAGGTATTCACTGTGCTTGTAGGATAATAGTTTTAAAACTGGAGTAAGCATGAAGGTTGAGCAGCTTACTTAATGAAGTGCCAGCCTTTCATCCCTAGCAGTATGATTTCAATCCGTCTTTCAGTCCTAAGTAAAATGAGTGGCCTCATCTTTGTTCCTCATGGACAGTAATACACTTATATAGCTACCGCATGTAATTTGACACAATTTGGTAAACCAACAGCCATTTTATCAGCACAACACTAAGCTTCAGCTGCCATGAAGGCTGAAATCTCTTTTTTTCCCCATTACAGCAACTTTCAAAAGCATGCTTTTGTTTTTACTGAGGAGCCTATAATAGTCCCCAGGTTTTCCCACTGCAACCCTCATTCCAGGTGTGTTTCCTTATCTCCGATTTCTGTATCAATCCCTCCAAGATCCAGATTTTAACAATGAACTTTGAGCTACGTCTATTGTTTTCTTTATTTTTTCTTTAACTTTCCACAGGGATTTAACTTTTAGATCTGAAATTCGAGTCATCTTATGTACACCATCAGTGTCTGCTTGAGTGGAGACTCAAAAAAAGCAAGGTTATATTGGCTCAATATCAGATTTTGCAGAAGGCCTTTCAGCTGTCTTTCAGCTACCTAATCTGGAAAATTGCTTGCTTCTGTTATTAATTTCAATAATATAAGACATCTTTGTGTATTCATAACTTACTGGGATCAATCTGAGACTACTTGTAGATCTCAATCTAATAATGTATTTTCAATACACATAGTAAATAGTTACATTGCATTTTGTGTATGGCTTTCTAATGAATGTGACCCCACAAACACTGGTGTTTGGAGACCCCATAACTACATCTATCAGATTTGGAAGATTTGCACTGTGAAATCATCTAGTGACCTAGGGATCAATAGTGAGCACGGGCAAAGTGCCAGTTGTCAGAACATAGGGGAGTTACCTTTGCTTACATCAGCCATTTTTCTCAATATTTAACCTGCCACGTAAAGAACTTATGAAGTTATTTTTCTTTCAGAAACACTAATTGATTCTTTATGTAAGTAGTGAACACAGAGCTTCAATTCACATCAGGAGCTTTTTACTGTTTATATTTGTGCATAAGTATATGGTCCAAATTTCACATTCAGCCTTACTGACTCGCATTAGAATTGCTACTATACATATTATTGCTTTGAGAACCTCTGTTTCTTAATTTCTTCACATGTGCGTATTTGTAAAGATTAATTCCTATTCTCCTACTCCCATGACTTAATGGGAAATTTTCTGTTTAGTGATTGCATCAGTGGTTCCTTCTGCATGTTGTGCAATCTGTACCTTCTTTTTAGCTTGCTGAGCTCTATCAGATGCTTTTGTTCCCTTCAGAGTAGTGAAAGTTAAGGTCTTGAGTATGTTTGTGAAAACTTTACTAAGAACAGCAGCCCCAGTGAATCAAAACCTACCATAGCATAAGCAGCTACAAAAGCATTGAGCTTGACTCTTTGATTAGTAACAAACTTGTTTTAAATATACTTTTTATCAAAAATTAATTTACAATAATGAATTCATAGGTTAGACAAATCTGACTAATTTGTATCGGCATTGTACTGGTATAGTCACTAGAATATTCAAATTATTTATTTATTTATTTGGAACATTATCTTCACTCTGTTGCTGAGACACAATAGCAAAAAAAGACCCAGCTAAAACCTGAGTCATATCTGTTTTTTGATTTGAAGGCACAATCTAAAGGCGATTTTAAAAGACTCATGATAGATAATGAATTTACTATTAAAAACAATATAGTGTTTTTAGCTAATGTTCATATATTATAGAGCACAGTTATGAGATTTATAATTAAACCACCTCACTAATGTAAGTCATTATATTTCAAAAGGAAAAACAAAAATCATTCTCCTCCTCTCAAAATTATGAACTGTCCACTTCTGTTTACTTGTGAACTGTACATTTTCTGTTAGCTGATAAGCTTTTAGACCTTTTTTGTCTAACTTCAATCCACTTTACTTGCACCTATTCTCAAGCAGACAATGAATTCAGAAAGACGGAAGAAAGCTGAAACATTATCCATTCTTAACATCATGATAACCCAGATCATTATTGTAATGCATCAAGATCATTCTTTTTAAAAAATAACAACTTAAAAAGCATGTTGTGTGTGAGAGTGATGGTTTCCTGCACTCAGCCCTGTTCTGACAATACAGAAATGATGTTTAAAATTACCTGGAAGCTGATTACTTCTCTGAAAAATAGACATGTGCATTTAGACTAATTTTTTTCATTCACTTCCATCCACAAAAGCTTTCCTTTACAAAAATAACACAAAACCCCATTACTCAACAGTACTCAAATAATAGCAAGGTGTGAGATGTTTTTTCTTGGGGCGGTTCGAGGGACCTAAAGAAAAAAAAGAGAACTCAAGAACTGGATTATGACTTGACGTAGTACTTAAATTCACCCTTCTAATAAGCCTGAAGTACCACATCAAGGAGAATCTCTAAGACTGCCTTTTTTTTATAAAGTCTGTACAGAAGTCTCTTTTTCTCAGTCTCAGAAGCTTTCAAGGGCAGAAAGGCCAAGACATGAACGTTGTCTTTTCTGCAGAATCCTCATCAAACATAGTATTTAAGAACAGAGTTTACTAGTCCCTGGTTTATGAGATTCAGTCTTGAGTATTTATTATGAAATCCTTTTGACAGAAGGAAACCCCATATAAATACATGGATTATCAGTTTAACGTTTGTGTACTGTGAAGAATGACTACACGTCATTGTTTAATACTATGCAATCATGATTTTTCAAACAGACACGTTGCTTGGTTAATCTTAAGGAAGAGGCTGTATAGTTGACACCAGTTGTTACCTACAGGTCTGGAATGTACTGATATGTAAAGATATTAACAAAGAAGAAGCTATATGATACTATGAAATTGAAACCAACATCTACTTCATCATCATCATGAAAGGAAAACAGAAAAGGCCATGGAAGGAAATATCTCACAATCAAGTATGACAAAGATTTAATTAGGGTAATTTTTCAAGAATGTTTGCTTACTGGGCTGTAGCTTTTATATGTCCCTGATTCTTCAAATATTTAAAGTCGATGTTGCTCATTTCCTACTGACAAGGCATCTCTACAATATATGAGCAATAAATTCAGCAACATTCTCATACAGCTTTTTTCTTTTTTCTCCTTCACATAAATGGGGAAGGGTTGGGTACCCATGCTCATTGGGGCAGTTGTTCTTTGTTCTGCTCCAGGAGAAGCTGTTGCAGGAGTGGAGCTCAGAGCTGTAATACAACCACATTTTAGTGCTAATTTGCATCGAAAACAGAAATTCTGGACTTTTATTCCTTTTTAGATACAGTTATTTTGTCTGAGGGTGCTTATGGAATTGTAGCACTCACTATGACTTTAGTAAAGGGAATGTGATAAAACTTTGTTAAGTCCTCCTCCACTGTGCTGAAAAGAGACATGGAAATGTGTTCTAGCAAGACACATTATGTCCATATATTGTCAAGACGATCTGGGTTCTTTATTTGTATTTATTAAAATAATTGTTAGGTTTGGGGAGCTTAAGGGTTAATTTTTTGATATAATAAAGTCCATTTTATCAGATAGTTTTAATTACAAATACTGCACACTTTTACAAACACAATTATAAGATTTATGATTGTAAGTATTATATGTTATAACGTAAGTATATAGTTATAATTTTGTATTTATTGCCTATGCCCAGGCACCTCTACTTAGGTAAAAAGGGACAAAGAGCGAGGAGAGAGAGATTGTACTTGTGGATGAGAGATTTAACTCTGGATGTTAAAACAAAAATAATGAAATAATACTGTGGATAAATGAAAAAAATTCAGTTTGGTGATTTCAAAACTCATTTGGATTTTATTATTTGAAAACATGGTCTGTCTCAAACATAATAAAATACCTACATGGAAAAAAAACCAAAACCCAAACATCAGGTTCAAAATTGCATAGTTTTTTTAGACCCAAAAGGACTAAGATCAGAAGAAGGTTCAGTCAGTAAGACCAGTCAGAAGTCCTATGACTGAGTAGGTTTTGCAAAATGTTCTTGAACCTTCTTTACAGCATGTTTAGAAGGATTTTTTATCAACTCACACCAAAATGAGGACTCATACCTGCAATCAAGAATCTCTACAGCTAACTCATATTCAGGAGTGGGCATGTAAAAAACAAAATTGTCTTGGCTTGATTAAATGTCAAGGGTATGAAAATTTTCAATGTCATATTGTTTATCAGAATATAAAAAAAGGAATAAATTCTTTTTATTTTAGTTTAATAAAATTAAGAGCTCTGACACCACTAAGTAGGAGGCAAGTTTGCCTCTTATGTGTTTTAAATATTTAAGTCAGTAATTTTCACTGCAAATGTTCTTAAGGAAGTAAAATGCTTCTGTATATGAATGTTGCATTTTGTTATTTATGTGGAATTTAATTCAATCTGAACACAACATTCAGATCAACTTTTATGTTAAGTAAGATTTTCATCCATGTGTGAGGAAAACCAGTAGTTCTGTTGGAATTGTAGATATTTTTGGATGCATGGAGCTGTAAAAATGAAAAGATTTATTTTTATTTAACTATAAAAATAGAATATCTCGTATCTTTAATTTTATTTATTTATTTATTTATGTTTTTCCCCCCTCCAAATTATAGGTTCATGTAAGTGCTTGACAGAGCTTTCACTTTATTTTGTAAAACAGTTAATAAAATATCATCAGTAGCATTTACTTTAATAGTATTTGATTTACATGCTTTCCTCTGCAAAAAAAAGGGAAAGCAATTTTTTTCTTTGATTTCCGAACTTACTGGTGTATTACATGTATGTTTACTGTAAGTCTGATGTATACATGTTTTCTTAGCCATTTTCATCAAACAGTGTCCCCAGACATACTGCAAGATGAGCCTTTATGGCAAATCTCAGACCTATATGCTTTGTTTTGTTTGGGTTTATTTTGTTCAGTCACTTAATAGCAAAGCACCTTCAGCTGTCTGCGAAGTGCAGAGTGAATACTTCTGTAGTCACACCTGATTCTGCTTTTACTATGCATAACAGTTAAAATAGATTGTCAGCAAAGATGGTGTATCTTCAGGTGCTACTTCAGTGACCCTAAAGAGAGCTAAAAATGTCACAAGAAAAGGTGATAAGCAAATGCACTATTTAATATGAATCCTCAATATGAGACTCGAGAGTGAAGAGGTTACATGTGCAGAGAGCTTGTCTAAAGCCCCCAGGTGGACTAGCCAGAGGAATCCTACTTGAATGGTCCCTGGGGAGCTCTGGGGATTAAGTCCTCTCTCTGTCTTGCTTGGATAAGGTCTGGCAAAGGAGCTGACTCCAGTGGAGGATGCCAAACCTGTTGGAAGTTACTTTGTGTTGCTAAAGCAGCTGCATAAAAAGACAGTTAATTCTCAGCTCCCCAGAAGTCACCTATACTTAGTTTTGGAAACATAAGCTTCATGTGGCCAAAGGCTGATGATAAATTTAAAAAGACGTTTCCCAGATGTGAAATAAAGGGCATAGACCATGTGCCAATAACACAGAAAAAGAGTGGAAAACGCTGGGAGACTGAGAGAGAGGTTTTTAGAGACATTTCTATAAAGTCTTATATAGTCTTTTAGGAACTTGCATCAGAAGAATTAAGTGAAGTATTGCTTTGTTTCCATTGGTAGATGTAAGAGAAGTGGACACACTTTACCTTTTTTTTAATTTTTAAACAAGCAATTAAAAATGTTTCTCCTTTTTTCAATGTAATTTGACAGGCTATAGTGCCTGAGAATCTGTTATGAATCAGAATGATCAGTACTAACAGCAATGTTGAGTTATAGTTGTGCCTTAGGATATAAATCAGTCTCCATATAGGAGAAAGAGCTGTCAAGACAATTCTCTCTAGCAGTGGAATAACTATATAAATAAGATAAAAGCATTTAAAAAAATAAATTCAGTCCAACAACCATGCAATTGATTATTAAAGAACTACAGTGAATGTAGAATTTGGAAAATTGAAAAGTTGACTGGCTCCCATAAGCTGCCATATAAATGACTTTAAATCATATGGTTATCTTCAAGATTAGTAGAAGATACTTCTTCATGGCCAGTTAAAATAATATATATACTTGTATATTTGTATATAAACATATATAGATTATTTCTAAAGTGATAAACTGCTGAAACTCATAGTATAAGTTAATTATATTGATTCTGAAGAGCTCAAGGAAGGCAAGCGAACAAACTGCTGTGTGTGAGGAATACAGGAGGCAACTGGCCTGGGTGGATAGGAAGGAGGCAATAGATGTGATATTTTCTTAATTTAGGAGCATTTCCTACACATGGCATTCTCAGAAGCTGATGCAGACTAAATTTAATTACTATAAAGTAGGTTATGATGTTGGATACTATGTTTTTATATCACTATATATCACTGAAGTTATATAGGAAGAAAAAGACGTTGGTTCATATTTTGCAAGTCTGGACAATGTCTTTAATGTGGTACATTTTCCTGGTTTCGTCTGGGACAGAGTCAGTTTTCTTCCTAGTAGCAGGTATAGTGCTATGTTTTGCATTTAGTATGAGAATTATGTTGATAGCACACTCCTGTTTTTAGTTGTCGCTAGGTAGTGTTTATACTAAGGCAAGGACTTCTTGGCTTCTCATGCCCTGCCAGCAAGAATGCTGCAGGGGCACAAGAAATTGGGAGGGGACACAGCTGGGACAGCTGACCCCAACCAGCCAAAGGGATATTTCATATCATATGATGTCACGCTCAGTATGTAAACTGGGGGTCAAGCTGGCCAGGAGCCACTGCTCAGGAACTTGCTGGGCATCAGTCAGCGAGTGGTAAGCAGTTGTATTATAACCCTTGTGTGTTTCGTAATTCTTTTATAATTTTGTAATTCATATTGTTATTGTTTTCCTTTTCTGTCCCATAAAACTGTCTTTATCTCAACCCACAAGTTTTCTCACTCTTACTCTTCTGATTCTCTCCCCCATCCTGCTGGGGGTGGGGGGAGCGAGCAAGGAACTGTGTGGGGCTTAGCTGCCGGCTGGGGTTAAACCACGACATACATAAAAACGAGCTGTGGATCAAATTTCACATCTACATTTTTTCTCAGGTTGCTAAGGTGCAAGTCTGGACTATGTGTGAAGAAATCATGACAAATTTCTTTCATGATTGTGGAGAAAAATAGGTATTTATGAAGTATGGTTCATCTTATCTCGTGACAGTAGTTGTCACATGAATTGTACCCTAAGCGTGATTGTTTTCATTGCACTGGTTCTAAAGAGAATGAAGAGTAACTAACTCATAGGAAGATACCACAAGGAGGATAATGAAGACCCTCTAAAATAAATATGTAACAGTTAAAAGAGATATTAAAGTCGAAAGCATATATTTTTTAAAAAAGTCAAAATACAAAAGCTTACAGACTTTATTCTCTCTTGTACAGTGTGGCAGAATTGCTGACAACTGCTGGAGTTGGGATAGCATGTTCATATTTATGATGGAAAGATTTGAAAATCTAAAGTTCAGTTGATATAAGATTTGATTTGTGATAAAAGAAATCAAATACCCAGATCATATTGCACAGATGATTACCAGATGACAGCAAAGCTGAAGTTCCTAACTATGAAACCACTGTGGGGCGAAAGTATCTCAGGATGATTAGACCATTCATTCATCATAGCCAGGGAAAATGATCTTTTTCCTGAGGCTGTGGTCATGGTAATTTGCAGTGTTCATGAGAACATGACAATGACATTGACCACACTACGGTGTAAGAGCATTCAGTTTGTATGACCATGAGAAATAAATCACCATGGAAGAAAGGGCTTCTAATGATGTTCCAAGAGCTTGTTCAATACAAGACAGAAGCTCTACTTCCAGTGTACCAACAGCTCCAAGAGAAGTAAAGCAAAATTAAGCCGAGGGCAGTAACAAACTTATTTCCTTTTGTGTCAGACATCAGATTTTATTAGTACACATGCAGAGTACAGAAAGAAGAACAATTGGATCATAAACCCTTTCGGTTCAGTTCTCATGAAACCCCCTGTGAAGCCCCAAGTCAGATGAGAGCGTTTGCTACTTTAATATAGAATAGTCACTGACATTGCTGAGAAGATAAATGTCTAATGCGATATTGTAATCAAGAGCTGCAGAATCAGTCATGGAAATCAGCAAACACTATCTGGTGTGTGGCTGTGTGTTCCATTATGCTATAGGCTAGGAAAACATATCATCTAGCCAAGTGAATTACTATTTTCCCCAGGCAGAAAAGACTATCAATGACTACATCAAGAGACCAGGTGACTGGTATAGAAGGGCCAAAAAGAGGCATTACCTTGGTCTCATCTGTTCATTCCAGGAAGCATGCTACTAGGCTAGTAATGTAAAATACAAACGTGTAGAAGTAGTAGCATCGCTCAGGTGCTAGGGAATAAATCAGGGAAATATATGTCCAAACCCAAGAAATGTTCTGAAGCAAAGGATATTAAATTCAATAAAGGCAACTGCGAAGCACCACGTTTCCTTCCTAGTACATACATAAACCGGGGAATACCTGGGCAGGCCAAAGCACGACAGTCAAAGTGCAATGCAAACTGCATAGAAGCCACAAGGTGATGCCACTTAAGAAAAGTAAATGCCATTTAACAGTGGATTAAGGCTGCATTTCTTATTTAGCCAGGTCCTGCTCTGACCTGTCGATGGTCTAACCTTGGGCTATATACTCATCACATCCAGCTCTGGGGAATCTTACTGTACAGGGGACCTAGCTCACCCAGGTGATCTTGAATACCCTTCTACATGCGATGCAGACAGTGGCAATTTTGAAAACTGTCAGCAGAGACATAGAATTCTTCTTTGCTGACTGTTTGAAGAAGCGCTTATCCTTAAACTGTGCATACCATAAAGTTATACGTGTTATTAATTGGATGCCAGGTGCAAGAACATGCAGAGTCATGCACCCATTTCAGCTGAATGCCATGGGCAGTGACAGCCATCCCTGGAGAGCAGCCCCTTGCCATGCAGCCTCTCCCCATACTGCTTGTGCTTCAGGTGTCATTGCCTGGTTGTACCCTGGCAGACCAAAGGAGAAGCAGACACAGAGTCATGTTTTCCTCATATGAGCTCAAAGCTCCCTTGAACTGCCACGTCTTAAGGACGATGGTGTCTGCTGCCTATGGACTGAGCTGTTTGCCTGATGGCATCCAGGTAAGGATACAGCAAGCGTGGATTAGGAGTTCACTAAAGTCACTAGACCAGACACAGAAAGCAGACATAGACAAATAGAAACATTGTATGTTCAACAGGCGAGGTAATTATTTAAATTATTCTGATCAGTTTAGCATTGATAAGGCCTCAGAAGGATTATTATGCTGAGCTCTATGCACCAAAGTTTAAGTAACTTGTAAGAATGCTGAAACAAAATTGAAGAGCAAAATAATAATGAGTGGTTTAGGAAGAATAACCTGTGAAGAAAAACTGAAAGCACTGCTTTGTTTAGTCCAGAAAAGAAGACCAAGGAGAGACATTAAAACAGTCTTCAGATATGTAGAAGATTATTAGAAAGACAATTCATGATCTCCACTTTACCCGAGGACAGAACAAATCATAATTTACTTAATTTGCAGAAAGGGAGATTTAAATTAGTTACGAAAAAATATTTCTTAAACTGTGTGGATAGTTAACTGCTGGGAAAAAGTAACTCAGGGAGATAATGGATTTTTTCCGTTAGATCTTTTTCATGAACACATTTAAAAATATCTGTCTGCTACTCTCATTTTTGTGAATAGAAATGATTGCTGCATTCCTAAAAAATAGGTTATTTTCTTTCTTGAAAATCTATACCTATATGCATGGCTTGAGATATTATTTTAACTGTGATTTTTTTTCCAAGGGGAAGGGAAATGAAACATTGTAACAAAGACAGTAATACTAAAATCAGAAAGTAGATCATGGCAGCATTGAGACTAAACTTCTAACAGGGATTTTGAACAGCACATGACGGGGTTGGGTGGTTTTAATTGTTCTTTAAAGGGTTCTTGGCCTCTACTGCAAGAGCATTTTTTAAAAAGAAAATGACACCTCTGTATGTGGAGTTGCATGACTTTGGGTATACCAAAGATAAACTTCTGTGCTACTTTGTGTAGTTTGTCAATGAGTCTGTAAGGTTTTTCTTTCTCACTGATATTATCACATGTAATTATTTCTTGTTGTGTTTTGTGTGTTGGTTGTTTAATCGAGAATCATTGAGATTTTGTTACATTACTTTCTAAAATATTTATTAATTATGAGTCAGAAATGCCAGTCAGTCTTAAAAAAACTCCAAGGAGAGCTACTGATATAAATGAATTTGAAAAGCACAGCTCACATGCATGATAATTTACTGGAGAGGAAAAAGCTGTTTTGCATAAACTAGGCTTATCAGTCCAGATGTGGTATGCAAGATAAACACACCTTTGTGCTATCTTGGCACAAAGCAATAATTAATCAATTGTGTTAATTATTGGTATGCTGCACAACATCTGGTCAGATAACCAGCTATGCTATGCAAAATCTCCCCGAGTATTGCAGGTCAGGTAATAGGTTGAAGCTACTCTTGTTGTGATAATATTTCATAGCTGTAAAATTGGTGAAAGCTTTGTTGGCAAAGTTGGAAAGCTCATATGCAGCCTTTAGCGAAGGTAGTGCAGTTACAGCTCTTCACAGAGCTTGAGCTCATCCTTGGCTTCCCGATGAGGCAAACTGCGTGGGCAAGGGCAGAACAAGGAGTGGCTTTGGAAAGTAGGAGCATCTGGTGCAGTAGGGCAGCTTTACATGACCCAGAAGTATAACTTCTGGGAGAGTAAGTGTAAAAGACGCAAAACGTCCAAGTCCACTTTGTCTTTCCTGTATTTCTGTGAAACAGAATGGGCAGAAACGGATTGTCCAGCTGTCTGCCTTGTATTCTGGACAGTAGGGTATTGTAGATATATTTGGGTCAGCTCTGTTAAAAATACCAGTGGTTTTCACAAAGAAATTCAGCCTTTTTAACCTTTCTTGTTAAAAAAAAAAGTTAGAGTGTTTGAAAAGGTTGTTGTTGTTTCTTTTTTTTATACAATGTCTTCTGTTCGCTATTTTGTGCTTTTCTTTTCCCTTTTTCTTTCTTTCACTCTCTTCTTCACTGTTTGGTTGTTGCTCCCCTTGCTTTATTGTTTCATACCCCACTGTCTGTTTGAAGTGAATAGACTACACACTCATCTTGCTGTTACGAAGATTACTAAATTCAGTGCAACATCATTAATGGAAAACATATGTGTAAATCTGCTGTGTATACAGCATACACTCTTAGGAGCATCTCAAATTCTTTCACTACAGAAACCTACAAAACCAATAGCTTTTACATGGAACAAAGAGAATAAGGGAGAAAAAAAGAAACAAAGAAAACAAGAAGAAAAAATCATTGAAAACTAAGATGGTTTAGGGGCCAGATTTAAGAAGCCCGATTAGATCTAGAGTTCTCTTGTCTGTTTGTTTTCTCCCCTCTTGATGAATGCTGTCCATTGAACATTGTTTATCTTGGTTGAAGAAAATCTTAGATATTTTGCCACAAAGAGATCTATTTCAAGGAGCTTGGAAGTTCTCATTTTCTCTCTAGACCAGCTGGCTTAATACAAATCATGCCTTATAACCTCGCTTATAACCTACAACAGGGTTTCTATTGTGTAAATGCTGATTGCACATCAGAATTCCTATTCAGATATACATTCTGACATGCAGGGTTTTTTTTCAGGAAGCTGTTTTGCTAAATCAGACTGTAAAATAAGTTGTCCAGAAAAGGTTTTCTTAAACAAATGAAATCTGTTGGTTTCGGTCTTATGCAGCAAACTTAAAAATAGCTAAAGTTATCTGAATCCAGGAGAGTCTGACTTTTTAAAAGCATCACCAAAGAAGGTAATGGTTTCATCTTCTCCTACAAATGTGATATGCTACAAATAAGGAAAAATATGGACTTCATTAAATAAATGTCAAACTTTTTTCCAAGTTAAAGGTAGGAATCATGGTTGCTATTTTCAGAAGAAGAGTCTAGAAATTAACTACTCAATCACAGAACCTAAACAAGGAACTAGGGAAAACTTGCTCATTGTAAATTTTCAAAACTCTTATTGGTGTGATATTCATTTGCTACAGCAGTATCTCTGTGGTGGGTAAAGGCACTAACAGTTCCACTGAAGTGAATCAGAGAGAGCTGAGGTTCAACCCAGTTGATACTAAATGAATAATTTTAGGCCTTCAACTTTGAAGGATTCAGAATGAACGCAAGGTTAAAAATACATTCTTCTGTCTTTTCAAATCATTCAAAATTTGCCATCCAAATTAAATAAAAATAATTAATTTAAAATTTCTTTAAATACAAGTTTTATTACTTCCTAACTTTTTTTTTTTTCTTTCCCCCTGGTAAGATCTTTGCCCTTGATCCAGAGGTGTAAGCTTCTGTCTGCAGATATCTGGCTACCATGGGGTACCAAAAATCTGGACTGTATTATCATCTCAGAAAGTTACGTATAAAAGAGTATCCTCATAGAGCAGCTTCACACATGTAGTTCCCCTTAAGACCTGGGAGAGAAATGTAATTCATATATCCCACTGTAGCAAAATGAGCTTGCACTGCACCACAACACCTGATAATTAAGGCAAGCCAACCCCATGTCCTCTTCTTCAACAGGACAGGTTAAATACAAGAAAACAAAACCTACCTACAGGAAGTGGGCAGCTTATTTTTACACCAATCTTCTATAAGTGATCATTGATTAAAAAAAGAAGAAAATATTGATGTTAGAGTGTATCTGTGTTTAGCTTCGTGTCTCATACTCAGAAGCATCGTAGACAAAATTAATCTCTAACAAGGGTACTTGCCAAATGTTCAGATTAAATCTGAAGCTTTAATGAAGGTTTATCAGTTTGAAAGTGCTCTTCTTGTGTGGTCTTGTAATGGCAATTATGTTTCTCTTCCAAGTCAGACAATGGGAAAGAAAAAGAAAACAAAATAGTTTCTAGGGGAAAAGATTTCAGAATCCCACACAAAGGAGTCATCATTTACATTAGAACAATCTACACCATGCACAAAATACTGATGCTTCTAATTTGCCCTAAATTTTCAGCCTGGGTTTTAAAGCTTTCCTCAGAGATCCAAGAACTATCTTAGTGCAACCAAATCCTGTTAGACAGTCCTGAGAAAAAGATGTGCTGGAAAAACAACTTATCTCATCAGATTTATCACTTGAGGGGAAAAAACTGCACCTCAGCTTTTGACATTTTCTATGGATGTTTTAAATCTGCACGGATTGATTCTAGCATACAAGAACATGTGCATGCCTGTCAGGACAAGGTGCAAGCAGACACAAGTCCCTGAGTTCTTTCTGTGCCCTAGTCCCACTGGAAGAAAACCCAGCACATGAGCAAGTCCAAGCCAATGAACACAGATGGAGACACAATTGCTTTGAACAGATCCCTTAGTTTGAATTACTGGTCTTATAAATGTCTCTACTTCTTTGTGGGGTTTTTATTTTTGTTTGTTTGTTTGTTTGTTTTTGTTTGTTTTAACAGCCATCCATTATTCCTTTTTTACCTTGACTCTTTTACCTTTTCTCAGTTTCCAATGTCAGTGAAATCCAAAACTGATATCTAAAGCTATCACCTGGTAAGGCTGAAGAAGAAATCTGCCATTAAATGTTAAACTATGCAAGAGAATAAATAGTTGCAATGCAGCAGGGATTGGTGGTTGTGTGTCAAAGGCATTTTGCTCGGGTTCTAGATACACGACAATGACAAAGGTTGCCTTTAAGCAACAGGTCTGTAAGTACTACAATAGTAGGTTGAAGAGTATTGGGTCATTTGGACTGGTCATAGCTCACTAGGCACATCACTGCCTCTAGTGAATAGAGGACTGGTGTCTTGGAGAACCAAGACTTTCCATCCATCCAGAATGGAATGGTAGAAGAAATGGACAGCAAAAACATAATGCAAGGAGAAATTAAGTCAGAAGACAAACGCAGGTTAATAGGAGAAAGCAGGTTGAAAGAAGAAGAATACCCAGAAGAAGTGCTAACAGTAATTAATAGATAAAGAACATGCTCTGGACTAACTCTGATAAGAGGTTTCAGTGCAGAAAATCAATGAACCAGAATCTACTACTGGTACAGAAACTGCTGGTACAAGGAGTATAAAAGGGAAAGTGATCAGAAGCCTAATTTGGCCAGAGAGATGATACCACGGAGAGGACACTTCTGGTCTCTTTGCTCTGCTATAAGGAAAAAAATTGGAAAAAACACAGCAGGAAGCCTTCAAAGGAAAATGCAGAATCTTACGGAGCCACTTCTGAGACAGGAAGACCTTCCTCTGGGAAGGTGAGCTAAAAGTTAGGGTGGGAACCATTCTTGAAGTTGACTCTAAAAATTAGCAATGCATCCCATGAGAAGAAACACTGAGGGAGACAGAGGATGAGTATGAGGAAAGCAGCACTAATTAAGATGTAATAAGGCAAACAGTAGTGACAGCTTGCAGTGCACTGCAAATTTTTGTTCCCAAGTAAACCCGTGAAACACAATTTGCCCTTGTAATCAGACATGCAATAGCAGGAACAACCCACAGAGTTAATGATGGACTCAATTTCATTTAGTCTATAATGGGAAACAATAATTATGATAAGCATTCTTGGTCTTCGCTTTTTCTCTCACCTTGTCCATTTAGGCAAACATTTATGTGTATCTAAAAAGCTAGGTGTCACAGAGACCTGCTTGCTACTTTAGTTCAATCCATTCCTGCCTGGCATTTTATCAAACTGGTAAGTTTATAAAGGAAAGACATCTGCCTGCTGCTCAGGGAGGGTAAAATTACTCTGACACACAGAGTTCTTATCTTTAAATATGTAATCTATTATACACCAATAAAATATTGTTTTTACAAATGAAACTGATTATTTAAGTATGCAAGACATTTAAAAATTTCTTTTTATAGAGAAAATCTATTACAATAATCTGTTCAGCTGTAACTCACTGTTTTCAGAAACTAGTCAGATAGTCCAAAAATGAACAAATGAACAAATTTATGAAAATAAAACTCTCTTCACAAACAATTGGGAAACAGAAAAAAAATTGAAAGATTCATCAAATAGATTGTTTGCAATTAATAGTTGAAGCCAGCTCTATTTACAGAAGTTGATAATCTGTTCATTAAAACTTACTTAATTCCTTATTATTTTATCAAAATTCAGAATATAATGCTGAAAAGGCATTTTGGCACTTCCAATATTTGAATAACAGTTTTATTACATTTTAATTTGTTGAAAAAATTAGAAAACAATGTTACAGAAGTGACAAAATGTAAAGAATTAGCATAAAACACAATTCACCTCACAAAATCTACTGACTTAGCCTATTGCTGTATTCTCAGAAATTGAATCTAACCAAGGTAAAATTATTTTTGTGGTTCGTATATTTTCTTCCTAAATATTGCCACATTATTTTGAGATTCAACGCTTTCTCTTCTCAGTTTTTATTCTCAATATTTAAGTTGTGACTGTGAATTTCAGTTTGAAGAATAGCTCTCTTAAAGATATCGAGTCCGTTAAAGGAAATTATTCAATATTACGTTTCAGTCAGACACGTTACCTTTCCTGACAACTGACAGCTTTGCATTATACTGCATTAGTGTGTTATTTATTCCCAACAACAGTATTACATAAACTCCATTATATACTCTTAATTATAATATATTTTGTAAAAGGTGACAGCTGCATGGGCATCTTATTTAGGACCATATTATTGACAGAGACCTTCCAGATCATCAGCTCTGTTCCCGCGGTACTGCAGGCCAGTACACCATGAGTGATGCACCTCTCCCTTATAGTGCTTAACCACTGCTCCCATTGGAAGCTCCAGATCTTGTTTCCCTGCTGGAGAAAAGGATTCTGATGAGCCATCAACAATTGTTGTTCAGTTGCCTGAAGTTAAAAGACAGCTGGGCTGATTGCCTGTGCTTCTACCCAGGTCGGAGGTGAGAGGAAGATGCATCCTGGTGGATGGGAGAGGTGGGATACACTGTCCTCTAGCTTGCTCTGCTGATTTCAGTACAAGCCAGGATGGGCGGCTGAAAGTCTTACTGGGATGTAACTTAAGTTAACATAGATAAATTGTGCTACCAAAAACTAGATACTTGTCAGGTGGACTTCTCACCCAGTTCTATGTGCTTTATGATTGGTACAGATAAATCATCATAAAAGCCAATGAAAAAATCTGGGTATTTGAGGAGAAGGTCTCTGAATTTTTTTTAACCTAAACATGTGGATGCAAGTCTGGGGAGTCTAAACAGTCCTAGGTGCCTTGTTTGGGCTAGCAGAGAACTTGATAATTCCCCCTTTCCATATATTTGATATCTCAAATGTGATTTTTCTTAAAGTCGCACTATGTAAATGTAGAAACGTCAAAGTGAAATAATTTTAATGGTTTTATGAGAGTGCATATTATAAATTGATTATGTAACCATACTTGTTAAAGAACAAGAGTGTGTTTAAAATTTTTTAAATGTTTATTACCTAAAGAAATGTATGTTCTTTTGTAAATTCTGTTAGATATTCTGCTTCAAGCCATCCATGATATTTCAAAAAAAAAAAAAAAAAAAAAAAAAAGACTACAAAAGCAACTTCAACAATACCTTTATAAAACAGCTACAGGTCTGAATCCTCTGGTAGTTATTATAGGCTTTTTAAAAATAAATAATGTAGAAAACCGCAGTAATAGGTCAAATGTCTATCTTTCTAGAATACTCCCAACATATCTGACATATAGCTCCTACACTCATTATCAGATTATCTGGCAAGCCTTGCTCGAAAACACACAAAACTTTCTATAATCGATTGACTCTCACGAAATTTTATGTCAGTATTTGGAGATTCAGTGTATAGTAACAGCAGTTAGAAAGCAACAGGCTGATGTAGCTTGGAAAATACAGATGTTTCTGAATGAACCTACTGCATTGCACAAGCCTGGTAGTCACAGAATCATCTGGTTCTTTTAATGCTGTTTTGTTACTGCTCCTTGCCCAGTACTTGCACGCATTTTGACCGTGCAGTGGCTATGATTATTCACTCACAAATATTACTTTTTCAGAAAAGATTCGAACGTACCTTGAAGGAAAATAATGCTATCAGAGATATTTATGGTAGAATTGGAAACTTCATTTGGGCTAAAGAGAGAAAGATACGCATGTACAGCAAAATGAGGGCTGCATGAAAGTTGTTATGATCAAAGTGACAAACTGTGAATCTGAACACTATGCGTGTATTTCAAGTGCTACTAGTAGCAGCTTTCAGACAACACCTGTTTTGCACATCAGTTATTCTGTATACAGGGGCTGTTTATGCAAGACTGGCTGAAGTTAAAAAGCAAAGAGATAATGAAGATTCCTAAAATCCATATGTAGACTCTAATTTTAGTTTAGCATTTTCATGAAGAAAATAAGCATTCAACAGAAGGAAGATAAAGTAACTTATGAAGTGGGCAGCGTAATGTTTCTCAGCCTGCAGTTAAAGTACTTTACATCTTTATCATCTGTTTTTCAGAAGTTTTTATGTAGCTAAGCTTTTACTCCAGGCTAAGATGCCATTGATACACAACAGAGCAGCTTTTCAGACAGAAAGGACAGATGATCTGTGGACTTACACAGATGAAATAAGAAGAACAAATAGTACAAAGTGGAAAATCATGCCCTTATTATTATTAACCACAGTTATTGTGATAACTTTAGCTGCCTAAAGGTGAGGAGATTGATCACATTAGCCAGTCTTCCTTCTCTTTACAGTGAATGGAGACAAAAATGCAGTTCACCCTCTTTATTTGGGACTGTTTGTTTAGAGCAGGGTGTATTAATTTTCCCATAAAACATAGAGGGTCTACAGGTTAATCAACTTAGACTTGATGCTGTAATTTTCATATACATACATGAAATTAATGCTTTCACAAGAGTAAATGTCCCGTTTCACTTACGCAGTAAAGCCAACGAGCCAGATGACAGCTATTGTTTCAACAGTTCAGAGAGCATGTTAAAAATAAAATAACCACTCAGTAGAAAGTAAAATCAAGTATTCTTTCAATTAGACACCTTCAAAAGCATTGGGATGCCCTCCTAAAAAAATTATTAATGAGGTGGAAATTTGTGCCAGATTTGTCTGAACGGTTGGGTCAGACATTGAAATACACTTGAACTGAACTTTAAAACTATATTCCTTAGCTGATAATGATGAATTCATTCCCTAGTATAAATGGATATTATTTGTAATCTGTCAGAATGTCTACAATAATAGTGCAACATTTTCCTTGTTTTGTAATTTGGCCATGTTAAATATTTGAATAACAAATACTTCAAATTTGACCAAATCCCCAATTAAGTTCAAGTCCAGAAAGAAATCTTTTTCAAAAATCATATGATACTATCAGATTATTTAAACAGTGGACAGTGGTATCAGTTGCATTATATATGTATGCTACAAGACTGTTTTGAGATGATTCAACAAAGAATAAAACTATATAATCTTCATAGACAATTGATAGTGCTCAGGGCTCATTAATCTCTACAGTATAAAATGCTGAGCCAAATTACAATAAAATCAAATGCCTGGATGTTCATAACTTAGAGTCTGAGGACTCAGGAATATTTTCCTTAAGGGACTTTGCATAATTGTATGTGTACATGTGTTACTCTCAGTAATAACTAGTGCAAATAAATTGCAACAAGTAGTTTATTCAGTTCCCTTTCTTAGAATTTCAGGGAGCAAAGATAGACCAAAGCATCAGAATGTCTTGTAGAAAACTGTTGCATGGAGTGATCACTGGGAAGAAGAATATAGGGTGGCTGGGCAGGGGGTTCCCTGCAGGTGACCAGCAGCAGCCCCCCCGTCCCCCCCAGCAACAGCCTCTGCCCCGACAGGGACCTGGCGACCGCAGGGTCACACGTGGGACCCCACACCATGTGCTGCCCCCCTGGGGGGTGCTGGTGACCCTGGGCCGGGGCAGAGGGGGCTGCCGGGGGCTGGGGGTGCCGGGGGGTGCGATCCTGGGCATTGCTTACAGGGCTGGGAAATGTGTAGCTGTTTTAACACTCTGTAACTGTCTAGGATTGTGATTTATCACTTGTGTTGATATTGATCTTTGTTAACATGTTGTCAATAAATCAATGAACTGCTTCAGTCCTAGTGTGGTTTGAACCACGTGAACTGACTGGTTTTCCCCTGTGACAGTTTCTAGCCCAATCCAGTTTTATTTTGCTCAAGGTCAGAAATGTGCAGTTATTTTTAAGTAGGCTCTAGATGTGAGACAGCTTTCCCTTCTTTCAGCGCTGTGGCTTTGGGGAAAGGGACTGACTGTAGGCAGAGCAGACAATCCAGAACTGATTGCTCAAGCAGGGACTAAACACTGCAATAAACCCACCAAATTTCATGTTTCTTTCTGAATATCCTCTTCCCAACTAGCTAATTTGCCTGCTATTCTACTTCTCAGTCTTCAGTTTCTTACTTCACCTTTACTTTGCCTATACATTTAGCAATTCCTTTTTTTCCCTGGAAAACAAAAAACCAAAACCAACAAAATAAAGAACTATCTAAAACATCACTTAAGAGGCAATATAATTTCATTACCATTGAACTTCTGGCAGGAGTTACTCTTATGTCCTGTCCTTTCTCTACTGTGCTGACCTTGTCTGTACTAACGATAAACCCCTTTAAAGTGGAGAAATGTTCTAATTGTAGTTTTTTATGGTAGAAACTGTGTCATTTAACTGAACCATCGATATTACCATAGCAACAGGTGTAGGAGTGTTCTCACCACAATAATTTACAGGACAACTTTGGTGAAGCTTTATCCTGTGGGATGGAGGATCTGAACATAAAAACCATTAGTTTGAAAGAGAATTAAACTGCATTTCTCATTAGCCTGCTACTAAGCTAAAATAAAAATATTTTAACTTTCTCTTCCTTGGTTTAAAAGACAGAATACTCAAATCTACAAACAAATCTCAGTAGTTTGACATTTTGTCATTGACCAAACATTGACAGCTGTTCATATCATTCTGTGTATTTATCTCTATAAGTTGAATGCAAACTGTTTACTTAAGGTGCTTGATTGTTGAAGATCCAAATTGAACGTGATATGAAAAAGTTGAAAACAGTATTATAATTTTTTTCCCCTTATTTCTCATCTAGGTGGATAATCAGGGAGAAAGATGGAGGAAGAAGTACCCAGATGATACGTTCTCATAAAGCACATCCTCGAGTTAAAATCAAGCAGATACTTAAGTGCTTTGCTTAATCAGAACCCAAATCTCTCAGGAGGAGGTAACTATTTGGAGGAGGTAAGAGATTAGATTAGGACAGTAGACAAGAAAGATTGTTAATTTATTCCCTCATAGGCCACCCAGAACTTGCTTCAGGCTCCTTTCTTTGAAAAATTATTAATCTGAAAGATTTATTAGCTATTTGCTGAGTTTAAATTTTAAAGTTCTCCTGTCACCTTCCTGGAAAGTAATTGCATGTGCAGTAATTGTTATGAGCTAGCTGGCTCTTTCAATTCCTCCATGCTGAAATTTTGCTGAGGGATTGAGTCCTATGCTTTGTCATTGTCCTATGGTATATAAAATCTCCATGACGAATTAACCTGGATGCTTCAAATTTGCATTTGTGCAAGTCAAAGTAGCCTCCAAGTTTCACTGAGACTAAAACTCAAAGGACCACAAGCACAGGCAAAATAATAAATTCATGTATATAGGCAAAAGTGCTCTCTGTATCTGAAACAGATTTATCTAGACATAGCTATAAACCCTTTGATTTTTAAGGCTTCGGTTTCCTTTTTTTGTCTTTTACATGCAAGCATTGGTCTGGTTTTGTAGAGTTGCTAACAAGTGTTGGGTCAATAGCTGGTTAGTCAAACCAGTGACTATGGATTCAAGGCTGTATCTAGAAGATTTCAAGAATCCCTTGATAAGTAATACTTTAAAATGGTAAGTGATATTATCATAGATTATATAAATCAAAATAAATCTGGTTTCCGGTATGGCAAACATATTCTTGGTTCAAAAATATATGCATGCATGTTCATGAAGAATAAGCCAAAACCAGAAGTTTCTGTATTGCCTTCTCTCTTCTGATGTGGAACTATCTGACACTATGCCTGGTTGCAGAAGATCCAGAGGCCTCACTGTTTAGGTCTGCAAGACTTTGGCTATACTGTCTACAGCCACAGGATTGACCTCACTCACATGACTCATGAAATTATTTTATGTGATTTACAAGTACCTGGCAGAGGTACAGACTATATCCATACTTTTGCATGGACAGTTTATAAAAGAAGTTTACTAAACAGAAGCATCAGCAACTACATTGCTGCCATAGGTATTAGACTTTCTATGGAGTTACAGACAACAGGTTTTCATGTCTTGTAACATTGTAAGTAGCTTAAAATTACATATTTACTAACTGTGCTCTTATTTTACCTTCTAAATACTGCACAGTTGAAATTACAGGAGTGCTTCTTACTTCAGCCTGAAATTTTGAAATATTTATTATCAAGAAGAAGAATGTCTTTGCTTTATAATAGCACTGTGGCCTGACAGACTTCCCTCACCTGGAGATACCTGAGGATGTTGGAGCTGATGGATCTTTCACTACTTTGTCATGACTACATTGGCATAACTTTGTTCAGCAGGCTTTAGACTCAGAAATTCCCCTTTTTGCACTAAAGAGCAAAATACTTCTATGTGCAAGCCAAAAAATGTTTGAACTGTCCCTTGTTTGTCCAAGATGAGCATAACCTTGACTCCATTTTCAAGAGGGTTCCTACCAGGGACACAAGCAGTCTTCTCCAAACCTGCTGCTTCTCTGTGGACCTGAATATTTTACTGGATTCAGGGACCACACAGCCATCCCACACATCACTGTAGCTATCACATGTTCCCAGAAAAGGAATACATATGGAAAAAAAAACCTGTCCTCGTAAGGTTGTCCCCAATCACGTAAACCATGAATACAGTCAAAATCTTTTTAAGAGCTAAACAAATACTACCCTAATTTTCCAAAAGATAAGCAACTGAGTCAAGCCCTAGGTCATCATTGGAAGGATTCAGTTAAAAATATACTGCTTTGGTCTTGCATTTGGAGACAGCTAAGCAAAGGAACAACATGCTGTCACAGTATTCAGGGTTAGGAGAAAGTAGAGAGGTCTCTGCGAGGGAGGGCTCAGAGGTTCTCTTTATAAAAAAGAAAGGCAATCATTCTATCATTCTCTGTTTATATCAGACTTCATTTGATTTGATCAAAAGCCCTTTTCACTCACACCATTTCAACAAATTTTTCAGGTCAGCATTTTTGTGACTTTGTCACATGCAAAAGTCCAGGGTAAAACTCCATCTGCAACAGATCTGGATATTGGTGTTTACTTAGGAGCCAACAAGGTGAGAGCTTTACTCACCAACTTGCTTCCACCTGCCACATTATGTTTTGACTTTGCTGCAACCAGCAAGGAGGTCACTGCTGGCTTTGGATGGTTGCACAGAAAGCCATGCTGGCTCCTGCCATGCCACTGCTTGCAGCTGCCCATCTCTGGTGTCACTGGTTATGGTCCTTGGCCATGCCCTAGCATTTCTCTTCATGCATCTCTCATGTCCAGGATGTTTCTTTGTAGAGGAATGGAGCTGGGTTAATTATCATTGATAATATACAGCTGTGGGCGGGCTTCAGGGGCGGTGGGTTGGCCGATGTAGATAAGGTGCAGCTGTGGCTGGCTCTGTTAAGAGGTTGAGAGCCAATGGAGAGAGAGCAGCCAAGGAAGAAGCAGAGGGAGGAAGAAGCAAGAGGAGAGAGAACATGCACCTTTGATGGGGTGAAAGGAGGAGAAGACAGCAGAGGGACTGTATGAAGAGTGTTTTGGTATGAGATGGTAAAAGACTTCGTTGCAGCTTGATAGTTTGGAGAGTGCTGTGGCATTCCTTCATTTCCATGATCTTTTCTCCAGCTATGATCTTTACCTTCTTCTTCTCAAGCCCCTTTCTTCTTTCTGACATCTCTTCCTCTCAAGAACTCCCTTTCCAACACCCAAGGACTTTGTTTTCCTAACTGTATCAGTCTACATACAGAAGTATGACATGCAATCAACCTCCTCATCGGTGATTCTGTCTCATGTCTCTTTATTAACTGGGTGGTTTGTGATGTGCCACTTTTGTTTTTTTTCAGCCTAAGTGATACAAAACCTTACAAGCAGCCTGCACCAGGTGCAGCAAGCAAGTAGGAGGGTTGCGCTTGAGAGTTCAGGAGTTCATTTTTGTACAATAATACATGTACTTTAAACACAGATATCTACCACTTGTTAGTGTTCGCAATTCTAGCCATTTTTTTCTGTGGTGGCTTTGCCTTTTCCCTTCAGAAAGAGCTGCTTTGTTTTTTCCGGCTGAGATAACCTTCCTATAAAATTCTGTAATATGGCTATGAGCCATCATCACCGTAAGGTAGGAGATCCTTTTTGTAGGGCTAGAGGGGCCCTAACATGGAGCTATCCTTGGAGACCTGCCCCTCTGTCTCTTGATCAGTAAGAACCAGAATCGCTTCTCTGTATAATAAATTTATCAGTATTTACTGAGACCCTCAACAGGGCCATAAGTTTAGAATATATATATATATAATCATTATCCTGGAAGCTGCTGACATATCTAGAAACAAGACTGACACGCTCCATATGTTATGATCAACTACATGAATTGTTAAAGGAGTTTCATCTTTTTCCATTTCATCATTTGTCTTTCCTTGTATGCTAAGCCTTTTATCTAATACTGTCTTTTATTTTGCTTACCAGCGGATGATCTTCCACAAATATTGAGAGACTAATCGGAAAGAGGAAGATGCTACGTTTCAGATGCTAGGCTCTGGATGCCTATTGACATCTTTGTGATACCGTTGCTTGATGTGAGAACACACTTCCTTGGAGAAGCCTGCCAAGTGTGTACATACACACACAATACAGCAAATAAAAACAACCCAGAATCTTTTCCTGCCACGAGTTCTTACAGAAACAGTTTTACTTGCAGATTCAGCTCTACAGAATCAATTTCTCTTGTGAAAACTAGGTGCAAATATTGGCTTTTGTGTGATGAGGGCTTATGTACTTCATTAAGATGCTGAGCACTGTTCCCAAGTGCCAGACACCTCCTGTGAGTGATTCTGTGGCCACAATCTCACAGGATTTAGCACTACAGGCTTTATATTAACATTTGTCCCAAGCCTATGTGTCTTAATCTGCTGAAATTACTTTCAAAAACTCATGTTGACTTGACTGAGAAAGTGGCAGGGCTTGAATATAAAGAAGCAAAAGACTAGAGGGTCATCACTGGTTAATTGAACACAGTCATCTGAAATTTCAGGAAAGAGATGTTTGGATTCATAGTGCAGAAGTGGAACATAGTGTTTGTTTCACAGGTCCTGTATGCTGTAAGCTGCAAAACACAGCGCTGTCTAAGCAACTTGAGACGTCCATTAAAAGACTAAAAGCCAGAAGATATAATCTGCCACATTGAAAGAACTGTAGAGACTGAGGGTTTTATCTTACATTTTTGAAATAACACCAACTTGCCCAGACAATCGTGGAAAGTAGACTGTCCTGTTTACAGGAGGATTTTTGATTATAAAGGGGGAGGGTGTGTGTGTGTGTAAGAAAAAAAGCCAAAATACCTCTAGAATACAAATTACACAACGCTGATTTGATCATATGGGCAAAACAACCATAGAGCCATCAAAAGGATTTTTAGTATCCTAAGGAAAAGCGTCAGGGTAAGAGCTATGTCCGGTTTAGTGGCTAATCTTGTAGGGGTTTGTTTTATGATCAGAACTGTTGTAGAGAAAGGGAAATAAGAAGGTAAACTGTGTTACAGAGGGGAAAAAGAATTGTTTCTGGTAGCTGAAAGGCAGATTGGAAAGCCCTAAACCACTCGTTTAGTATAATAAAAAAGTACAATATGATCAACAAGGAGAGATCAACTTGCCTTACGCTTCTTTAAAGGTTACCAAAGAACAGGAAATTAAAAAAAAAAAAAAAGTCTATTATACGCTTTACTTCCTACCTTCAAAATAATCTTTTTAATGTGCAGTTATTTCCATTACCCCTTATTAAATGTTCCCTGGAAGAAATCAAATCTTAGCAACTCTCATCAAATTAAATTATGGAGGAATGAAATTATAATTTTGAACTAAATCTCTCAGAAACAATTAGCAGGAAGACAAGTAACAAAAATTATCGTAATTCTAAGATACATATATCTTGCAAACTTTTAAGAAAAAATACATGTTCTGATCTCAAGAGAGTACTTCTATGTCTATGTTTGATAACAACCTAGAGAAAACACAGAGATAGCATCTTTGCATGAAGTGACTGTCCTTAAAAAATACTGTTTCATATTAAGAACTAAATAGACATATCACCCAATATGCTAGATTTAGAGTTTTCACTTTTAGGTGCCTGAAATCAGAGAGTGTCTTGTTCCAAATCAAAAATCTGGAGATGAGCCATGAAGGTGTCCGGTAAGCATTATGGCAGACCTAGCTTTTTATAAGAAATTACAAAGCCTAATATTATTTAATGCTGAACTGAACTGAGTTAGAAGAGATTTAGCCAAGGCATTAAAAATTCAGAACTGAGAAGTCCCTCATTATCCTGTGGCAGAGTAGCAGTGGCATAACACATAATGATCCCATAACACAGGGAGTCTTTCAATGTAATTAAAAGTCAGTAGAATGGAACATAATTATAAGAATTTAATTTTATTTTTTTTTAAGCCAATGTGTGGTCAGCCAGGGAATTCACTGTCATAGAAAATCATTGAGATGTCATCCATGCCAAAACCCAGAAAAGGCTTTCATAGTTTTTTAATCAGTTAGGATATCTGTGGAAGCTGTGCTGGACATTATACCACGATGTGTACATTTATCTAATACATATAGAGTATCACACATTGGCTAGACCCCAGAATAAATACAAATGGCAGGCATTCCTGTTCCATAAACCACTTACCCACAGGCCTAAGTGCTGTCAAGCAAGGCTTTCACGTACCAGGGTACTCATTTCACATGTATTTAAACTACTGTAAGTTGTTTGTATAAGGTAGTCAAAGTTAGTCTTCCTTTACACAAACCAGAGAAAACAGCATTTCCAGAAGTCACTTCACCTCACAGGCACAATACCTTAGGCTGATTCCTTCCTTGTATTTCTTCATTTCTTTCTTTCTTTACACAGAGAGTCTGGAGTAATTATCTTGAATCTAATCAACTAACTTTTTAGTGGCTAATAAACATTAGATTAATCCCATCCTTGGCATCTGTGTTCTGTCTACAGAAAGAGAGACACATCTCCAGAAGCAATTTATCTCATTTTAAAATAGATGTCTAAAGTACGTGATAGGATTTACCCTCTTAGAATTCTTCGTTCTCTCCATTAAGCACAGGAATAGCCAAAATGACCAGCCGTCATTTTCATTAAACTTTTAGAATACAAAACTTTGTAGAGAAGGCTCTCACTCTTGGACACTTTGTTCAAATAAGGACCATTTGCTGACTTAGCATACAAATGAACTGTGCAGGGAAAGTAAGGTAACGATTTTTTGGCAATGCAACATGAGCTGATCGTAGGTTAGGATGTGCGACGTGGTAACTACTAGGTTCATCAATAAAGTCCCCAAACGCTAGCATGCTGCATACTATCTCTCAGCCAGCTATGCTGTGATGTGAAGCCTCTCTGGAAGCATCCTCAGGCACCATCAGAGAAAAAAAGGGAATGGGACAATGACAACATCAATTTGTTTGTCATTAATAAGAAGTACAAGTGTGTATTTAAAAAACAGGCTCCAGTTTCTATGAGAATAATATTCACTTTTTATTTATTTTCCCCTGCCCAGTGAAGAAATGCAGGGAATGCTGATGATC
Source organism: Falco cherrug (assembly GCF_023634085.1). NCBI lineage: Eukaryota > Metazoa > Chordata > Aves > Falconiformes > Falconidae > Falco > Falco cherrug. The sequence goes on along the minus strand of NC_073702.1, from coordinate 2,371,430 downwards.
TCTGTGGTGCACAGAGCTGTGTATCAAATTATGATGTCTCACTATGATAAAAGTGTTCTAGTTTTTCACATATCTAACAAGAACACATTAAACATACCTTAAAATATGGATAAAATGCCAGTCAACAAAAACTGAAAATAGAAATGTAAGTCAATTGTTAGAGATTAGACCCTGAAGCTTGCAAAATGCAAATTAGAATCTATGCAAGACTGAGAACATCTAAGACAGATGGAATTAAAATGACAATAATGCTGTTTCAGCATATTTGAGAGCTGATATATACAGGTATCTTCACAAGAATGATGCATTATACTAGATCAAGTTGGCTTAAGTTAATAAGGATGAGTACACTAGTGAATTACTTAAAAATATATCATGGCCTTAATGCAAAGAAGACTTTATATATGTTAAATTATATAGTAAAAAAAGAAGAAGTCTTTCAAAAATCAATTAATAAAAACAGAACAAGGATGCAACTGGCACAATTTCCAACACACATACACATATGACTCTTTAGTGTCACAAAACTAAAGGCTTAGTCACTGTTTCTATTTTACAATAAATCCATGAAATAATTGCTTTTCAACTTGTGTAAGAGAATATGTACTTTAAGGAAATATGGTATGTATTCTTGTGTGAGAAGGTGATAAAATTGGCATTTCTCAGTGTTAAAACAGGCTAAGTCTTATACCAGCAGGCAGGCTTTTTTTTTCCAGTATATGCAGATCTAGATTTTCCAGTATATGCAGATCTAGTACAGGCAAATAACATTTCTTGATGGGGAAGTGGCATACTCACTACATAGGTTTGGGAGGACAGCAGTGCTTCAGACTCATTCCATTGAGAAGACTGAACGCCTGCTAGCCCTAGAACCATCTGAGGTGTGTCCTGAGCACACGCACACTGGTTAGGTGTTGTCCAGAAGGAATCCAGCTTGTATGCTCCTACCTAACACTGTGAGAGGAGATGATCGGTGATATATCAGACTGAAAAGCTCACTCCTGGGCCAAAATCAGGTCACAGCAACCCCGTGCAACACTACAGGCTTGGGGAAGGGTGGCTGGGAAGCTGCCTGGTGGAAAAGAACCTGGGAGTGCTGGTTGACAGCCAGCTGAACATGATCCAGCAGTGTGCCCAGGTGGCCAAGAAGGCCAACAGCATCCTGGCTTGTATCGCAAATAGTGTGGCCAGCGGGACTAGGAAAGTGATCGTAGAGGTGCTGGAGAGTGTCCAGAGGTGGGCAATGGAGCTGGGGAAGGGTCTGGAGCACAGGTCTTATGCGGAGCAGCTGAGGGGACTGGGGTTGTTTAGCCTGGAGAGGAGGAGGCTCAGGGGGGACCTTCTTGCTTTCTACAGCTGCCTGAAAGGAGGTTGTAGGCAGGTGGGGGTTGGTCTCTTCTCCCAGGTAACTGGCAACGAGACAAGAGGAAACAGCCTCAAGTTGTGCCAGGAGAGGTTCAAATCGGATATTAGAAAAAATTCTTCACTAAAAGGGTTTTCAGGCATTGGAACAAGCTGCCCAGGGAGGCAGATGAATCACCACCCCGGAGGTATTTAAAAAATGTGTAGATGTGGTGCTTAGGGACATGGTTTAGTGATGGACTTGCCAGACCTGGGTTAACTTGATGATCTCAAAGGTCTTTCACAATCTAAATGGTTCTATGATTCTATTTTATGAAATAAAATGCTGAAGTGGAAACATCCATAGACTCTAACGGAAGAGTCGGTTACAGTGAAAGAATTATTTTCTTTCATTATTTTTGCATTATATTTTTTTATAATATATATATTTATATATTTGCATTGTATATTATATATAATACAGATGCATTAATTTACACTTTTCAGAGCTCTGTATTAATTCAAATATGGGACTGATAGGTCTTTACCTGAGGGGACACGTGGCATAAACCAATATTCCCCAAAACACCACAAAACAATGCCATTTACCTGCCACTTAACACAAGCTAACAGTTTACTGAAAGAAAGTAGACTGACCCTATCCTATTCCCTCCAAAATACCGCTATGAACTATGCTACGTAAAAGCCATCCTATTGAAGGAGTGCAGAGGTTGTAGGTGCGCTTATGGGGTCTCTTTTGGTTGCTATATGCAGCCCCCTGCAGAGACTACTACCTTTGTTTCTTCCTCTTTAAGAACAGACTTTGTAGATTTTATTTGCCATAACTTCACCGTTGCAGCGCCTGAGCACAGTATTATGGATTCTGTACATATCCCTTGGAACTCTGTGGGTTTTAGAAATCTGACCCAGCTTTGAAAAACAAGCTTTGGCTTAAATCATCAAAGTATTTTACCATTCACATACTCAAAAAAGATTTTCTAGTGCAAGCATAATTATCCTCTTGCTATTGATGCACAAAGTGAAGTGCAGAAAAGGGACAGTTGTATAGTGCGTCAACCACAGAGTACTAACTAGAGCCTTGGTTATCAACCTGCTTCCACTGTAGAAATGGAATTTCATGTAGAATTCGTCAAGGATAGCAGAAACAAACCTGCATTTATCAAGTAAAGAATGCAGCTCATACTGAGAATGCCTGGAAATTTGGGGAATATTATGTAAAGTAACAACTCCTTTATGTGACACAGAAATAAACAAATGAGAAATACACACAGTATTGTCATTGGTGGAATAAAGCAAATAAGGAATTCATAGATCCTTTCTGAGACAGATCATAAAAATTATAAATCTTTGGAGAGGGGATGAAAATACATAAGATCTTTATAACCCTAAAACAAGCATATGAAGCACTGAGTTAAGATTTGATCTAGGATTTTTAATTTGTTATTTTCCTAAACAACTTTAAAAATGACATGAGGAAAGAATGTTATTCCAGTCAAATTAGGAATCATTTAAGACACACACACACAAAAAAATATTAAATGAAATATGTTGTCATCATAGTCTCTTAAGATGCTTAAGTATTCTCTTGTATATTAGGACTATTTGGAGTTTTATTATATTTTTTTCAGAATGTTTTGCTTTAGCTGTAAGATAGAAACATACATGCAGACTATACCATCTATTAAGGCTTACCTGAAATTTTACTATACAGTATTTCTCCATATTTTTACCTAAACGTAAAAAATCACCCCCAAAACAGTACAGTCAAATATCATGTTACTCTCAAGCTATCACGACGAAGGAGGAGTTTATTTATGGTATCCAGAAAGGTCACTGTGACAATGCTAAGAAGAAAATATAGACATAGAAACTTGAAGATGGGTTGATTCATTTCACGGAGGTAAATACTCAGTGCTGCATAACTGTCTCCTTTTAATTAACTTGTCAAAAGATTTTGACAAAGGCCTCCAGTGGATTACTGAGTAAACCTGAACTGCAGATTACCTCTATTGAATCATTTATTGTCTTCCAGAGCTATTAATAGAATTGATCTAATCAAGCCAGTTAGTTCTATTTTCTTATCATTTTCTGCTTCTCTTTTGTTTGCATTAGTTACTACAAGGTTTTCCAACAACACCTTTTTTTTTTGGTTTGGTTTGTTTTGTTTTCCTGTTTGATATAATAAAACTGTGTTTGGACACACACTTTAGATCTTCCTTGATATCTTTATTTGGGCTTCCCTACCTATCAATTTATTAGAGAACATGATGTTCCCAGGGTTTTTCTTTTTTCTTTCTTTCACTGGTTGTAAATGTATCTTTATGAGAATGGGTCACATCTTCATTTTAACACTCTAATATCAGTTGCTCTTGGAAGTAAACAGGCATTTACAAAGGGAGCTAAATAGCATTATTGCCTTCCTCGGTGCCCCATTAACTGTGTTTTACTTTATTTAGCACTTTTCTAAGCACAATTTTATGTCACCAAAGTGTGTTGCAAGAATAGTATTAATAAGATACTAATATATATATTAGTTAGTTAGAATTTCACAGATTTGGGAACACAAATCAGAAAAATAGATTTGGCAACTATTTTCTGGCTTAGAATTCAAAGGACTGGGAGGGAAGAGGGAAAAACACTGATTGCTTTTTCCCATTAAGTATTTCCAAACACAGGTATTACCTACTCTCTGAAGTCACTTAGTGAAAGTGATTAGCATACCAGCCGTTAGTGGTGGGTGGGTAAATTGAGAAAGGGCACGATCAGTTTTCGGATAGTTACAGGCGCCCCAAGGAGCTGTCAGAATGTAGGTACAGCCATTTACTGGAGAAGTATTTTTCTCACCCTAAATAGTATCGTTGGAGGACAGTGTCTATTGCCACCTTCTGCTGACATGCCTGTTTGCTGGGTTTGTAAGATTCTGAAAGGTTAACACTGGAAAAATGATTGGCATCATAATAAGTGATGATACATTGTCAGTTACTGCATTGAATCATAATCAACATTGAGGGGTGTTGGTATGAAAGCACCTACGGTGTACTTCTATTCAGATCATCCAAAGTAGACGCTGAACTTCACAATTTAGAAATGTTAAATAATGTAAATCAACCTCATCTCTAGCAGAGTAGTAATGTTTTGCCATGTTAGGCATAAGAAAAAAACCTATGCTGTTGAAGCCTGTTGTCTTTGGTCTGGAATAAAATGAATGTTTTACTTTTGATAAATAATTTATTCATTAAAAATTTAGTTTTCATTAAATCAAAAAATACTAAATAGTGTTAGATTTACCAGGTTCACCTAAAATTTGGGGACAGAATGGAGTTTCACAACATCTGTATTTTCTTTTATCAGCTTTCATCTCATGATATCATTTATGCTGGGAGACAATGCAACTCTGTCCTGTGGCCAGAGGATTTGGACCATTAGGCAGTGACATATTATGGGTTGTCCAGGGGAGCAGCAACGAGGGAGTCTTATTCTCATTACAGGGGCTATTCAAGGTATTGGGACAGTGTCCCAAGACACCAGATGATGTGTGTTCAGCCTACACATCACACACAGTCACCCAGTGTAAGGGTGTAGAGTATAGAGAGAGTACAACAATATAAAGAGAGGAAACTGAATGAATCTTCTTCTTTTTCCAACTCTGTATCCTTTTGCAGGACATTTACAACAATTTTTCAGTTTGGGTGAACTGGATTCAAATTTTATCAGAGAGAAGAAGGAACTGAATTCAATTCCCTGCAATCTGGATAAGAGTTGTGAGTACTAGGTTATTCATTTAAAGAAGAACATTGTTCTCACTACATTTACAGTATCTAAATTCAGCCCTTCATTTCTGTTCTTTTCTTTCATTAGAGATACCTCTTAGCATAATATAAATAAGGCGTTTTTCTTGGAAGCATTTTCACTTGTATTTCAAAATGAAATACATGCACACAAATATGTGTGTGTATATATGTATACAGATACATTGTTTGCATTTCTGTGTATACAGTTTTATTGGTCCAGTGGTAACAGCTTTTTTGTTTGCTTTGCTCTTTAAATTGTCAAGGAAAACAAAACACCACTTTTAGAGAACCACTCTTGTATATCCATAATGAACACCATCCTAAAGTTTCCAGTTGCCTAAACGGTTTTGCATTTTTGATAAAATTATATCCCATACAGCAGAATTACAAACAATTATTGCAGTGTCTAAAGCCCCTACAGGACTGAATAATGAAATGCTAATTTAAAATATTTATAAAAAACAGTTGAAAGAAAACCCTTCCTACATAGTTTAAGGTAGATAAGGAAACCTCCCAGAGGAAAAAAAATCTGTTAAATTGAGTGTATTTGGGAAAATATGTTTAGTGCGGCACTACAGTCCAAAATAGATGCTGTATGCAGCACATAAACATATTAATTTGTCAGCAGTTTCTCAGTGCCAAAATACTTGACAAAGTTTTAAAAGAGCTATGCTGCAGTCTGAGTGGTATGCTGGCAAGATGCCTGAACTTGTTCTACTATTTCAGTATAGTTTTACTTACCTCATAAGGATATAAACATGATTACTTTTTCAGTTCTTGTAATGTCCATTTTGTCCTTCTCAAAAATTTCTATATTTTGTCTTCCAAACATCTGACTCCTTTATTAGCAGGTTAAATGAAGAAAAAAAAAAAAAAATGTATGCCATCACTCAACCCACATTCAGAACAAAGCAATTAATTTGATGGTTTGACAGTTAAAAAAGGTAGCTTCTGACAGACATCCAGTGTGATGCCAGCCAGAATGATGGACTGTATAACACTTTCCTTAAAAGGGAAAGTAAATCAGGCATCCCAAAGGCAAGTCCTTTGTATTCCACTGAAGCTTTTAGGTATTAGTGCATCTTTGCTGTGTATTCCTGACAAGTTGTAAAGAATTCTACTGTATTTAAAATACATTTGAGAAGAATTCACAAAGGGCTGTATGCAAATCCCACAAAGGAGATCCAAAGAACCAGGCAGAGGGCAAAGGAAGCAGCAATGCGTTGCTCAGTCACGGTACAGCTGCTGTGCAGACCTCTGTTGCTGTCAAGGGCAGTGGGGACATGGAGCAGGTTAGCAGAACAGTATTTGACCCGTTATGTTCCCTTCAGAGTCCATTAGCTGTTTTAGTGGTTAAAGCATCGTAAGTTACTGCTGCTTTTCTACTTTGTGCAAATGCTCGTGCATGAAAGGAAAAACGAGCACAAAGTGAGTAACCTTTTGTGATCTTTGGTTGAAGTAAGGCATTGAAATCACACGTCAGAAAAAAATCATGACATCCTTAGTATTTATGTCTTGGAAACATTCCGTATCCACTTCATTGGGTCCAGTTCTCAGAAGAGAGGAGAGAGGAGTGTGAACTGCCACCTCAAAGACCTGTTTTCTGTGAAGGGCATTTCTTTAAGATATGGAAGGGAAAATTTATATGTTTTTAAAATGAGGGATAAACATTAGCCAGTATTAAGTGTAAATGCTTCATACAGACATTGTCTCAGATGAAAAAAACGCGATAAAAATCAGCCAGGCACTCAACATATCTCTGCTAAAAAACAAACTGACTAAAAGCTGATTCTGAAACTAATGTGTTCCATGGAGGAGCTATTTTGAAATGGAATAATGTTCACAGCCTGTAAATGTACCGAGGGAACACCAAATCTGGAGACAGTAGCACAGCCCAGCAAGGAAGCAAATCATAATACTCCCATAATGCAGAATCTACCTAGTCATTCTGGTGTGACTTTTAGTTGGTTGGAAACCATGTTCTACCTCTTTTTGGAGTAACAGCAAGACAATTCATGGATTTCCCTTATGGAATCATCCCAAATACACTGCTTCTCTTTCATGACAGAGGTAAAAGACTATGTAGTAAATGGAATTTTAATTACACAATCATTGTCAAGCTGCATTTCAGACCTATAGCCGGGAACAAATCTATCACCTAAACTCTTTAGATGTTATGTCAAGATGATAAACAATTGCACTAAAATACTAATTAACTTCAAGATTTGTGTCTTATTGCAACTATGTTTCAGTTTACAGTACTTATTATGAGGATTTACCAAGATAGAGCATTTAGATTGATTTTTGCTAGCTTCGTTGTTCCTAGTTGTCAAACAAGCAAGGTTCATTAAGGAAAGAGTGGATATACATATAAATTGTACAATACATTTTCAGGCCCACATATAGGAAGTTACAACTACAACCCCCTCTTTACAAATAGTATGGCTTTCATACACACTTTGATCAATGCTCTTACACATATAATCTGTGTGATATTGAATTTTTTTGCATTGAGATTGTCCAAGATTTACCATACTTTGTCTTTGTAAGGTCTGGACCAAACCCTGCTCTCAGGATTGGCTCCCAGGTCCATCACCTCAATGGACCTTGGGTTATACTGGAATTACAGGTATTAACATTTAGCTCAATGCATTTAAAAAAAAAAAAAAAGATTCAATTAAAATCAATATCTGAGTCTTAATTCCTTGGGATATTTTACAGTGTTGCAAAGCAAAAGCTTCATATAAATATTAGTGAGACAAAACTTCACATGTATTGCTGTAGGAATTTTGATTAAAGATTGTAAGCACTGATGGTTCTCATTTAGCAAAGCACTTACACCCATGCTTAACCTGGGCAACATACAATCCAGAGAACATTGTAAAAGGCATGTGTATATGTGTACCTGTACACACACACACACATGCACACATATATATACACACATATAATTTAAGGCCTTTGTTGTGGGGCTCTCTACAATTCCCTCTACAAATTTCAAAACTGAAAAAGGTTTAGAAAAAGGTTTACCAGGCAGTGGGTTGCTCAAGTCTGTAAGTTACCTACTCAACCATTTTGAAAGTAAGAAAATACGTTAAAGACATCATATTTCTCACACAACCCATATAACAAACCACTGCATTACTCTTATCCAGGAAAAAGAAATAGTTCTTTAACAACCATCAGCCTTAATTCCTCTCTTCCTCTATATGTTTTTAACAAATCTTGACTTTGCAATATTTTTTTTTTAAACAAGACTATTACAGTGGCTAATATAACCACCGAATATGTAAATCAACTGATACATTTTAGTATAAATATCATTGCTGTTTTACAAGAAAAGTCTTGTTTAATTTAAACAAAGACTCTATTATCTTAAAAATAACTTTACATATATGCATGAACTTTTGGCTGATATGTATATATGATGACCTCTTTCTTTCTTATGCAGGAGGGTTTTGCACTGTTTTTATCGTGCAGTTAGAATGTGTGCATCCATTTTCAGCTAGAACATATTTGATATGATTTCTCCACAACAGGTATCTTTAACATTGTTATTAGTGATGTCAGGTAAGCTCGCACATCTTTTGCAGTTCACAAATAATGCGCTCCATGGTAAGACTGTTTCAGGTATAGGTAGAGACTGTTAGGTAAACTCTTTGGTCCATGGTGTGCAACGTTTTAGAGAGGATGAGTAGTTAATTCTTCAATGCAATGCATGAAAAGGAGTACAATGATATTTCCATCATTACATCCTCCTTCTGACCCTGCTACATTCGTCCTATCTTGTGACAAATCACCACTTTATGGACTTCCTGAGCTGGGTGTTTTATCCTCAGTATTGTGATTAGTAGATTTCAATTAACTTTTTTTCTGTGAATTTGCCTACTCATTTTTCAAACACATTTATAGTTTGGCATCCAAACATCCTTTGGCAATATGGGCCACATTTTAATTATGTGCTGTGTGAAACGAGCTGCTTTTTGTTTGTTTTAAAGCTTCCACCTGATAACTTCCTTTTTGGGCCCCTTGGGGTTTCTGCTATTAAAAATTGTAGATAATAGTTGTAATTCATCAGCATTATCCATTCCCTTCTCCGTGTGTTCCTCCCAAGCTTGGGAGTATTACATTTATGCATCTCTCCCTATAATAAAACTGTTCTTCAACTCTGGTAATATTTTGTATCTTCCTTAAGTTCTTCTTTATCATTTTTGTAATACTGTGACCTGAGTTCCTATGTTTTCCACACTATGAGTGCATCGAGGATTATAAATTGGAAAAATATTTTTTTCTATGTCTTTTCAGTTTTCAGTTCCTTCCTAGTACTCCCTAACGTTGCACGTATCCCTGAGCACTGAACTAATGCTCATAAAAAAGTATTTATTCACTATGAGGCCACGGTCTGTCCCTAAGTGATACCTGATGCCGGGTTCTTTATGGTGTATGTGTGACTCCTGTGGGTTTTCATTAAATTTATCATTTTGCATTTGTCTACATTGAATTTATTTTATTATTATTATTATTATTATTTGGGGCTTCCTCCTTTGATACAACTTTGAGATAAATTTACTCGCTCCAGAGAAAACCCTCAGAGACATTTTGGCTCAGGCGGTGACTTCATTTGGTCTTGTTCATCTCTGCCCATGAACTGAGCTGGTTTGTGCTTGAACTGGACTGGCACTACCTTACTTCTCAGAAAGCTTATTAGATCATTCTGAGATTATGATTTTTCAGGTGCACTTCTATTCTGCAAATGCCTTGCTTATGATCACTTCAGAGGGTAAATAAAGTGAAGTCATACCTGTTGGCAAAATACAGCCTGGCCACCATACTCAAACACTCTTTCTCTGCTTTTTTTTTTGTTTGTTTGTTTGTTTTATAGCAGCATATGTGCTATTTCAGCTGTGTTGCAATAGCAAGTAACACTAAATAGCCCTTGTTCAATTCACTCTATTCTTATCTTTCCTCTCTCTCCAGCCATCAACTCTGGAGAGCAATTTAGCAGGAATATAACCTTACCTGTGGTTGTGTTGCTGACAGAGATAGGAGTGAGAAGAGTAGTCTCATCCTACCTTGATTAGACTGGTGCCTAGAGAGTACATGTGACAAACTAGCTTTTAAATTTCCCCCAAAGATCTGATCTGGGGGAACTATATTACTCAGTGCAGGGCTGCACACTCACTTTTAAGTTTTATATTAGCTCTATTATTTATATTAGTAAAGGCTGTATTTGTCCTAGCTGCTGACGGAACCTTTTGAATGATCATTTGAATGAAAAATTGTTTGCCTCATTGGTTTTTATCTTAGATTGTAACTAAGAGATTATATATTTGTAACAAAATGCTGCTTTTCTACTTTCTTCATCAGAAGCTACTTGCACATTTTTCCTCAGCATAAATAATTGTTTCAATGGGGTCATGGCCCTCAGAGTTTGGCCAGCTGTCAGCGTTCCAGCCGAATGGCATCTGCGCTTACATCCTGCTTCAAGGGGAAATGCAAACAATCATGCTGCTTCAGGAACAAAAATCTCAATATTTATGTTAAAATCACTTTTGATTAAAAGCCAATTACAATGAAGATGATACAAATTTGTCCTGGTTTTGTTTGGGCAAATCCAGAGATAAAAGTCTTGGATCTAAACCCACTCTTCTGCTCCCCAGTGAACTGTTTTGAAATTATAACTATTCTATAATCCTGATCAGCCACAAAAGAGTGCCAGAATATTTGACTATATTAAAGAAGTACGCAAAGACAGTGACTCTTAGATACCTCTAAACTCCCATCTTCCATAACGACTGTCTTGGGCAGTTTTAGGAGGTTCCTGGTTGATTGTATACTCAGTGACATTTAGTATTGTGCAAAATTTGCAGAGGGAGTACAATAAGAAATCTACAAATGATTTGATTTTGCAGGAGCACTCACTTTCAAGGTTCTTGAAACCTCTGTTTCCATTCTCTGGAGAACCTGGAAACAGAATTTTCATCAGCTCTATTAAATAACCATACTTCCATGTGATACAACCTAAACAGAAGAGGCAAATAAAAATATGGTTTGGGATGGCATCTCCACAAAATTTGTAGGTGTATCTACTTAGCTGAATAATAAGTAACATTCAAATAGTATGGAGGATTTATAGTTTGGTCTTTCCTTGACTTAATGTTGAAACTTATTCTTGCACACAGCACTTCCCTATATGTCCCTGCTGAAGCTGTATATAATCATGTTGTAAGGAAAATCTAATAATAAGGTGAGGCTAATATACCAACCTCAGTATCTTCAGTACATAGTTTATAAAAAATAGAACTCTTATGTCTATAAAACAAAACATTTGAGCACATAATTAACTTATATGAATGTTTAAGTCCCTTTAAGTAAATTATAAAGAACAGGAATGCACTTAAGCATAGACTGAGACTCGGTCTAAACCAGTACATTCCTTAGTGCCCAGGAAATGTGTTTCACTATTCATGAATAAACATAACATGCACAGTATGATACCACAAGAGAAAAATGATATAAGAGGAACAGTTCCTCCTGCAAAATAAATGCCCTGTAATGTAAAATAAACACAAGACAGCAAAAGGAAGAAATAAAAAATAAACAAACTACAAGGCTATTGCCTCACTGAATCAAGTAGACACATAAGGCATTCTATTCTGTTTACACTTTCACGGAGTGATATTAATCAAGATACTTACGTAGCTATCATGGTATGTCTATCTTTTATTTTTTTCTTCATTTTTTTTCTAGTTAGATCAGAAATGAGGGCTGGGATGGGGTTTTTTTTCTGACACGTGATTGAAATTCCCATATAGGTCAGCTCTGTTTGCCATAGGACATTGTCTGTAGTTTAATAGATTAAAATGTTAAAAGAGATGTATTAAGTTTTTATTTCTCTGATTACTTGCCTCACATGCCTAGTCTAGTGAGCCAAGTTTAAATTCTTAATATATCACATTCAACAACCTGGAAAAATGTTCACTGAGAGCAAAAGAGAGCAAGGGAAGGATGAGACAGAACTCTTTGCAGCAAGTCTTTTTGTAGGTAGTTCATACACATACTAATTTCTATTGTACCATTCCTGATTCTCAGAGGAAAATCAAACTTGAAAGAAGATTGAATTCAAGTACTATTTTTGCTACTTGAACTGAGCACGTTGCATGGCTCTTATCATCTTCAAAGGTTGCCTCCTACTTTATGAATAATGAGTCCTTAAAGCAATGTTGTCAAAATAAAAAAGCAAGTAAGTCACTGCTATGCACAATTATAATTGTTGAAAGAAGACACCAGTAGTAAAGGGCAGAGGTGTGTTTTTTTCAAAGAAATTTCCAGACTAAATGGGTAAGCCTTTTTCCAAGAAACAATTAGAAACAGAAATTTTAGTCCAATTATTCCAATAATACAAAACCTTTCTAATTAGAATTGAAAATAACCCAGAAAGTTGAATTCAAATATACTCAAACATCATAGTGCTCAAAGGTTACTTGAATATCAATTCAGATTTAGATATCTCAGGACCTTCTCTGACAATATTATGAGCATTTCAAGCCATATAGGTAAACAAGCTCTTATTATCTTCCTTTTTCTTTTTTTGCAACACTTCAACTTGGTACTACATATTAATGTGTGCAACATTTGTATTGCCTACTACTGCATAGCTCCAGACAGCAATAGTCAAATATATTATTTCTGGATTTTTCCTCTAATTATTTTCTTTTTCACTTGAGAAAAAGTTTTAAACGGTTGAAGGCTTGACATGAAATTAGTACATCTGCCATTCCATGAGGCAGTAAAGAAGGTAAGGGACTAGACTTAAAGGTATATCTAGGAATCTAATTTTCCATTCAGCTTCAGGTGGGTTTGGGACCCTAAATTTGCCAGAAATCTTATTCATATACACAAATTTAGAATGCAGAATCAATTATTTCTAAACAGTGTTTTCATGTTTCTGTGCTTCTGTGCTCGAATTCAGGGCTTCTGAACTAGAACTTATAAAACCATTAAACATTGAGGTGTTTTGCTTTAATCTTCTATGCAAAGCAAGAATTTTTAAACTCTCCCTCACATCAGCATGCATTTACTTCCAATTAACCTGAGCACACTCTTTTCTATGACTCCAGTAAACCACCAATTCTAATAATTAATATTGCCTTAAACCTAATTTTTCTGCTCTAAATTTAACCAACATTTCAGAGGCATTAAATTCAAAACTAACAGCCCAATCTTAGAAAAGGCTGATTATTTTGTGATGTTCAAGAGATTTAGAACAGTCACATCATACAAATTAGAAAGAAGAATTTAGATAAAATAATGGCACATGAAAAACTGAACATATAGAATGTACAGTGGTTTTCATTTTGTTAAATTAAAAATACATTATAATTTACAAAATAGTATTTGAGGTATTAGAATTCAACAGAAGCAAATTCCTCATCGACAACATAAGGACAGCAAATGATCCTAGATTAAGCCCTTTGATATTTTTTCTTGATCTGTTCAAATGTTGATCAAGAGCCATGGGACTTTCAAGATGTTGGATCTAACATCTATCTGGATGATATTTTGAGTAGTCCAATGGGAGGTCCCTTTGTCCTGCCTCATGCCTGCTGTTGTGACTTGTAAAAACTTACATGGCTTATCCAAATCAGAGTCACCCTTTATGGATTGCACCCAGTGGCAAACTGCAGATCACTTTGCACATATTCCTCCAGATTCTATTGTGGGGGGAAAGAAGTAAAAAAGTGTAGAAGCAGTACCATATGGCCTCTATTTACGTTCACATCTAATAGCCTATTCACCTTAGTTAGTTCAAACACTTACAACAACCTGAAGCAGTTTCTGGGTCTGAGTCTGAGATGGCAGATGAAATTTTTAAACTTGCTTGATGGCTTAAATAGGCAGGCAGTCAAACTGCTTAAAGCAGAGGGATTTAAAAAAAAAAAAAAAGAAAAAGAAACCAAAAAACCCCTATTCATCTTAGACCTTAGAGACATCAGAGTCAAGTCAGACTGTCTGGGAGCCCCTGCAACATGTTAATTGGCAGGAGCCTAAAGTGATGAGTCTTTAAGGTCATGAAGAATAGCAGGTAACCTATTACTACAGTGAAGTTAAAGTAAAATTGCGTTGTTTGTCTTAAGTCTATCAGATGGCTCCCCAGTGGATAGTAAAACACTGAATAAAGCATTACAAAACTATACTATAACATCTTTGTTAGTCTCAATTTACACCTAGTCCAAGAAAAAAACATTTGCAGAATGAAAAGGTTCTGTGTGTTACCTGACTACTTGAGAGAAATGGACAGTATAAAAAGATAGGCATGGCAAAATTTGTTCTGACTGGGTTTTATTTTCCTAATTCCTAATCTTGTTGCTTTTTTCAGCATGCTGATAGCTTGAATTTTGTTTTTGTGAATTTATGTGATCTGGAAAGAACAAATCAAAGAAATAGAGTTACTTTGTGTGAGGCCTTAATAGAGACGAAGAAGTAGTTACTAGTTGACCAAATGGATTAATCCTGGCTAACTACAGAAAATTACAGAAGTCAAAGAATAAATATTTACAAATACTTTCCACAGAGTACTTGGTCTTTCTTCCAACTTTTGCTGGGATTTATTTTATTTTATTTTATTTTATTTTATTTTATTTTATGTTGAAAATAATCTCCTGAATTTTGAAGGTAATAATAATTTTTTTCAATAATTATTATTTTTAAACATATAATTATATAATAATTATAAAAATAATAGTAATTGTGTTAAGAGTAACCAGATTAGTGTTTAAAGATAGTCAGAAGGAATAATGACTGCTTAGCTTTTCGTACCTTATTAGCCTTTTAGCCTGTATTCTTGGAATAAACAGATTGGCAAAATTAAAGAAAAACAAAGTAAAAACCTGGTAATAAATACTTAGCTTGCTAAATATTTTGTGTGTAACTAAAATTAATTTTCTATTAACTTGCATGTTTCAAACACGCTAGATGGATTGCCATGGAGCAAGGTGTCCAGTCTGTCATAAGACACAGAGATAAGTAATAACAGCATCCTGCAAATATCCATTCACATCCTGCAAATGCATCTTAACCCAAGTGAGCAGGTAGTCTTCTGACAGAGTTGTAAGAAAACAGGTCATACCCACAATAAGACAGTAAAAAAGCTGCGTGGCATAAAAGATTTTTCTCCTATGATTCCCTGGGTAACACTCATGGATGTGGATGCTGCACCAAGGAAGAGGCTGCCGGGAGACAACCAAACAAAGGTAGGGTTTATTTACAACCTGGAGGAATCTACCTCTTCTCCACCCAGCCTCCACCAACCTGCTGGTCTGAGGACAACTTCTGTGCAGAAAATTTGGTAATTATCTTGTATCTTCTTGGTTTGAAAACAGGCAGAAGCATGGTGAAATCAGGAGTTTCACACAGGACCATCATTTCAGGTTCCTTTGTCCAATGCTATATTGCATACATCCCTAGCTATTTTAGCTGTGGGTTTGTTTGTTTTTTGGGGGGGGGGAAGAAAAAAAGTCAAAAAAAGGTTACCTTTGCTATTTAAAAACCTTGTAATTGACATAAATAGGCAACATATAAATGGCTAAAAAAAATTTCTAAAATAAAACAAAAACTTTGATCATGGAATACCTTGGATGAAGGGATTAATCATCATTTACCTTCTGTTATTTTATTTGTGATGGTATAAAAACAAAACCAAAGCCCAACACCAGAATCATGGCCATTCCTTATGTGCATATAGATGCAGGTTATCTGCTAGGGGTAGACAATCCTGGGCCACAGTATGCCCCGGGACTCTGATCCCTTGACAGGGACTCAGGGCCTGCCTGAGTTCTTCATCAGCTCAAGGGCACATATTGCATTTGTCTATAAAAAGGGGTGCAGGGAACAGCCTGGGAAATGAAGAGGTGGTTCCATGATGTGTCAGCATTTGCTTATTCTTTATATAGCATAACATATGGCAAATTTTGTTTTCTTCCCCTCCCATTCTCTGTATCAAAATTATTTTCCACAAAATGATGAAAAGCATAAATAAAATGTCCTTGGCTGCAGGCCTCCTCCATTGAAATAAGTGTGTGAGGGGGAGGGGACTGCAAAGGAGTTCAATGCATGTAAAATGAAGACATTATTTTCAAATTATTTTTTCATTTACTTGGAGTATAAAATGCGAAGATTATTCTGGATGTCCTGTTTTGATAATTATTCTCTTTGTTCACACTGCTGCAATACAGCAGCAACTGCATTGTACCTCTTTCCTGATATAAGCCCATATTTTATGCAAACTAATAACCTTGAGCTAAAGTGCAGGTTGTTCAAATCACTTTTATTATACAGAGTGTATTCGATATGGCATAGAAATGTTTGCCTACTAAAGTCTCTTTTATAATGGGTTGTATTGACTTTGCTGTTTTTAAACTAAATATCAAACATAAGGTAAGAGTGGGAAGGAACAGATGGAGAGTTCATTTCTCAAAGTGTATGGGAATCAAAATACATTCTTTAAAATTCATATCCAAATGTGGCTCTAGGAAATTATAAATGATAACTCTACACTATTTTTATAGTCATGCATCTGATACAGTATTAACATAATGATTGTGTAACAATGACAATAAATAAATAATACCTGTGTAATATTATTCATCTTACTGTTGAAAACATATAGGTGCTCTCTTAAGGAAAGGGGACTGGATTTGAAAAAGTAACCTGTGTATATGTCATATTTAAAAACAGTAACCACACCAGCTACCAAAAGCCAGTGAAATATTTCGTCATCAATGTGATCATTAATATTTTACATCATTAATCCCATTGCAGTGTGCCTGTGCACATATATTAGATTGTCCCTAACTTATATTAACTTAGCTTTTGTAAGAAAAGTGTTACAAATGTATTTGTTAGCAAGTCTTCCATCTCATCTTTTCTCAGATATCTACATCTCTCTGTCTGTAACTCAGATCTAATTACTTTAGGCTCTTTTTGTAGCCAATGGAAAGACATAGGCATACTTATATTAGGATTTGTTCCTTATCTATTTTATATGTATAAACATTAAGATAACATGAGTTGCCAAGTATGATGCCAATTTGAGTCCATTGACTCTGAAGAAAGCCTTAATGACAAGCTCAAACAGAAACATTTACAAAGCAGATGTCTGTTAGATCAGATCAACCTGAACTTCTGCGTCAGTATGGAAAGCCTTTGATAAGACAGTGGACAAATGCATAAGCCTTTACTAAAAAGGGCCAACCATCAATGCTACATAAAAGTATTTGTATTTTTCCTGTAGAAGTCTTCCTACTTGTCCAAATGTTTAATTTGTGGAAACATTTACCTTACGGAACCTGATCTATAAAGCCTGGGAATTGAGAAGCATAAATTTATGCAAGGAATGGCATATTTATCACAGAAATGGAGCAAATAGGTTTTGGCATCATATTGCTGAGTTGAGGGATGCTGGCTGATATTGTATTTCATTTTTATCCAACAAAAGACTGAATGAAAAGCATTCTTGTTAGTAAAGTTAAAGGCAGAGATCATTTATGTGTTCCTCCAACCACTGGAAATAATCATCTGTATTTGGTATTCCATCAGCATTCAGTCAGTGTCCAGCAATCTCTTCCAGTAATCTCTAGCAGGAAAAATGCTCTGCACTGAATTAAAAAATTGGTGGTCAAGTATCAAAACAATGTGTGGTATTTAGTCTAAATTTCATGACACACTGCCTGTATACACGCTTGGTACAAAGTACAGACTTGACTGCATGTGAGCTTCTTTTCCTTTCTTCCTCAAAGTGAAAATTTTGTGATTTATTACTTTTAAATCCTTTTTTTTTTTTTTTTTTTTTTTTTAACGTGGGACTGAAAGCAAGGCTGCTTACAGAGAAATCAGAAGAGTTTAAGGTATATTAAAAGATAACTGAAAAGCGGTTCCTACTCCTCCCCTGCAATTCAGGGGAAGGTACCATGCAGAAACTTCCAAAATATCGTGAAACTGAGATACTATATCCCTGTGGTTCAGCACAAGTCAGATACACCGCCTCGGTTCCCAAAAGCATGTCAGCCACAAGTCAAGCGCTGCTCAGAGTAGGTGGCTTTCCAGCTGGCACACAGCGCAGCGTTCATTCTGCTGCTGGGTGGGAAAGGCAGCAGCGGTCCCCAGGCAGCCTGTGCTGCGTGCACCTTGCTGGCCACTGGCGTGCTCCTGTAGATGTAGGAAATTCAGGTTCACTTCTTCACATGTCTCAGTACAAATCAGCTGCCTGTATTGCAAGGTAGGAGGTCTGGCCAATGAAATATTTGTCTTTTGTGCTTCAATTATGATCAGAAAACTTGACAAGTGCTGAGATAACTTCTTCTGATTAAAGTTTTATGAAATAGATTCGTTTCCCAGAAAACAGTCATTCCTGTGATCAACATTCTCAAATAAAGCAACACCTCAGCAGACCAACTTTACTAGCCAACAGGCTTTGTCAGAACTTTATAGTGATAACCTTGTAAATTAATTCTTCATTTGAATTTACAATATGTTTTTATTTTATGCAAAGAAAAAAAGATGAGGTTTCCTGTAGTTAATTTAGCACCTGTACATTCTCAGAAATTATAATGAAACACTACACAATTCAGCCTTTATAGGGCAGTGAATTTTAATCCTGTTAGGGTGGTTCTTAATTAAAATGTCTATTAACTTTTCTGAAGTTAATGCAATTATGGAGTTATTACTTCTTGCCATTCTAGGATATTTTTTTTTATGATCCAATAATATTTAATTTATAAAATCATACCTTAGGAAAAGAACAGCTAAACTGAGTAACATAACTATAAAATTATCCACTTTCGGAAACAAAGTATCTGATTAAAAGTTCTGAATAAACAACACACAATTAAAGGACCTTGGCCTTATATCCTGGACTTACAAACCTCCAAAAGATGTTAAGAACTATATTGTAATTTAATTTTCCATCATTGTATATCTTTTATCATACTTGTAATCTAGGATACTTCTGGCATACTTTACATAGTGTATGCTATCAGTTTAATTTTTAACTGCTCATAGAATTTCATATTTATGTTCCTTTTCTTTTGATACGTGGAATACACTGACACTACCAAACAAGTATTAAGGTAATTTCAAAGCATGTTTCTTCTTTCCTAAGAAATCTTTGAAGTTTTCTTTTCTCTGTATATAATGTCATGTTATAAAATACTGGTCAAAAAAAGAGACACCAGTGAAAAATGTATAACTGATTTTGCTACTCCCTTCCAGGGTGGGGAAGCAAACAGTAACATTGCAAGTGTCAAACAGAAGCGTGGCTGAGATCTTATGCTATGTGTACAATATGACCTGGAAATCCCATGTGGCCCCATGTTTACTGCTAACACTTTATACGGTACCAGTTGGAAATTCATGTATTAAACCATTGGCTTTCAGGATTTTTATAGCTCCCCACTTGGCAGTTAATGCATTTTGTATTAGCCCTCAGTGCGAAGAAATCATAACTCCATATAGCAAGGGATAAACTCCAACTAAAATTACTAGAAAACAGTATCTGGAGACTTGGATATATGCACTGAGGTGCCTCTTCTATTGCTTTTCCCCTGGAAAACTGAGTTTTCATCATATTTCTACCCAGACTTGAAATGCTGTTCTTATATCTAAAAATGTGATTTGAGACAAAAAGGTGGGAAAGTACAGCTCTCAAACACGTCAAAGATTTGATCCATTAGAATAGTCCAGACAGAAAATTATTTCACTTAAGCTTTTGATAAATGTCCTGAGAGTGAATTGCATTGTTTTATGAATACAACTTTACCCTGTTACACATTTTAGCATACTATAAATACCAGTTTGTGCAACACAAATTACATGTCATGGCTATGCAGCCAAAGAACCATAAGGCTATACAGCCATATGGAACCATTGCCCCACAATACAAAATTGCAAATTTTTTATATTACACAGAACTGTTGTCTGGTAGATGCTTGAATAGCTCCAATTCAGTCCAAGAAAGGGAGTTTCTGATCTGATGTATACTGATGGTGGAGTTGGAAAGACAGGTATGAAGCTGTATTTTATGACCGTAAAAAGTGTTTCTCTCCCTTTCTTAAAATTCAGAGTTTGGCAGTCACAATGCATTGTATTATGTAGCTTTAGAGATCTTGAACAGGAGATTATTTTTTAAGAACAGTTTGAGTTTTGATCACCTCAGGAACTGTGTCTTTTAAAGAGATGTACATTAATTGGAAAACAGTTTTTTGAATGCTTAGGAAAAGTCAGCTGTCAACTAAGTCTTTATAAATTGCCGCACTCTGACTGCAGAGAGCAAATTATTTGTTCTTTCCTTTCCTTGTATTTATAAAGGCTGAAATGGCAGAAAGTTCTGCTCAGGAAAAAGCAGCAGCAAAGAAGATAGTGTTTGAAAAGTAGAGAGAGTTTTTAACAAGTGGGCAAAATGACAACATTTTGGTTTTGCTCTCAAGAAAAGAACTAAAAGCTGCTTAAGCATTCTGGAAAATAGAATTACCTGAAGTGGAACATTTTCAGGGCTTTTTGTAGCAGAGCAATGACAGCAAAAGATGCAGAATGTTACTGCACAGAAATCTTCTATCTTGGTAGTTAGGGAAAAATCTTGAAGTCCACCCCTTGACAGTGGGCAGTGGAACACTGTCTCATTTCATGTCTTACTGGTGGCTTCGAAGGATAGAGTCTAGCTGGAATAGGTACGGAAGTGGTACTGGTTTTCTTCCTGAATCAGGCCTGTTGCAGATGACATGGGAACAGGTACAGGAATCTTAAGACTATGTCTTTGTTAGGAGCTATTTGGTAATGCACTGTGTTTCACAACAATTTGAGATTCTGTGATATACATCAGGACTTCTTACAGTGGGGTAACATCCCAACAGAATCTTAAATATAATTCAATAAGCAAGCTCAGAGTCCACATAAACTGAAGGAATGAAATTAGTTTAAAACTACTTGTACTCAATACTGCTTTATGAAGCTCTTCCTTACCCAGAAAGACCTCTCCTACAAAAACATTTACCCTTTCAACCTACTATATAATAGCTTAGGATGTTGATGTTCAATATAGTCCATAAGAACAAGCTGATAGGAAAGTAAAACTTGATTAAACAGGGTAGAAAGTATAGCTTAA
Source organism: Falco cherrug (assembly GCF_023634085.1). Taxonomy (NCBI): domain Eukaryota; kingdom Metazoa; phylum Chordata; class Aves; order Falconiformes; family Falconidae; genus Falco; species Falco cherrug. Next base: position 2,350,121 of record NC_073702.1, on the reverse strand, counting down.
ACTGCAGTGATCCCATTCTTCTGTTTATCTTTGTTTCAAGCTGTCATTAAATTAAGATAAGAAGCAGAAAACTTTTTTTTTTTTTTTTAATAAAAAACTTTCAGTTACGCTACTAGCTTCAGATGAGCCTTGACTGCTGCCTTTCCTTGTGCGTTAGGAGGAAGCCTGGAAACGCAGACTGCTTTTGTTTCAGCCCTAGAACACAGCTGACCCTAGCTACTCTTTTCTGTGCAAATTATCTACAGTAAGAAACACTGGTAGAGTAGAAAGAAAGTGAGGGTAGTTGCATGTGCGAAGCTGTTTTTCTTTCCTCTAACTTCATTTTACTGCTAGTGGTGGAAACCAAGAACCAAATAGCTCAGACAGTACTTGGAAAATAGCCAACAAAAAATGCTAGTGCAGACCTTTTCTAACATTACAAGCTTGTCATTTATAACTGCAGCAAATACACAGATAATGCATTGCTAAGTGGTAAAAGGTCTTATGCCCATTCTTCTCAGCTTAGAGTACTCATAGTGATTTGTTGTACTATCAGCTAGACAATCTAATAAACCTTTCTATCACTAATTTCATAGATCTAGATTCTGCTTTTATGTGCTCCAGCAGAAATATAGATTAATTCAATATACATGGGGCTTCCAAAGGTGTACAGCAGAATCTATTCTCCCAACGGAATTCATACTTAAAATTAGAAACTAGTGTCAACATACATTATATAGGATTACAATATGATATTAGTTCATCTCTTTTCTTATGAACGTTTTGGTCCTAATGCTTTAAAATGTGCAAAATGCTCATATAATTTAACTGAATCAAGAAAAAACAAAGAAAATGGAAATAAAAACTCATGCAAAAGACATCTAGCCTACAAGTGACAAAAACCTCATCCTGCAGGAATAAGGACAAAAAACCCCAAAACAAACAAAACAAAAAAAAACCAACAACAAAACAACCAAAACCACACAAAAATCAGGAATTTTTATCTCTATGCAGAAGGGAAGGACATCATCCACATCATCAATTCTTAATGACCAGACTGTTCTTTCGCTTCTGTGTAGGCTAGGTAATGTTTTCAAAGACTGCACCATCATGTTTTGTTTTGTTTATGGCCATAGATAGGCATGGTCAGAAAAGTGTCAAATACTTTCCCTTTAACATAAACACACTGACACAGGAAATTCCTATAAAACTTTGCTACTTCTGTGACGTAGAAGAAAAACAGTCTTACTGACTTTAGTGTGAAGAAATTTCTCTGTAGTAAGAAGCACATAAAGAATCCATTAGGTCTAACTTTTACTGATTTTCATAGCACTGTGAGGCTTTTCATGTTTGTTGACGTAGTTCACTTTAATCTCTCTCTAATTTCCTTTTTGTGAAAGAAAGGAAAAGGGCTTAGAAGATGTCTGTCTTACAGACCAAACAACCTGTTTACCTTTATTCTTCAGAGCACTTTGGACATGTTTTTGCTGAAAATGCTGCAGGAGCTTTAGTTGTACCACCTCCATGGTGATTATTTCAGCTACAAATCTGACTGATAATTGTGAATTTAATATTCCCTCTACCATGTCCTGTGAAAACTCAGTGAAGATTGCTTCCCAGGGTTTGTGGATAACATCTAGTTCTCAGGCTAGGGTAACACTACTTCCTAAGTTATCAATTGAAACTTATATTACATTCCTATTTCATTGTAATTCATATTTTTGTCCTGCAGTCTGAGAATTGTGCATTCTGAAAAGACCAGCTTCTCCTCGAACTGCTGTTCTGAGGTTTTCCACAATTCCATTTCTTATCTCTAATAATTGCTATCATGTCATGAAATATGTTGTCTCTTATATTTTTATGAGACATTTATTTATGCTTGAATTGCTCAACAAAAATTCCTGCCACTTTTCTCCTGTTTTCTTTTTTTCTGAGGAGAGGGAGAAACAAACAGAAAGTATGTCCATGTTGTTTTTTCTTGTTGGTGCTGTTACTTAGTAAGTTAGTGGGAATTGCCGGTTTACATCTAAATGTTAACAATTTAAATATAAGCATTTTCAGCTCCTTTTATAGTCAGTTAAAAGAATCCTCTGCTGCTGCTGGAGCAGAATTCATGTCATCTCTTAGACAACTAATTTAGGTGAACTATCCTGGGAAGGTGCCTATTTCTCCCCGTTGACTATAAGAGGAACATAGGTTGATTAGCTTAGATGTAGGTGTTTAAAAGTTCAATTAGTTAAGTTTAAGACAGCTCAGACTATGTGCATTTAATCTTAAGGGTTCCATTTTCTGCAGCATACTTTGGTGTAATCTTGATCAGATATATAAATATTTAATAGAAATTATCACATGTGGGAGAAAAGGCTAAAGTAGATAATTAAATTATGTAGCACATAAATGTTCTGAGCAGGTCAGTCATGACACCCAATGCTGCAAAATGGAAAACCTCAAAAAAAGGGAGGAAAAAAGACTAAATCAGACTGTCATAGAATGCATAGCTGTAAAAAATGTGCCTGTTTGTCAAAATAATAAAAGTTTGAAGCAGAACTGATCAAATACAGAAAGATTTTTGCTAAGTGCTGAAACAGTTGGAAAAGTATTTTTTCCTCCCAAGTCCTGCTTTTAACTTCCTTTGATACAAGGTGGCACAAAGTCAAGAAAGAACTTGAAACAAGCTTCACATTAATATTTGAAAAAGGGCACCCAATGTGTTTGATGTGGCGCCCTTCATGCAAATCATGTAGTCTGAGAGAAATCCCAATAGGAAATACGATTCTTTCTTCTTAGCACTCGCTTTTTTTTCTGGTTGATAATAATGAACTTTTCACACTCCCTTTGCAACCCCCCTGAGCTATACAGAAATGAAGTTTTTACTCTCTAGGTGCTGCCTATTTGGGTACGATTTTTTGTTGCCTTTTTATTGATTTTTTTTGTTGTTGAAAGTACAATCTCAGTTCAACAGATACTTTGTACTTATTTTTTCCCAGACTTCTGAACAATAAAACCCAGATGCTTTATCAAAACAGCAAAATATCTGCTCTCTCCTAGGATTTTTAAATGTGGGGATAAGTATACAAGATCAGAAATGTCATGATGATATAACATCAGGTAACGAATTTTGCAGGGGGGTGTCTAGGTATAGCTGAGAGCACAGAATAGAGTGCAACTGTTAATGGTAATATCATTGGGATTTTTAAAATTTTATTCAATTAAGATAATAATAGCAACTTACACCTTCCAGAATTCTCCAGACACTACCAATTGAAGTATGGAGGTCAAACTAATTCCAATACATCCAAAATCCAGAACAGTGTGGGTAGCAGCATTGATCACATTCCCTCCTTTTATTCTTGTTGTGCATACTTCATTCCTATGTATAGCAACTAATGTATCTCCCACATTACACCACCCACACACTTACTAACACTTTCTGAAGGCACAGGAACCTTTCTCTACCATTAATTTCCAAATTATATTTTGAAAAATGTCACAGACTTATTCTGGATATTATTGAAAGCAGACCTAAAAGAGGGTCAGCTCCTCCGGTAGACCCTAAGTGAAAAAAAGCCCTCAGGAGCCCTGCTAATGCAAGCTTCACACTGAAAAATAAATCTGAGTAGGAAAAAAATAGGACAGTATTCAATAATAATATTTTTTATTGCAGGTATAATTTTTTTGTATGATGAGATACTGGCTTGCAGAACAAACTATTAAGACTGTCTAGGAGACAGATGAATTCTGAAGAAGGTTTAGTTTTGGGGTTTTCTTAATTTTTCTGACAGAAGACTTTTCCTATGCCTTTGCAACAGAGTCTGCATGATCACAGGCCTTGGGCCTCATGGGGAAATTCAGCTACCCCAGCCAGTATCTGCTGGAGGTACAACACAACAGCAGTCCAGAGGTTTTCTCGAGCACATTGATGACAACTTTCTGACATAGGTGAGCCAGAGTCCCATGAGGGGACATGTTCTGCTGTACTTCATACTTACAAATAGAGAAGGACTGGTCAGGGGTGTCAAAGCCTTGGATGCAGTGGCCATGAGATGCTGGAGTTCAAGATCCTGAGAAGAGGGTTCAGAACCCTGGACTTCAGGAGAGCAGCCTGTAGCCTCTTCAGGGATATGCTTAGAAGAATCCCATTAGAGACAGTCCTGGAGAGAAGAAAGGTCCAAGAAGAGATGGACCTCCAACTGGGTCACCTCTTCCAAGCTCACGAACAGTCCGTCCCAATACATAGCACGTCAAAGAAAGACAGCAGGAGACCTGCATGGATAAACAAGTTGACTGAAAAGGAAGTGTGCAAGATATGGAAGGAGGGAAAGGTGACCCGGAAGGAATAAGGAGATGTCTGATCATAAAGGGATAGGATTAGGAAAGCCAAGGCCAGTCTGGAGATGAATCTGGCAAGGAATATGAAAGGCAACACGACGGACTGCTACAATTACATTAGCAACAAAAGGAAGACTTGAGAAAATGTGGGCCCACTGCTGAATGGGGCGTAAGAACTGGTGAAAAAGTACATAGCAAAGCCTGAGGTTCTCAATGTTCTCTACACCTCAGTCTTTACTGGTAATATTTGCCTTCAGGAATCTCAGGCCACTGAGACCAGTGGGTAAGTCTGGAGGAAGGAAGACTTATCCTTGGTGTAAGAGTTTCAGGTTAGGGCACATTTAAACAAAGTGGGTGTACTTAAGTCATGGAACTTGATAGAATGCACCCACAAGTGCTGAGGTACCTGGACAACATTATTTTGAGACCACTATTGATTATCTTTGAAATGTTATAGTGACTGGGGGAGATTCCTGACCCTGGATGAAAGCAAGTGTCGCTCCTATCTTCAGGAAGGTTAAGAAGGAAGATTCAGAAAACTATACGCTAATCAGATTCACCTGGATCTCTGAGACAGTGATAGAGCAACTGATAGTCCTGGAAATAATTTTTAAATGTATAAAGAACAGGAAGGTTATAGGGAGTCATCAACATGGATTTATGAAGGGGAACTCATGCTTGACCAGACTGATAGACTCCTACAATGAAATTACAGACTTGGTAAACGAGGGGAGAGCAGTGAATATGGCTGATCTTGAGTTGACTACAGGATAAGTAAAAGGGCAGCGAGGTATATTTAAAACCATCAGTACTGCTCGGTTCAAATGGTTGACTTAGTGGCATGAAGTCCAGCTGGGGACCAGTGTGCCCCAGGGTTGATGTTAGGATCAGTACAGCTTAACATATTCATTAATGACCTGTATCATGGACAGAGTACACCCTCAATAAGTTTTCAGAAGATAGAAAACTGAGAGGAGTGGTTGAGACGTCACACGGCTGCACTCAGGAAGCTCGACAGGCTGGAGAACTGGGCAGAAAGGAATCTCATGAACATTAGCAAGGGGAAAAGCAAAGCTCTACACCTGAGGAGTAACAAGCCCATGCACTAGTACATGCTGGGGGCCGACTGGCCAGAAAGCAGATTGGAAAAGAAAGACCTGAGGGTCCGGGTAGAAACCAAGCTGGCCATGAGTCAGCAACACACTCTCACAGCAAAAAAGTCCAAGAACATCCTTGGCCCTTGGCTGCACTAGGAAGCCCCTTGCCCAAAGGTTGAGGGGGGGTAATCCTTCCTTTCTGCTCAGTACTAGTGAGATACATTTTGAGTGCAGAGTCCAGGTCTGGGACCCCCATACCAGAAGGGCATGGACAAAATGGAGCAAGTCCAGTGAAGAGCCGTGAGGATGATTAAGGAACTGCTGTTCTGACATACAGACAGAGGCTGAAAATGATGGGACTGTTCAGCTTGCAGAAGAGAAGGCTGACAGGGATTTGATCAACATGTGTTTACCTGCTGGAAGGGGAGTGGGGAAGATGGAGCCAGGCATTTCTTATTGGCATCCAGTGACAGGACAACAGAGACTGGACAAACTGAAACACAGGAATTTCCTTCCAAACATAAGAATAAAAACCTTTCTTTTTTTCTTATAAGGGTGGTCACACCCTGGAACACTTTTCCAAATCTTATTAGACAAAATCCTGGATAGCTGATCCCAGTTTGACCAGGGGCTTGGACTAGCTAGTCTGCAGAGAACCCTTCCTACCTCAGTTGTGATTCTGCAATTCCGTAATAATTTCCATAGCATCCTTAGCCTGATGTCTGTATTTGATTTGATCATTCCTTTGGTCCTGCCTTGACTGAACAATGAATTCCACAGACAAGTTTTGTTGTGTAAATTTTTCTCTAACAAAGAAAAGCAATCTGACACTCTTCATAAAGCAGTTGGTAAGGCTTGTTTTGCAACAGCCAACAGCCAGACATTTTCACACCCTTCCCCTCCCCCTTCTAACTGCAATCTGTTTTCTGGGGATGTCCCAACTTAAGAAAGAAAGAAAGAAAAAAATCCTACCTCCCTTTATCCTTCATTCAAATGAGTGATTAGGGTAAGTTTGGCCGTGAGAGCTCCCTGTTTGGTTACAATGGATGACAGCAAAGCATGGACTGATTCAGAGGGGGATAATAGAGAACAAAAAGTGAATGTTCAAGTGAGTAGAGCAGGAGGGGAAAGGAATTAGAAAGGAAAAAAGATGCTGAAAAATAAAAAAAGAGAGAGAAAAACAAGATTCATGATTGAGGAAAGAAGACAATAGGGAAAAAGAGAAAGGATGGGAGAGGAAAGGAAGTAATAGTATCTGGGAAAACTGGCATGGGAGGAAACAGAAGAAAAAAGAATGAATAAAAGCTAATGAAACATATTAAATCATATATGTTCATAAAAATTGAAAATGTTAAGACAGAAAAATATTTTCAATCTAAGTATGGGTTCCTAAGTTTAACAATAAAAAAATCATAATTTTGAGGAGGAAACAGAAAAGAAAAACAAAAAACAAAAACCAATAACAAATTATCACCTTGTGTGAAGACATAAATTGTGTCTGGAAAGGAACATGCCTTAAATGTTACTTAAAAAATTCAATTAATCTTTGAAAAGTTATACCATAAATATTTTTTTTCAAATGCACAAAAATTTTGAAAAATTAGTCTTAAGGAAGAGTTTGAAAAACAGCCTCTAAATCTTAATAGCTGAAAAAAAACTTTTTCAAAAATTCATTTTTGATAGAAGTATTTTTTGGTAGAATCTTACCATTTCTTTGGTAATGAAAATGAAAAATGAAAAGCAAATTTGGTAGGACCATGCTTTCTCTTTCCTCCATCTCTCTACATTTCTTCACTTAACTTCTCGTCATCAGTGGAAGCATGGAACAGAACCAGACGAAGAAGGAAACAAGGAAAAGGGAGAAATGGAAGAAGGCTTCAAAATTCATAAACCCTTTTTGTTTAAAAATACACCAAAATGTGGAATTTTTTCCCACTATTTCTGTTAAATATATTAATTTATATTATTTCAGAATATAAAATGTTTCAGAAAGAAATGTCAAATACCAAAAACTGTATTTAATATATTTACTGAGATCATAGCTAACAGTAGAATTATGGAACTGAGAAATATGTTGGAGCAGAATGTCATGAAGGAAAAGGTAAAACTGAAGTGTAGTAATGTCTGTGGGCTTTTAAATTAGTTTCAATTATATAATGTTCTAATTTATTAGTTATGTGTTCTTGTGAATGAGAACACAAATATTGTCGTGTTCTTCAGGAGGCTGTCATCATTAACTGATACATATTTCTTTCTCATACTTGATTGTCAATGATAGCCAAAATTTTATATTGTTCCTAAAGTATCACAATTATTATCAAAAATTATAGTAACAATGTTCTATTGATTTTTATACAGATTTATGATGCATAAAACTGTATAAAAGCATTAATAAGCACAAAATTTTAACTGTAAAGTATAGAATAAATGCTTCTGAGACGTACTCCATTTTCAGTTCATTCAACCAGATTATCACTTCTTGATAAACCTTGAACTTCATGCTAATTTCATTCTCGTAAATATCAATTTAGTCTGTTTCCTTTTTTTTTTGTTCTCTCATATATAGGCCTAATATTGATTTATCAAATCAGTAAAACAAATTAATACATGAAAACCACTATGAAATATTGCCTCACAAACATAATTACTCTTTGCTCTCACATCTACTAGGAGTATTTAATGTATATTCTATTATTGTAAATGTTGAAAAACCCCTAATACATTATGACAAACCTTACTCTGCATCCGATTGCAAGCCCAATGGGAAATATGGAGGTGAAATTTAGTTCTCTGTTGATGGAAATTTTTACATAAATAAGCATGAAAATGTTATTAAAAAGAAGAGCAAGAACTTGGTCCCACTGAAATCGATGATTATTATTTTACTTCAAAAAGGGGAACTATTTTTAAGTTTCTGACATACTTCAGGTAAGTAGCCTTTTGAAAGACCTAGTTAATCGGCTTTGGCTTTTGTTACTGAAGGACAGATGCAGGACACCCATCAATTACCTAGGTGACACTGGGACATCAGGAACGGAAATTTGCCTGAAGTATGAAGGACTAACTGAAGTGGGATTCTGCAGAGGAGGGAAACCCACAGGGTTCCTTTTGTTGAGGAACACTAGTTCGTTTCTTCTCCACTGCTCCCAACATTTTATTCTCTCCCCGCTTTTTTTTTTCTTTTTTTTAATTGGCTGAACCTTTTTTCTCCTTTGGACAGTAGACTGGAGCATTGGGCTGCAAAGAGCTTGCCACAAGCTGAAATAACATACATGCTGTTCAAATTTTTAAACGCAGCTTCACTTACACATCTTTAAACTAAAGAAAACTAAACACTGCACTTCTGAAACCCAGTGACTTTAGCATTCATTACACACACACAGGGTGTAAGATTGGGAAAAAAGAATGCTGTCATCCAAAAATTCAAATAGAAATTTCTCTTTTGAGGAAAGTTCCACTCATATAATACTTTTTTTTTTTTTTTTTTTTCATATAGGAAATAGGTATTTCAACATCTAAAAAACGGCATAAACTTTTTGTAAAACTTTTTCTTTTAGAAATACAAAAGTATGCAAAAAACGTGCTCAATGAAGGTTTGCTGTTTTCAGTTTGCACACAGTTACATTGCTAGGCTTCTGCTGTATTTTTTCTTTGCTTCTGTTAACACATCTAATTAACCAAAGCAGCGTGAACTGAGTATTACAATTAAACAGACAATTTAAAAATTGTTTTTGACAAACTGGAGATTAACATGTCCTTTTACTGATTAATTGCACTAATGAAGATTGAGCATCTGAATATTCACATGTAGTGAAAACAAGCAAGACACACAGATATCAGAGACATGACTGAACAAAAATTCTTATGAAATCTCAGCCTGGAGAGAAGATGGAGAAAGAAAGAAAGAAGATGATTCTGTCATTTGCTCAGCTGTAGAAACAAAATTACTGTCAAAAAAATGTACGTAGGCTAAAGTATTGCAGCAAATCATAGCTTTGATCTGGATTGAAAAGGCAACTCTTTTCTTGAGATTGGCATAGAAAATGTAGCACAAGGATGTGAATTCTTGTTCTACACAGTTTGAGCAAGTAATAAAAGCACGCATGGGAGGGAGAGTTTTAGATGGGGGCGGGAGGGGGAAAGCAATAGTAGTAGAAATCACATTATAAACAAAGTTTCCAAACAACTTGCTCTTGGATTGAATTTAGCTGAACATTGCCAAACAATTTTTTAAGAGTTACTGAGTTTTGGACACTTTTTCATTAAAAAAAAAACCCTGTACATGTTCACCTTTCTGTTTATTTTTCCTTTTTTGTCACAGAGTCTCCTCTGACTCCTGTGAGCTACAGAGGATGGTATGGAAGCAATTGTCTCCATGAGGTCTGGAACGGAGTGTGTGTTTTCAAAGAAAGACAAATTAGATCACTGTGGGATCTCTCAGGAGTAAAAGTCTTTTGGCTACAAGCTCTTATATATTTACTTTGAGAATACATGTTGGGAATAAAAAAATTTCAAATTGAATAAAGGACCAGTGCTTCTGCTCTCAGAAAAGAAAAAGGAAGTAGTGTGGACTGATGGGTTAAATTAATTTAAAATTATTGAAAATATAAAAATGGATCTTCAAACGGTAAGGCATACTTACATTTTTGACAGATCAGCTTAAATCAACTGTTTTCACTTTCATAGGAATATTATGGAAAATATATTTATAACACACCTAGGGTAAATATTAGTCAGAAAGAGAAGATATGTCTAGCTGGAAAAAGATTTCTGATTCAGAATACTCCATTTTGATTTCTTGTTGGAAGTCTCTATACTGAAGTGGGGGCTTGAGGGTTTCTTTTTTTGGTTTTGTTTGTTTGTCTTGTAATGTCACTATAACCAAAGGAAAAATGTCTTAAAGACACAAAGGTCCCTGGTTACCTTACTGTCAATAGAGACCACGTCTGATAAAAAGGTATGACTACAAGCCACATATCACAGTAACTGTGACTTAGCTTATCACTTTTTCCTCCACTGACTTAAACCCAAAAATTAGCATTTAGACTTCCATCTCTCAGAAAAGAACCCTCAAAAGTACATTATGGGATAAACCACCCTATATCTCTCTCCTTATCCACTTCTTCATTTGTATTTGGGCCATAGTAAAACTAGAATGCAATATTCATGCCACAGAAGGAAAGCAAGCAGGTATTCGGTGTGTATTTCTGAGCTTGCTCAGAAAAAAGTGAGGATGGTACTGTTGGCTTTTATCACTGTTAACACATCTTGGATAAATGTCATTGAATAAAAAGCAAGAATAATCCTGGAAAAGAATAAAACTTGCAAAGGGCACAATAGTGTTCCACTGTGCTGTAATAAAAATGTGTTTCACAGGGTAGCTATTGCCTGAACAGATCCTGCATCTACCAACCATTTTCTATATCAGCTCTGAGGATTAATCACCTCTTACTCTGTGTATGTGTGATGGAGATTTCTGGATCGCGGAGAAGTGTTTTCTGAAAGGTCCACCCTTCTTTCCCATTTAGGAGGCTCAGCTCTTGCTTGTCTTTTTCCCTACCCCTTCACACCGCCTCCATATTTTGCAGCAAAAAGAAGCATCTGGCCCAGAGCAGTTAAATCGTATGGTATGTCAGGGAGTTCTGCCAACCTTGGCAGAAGGAGTCACATAATTCCAGCTGGTTGCAATGGCTTTCCTTGTCCAAGAGATATTTGTTAGATAAAAATAAAAGGTCTGATTGCAAACCCCAAATAAACTTAAACAACCATCACAAAATATAGGACCATGAAACAAGTTTTCAGCAAAATGTTTCTGGTTTTCATCTGCATTACAAAAAAAAAAAAAAAAAAAAAAAAAAAAAAAAAGCAAAAAAAAAAAACAAACCCAAAGCACAACAGAGGGTGACTCTTTGGAAGCCTTCTTCATGAGGCATAATATCACAGACTTCTAAGAAAATACACTTTCTTCATCCCAGAGGATGGTCTCAGCATTTTAAGGAGAAATTGGTCTTTAGTCTCTGAAACTGATTAATGGGGAACTCAGAGGTGAAGTATGTGGGGAGAGATGTGTATTGACATGTAAATTAACACATTTCTCTATTTTATCCCTTTTAAAAAACAATTTCAAAACAAGACCAACAACATCCTACCCCAAGCCTGGCTTGAAGCCAAGGAATGCACAAAATAACATCCTTGCCTAAGATGCTTCATTAACAAACAAAAAGAAGAATACCACTGTCTCTGAATCAAACCCCAAAGACAACACCTCCCATTTCATCCATGACTGTGTTGACCACATTTAAAGTTCTACTTCACTTCTTTTCACTGATGGTGGTTGAAGTCATCACCAAAAATATTCTTTTCCCTTACACCAGGACTGGTGCAAAAGGGACATGTTCATACACAGGACCTTCTCTCCTTTTTTTTTTTTATTTATTAATGTTATTTTTCTTCCTTTTTTTTTTTTTTTTTTTTTTTTTTTTGCTAAACAGCTACAGCCAAAAAACATCTGACCTAATTCTTTCCTTTCAATACTCACTATAAACCAGTAAAGACACCTGTGAATAAACATGGCAAACCACACTTTCATTTATTTTGTGTTTACAAACCAGGGCCAAGTACCAGCAGAGTCTGCACTCTGGCACTCAAGCACAGAAAGTACGAGCCCCTGTGAGACGTGCAGGGGGAGCCACGACAGGCTTGTGTGGGATCGATCCGCTTATAGAGCAGACACTGTGCTCCACTAGCAACACCCAGGACGTGGCTGGTGGCCCCCAGAAGCCCTCTGCCCCTGCTGCACCTTGACAGTGGCCAACTGAGCAGGGATGTTATGCAGGTTTAAATATGCTATAGAGCTCTTCATACCAACATTTGAAAAATACTCTTTTGGTATGCATCAGATGAAAAGGCAATTGCGACGAGAATACCTGAGACTTAACTTTCTACCAGAGCCTTCTATATCTAGGAATAACAAGCTCACCTTTTTTGAAGAATTACATGAATGTATTGCCTTATAGTAATACTTTATAGTATGGGGATCCACACTTTATAGTATGGGAATCTCAAAAGGTACATCTTATTTACAACGTACCCCATACAGATAAGATTAATTCTTGTATAGTCTAAAGTTAGTGTCTGAAGTGAAAGATTGGGGTTTTTTTCCCTTTGTGTGTGGCTTCAAGGTACCAAATGTCTGCTCTCTACTGTCATTGTCAACAACTTTCCTCCTCGTGGATAGTAAAGGGTTCACTAATGATGGAATAATGTACTCTGAGGGGGAAAGGCTATCGTGGTGCAAAAGTATCCAAACCATCCATATGGCAGGGGTCTTTAGCCGGGCAGCAAAGCCTGAAAAATAGGACATAATGGCTACAACAGGAGAGCATCATTAAGGCATCATAAAATTCCCTGACTCTGTGATGGGCTATAATGAATGCTGATCCTTCCAATTCTTTCCACACTAGTTGAAAAGGATGTAATGGACCTTTATAGGGGTATCATAGATTCAAGAAGTTCCATAGCAGGTTTAAAAATGAATAATCACTTCCAAATCATACAAAGGTGTTGCATTTTTAAAATACGTTTGTAAAGATGTCTAGCTCTGAAGTTCTCAGTGCTGAAATTAGCACAGCTAATCCAAGCTCACTGATCAAAAATCAAAATATGTTCACTACATTTAGACTTACATAAACTTTTATAGATTTTTTTCTGGATTATTTCTGATTTTAGAAAGGGCTTGGGTATCCCAGTGAATATCAAAATACATATGATTTCCCATGCTTGTGTACTAACTAAAGGAGCAAATCAAATCAAAATGAAAGGTGGTATTGTCAGTTTTAATGAGATTATTAACTGGCAAGACTATTAATGGGACACTGCACCCAGATCTGTTTCCTATGAGTTGAAATGCATGTTAATATTTTGAAAAGGTTTCTAAGTGTATAGAAAAATATTCTGTAGCCTGGAGTCTATTTTTTATCCAAAAGACGAAATGGGTTGATGACTACCCATTAACTTTTCCAGGAGGAATAGAAATCAGATAAGGGTGCTGTCTGAAGTAGCAAACAAAGGCACAGTAAACTCTAACGACTGGAAGCCAATATCATCCACATTCACGTTTTAACCGTTTTAAACTCTGAGGGCAATTAAGAGTTGGCATAGTTTCTCAAGGTTGTGACTGTCCAATGTGCTAATTATTTTATTGAGACAGAATGCCTTTCAGAGAATCATGTTCTAAGACAGCAAGTAGTCAGGAACTTGGTTCAGGAACCATTTGGTAAAATTATGTGAAATGTGTTGTATGGATGGTCAACCTGACAATGACAATACCTTTTGGCCTTAGAAATCTATCAGGAAATCTCTTAGCTACACTGAAGATAAAGATTTACTTTGGTGAAAATTGGTGTAAATCTCACTTGCAATTAGTAACAGTTAGAAACTGGAGGTGGGAGTGGAGTGGGGGTTATTCAAGTAATGGTTTACCACTAATAAAGTTGTAACGATTCTATTTACTCTGGAACTTCAGTCTCCTGAATTGAACATATGCCCAGTAGCAAAAGTCTCTTAAAATAATTCTGCCACATCTGAAAAAATCTCTTCAATACAAGTGTGCTGTCTTCATGTATGGTTGGATGTTGCTGAGGATATTATTGATGATATCTGAACAGGAGTAATAAATATAATTTTGATGGATTCAGCTATGCTGGAAATACCATTCAAACTGTTACGTTTAATACTTATGCCAGTTTACAGCATGTCTAAAAAATACAAGTAGGGAGAAAAAGCAGAGAAAATCCATGTTATCTTCAGCCTGAAACTTGTTTAATCTCTTTTATTACTAGGACGAACATTCAGGGTGCTGTTTTTGTTATGCATAGTAATTCGGTCAGTCCTAGTTATAAACTTATTAGCAGTTTATTATCTTTGAATATTGAGCTGATGGGTCCTTCTCAGATGTTTATTTTGTTCAGATAAGTTCTTAAAAATTTCTCAAAATTCAGTCACAGAACCAGTTCACTATAGTGTGATCAGTGACAGTGCAGGACGTGACCATAGCAGGCGAGGTCAAAATTCAGATCAGGTAAAGGTGTACAGCATTCCAGGGAATGACCGAGCTGTTTGCAGGACTCTGCTGCTCTGCACATCCTTTCTGGGCAGGAACCTGTTAATTGCTTGGCACAGATCTCCCAGTATGTAACACTGAGAACACTTACAGCAAACTATGAAATAAATCAATAATAAGGTAATCATGTTATTTGGAGGGCAATTTTTGTGTTTGAGGGTTTCCTTACCAAATGGCAGTAAGTATAGTAGTGTAAAAGATCACAAAAACAACGTCCGTCAGAGGAAAACAGGAAAACAAAACATAAGTGACACTGCACCAACGAGACAAGGACTAAGCTCAATCAAATCAAAGCACAATCAGGACATGAAGAGAAAATATTACAACATACACCACATGACAAGGAATTAAACTGATTATAATTCAGCAGATTATTTAAAAGCCACTACTTTGCCTTTTCTTTGGCAGAACCCTACTTTCTTGGCACTTTCTACCATTTTTTGAGGTCAAAATGTGCTTACTTAAAAAATGGGGACAAAGCAGCTACATAGCACTAATTCTGTGGCTGCTTCAGCAAACCAGGACTGCATACAGAACCATGAGTTTTGTTCATTGTCATGCAAATGATTTCCCTATTTGTCTTTCGTATTTTTCATGTTCATGAACTGTATTCTCAAAACGCTAGCAGTAAATATGCCCTGAATAGCGTTTATGTTACAGGTAAATGCAAAGTTAATAAATCAACTATAAGATGCAATTTCCAAGAAGGTGGTTCAGGTAACTGTCAGTACAGTAAACGATTACTAAATTTACATGCATACACAAACACCAGGAGACAGAAAGGGACCTTGCCTTCCCGCAACATTTGATTTTGGGAGGGATGAGGCGGTGGGGGTGCAGGGGAAGGAAGGCATTTCAGGGGAAACCTAATAGTTAAAATACCAACAGGCTTCCAAACTCTTTCAGGTACCAGCAGCAAATGATGTATTGATTTTGCTGTTAAACTGCACAGCTGTAACCAACACATTAGACATGGAAGATAAAAGCAATGACTAAAACCACCTTATTTCATCTGTCACACCTGAGGCTCTGCCTTCTTTAGACCTTTAGTGTATTAGCACAGAAAATCAATTAGGTAAAGAGCTAAACAAATGAACGTAAAATAAAAAAAGGCCTCATTCACAAAGAGTCAGGAATGTCAGCAAGCCCTGGAGATTTCACCAAAGTGTGAGATATCTCCAAATAAACCACAGCAACTTTTCAGAACTTTTAAGAAAAGTGATTAAGTACCTCTTGAATACACCGATGAATGTTTGTGCAGGTCTAGCAAGTAACCAGTATTCACAAGCACAAGATTTCATTTCACTGAAAACAAAATGTGAAAATGTATTCCTCGGTTTGTGTTATTTTGAATGTCTAACTATGGTTCTTGTCATCCTACTCAGTGTTGAGTGATGGATCAGTTATACCCAGAAATCAAGTTTTTCTGAGCAATACCATGCTACAGAGCATTGACACCCAATACTTCGTTAGGGTCAGGGATATATTATTGAAGACAAATGGTATGATACACAGCAGCTTGTTCCTGCTTTAAGGAAGCAAAGTAAACCATCTCTAAACCAAAGCTATAGTAAGTTTTTCATTTGTCACTTTATATTTTGCATCCAGAGGGCAGAATAGATCACAAATGTTTCATTAATTGATTCATAGTGAGTGATAGTCCACAGTGATACATTGGAGATAACTAACTGAGATTTGTCAGTGAAGCAGGACTCAGAAGATCTGGATTCACTCATGGAAACACAGGCCAGTATGCAGTTTACTTGAGTTTCTCATCTACAGAACCCCTTGGTTCTGTCCTTCTTTGTTCACTGAGGTTACAAGCTCACTGAATATAATCTTTAAAGACAGGATTTGTTCAGTGCCTAGTAAGACTGGCTTTGTAATCATAAGACTGATATGTGATTTCAAGTGAAGGTCAACAAGCCTTAATAAATATTAAAAGGGGTGTAACTAAACAAACCTCAAATGTAGAATTTAAGAGAAGACCCATTATTCTTTCTTGAGTATTTTTCCCTATACGTAGTTGCACATCTCAAGGTAAACTCTGCACAGATGTATGCATATTTTTATCTGTGACATCTGAACAAACTTACCTTTGTGGGGGAGAAAATGTTTTTGTAAAGAATTTTTTTTTTAAATAATTAATCTGAACACCAAATCTGCTGAATTTTGAATCTTTACACATTTCAGCAGTGCCACCTAGCAGAAAGCCTCCCCCCAAAAAAGGAAACACTCCTTTTGCCTAAACCTTACTCATACAGGGAAAGGGTCAGCTTCTACAGAGAGAACAGCAGTTTTGTAAGGTGTCTTTGAATACCTAAGGTGTGCGGGTTATATCTCCAGACAGCTACCAGCTACTGGAAAAGAAAAAAAACCCACTACCAGCTCAGGCTGCTCCCCCTGGAGTCTGAAGAACTCTGTTCTTTGAAAAAGACAAAATTATTTTCCATGCTTCTTCAATTATTCCGAAAGAAACAAGAGAGATTTCTTCATGTTTCATTAGCCCAAAACACGTACATTCATGATGAAATGATGAAAAGGCAAGTACAGACCTCTAGGAAGATTTGAGAATATATTACCAATATTACAATACCTATACTTTTCTTCCATATTTTCATTCAATTTTTGAGAGAGAAGGAAAATTTAAGTCCTTCATCTTAAGAAAAGAGCGGACAACATGGCACTAATTTGGAAAATCAGTGCCATACACAGGTTTTGCTTCTAGATTTCATGCTTTCTATTTTTCTATCTTCTGTTTTTCTTTTCTTTTTCTTTTTTTTTTGTTCCTAATATTACACATCCAGTCAGTAACGTAGTTTTATGCACCTCCAAGGGCCAGATTCTGTACATAGCTATAACAGTGTGACATAGCATTAAACAGGCACACAGGTCTCTGTTTTAACCCACCAGCGCAGAAAGTGTCTAAGAGAGCTGTTTGAATTGTATGACACATGAACACTCTAACTGTGTATATACACATACAGTTACAAACACATTCTCTGAAAACAGATTGAAAATTATACTGCACTCTCCCGAGCAGCCACCTTAGGAACAAAGCAGCTGAAGAGCCATTGCTGATGGATGCTATGATGTGGCATAAGAGGCAACAGATAGCACTTAGAAACTGAAGTACAGTAGGTTTTTTGCTGCAGAGCATAGTCTAAAAGAGCATTGTAAAAAAGGAAAGAATGAATCATGAGCTTGGGTGTGTCAGAAATGATGCTCTAATGTGTGTCAGCTGTTAGCAGATTCCTGTAATTTAAACACTTTGAGTTAGCTCCCCATCGCCACTCTCCTTCTAGGCTGAATTACTGTCTTTGTTTCTGAGAAAAGTCCTGCAATTCTTTTGCAGGACTTTTTAATTCTTAAAAAGTAGGAGTTCTTTTATCTCCATGGTTGGAACACACACAAAACTAAGGTGGACTTCTGACTACGCTGAATCCAACAGTATTTTGTCATTGCTTCCAGCAACGAAAAAATCCTACCCCAGGAATGACTGGAAAGATTTTCTTGCTCTTCCAAGGCTAACTATATTTCCTGGGCCAGGCATTGCACACAAACATAACCAAATAACAGAGGATGGAAATCTCTAGGTAAGTGCATGAATAAAACAATGAAGTCAAGTAGCTCAGGAGTGATTAGGAGGAAGGGCATCTCCTTGTGCACTGTTGAATTGGCCATTAGTGTCAGAGCGGCTTTTAAATGTAGAGTAATTCTTCCTGTCTTTGCATTACTTGAGGTGTTCACCCAGTGTTTGCCTGTATTATTAAAGGATTTAACTCTGTCAGAAGGCAAAAGCAAATTACCTGCAGGGAGTCAGGGGCCAGATGAGATGTACCTTCACTACGCGCTTTCCTTTAGTACCCAGTGGTAAAAGACTACAAGGCTGCTTTTATGTAGATGTCACATCATTCACTGACTGGAACACCCAGCTGTGATAATAGCATAGGAATGGGGGGTGGGCAACCATTACTAATTCCTCCCTTATCCAACCTTGCTATTTGAATTATTAGCTAAATTGCCATTTTCAGATCTTAATTTTTTCTGGCCTGCAGGTTCAGGAAGTTTATTTTACAGCTTTTTGTTTAATTGTATATGTAATTACCCATTGTTATCAGTGAGTGCCTATTTTGCCTCAGAAACTTTTTTATTTTTCTACATTTTGTTAAGTAGAAGTATTTTGCAATGCTTGATAGTCACTATTACATAGCCACAGGGTAAGCAACAATGAAAACACTATTTACAGATATATCCTCTGTTGGAAAAAGAGATAATTCATGTTTTTCCTACAAAAACAAGAAAAAGCTCAAAACATCTCACACTAATGCATGATTACAGCATCTGGAAAAAAAATTCAAATGCACAGGAGAAAATATGAAGAAATTAGTGGATATGGACAAGTCACGCAGGGCTTTATTGATTCAAAACATTTTTGCTAATTTCTCCCAATTAGTTTGATAATGAAAGTATTAAATGAAATTTTTGTATTTTTTTAAAAATAAAACTTACTTTCATTGTGTAAAACAACGTATTGATTAAGCCACATTAATTTTAACATTGGAAATACAAATGTATTTAAAAGGAAACAAGTTACAAACTTTTAAAATTAACAAAACAATTAACATGTTGGGGTTTTTTTCACACTTTTTTGCAACTGTAAATACACCCTGAAAAGCTCAGTTGCTCTTAGTGCTATATACTGTTAAGAATGGAGTTACTGGGTGTAGGAGATTCTCCGTAGGCACTGCCTGCACATTGCAGCATAGCTCAGCTGTGTATAGTTCGCTCAGATTAGAGCTGCATTGCCTCCAACGATATGTGTGCATAGCATAGTATCACAGAACAATTTCAATTGGTTACAACTGATTTTCATGTTTGTAGCTCATTAAAACAGTCAGCTATTAAATGCAAAACAAAAATATATTTTTTAAAAATTTTCCATTCTCCCTCTATAAACCTTTTCCTCTCTTCCACAATACCTCTGGATTTCCCACAATTTCCTTTTCAACCACCTCTGATCCTGCATTAGCTGGCTGAGAATTGAAGCTATCCAAAGATTTATTTTCAAATATGAAGCTAGGTTTTGTCATGGGTTACATGATATCTATCCAGCTGTTTATCCTCTAGTCTGTCTTTGTAGTCTTTGTACCAGGCTGCATGAGGAATATTCCAGATTAGTCAAAGGAACCTTAGTACCTGTTGATCTTCACCTGCTCTCAGCAGTGGTAATTTTACATTTTCATTTGCATGATGTTATCTGAGGAAAAGGTTTTTCTTAGAATCAAGATTATATTTGAAGGACTCCATTGTCTTCACCGGAGAAGTCCTCTGAAACTGAGCTGCCCCAGTATGAAGGTATTCTAATTTCTGGAGCCCTCTCTAAACCAGAAATGGGATGACAGTAGCACTTCTTAATTAATGCATGCTAATTTTTAGCATTTCAACCAGTGAATTTACTTTTCACTTTTATTTCTTCTGACACTGATATTTCCTTTTGTAGTTCGTGCCTATCCACTCATGATGACTTGGGAGCTGCTGGGTGACAATTTTCAGTGTCAATATCATGCTTCCTGAGATTATTTTTACAGAATAAGATTTTATTCTTTTCGTGTCTGACCAATTAGCCCTTGAGAAGTGGAAATAATGCATTTCCTTCACCCTGTGCTGCCATACTGTAGTATTCACAAGTGGGAACAGAACATCTATCCTAGCCAAATGTTGACATGTACAGATTACATTTGCAGCTGATGGAGGCAGAATGCCATTAAGGCCGGTAGCAACATCACCGCGGGCAGGGAACAGGCTCCCTTTGGGACTCTGAGGGACAGTTAATTCTCAGTCAGCTTTTGCAAAGAACCAGACTGTTTCCAGTAGGCCTGATATATGTCACTACAGTAAAACACCAGGCACTGGCACCAGCAAAAGGCTCATTCTTACCCAATACATGCCCTGTTCATCTACTTTCATGTTGGAGAAGAGTGAATCTTGGGAGACCTCAAGCTTTTTTCAGAGCTGAGTGTGGAGAAACAATTCAGCCTGAGCTCTTGTTGCAGCTCCAGGGAGGTCTACAAAATTCTGTGAAGGTAAACTGAAGAACGGGTGTAAGGGTGTAATTTTACTTTTACAGAAGTCACTGATGAACAAGGTATTCAGTCTGGTTGTGCTGCTTAATTGTGATAAACAATCATTCTGACATAAGAAAAATCTTGACTGGGATCTGTACCTTTCATTAAGTCGACATTTTATGATACTGATCATTATGTTGGACTTCTGCTTTTGCCCTAGTTGAACTTGAAAATAGATTAGTATCTCTTATCATTTGATAATTTTTACCTTGATTTTCTGCAAAAGTGGGGAAAAAAATTGAACAGAAACCGGGGTATCCATTTAGTTAGGCATTTTCAGGCCCATCTCCCACTTTCCTAGACTGAAGCTGAGCTCAGGTTTACTCTACAGAGGTGTTCCTTAGTCCAAACTTTTATGATTAAGCTAACTTTAAAGTAGAGGGTATCATAATAAAAAGGAGTACTGAATAGTTCTTATGGAAATACAGAGGCATAAGAGACTAATATCTCTAAAAATGTCAGTCAGGTATTTTATAACACCCATCAGAGCAAGCCCTCAGCTGAGGTCATGTTACATATCAGATCTGATGTTTCATTATAGTCTATTTGAGAAGTGTTTTTCATTTCTGTCATATGAAGTTAAATTGCTTTACCCAAAAAAAGATCTTCAGTGATGGGGATTCAGAAATATAAGCATATCTATAGTAAAGCATAACAAAAGGAAAAATACAAACATATAATATTAGTTCATACTGACCAAATCTTGCAATAAGATATTAAAAATGAGTGAATATTTGATCACATCTTTGAAAACAGAAGCTCATCTTATGGTGTGATTGAATTTTAAATTATAATAAGTGATTTCTTTCAACTCAGATCCATCTCAACTATATGCATAAAAGGGTACTTAATTAAATTGCAACAGTAGTATCTCAGACAGAAAGTCTGAGGTATCAGCACAATTGTCACTATAAAAGTAGTACCATAGAGTCACCTAGAGCAGTGACCAACACAGAAATATTTTATAATAAAATTAAGGTACATTAATCTGTCACCATTATCCTTGGTTAGTCCAGAAACCAGGTGTGACTATGAAGGCCATTTGAACCACTAATACAAATCAATCAAACTTAACTCACTTACCCAGACTTTCTTTTCATGTATTATCACATCACACATTAATTTTCAGTTTATAGATGTTGCTGAAAACTTAAGTTGTAGATTTTTCTGAAGTAGGACTGGTCTTTTTATACAGTACCTATAATCTGCTTGCTAAAATGCAGGTTTCATCTCTGGGGTTCACAAGTTGGTTATGCTAGTTATGGAGATCATTTTATTTAACAGTTAGTTTAAATCTACTTCACTTCTGTAGCTATTCAGATGGCTGTTACAGTACTGTGATCCCCTTACCTTTTAGAACATGTATTTTCATGTTTTAGATCCTGACCCAATGCTAGCTACAGTTCTCTAAACTGTTCTCATAAAACTTCCAGATAACGTCATATTTTTGACTGCTTAGAATTTTCCTCTCATCTGTCATGACTAAACTGTTCCCAATGTTTTTTAAATATACACTTATAAATATATATGCTTCTTGTGCGTGAGTTTGCAAAAATATTTTCTATTTTGAACTCTGCAGACTTAGTAATTTTCTTCAGTAAAAATATCACTTATGAAAATCATCTGAGAAATGCTGGCTTATAAAGGAAGAAAGAAAGCATGCAAAGCTAGCACACTCATTTCCCCTTTACTCGTTTCCCGTTACATTTCCCATTTACTCGTTTATACTTTTAATATACACCAGTAGTCAGAGGTCAGGTATAGAGATGACTGAATTTAGTGGTGTTTGCATTCTCCTACCACCTCACAAGTGCTATGAGAGACCTAAAAACTGCCTGCCCTAACCCGTCAGGAAAGCTGTACCTTTATAAAAGCTAGGATTTGGGAGGAAAGTCGCAAAGCAAGGGAAGAAGATGGATGGCCTGTTGATCATTTGGGTTAGTTTTTTTTTAATAATCCCTGCAAAGCAAAAGTAAATGTAACTGCTAGTCTGTAAATCACATGCTGGGAGGTATTCGTTGAGTTTAATTGGTTCTTTTGAGGAAATCCCAAGGAACTCTGACCTCCTTTCCCCACATACTATCATTTACACTTTTTTTTTAGCACTGTTCCAACTAAAATGTGGGCATTGCACAATCACAGAATTAAGTTCACATAATTTTAAACCAGACACCTAGGAGATTTTTATCCCATATCACCTAAAACAGCCTTTCATAAGTTGCCAGCCATTATCCTTTACAGAGTTGCCTACATTCAGCTATTGTCATTTGCTTAAAAAGAAAAACAAAACAAAAATTTTTTTGTGCGTTCCGTGACTAGGATTCCCAGATACTAAAACACAAATAATAAAAAGCTATTTCAAAATGCAGAAGAAAAATTCTGTGTCCAGTTTTTTTGTGTCCAACTTTTTCTTCAGCTTCCTAGCAATTGGTTCTTATTGTGCCTTTCTGCATTAATGTAAAGAATGCTCCTACATTCCGTATCCACGCCCACCATAAAGACACTTACACACTGTTATTCAACTCTTTTCAGAAAAATCAAATATATTGAGCTCTCTATAAAAGATTTTTTCTAGCACTTGAGCTAATTCTGCAGTTCTTTCTTTCCTTGCTCCACTTCCCACATTTAGGCAACAGAACTACATTCAGCACTTCAGTATCAGTGTCATCAGTGCTGTGCAAACGTGAACTCAACTTCTCACTCTTAGTCTTCAATTTATACCTGAGGATTTCACAAATCTTTTTTGACACTGTATTTAAACAACAGCTAATGTTGAATTGGTTGTCCAAAAGCTGGCTTCTGCAGTCAGGTACTTTATATGCTGCTGTTGTAATCCTACATTTAGCTATATGAAAATATTTTGAATTCAAGTCCAGCCTGCAAAGAAAACCCATTTTTATTTCTATGATTGCTTAGGTTTCATTGTTTTTCTGCATTGATGATTTTTAAACTGCAAGTATTTTATGTTCCGAGACAGTAGCGCCACTGTCTCAGAACTCCAGTAGCTGAGTGATGCCCATGTTGCATAGGGGCATCCCATTGTCATTTTTTTTTTTTTTTAGTGACAAAGCTTAGGCTGTGATTCTAATTCAGTTCATAAATACTCTTTTGGTGCTTTCTAGAACTTTTTTAAGTCTGAATTTTGCATTTCAGTAGTCAAAATTTTTCACAAAGTTTTCAAAAGTATAGATGTTCACATGTTTACATCAGTAAATCATTTACTTCCATGAAAGAGAAACAGTAGCCTTAGGATTATTATACACCCACTTTTTGATACAGAATTTTTTAAAGGAAGCAGCATACCATGCTATGCAACCTTGTAAGATATGTATTGACAGTTTTGGACTCTTCCAAGTAGGTTTATCTTTGATATAGATTATCAAAACTGCCAAAAGGAGCATTCTGGAACAAAGTATATAGCACTAAAAGCCTTGTGCTCTAAGTAATCCAAAGCCCACATGAGATGGAAGCAGAAAAATTCAGTCCTAACGGTGATGTGAGGGACAGTTCTGTTCTGTAGTGTTAAGTCACTGGAACTCAGCCCACTCTTTGGGTCCCAGCTGATAATGTTGGTCTTGGAAACTAATCTGTAAAGCTAAGAATCTATTCCCATGAATGGAAGTATGAATTCTACAAATCTGATGTCTTTCTTCATTTGTTTGTAAGATTAGGAAATGAATGCAATTGTTTACATGAGCTAAATATAATATACTAATGAACCAGTCATAAAAAAGCCTCTTTTGAAATAAATTACTTAAGTGGAACTATAAAAATATTTTTTACAATAAAGGAATACAAAAACAGAAGGGTTTTTCTTTTCTGCATACAGTATACAGACCAGAAAGTATATATTTTTCTCAGTAGAAATACAAAATGTAATTTGTTTTTACTTTAATATACAGTTCGAATTATGAGCACCCTCCATTGCTGGTGAAGTCAGTCATTTAGCAGTGTGTGGCCACTGAAATCAGAACAATGCTTTCAAGAAGAGTTCAAAGAGGCTTACTGCTACTGCTGCACTGGTAGTCGGAAATCTATTTTTAAGTGAACATGACATTTTCAAAGTCACTGTATATAAATGCAAGCAATCACTTCATTTTCGGATTCCAGTTACACAAAACATGAGTGAAAATTTCCTTCTGAGCACAGAAAGTCATTATATACCTGACATGGTGTTCACACAGCTACAAGCTTTGTGTCTCTTGCCGAGACGTTTACCTGTTTTCTGTGACCTCTGGCCTGTACTCACCAGCACACACTCGCCATGCTTTCCTAAAAAAAGGCTTAAGGAGGAGAAGGAAGTACATTGCATTTCTGAAGAAGTTGCTAAGTAGTTTGAACATATTCAGGTACCACTGACCATTAAATAATTTGTAGCGAACAATTCATTTGATAAATGCTACTTACAAATAATACTCTGATGAAATTTATGTATTTCTATTTAGTTTGTATTTATGTATGCATTTTGAATAACTATACTTATATCCACATGTCAGAGCATGACTGCTCTGTGTAATCTGTTTTGATTTGAAGGGGAGAGATTAATTTTCATTTGTTTACAAGCCACGCAAAGCTACATTTCTTTGGTTTTATACACTGGGTGAGCTACACTTTTTATACAAAGAAAGGGTTAAGTACGATTGTTTTCACAGAGAACATATGTAGAGAAGAAATACTAGAGCCGTATTTAATTGAAGAAATAGACTCATAAGTAGATATTATTCTAAGAAATGCTGGGAAAGAAAATGACAGATGGAATTTGGTTTCATTGGTTTATCTGCTAGATTTGGATCTCCTTGTTTTAATTAGTGCAAAATTGTTATATTCTTACACACTAAGCAGACATATTTGAGGAGAGGTTCATCTGCAGACTAGCCAGAAGTGGTGTGTTCACTGAAGAAAAGAGGAGGATAATGCTGGCTAGTCCTAAATAGAAGGATCATGACAGACATTCCATAAAGTGCTTTATCCCAAAACATGCTCATAAACTTCATCTCTGTGTCTCCCTTGCTGGCTTGATTTCCTCTCATTAGAGGTCTGGCCAGGATACAAAGGAGACTGTGAAGTTCAGAACAAAAGGCACCATCACCACTGTAGAAAGAAATTAGGCTTTATGCATCTGTCCATATCATGATAGACAGTTACAGGTTTTGAATTTCGTTATGACCCACCTCTGAATTTAAAGATGATATATGTTACATTGTGATCTTTGCTTTCATTTTTATGTCATTAAATCACTTGTGCATATGAGTTTGAATAAGATTTTTGGAGAAGTATAGAATATTTCTTACACAAGAAAGAATAATTATTCATTTTTCCCAGAATAATATAGGTAATGTTAGTTTACGTTAAAAAACATACATTTGCCAATGAATCAAAAAAAAGTGCTCACTTTTAAGAAAAGAAGGAATAAAGATAGACAGTCCTGAATGAAAATGAAATCTTGAGTAATTTTATGAGATGTATTTTCTGATATGAAACTTTCACTACAACCACATTTATTCGGTATATCCCTTAGTATTTCCTTGGGTAATGAAATCCCTTAAACTTTTGTTCTTCTTTAAATTTATATTTGTGCCTACTTGTTCATATAATCACAGTTTAAGTTAAATAATCTTACAATATCTATCCTCCCTAAGTTCTTCATGTTCATCTACCCGGAAGACATCAGCTTTTAATCTTCTCTTTTCATATGAAGAGATACCTGGTTCATACTTCTCTGGCTGCATGTACTCTCCCTGCCCTCCCCTCTGTCCTTTATCCTCCTGTAATAACTTTATCATAATGAAATGAATACGACTACCTCCACATTCCAGAGGTAAACTTAGTAGAAAAGAAACAGAAACCGTTTCCTCAGTAGAAGAGGTTCATAAGGCATTAAGAGATCTTCCCAGTTTTATGAGTTAGCAGTTATGTTAACAGTTGTACCCTAAATTTTGTGTTAGATGGTAATTCACGTACTTTGCAAAATTCAGTATTATTTCTTCTTTTATCTAATTTAATAATTTTTATTTCAGATTCAATGGTACTAATAATCCTTCATTCTGTTTACTATCTAGCCTGTAAACAGAATGAATACAAGAAAATATGTTTCTATTGTGTGTGCAGTTTATATATGTATAAATTTATATATACGTGTATACATTTATATTAAAATATAGAATTAGTTCTATGTCTTTATCAATAGGATTTGCAATAGGACTAATCAGAAGAGACTAAGACAAGAGAACTGAGGGAGACCATCACCCCTAGAAAGAGAGGGATGTGGGAACTTTCAGCAGACAGAAGTAAAGGCCTTGGGTTTATGGGGGAACACAAGGGACACAAAGAACATCCAGTAAATTGAGAAGTGAACTGCGATTTGTGGTGGGACAATGGTGCACAGACTTTTAGAAAAAGAAAACAGTAACATAAAAGGAAGGAACATTTGGCAACAATTCAAAAGGGAAGGAAGCCAGGGAGGAGGATACAGCAGCTCACCAGAGCCAGAATGAAAGGGGATGATGGGCTAAGTCTTCAGGGTGCAACAGGAGGACAAAGGATGATTGGGAGATAATTGGAAAAAAATCAGAGATATCTTGCGAGGGGAGAGATATTGGTATGAAGACGGGTGTGTGCGGTGCAGTGGGACATCTTTAAGAAATTGAGTTTTCATGAGTAAGATCTTTACAGTCAGTCTTCCCAATAAAAGTACTGTCTTGCTGAAATCAGGAGAACTCCCTTATATCCCCATCTGAATTCCGCCGTGTTCACTGAGTGTAAAGGGCATCAACATTAGTGAGTAACAAGGATAAAACCTGAATTTAAACACTTCATATTCTGACTGTTTTTGGGTGGTATATCATTGCATATTTCGAGACTAAAGCCCAATATGCACTGCTGCAGCTTTTAATTGTGTTAAGGAGCAATGTAGAATATTTTAATGGGGACAGAATAACAACAAAAGAAGGAAACAACCTTCATTGTCCTCTAATGTTACTGATTTTGGATCGCTAAGGGAAAACAGTGCTAAATCCTCATTTAACTGAAAGTATCAAGGCCCTTTGAACTCAGTGGAACCAGTTTATACTAACGCTAATGGATAGTATTTATTTTCTGTAATTTTATTTCACCAGACTTTCTCGATTTAAAAAAAAAATAATAAAACTTCCATCCCTCCTTCCCCTCCCCAAACACAATCAAACCTTTCTACATCTTTAAAAGCTTTATTTAGTAGTGAAAAAATACCTGCTTCTTTTCTGCCTGATGAATTGAAGGAATGTCTCAAAAAGCATTCCTGAGCAACAAAATGACTGAGGTTATTTGACACACCAGGAGGCTGCTCTGCCGTTCAGTGACACCTGGCCAGGCTGGAGAGCTGTGCAGGGAGGAACCTGATGAAGTTCAACCAAGGCAAGTGCAAGGTCCTGCACCTGGGGAGGAACAGCCCCATGCACCAGTACAGGCTGGGAGCTGACCTGCTGCAAGGCAGCTCTGAGGAGAAGCACCTGGGAGTTCTGGGGGACAGCAAGCTGCCCACGAGCCAGCAGTGTGTCCTGGTGGCCAAGAAGGCAAATGGGATCATCCTGGGGTGCATTAGGAGGAGCGTGGCCAGCAGGTCGAGGGAGGTGATCCTCGCCCTCTGCTCTGCCCTGGTGAGGCCACATCTGGAGAGCTGTGTCCAGCCCTGGGCTCCAGAAACTGGGGAACTACTGGAGAAGGGCCAGCGGAGGGCTACAAGGATGACCAGCGGACTGGAGCATCTCCCTTGTGAGGGAAGTCTGAGAGAGCTGGGGCTGTTGAGGCTGGAGAAGACTGGGAGGGGATCTGATCAATTTCTACAAATATCTTGAGGGCGAGTGTCAAGAGGACGGGGCCAGGCTCTTTTCAGTGGTGCCCAGTGATAAGACAAGGGGCAACAGTCACAAACAGCAGCACAGAAATTTCCACCTGAATGTGAGGAAAAACTTCTTTACCTTGGTGGTGGCAGAGCCCTGGAACAGGCTGCCCAGAGAGGCTGGGGAGTCTCCTTCCCTGGAGACGTTCAAAACCCACCTGGATGTGACTCTGTGCCACCTGCCCTGGGTGAAGCTGCTTGAGTAGGGGGTTGGACTAGATGATCTCCAGAGGTCCCTTCCAACCCTGACCACTCTGTGATTCTGTGAGCTGATGGGTTAAAAATGCCAGCACATACATCTATCCCTCTCATGCAGAATACATGTAAATGAGAAATATAATCATATATTACAAGACATATATTTTCTTTCCTTTAACTTTGCATGACTGTGATACTGCATGTTGAAAAAGTATGATTACCTTAAGGTGAGACAATTGTTTCAGTTGGGCTTTGGAAATTCTATCGGTTTTCCAGTACCCTGTAATTTTCTATATTGAAATAAATGTACTGCAAATATGCATGTGTATGTGTTGTGACCTTTTGTATGCATATATTCATTCTCCAGTGGCCAGTCAGAAAATGCAGTTTAGGAGGAAAAAGAAATCTCAAGTCTCAGTTGCAGTACTTCTGCTCAATGATAATTTCAACAAAACCCAGGGAGAGTTCTCATGGAAATGTATTACAATCAATAAGCAGGACTATTGAAGTGTGATTTTTTAATATTTTTTTTTATATATCTACAAATAGTCTTTACTGAGTGAGGTGGGTGTAGGCTATTATGAAACTTTGAAATTTGAGCTGGAAACCGAAGTAAAGGAAGTAGACTTTTAAGAGAAGAAATACACAAATAACCCCAACTGGTACCACCTGCCACGGATATCAATCACACCGCTTCAGGTGAAGTGAGGATGCTGATGGGCCCTTTAGCAAAACCCCACACAAACAGCCTTTTTCTGCTTGAGGAGCCAGGCCAGTAGTGTTGATCGCAGGGATGTTGGAAGGGTAAGTATAACAGATACATAGATAGATACTGAGGTGGGGAGAAGGAGCAGGTAATAGTTTATATATAACAATTTCAATTTTTGCAAATAACTTTTTTCTATTAATTTCAACTGTAAGTATTCATATTGTGATTAGATTGATAGTAATTTTTTTGTGTTTTGGGTACGTTGTTAAATCTTAATTAGACAAGTAGTAAAATCTTATTTCTATAAATGATGGGAGTTCTCTGTTGCCACTAAAAGATATTTAATGTAATACAAGTAGGATGATTCGGGCTGGAGGATAGACTACCTGCTATGAACATAGAGATGTTGCCCGAGTATGCAGGGGCAGAGTTAGAATAGTCAAAGTTCAGGTGGAGCTGAAACTGGTGAGGGATTTGGAAAGCCACAAAAAAGGTTTCTGTAGGTACTTTGGCAGCAAGAAAAAGGGTAACGGAACTGCCATCCTACTGCTCAGTGAGTTATGTGACCTGGTGATAGAGCACATGGAAAAGGCTGAGATACAAAATGCCTTCTTTTCTGTTAGCTCCTGGTAAGGCCTGTCTTTAGGTGTCCACATCTCTGAACCTAGTAGCACAGTCTGGGGTGGAATAAAACATTAATTCGGAGCAGATACTTCAGAAATTGTTTAGTTACAAGTCCAAATGGACCAGATGGAATGCATCTAGCAGTGCAGAAGGTGGTGACTGGTATCAGTGTGAGGCCATTGTATACCATCTCCAAAAGATCATGGCAATTGGCAGAGGTTCCTGATGACTGAAGGAGGGCAGTTCTTACACAAGTCTTCAGGAAAGGCAAGAAAGAAATACCTGGGAACTTCAGGCTGATCAGCCTAGCCCTTAGTCCTGAGGAAGATTACAGAGCAAATCTTCATTGAAACCACATGCAGGTAGCCAGCATGGATTTAGCAAAAGTAAATTATGCCTGATCAACCTGATTGCTTTCCAGGATGAGATAACTGGCTCCTTGGACATGGGAAAAGCAGTGAATATTTTTATTTTGACTTCAGCAGGATCTTCAGCACAGGTCTCCCATAATATTCTTAAAGCCAGATTGGTGAGATAGGATTTCAACAGGTCATCTACAAGTTGAGTGGAAAACTGTCTGGAGCACTGGGCTCAAAGGGTTGGGATCAATAACACAAAGTCCAACTAGAAGCATCCCTCAGGGACTGAAACTAGAGCTGATACAGTTTAACTTCTTTATTTCTGACCTGTTGTTGGGATGAAATGCACTTTCAACAAGTTTGTGGATAATACCAAGTAAAAGAAACTGGCCCATATGCTAGGGCTTGCCTACACATTGCTATTTAGGGGGGCCTTAGCAGGCTGGAAAAATAGGCAAACAGAAACCTCACAAAGTTCAAAGGGTCAAATAAAAAGTCCTGTTTATGGGGTGGAATAATGCCTTTCAGAAGTATTGGCCAGGTGCGGTTGGGCTAGAAAACGGTTTTGTAGAAAAGAATTTATGTGTCCTGGTGGACAGCAGCAGAAACATCAGTCGCTGTTGTGCCCTTGTGGCAGAGACCGGTGGCGTACTAGGCTGTGTCTGGAGGGCTGTAGCTAGCAGGCCGAGGGAAATGATCATTCCCTTCAGCTCAGTGCTTGCAAGACAGGTTCTGAAGTAGTATTGACCAGCTTGTAACTCTGGTACACAAAATATTTGGACTTAATGGAGTAAGTCCAGTGAAAAGCCACCAAGACGGTGAGCAGCTGGTGTACATGTTATATAAGAAAGAGGCAGAGGTGCCTGTATTTTGTTCAAGCAGAAGAAGAAAAAAGAAAAAAAAAAACCACAAAGGAGACTTGTATTTTTTAACTACCTAATGGGTAGGTATATAGAAGACAGAGCTAAGCTCCTCTCAAAGGTGCACAGAGATAATACAAAAGGCAGTGACCAGAAGCTGCAACAAAAAATGTAGTCAAGCTCTGCAGCAGGTGCCCAGAGAGGCTGTAGAGATGCTCGCCTTGGAGCTGTTCAGCACTTCACCAGGTACAGCTGGGAGCAACCTCAAGTAACGCGGCCCTGATCTGATCACGGGGCTGGCCCATGTGGTCTACTGAGAATACTTTCAACCTAAACTATTTAAGGGTTCTGTGTTTTTAAAAATAAAAAGAGGATAATTAAGCTTTAGGTCAACTTCATATCTCAGATATCAGGAAACTAGAAAGCTTATTTATGCTAGTCATCTAATCTATTAATCTACAGCTAACCAGTGCAAGAACTTCTGCTGATTATGTAATAGATGATTAATCTGGAAAAAATGCTTAATTTACAGATAAATTAAGAACAGTTGAATCCTACTTCCCCTAACAACATTCTTGCCACAGTCCTTTCATCAACTTGGGTATATTACTGAACTTTCCTTCTAACGGTGTTAATTCCAGAGCTTTACCAGACTGGGTCAGCACAAAACTACACTCTTTTTTTGATTCATGTTTATACCATTTTTACTAAAAAAGATCTATCTGGCTCTGTATCTCAAATGCAAAAATATCATCACTTGTTCTGCTATCAGCTGATCCTCCTACTAATGCTGAGGTATATTTGACCTTCTTTTCCAGCCAGAGGGTTGATTATATCATTGACAGCCAAAAAAGCAACCACATACAAATGATCAGTTCTCAGGCATTTGGTCTATCCAGATTATATTTCTGCCCATGCTATGACTGAATACTAATGTCTGAAAATCAAAGCAACATGTTTAAAATTTATCCAACTCTTGTCAGGTTTGGTTTGTTGTTTTTTGTTTTTTTCTTTTTTGTTGGTTTTTTTTTTCCTCCAGTGGTCAACATATACTTTTCTGTAAACACAGACTTTGCAAGTATGGCAGCTTTATTTTCACACCTGAAATGCATTCGTAGAATTTGTGATAAATATTTGGTTTTAGCAATAAGGATCTACACTCTTATTTTGCAGCGGTTTATTCAAAATGTACTTAAAAGAAAATTTTTTGGCAAAAGAAAATAATAATTTCATGGACACCTTCATGAAGGAAATGAAAACCTTGATCAGTTCCAGTGAGATCAAAGACTGGAAAGAAGATGAATGAGGAAATTTCTGGACTCTGATCATCTTCAGAAGTAGGGGGTTTTTTTGTTGTTTTCTTTGTGTGGGAATACAGAACTAACAGAGATCAAGGCATACTATTACAGTACTATCCATTCAGCTACAACGTGCATTATCTGAAAAATTTAATTATTCCAGATTGCTTTGTCCCATTAGTAGTTCATTCATCTGACCGCTGTGATAGGCTTTCTGCATTTTTGTTGATAAGCGTGAAGTGGTTCCTGGAATAAATCTAAGGATTTTTTGACTACTACTGTTTAACATTCTCCAGGGTGGATTCCAGCATTCACTGTGTTGGTTTTTTTTGCTTTTCCTGGTATTCAAGTATTTCAGTACGTGCCTTGTTTGACATGAACACCATGACTGTGATGCTATTATTCACAAGCATTGTTTTATCCCTGCAAAACGGAGCAGTGTCCCTTGTTATCTCTAAGTATGGTGGAAAGGGTTGGATAAAGTGGTGATATTAATTCCCTTATTTCCAGATGACTGAGTTTCCCAGTGTCACTAGTACTTATGTACTCACAATTTCAGTCAAATCTCAATCTTTTTTTCAGAAGACTTCTCCACTTTGCCTAGTGTGGACTCCTGGCAGCATTGAATTGCTGATTGGTTAGCAGGGAGTCTTTTTCCTCATTCCAAGGGAAAATGGAGTATTTGCCAGAACCCATATTTGTCTTTCTGACTTGCAAATCCAGGGGAGATATAAATCCATATAGTGAAGAAATGACTTAATTTCTTTAATTTGTTTCCCAATTTTCTGCCAAATTAATAGCTGAAGTTTTCCTACTCTTTAAAGCAACTTTATGTCTATTTAAGTCATTACACATATACGCAGCCTAGTGCTTTCTTGGGGCAAGAGGTTGATTTTAACCTACTTTCTTGACATAAATCTGTATTTTCATAGCATATATTGTTAAATGAAAAACCTTTCCCTTGTATCATCACCATTGTTTCATAATGTGTGAGCCTCACCATATATTTAACGCATTTTTATATATATATACATATATATGTATGGGTATGGGTATTTGTATACATAGGGATACTGTCTGGGACAGATATTCATATGTAAATTGTGGCACCTTGAAGAGACTATAGCTAATATATTGCTATAGTTTTCCAGCATTCTATTTCAATTTGAATGTTCTTGCAGATTCCTAAAGCAGAAATCATAAAGAAATTATAAATATGCCATCTCAATTTTTGGTCATATTTTGAGTTAAGCAATACCTAGTTCTCAACTATGAAGTGTTAGTACAGAAAGTCTGTACAGTTTTGCTGCAATACTATTCCAAAGGAGTTGGCAATTTTTGCGATTGCAAGACTAGCACAACCAGTAATACAAAATCTACCAGTCAGCCTGGAGTGGTAGATAAAACAACTTTCTGCAAAACTTTCTGGATGCCTCAGACACTTCTTACTGTTGTAATAATAAAGCAGAACTGGGGCTTAGCTGCATTATCCCACCACTAAAAATAAGGGTGATATACATATTAAAAAAAAAAAAACACCTTAGAATTTCATGTATGTCTGATATAGGATATTACTCAAAACTTCACAAAAAATATTTCCAATTATTTTTTTTAATTTTTATTCTAGATGAATACTGCAGGTTTTGGAGATTTTTTTTTTAATTATAAATATTTACCACAGAAGTTCCTAACAATCAACAACCTAATAATATACCCATTCTTTAATTAACATGGTCATTTTCTAGCAAAAAGAAATACCACTCAGAAAAAACAATACCTGAAGAGTTTACTAAATCGAGCCTATCACATCAGTCAATGGCCAAGCACTTAATATGCCAATATTCTGAGCATACAAGTTAAGATAACAGAAGATTTTTCAGTCTAACGCTTACTATGACAGAATGTTTACAAGATTCTTCCTAACAGATCATTAAGGATGCTATGAAAACCTCTGATGACAAAGCCAGTCAATGTAGACAGAGAGGCTGTAAACACTAGCTCTTTTCCAGGGTGACAAGGACCTGGAAAAGAGAAAGATTATGAGATGGAAAAATACAAAGTACAGCGACTGAAATGGCAGTTATAAACATTATGAATTGTGCTCTGGAAAGGCCACAGTGTGTGCCAGCAAACAGAATTGCTGGCTATCAAAGCCTTGGAGGGGGAGGAGAGAGGGAAGTGAAGAAAAAAGGTGTATAGTTATAAACTGCCTAATGGGAACTTTTTTCGTATTTCGCTGGCCTAACAGAAATGGTTGGGCTCCCTAATGGCAGCTCTTTTCACAGCTCAATAGGCACCAGGTTTGCCATCATATATGAGTTTTTCTAGTCTTCACTGTGATGTTGGGAACTGACAAGAAGAAAAAGAAGCTGGTTTTGACACATCTGCTCCTTCAAAAGCCAGTCAATGGACATTTTTTGAGTCATTTATTGATAGTCAGGAGCTATAGAAAAACAAATTTGTTCTGTATTTGGCACTGGTAACAGTGGACTTGGAGGTAAAATGGATATAAGAAGGGAGCTATGAATAATGCCCACCACCTATCTTCTTTTACTGTGATATTGTGGTAAGAAAGGCTGGAAAAGTAAAAACTAGAGAACTTTAAGGGACATTGATGGAGGAGAAGAAAGCCATTATAATCACTCCACTGCTACTCCTGTAGTGCTTTTGTGTTAGACAAAAAGCTATAAACTTGTATAAAATAAATCTAATAACAGTATGATAAAATTTCTTGTCAGTTTAACAAATTGTTGATGCTAAGTCTTCCCTCAAATTTGTACATCTGTATTTTCTTCAAGTGACATTTCCTAGACACCATCTCTATTTTCACAAGTTTCATAAGACTTTCACATGAAAAAGGAAGTCTTTTTTTTTCTCTGTAAATCAGCAGAAATCTCAGTTTCTCTGACACAAAATACAGCTATTGTGCTATTAAAAAAAATTATAATAATGTGTTACACTGCATTTGTTACTTACTATGTTTATCTTGTGGAATAACTCATTGTTTTCCTTCAATAGATCCATACAAAAGGACAAAGATGGACAGAATTTTAATAGTTTCTAATTTATGAGATTTAGATGAATGAAGTTCATTAATGGCAATTTTATAACTAAACCCAAAACCTGATGATTGACAAAATCGTGAACAAAATGTTCGCTATGAAGCACTCAAAAAAAGCCATCTCTTTGTTCGACTATGTAAAGAAGGCGTAGTAGATTTCTTGTTAGTTTGTTTTAACCCAGTCTTCAACCTCAGAAAAAAAAAAATAAAATCAACACTAAAACCCCTTGACCGCAGTAGGTATTATATAAGGGTTTATGGCAAAGATTTATTTTAATTATATAACTGGAATCAGTTTGGTTTTGATAGAGGACAGAGAGAATGAAGGAGTCAGCAGAAGTAGGAGGAGGGAGAAACTTTTGGTGTTAAACTGTTAAAGCTATCAGTGAGAGTAAAAACCTTGCTTTTACAACTGATGAAAATGCAATAAATAATCTAATATGCCAAACACAGAAGAATTGTTTAATTAAAAATGGTGTAGACCCAAAATATTTGGTTGATTAAACCTGAGTCTGCAATCTCATAATCAACTGTCTAAACCATGTCAAAGTTTAAATACAGTTAAAGTCTGACTAGAACAAATGCAGTGATACCCATTTGGTAAGAAAACAAACAAAAATACTAAAGAAAATCCCTATTATTGTTCTGATAGAGCTCACACAGAGAATCATGGGATATATTGTCTTCAGAGAGCATAAATCCAACCGCTCTTAATGAAGCATGCAAATTCACGCCAGCTAAGGATCTGACCCCAACTTTGGTCAGTGATTTTTTTTTTTTCCCTTATTGTTGTGACTGTATATTTATATCTGTATTTGGAAGAGAAAATAGCTGATATTTCTTCCATTAGAGAATGCATTGTGGTTTGGCTGACTTCTCTGACAGTGACACATTGAGGACGTTAATCTGGGATTGCTTTTGTGTTTTTTTTTCTTCTAGAGGTCCCTGTGATAAGCAACAGCAGGTTTTCTGGTAAATGTCCTGAAGGTGAGCAATACAACTCCACTTGTAGAGATTCAAAATAAGTAAATGAACCAGCTATCATTCAATACAGCAAGGAATTACAGTACTATCTTAAAAGTGGCACAGCTGACCCATCTCTGCGCATTTGTTGTGTTTTAACCCCAGCTGGCAACCAAGCCCCAGGTAGCTGCTTGCTCACCCTGTGGCGTGGGATGAGGGAGAGAATCAGAAAAGTAACAGTGAGAAAACTTGTGGGTTGAGGTGAAGACAGTTCAATATGTAAAGCAAAAGCCGTGCACACAAGCAAAGCAAAACAAGGAATCCATTCACCACTGCCCATGGGCAGGTGCTCAGCCATCTCCAGGAAAGCCAGGCTCCATCACACATTGTGGTTACTTGGGAAGGCCAACACCATAATGCCAAAAGTCCCCACCTTCTTTATTCTTCCCCCATTTTATATACTCGGCATGACATCATATGGTAAGGAATATCCCTTTGGCTAGTTTGGGTCAGCTGTCCTGGCTGTGTACCCTCCCAGTTCACTATGCCTCTACATCCCTTCCACTAGCAAGGTCTGAGAAACTGAAAAGTCCTTGACTTATTATAAACAAGTATACTTAGTATAAAGACAACCTAGCAACAACCAAAACCATCAGTGTTATCAACACTGGTCTCACACCAAATCCAAAACACTGCATCAGCTACTGAGAAGAACATTAACTCTATCCCAGCTGAAACCAGGACAACACTGTAATGAATTACTGAAACAACATAAAAATAATCAATTTATATATGTTATTATGAAAAGAATTTCATAAAAAGATTGAAGCTCCACACAGTTGAAATAAAGAGTTTATTGGGTCACAGATCCTTCAAAGTGAACAGCAACTTAAACAGTGAGCGATAGTATGTTAAGGCATACACACTTTTTTGATTTTCTAATGTAGTGTGAAATCTTTTTTTCCCTATTAAAGTTAATGATGGAATACCCACTGACATCAACAGTGACAGTATTTCACACACTGTATTTGTAAAATATAGATCACATCTATAATGTGGAAAACAACTGAAGTAAAAACCTTAAACCAAATTTCCATGACATTTTTAATAATTATTAGTATGCACCCTGTCTGGTCAATACTTCGAATGCTGCATCTCAAAATGTAATCATCAGGCTCTCCTTGTCTCTGTTAGAGTCTAATAAATTGGGCTAAAAGTCCTTTAAAATAAATTATAAGCTCTCCAGCAACTTCTCTGAGTTTGCACTAGTTAACAGAAGTTGGAAAGCTGTAACAATATCAGGAATAGCACAAAAAAATTAACCTGCAAATATCAATAAGATAAAATATATATTCTTCTGACAAATACAAACTGAAATAATGTTTTACTGAGTTCTTAGATGTAGCAACATCATACAACTCTGTATACAAAACACTGCAAATCCATGCAGCTGTTAGTGTTTGTTTTGCATAACTTGCATATGTGAATGACACTTCATCAGACCAAGGTCTTAAAGGACAGCCTACTTGCACTTATTTACTAGCATTGGGTTGCCTTGATAAAAGAATTTCCTAGTTCAGATTTCTTTTCTCTGTGGGAAAAGAGGTGGGATCTAAACAAAGAAAGATTCATGTAAACTACCATGTGTTTTGTATGGGTAAAATAAAAATAATAATATTAATAGCCTTCACAAAATGCTGGAAGATATATAATGGCTAGCTATTATTATCACTCACAGAAGACTATAGGGAGTGTATATCAGAGAATGAAAAGTAGTTGTGTATGTACAAAAAAAGTACAAAGCATGCTCTGTAATGCCCAAAGTATCTGCAATAAGCTGGGACTACAACTTGCTACTTTTTTGCTCCATTCGTTGATTCTGGACATTTGGTCATTTCAAATGCAGTATCATTGATACGATTTACAGTATCTCTTGGTTATGGCAAATCATAAAGTAATGATTTATTTTATTATTTGCATTGTGAAGCTACTTACCGTGGTTTAAATAAGGAGGTAGTCACAACTTTTACTATATGTTTTTTAGTTATTATTGTTATTAAGCTATTTTGTATTGTAAATACTGTCAGACAAATAAATTTCAGAAATCAAGTTATGTAATATATTTTTTCAAACACCTTTCTTCAAAAAAACTTTTTAAAAAAAATCTCTAGGATTTTGAAATGGGAAAAAAAAATGTAAGGCAGAATAATTTTATTTCCAATAGCCCATGTGTGAAATAGTCTCAGTTTTTAGTCTCCAGATTCACATTAATGGTGGTCTTAAAATCCATGGAAAAAGATCTGCATCTTATCCATGAAATAATGCAAATTTTCCAGTTTAAAAAATCATGAGATAAGTGTATTATGATCTGTGAAAAGTCATAAGTGTTAATACTGGTCAGTTGTTTCAAAAAACTTCAAATTTTAACACCAGGTGGTCCATGGAATACCAAAATAACATATTTAAAATGTGTTATTTTATATGTCATCTTACCTAGGTTTTCTATATAGTTGGAGATTCACATATATACAGAAATCAGGATCACAAAAATTACTAGATTAGAAGATCTAGTCTAATTTTCAGAATTCATAATCCTTTAATTTTATCTGGTTACCCTCATTATGAGTTTAATTATGTAATCTAGCTGAAATGTGCCATCCTAGAAACATCTGTGTATACGTAGTTGTAGTACAGTTGTTTCAGTATGTAGACAATTCTTTATTTGCACAGTAGTTGGTTTATATCATTGTGATTTTGAAAGAGCAGCCAGGAAGAAAACATGATACAACTGTCATAGGATGTGAACATTATTTGGTAAAGTGCAACAGCAAGTTGAGTAAGTATTTCAAAAGGGTACTGTAGGTTTTCTGAGTATGTTATTTCTAGAGCTGAGTGCACCTGGTAATTTAGAGTGATGAAGAGTTCAATACGCCCTTGTCCCAGCTGATATTTATCTATCATGCAGTGTGTGACTAGATCCCAGTGGAGTATATATAATAATTAGACATACACTTTCCTAACTGTCTACTGGATTCATTTGTAGGTTAAAGGCCACAGTCTGAAACTCTGTTCTGCTAAAAACATATTAAATATGATATTAGTGGTCTAAAGCTATATACTTCCCTGGAGACTCCCACTTTTAATAACCTCCAGGATAATAGATAAAGCAGAGGGCAGTAATCATTACTGAAATGGATTTTCTGGCAGAATTAGACATCACCTCCAGGAATCAATAATCATTTTAAGCTAACGGGGTGATTAAATGACCTTCTTTTTATTTTCCTTCATGTTGAGTTGCTTTTTATCTTGATTTAGAGCTACACAGCTAGAACAAAGATAAACAGAGGACTGGCAGCATTACAGAATCACAGTGAGGCCTATCCCTTATACAAGTAAAAGCATTTTACTTTAATCAATGCATATGCTGCCCAATCTGTGACTTCAGAAGAATTAAACTAAAAATTCTAGATGCAGAATATATTAATGGATTATACCCCAGGATAATTCTTGTTTTTAAAAGATTTGCACCATTAGTTTTGCTGCAGCAGGTGCTGTATTTTTATATTTAATAATTTATTGCTCCGGAGCTTGCTTGAGGATATCTGTGTTGAATGATAACACTTTCATTAATCCTTTCAGACCATATGGTCTTCTTCCACATCCCCCTGCTCTCTGTGAAGGAGTATTGGATAGCTAAATTTCTTTTTTTCCTCCCGAAGGAAATAGATGGAGAAGCAGCTAACTTCAGTGTGCTACAGTGTTGATGAGCTACAGCTAACCAGATAAAACTATTGAAAAGTTGATTTTAAATTCTTGTGAGATTTAGTTTCACTTCTTGAAATCCAAAGATCTGTGGGGTTATTTCGTATCTTCTGAAACATATGCTGGTTTTCTGTTTTGTTTTTGTTGTTGGGTTGGGGTTTGTTTCGTTTTGTTTTGTTTCAGATGCAGGATGTGAAGGGGTTTAAATTCTAACCAAAACTGCATGGATTGATGTCTACAACATAATGTACAGAACAGAAGTGTCTAGGACAGTCACAGAAAACATCACAAAAATAATTGTTTTCTGTATCAGTTTGAAGAATTGGAGAGGAGGATGTGCTAATAGCATATAATACACTGCATAATCTATAGGGACAGTAGTGCTTGCAGACTATATTGGATTCTCCATTAAGAGAACTGTTTGAGGCTGTTTTGTTTCATTTGTTTGTTTGTTTGTTTTTCAAAAGCTTATCTGTAAAGCTAGAAAAACATCTGCTTTTCTCCTGTGAAATTGTGTTCAGCTTTCATTGAAAGAGCAAATGTAACCATTTTAAATATGATTTTCATCTCTAGCTTTTTTTAGAATAATGTGTGGGTATATCTTAAACACCTGTTGTGGGACCCTACATATCTGATCTAACAACAAGCACCAA
The DNA here is from genome assembly GCF_023634085.1 of Falco cherrug. Classification (NCBI taxonomy): domain Eukaryota; kingdom Metazoa; phylum Chordata; class Aves; order Falconiformes; family Falconidae; genus Falco; species Falco cherrug. Next base: position 2,309,104 of record NC_073702.1, on the reverse strand, counting down.
ACTGTTACGCCCTTTGCAGGGAGCGGTGGATGCTTATGAGGCAACTGAAGCAGAAAGAGCATGTGGCTGAGTGACAGTGCTCTCCCTCATTCACTCGCTCTCCCAGCTCCCATTTACTCTTACAAACTCTTGCAATGCCACTCAGTCCTTCACTTCACTGCTTTTCTCCTCTGACTGTGTCAGATGTCATGAGAGCTCCTTAAATTCTAGATAATGCTCTGGGGTAGAGGATTAAGATTAGATAGACTTTTCTTGTCACCCAAAGGTAGGAACTGGCAGTTTATCTTTGCTGGTAGAAGCTTCCCCTGGGACAGCCTGATTAAATTATTCCTCCTGCCAGATGAGAAACTGTTTTACAGTGTTGGAGAGTTTTGGACTGTGAGGTACAGTAGATTGCTGCAATGGCAGCAGCATAACAGTTGCTTCCTTCCCTTTTTTCTTTCACAGGAAAAGTGTGAAGAACCAGGTGTAACTAGCTCTATTACCTGTTAAGATTCGTGAACCAGAATTCTCAGGACTACATTTGCTGCAGATAGTTTCAAATCCACTCCCTTCTTTGCATACTTTGAAATACTCTTTCAAATTTAGTTTGTATCAATACTGTATTCTGATGAAATACTGATGAAAGTAATTATTTCATTAGTACTAAATAATTAAATAGTAATTACATGGCTTCATATTGTTTAATTTCAGACATTATAGCTAATCATTAAAGCTACTGTCATAATCAACAAAGAATTGGCATCTCATTAGGGTGGAAAGAATTCACCTGCTGATCATGGAGCCACTCCAGATTTTAAGTGTAAACTAGATGCCAAAGTTTTAGAGAATCAAAATCACATGAGGAGAATCCTCACATGTGGATGTCCATACAACACATTCGGAACCTTTTGTTTACATATGAAGAACACGAATTCTGAAAGCTTCCTTTCAAATGCCATCCTTAATTTCCAAATAACCCAATTTTATTATAGAGCAGCAACCTTTATAAGGTCAGAAAGTTTAAATGGAAAGTTGAGAGCCATACATCTAAAACATTTATTACAAATATACCATTCTTGTCCAAAAGTTCTCAATAAGCAAAGATTCTTATGGTTCCAAAGAAATAAATTTGCCCAATAGATTATACACATAGCTTAAATTGCTAACCCTGTTAGCAGTAGGTACTGATTAGGTGAAAGTTTTTATTGTAATGAGATAAAGAAAGGAATGATGAAAGTATTTTATTTGACTCCCCTTGCACACATATTTTGTACAAAATTATAGAAAGTGATCAGTAGCCATTACTTTATGAAATGCATGGGTCACCACAATATCAAATGGATGCTATTTTCCATGTTTTACATTTTAAAGCTTCGAGACCCAGCTGTCACTGCCTCATCCATGCAGGCATGCATGCAGCTCCTTGCAAAGGAAGTTAGCTTTATTTAACAAATCCGCTGTTCCCTCAGCAAAGTTCAGACAGGTCACTTCTGATTTCCATTATCACTCCTAAATTAGTTGTGCTTACCAGGTAATGACTTTCACCATGTATTAAATGGACAACTAGAGAGCCAAAGCCAGACTTCTGGCAGTGAACCAAGAGTGTCATTTCAGTGCCAGAAAATGCCTTGAGGACTTTCTTAGAGGAAACAAATGACGATTAATGCTCAATGAACTTGTTTTGTTTGATTTCTGATTAGCTTAGTAGGAAGATAAGGTCTGTGAAACAAAGAAGAATCATGGCATCTTATAAAATCTACCCTATTTGTGAGTATACACAAATGTTGGAAATAGGCAAGATGATTTATTAGGATTCAGACGCCTTCAAAATTATGCACTTTCAGAAGGACTGAGAACTAAACATATCTCACAGGCTGTGTATTATAGATTATATATTACAGGGTTTGACCTACAGAAGTGGAAGCAGGGGCAGCAGTACAAAGAACGAAACTTGGATTTCTCCAGTGAGAGCTCACCTCTTTGTCACAATGGCCAGCAATTTTCAGTGAAGAGAAAACCTTACACAAGTTATGAATTTCCACTACCAGCTGCTTACTGTAATATATATTAACTTTATTATCCTTGCTTGCTTTGGGGGGCCTTTGAGTACTTGTTTTATTGTGAAAACTTGAGGCTGAACTTCAATTAATAGCCAGAAACTCCAGGATAAAAAAAGGATAATATTCAGCGTTAATATTTTAAGCACTTTAAGATAAGAAAGATAAGAAAGCTAGCACACATGGAAATCAAATAAAGCAATAAAACCCATCACAGTGAACCACGCCACCCAATAATTAACTCTGAAGAGAGTTCTATATTCCAAGCTTGAAATGGGTTAAATGATAGTGGTTAAGGTCCATCTTTCATAGTTTGAGAGCACAGGCCTGGCTCCTCAGCCGGTGACATCAGCTCCATTCACCCGGCTGGGAGAGATGCTCTGTCCACTGCTTAAGTGCACGGCTTAGGATAAGCGCGGTTTGCCTAGCTGACGTGCACCACCTGACTGTGCTATCCCTTTTGAAAAAAAAAAGACGGTGATTAATTTTGGAAAGAAAATATTGCAGCTCACATGTATCATGAGTTCATGCCTGATAGAAACACATGCTGGTTAGTAAAATAATTGCAAGTTTTTTGATGCAAATAAGTCACAAATGATGCAAGTTATTATGGAGTTTTATTTTCTTCATTATTTATTTATCATTTCTCTTTTTGTGACTGTATTAATTTTTCAGTGTTTTCCATAGTAATATTATAGTACAGATACTGGATGGAATTAATAGGAAATGTGAAAATTATAGTAATGTTGCTTCTCTTCAATAATAAATCTATTGGCTCATTGCTGCTAATACCACTAGACTAGAATCCGGCCAACTTCAACAAATAGATTTAAACAACTTTGGAACCTAAAGGAAGCTGTATTTATGAAGAGATCTGATCTTTAACTTTATTTTTTCCGTAAGGAAACAGATTCAGTACTTGGGGAATAAAGTTACTTTTATGAGAATCACATGAGTGAAGTGCATGTTCCGTGCTGTTTATAGTATTAACAATAAGTAGTGTGGCAGTCCAGGAACTTAAAATTGTAACATGCTACATGAAAGAATTAAGCAGTCTAGAGAGCCAATAAAGTTTACATTCCCAATCAAAAAAGCTATGATATAGCCTCAACCTAAAAAGTGCTTAGGAAGACATAGGAGAAATAAAGACTATTTCATTGCTTGCTCAGAATATTACATCTTTAAGAAAAAATGTGGCCATTGCTAATAACAAAAGCAAGCATGTACAGACACCATTAATACTTTACATGTCTCAATATTGTCTAAAATAAAAAAAAAGAGAGAGAGAGAGAAGGCTTATCTTAATGTGGTTGGTACTCATTTAAAACTCATTACCGAGTTTCCATACAGCTCTCTTCACAGTATTTTGTTAAAAATTGCAAGAATTGGCACCAAATTAAACAAAACAGATTCAATATAACCTTATAGGTTTTTTCTTAAATACAAATTATTAATGGAATTCATAGAGCTACATCCCTTCTAAATAAAAATAAAATAATTATGCTCTGATTGGAGGAAAGTCTTAGTGTGAATGGAATATGTGTTCTAAGTGTAACATAATTCAAATTTGTGTGCTGTCATTTTCAGAATGCTTTTATTTTTTACTATAAAAATAACTATAGAGGGGTTTTTTGCCTTCTATTCCTTTTTTAGAAGTATCTGTTTTCTACTGTCTTTCATTGCTCAGAGTACAAATCCTCGATATTAAACAGACATTACACAATAGCTATTTAGAGGATTAATGTAGTCAATTAGTATTTTAAAGCAGCTTAATGTGTGGATTTTATGGGAATATATGCAGACTTGGTGGCATAAGTCGAGAGATTGAGATACTTTGTGTATGTTATGCATTATTTGGATAAATGATTTCAGCTGAACTGCAGTGGAGATCCTATATTCATGTCTATGCCATAAGCACAGCTCCAAAGAGTAGGAAGAAATTAGTCTGGCAACTAGACAGCAGTTGTATTAGGCATTTATCCAAAGCTTCTCAGCTTCCAAGAAAAAAGATAGACTTTAGTAACTGAAACATTATTCATGGTCACTGCACTGTTCTAGACTTCTGCATTTAAGCAAACACCTGGGGGTCTAAACTCAGAAGCACGGTTCAGTAAGAAACATAAGGCTTAGTTGTGAGTTTTGTTCCTCATTCTGTTGCCAGATGAGATCAGCTACATAACCACCCTTTTGCTAGCAGCTCCTGATTCTTGATTGTCTGATTGCAGTTCCAGGAGCAAGGACTTTTCTGATATGAAATTTAATGGTGGCAAAACATGGACTAAGTCTTCCACAACGTTTGAAGCTGGCACTTGGAAAAAACAAAGTTATTTTGGAGTACGCATAGAATATCTGCTTCCTTGTAAAACTGAATGAAAGAAAAAGACATAAGCCTCCAAGAAGGCTCAGTCTAAACTTGATGATCAGTTTTTGCTTCTATGATGTATAGCCACAAAATCTATTCTCTAAAAATGTCATATTTGCTGAAAATTTTTCTATTCCCAGTGTTTTAAACTTTATTTTACTTCATTTGAATATAGTCTAATAATAATATTCAAAGAGAAAATATTGTCAACATGGTAAAAATTAAGTTTTATTAATCCTAAATTCAGAAGCAGCATCACTAATTTGTATCAGCATTATCAATTTATGTCAGATTCAGTTGCACACTGTATGTCAACAGTATTTTCCCTCCTTGACTTTAATAGAAATTATCTAAACATATATCAGGATAGAACAACATTTTATGGTAATTGCACAGAAATATGAATACAGAGACATGACAGGGGACTTCTGAAGTTCCCAGCTATACAATGGCAGAAACTGTGTCTGTGATTTTATGGTCACCCATTCTGATTCATCAAGAAAATACCAACTCTCTTGATCTCCTCTTTGCAATTAGTACCTCCATTTCTGTCAGGCTTGTATCCAATCCCTGACATAATTTAATTTCTCACAACCAAGTCTGTTAGCTCTAGGAACTGCTGACATACACAGATTGGCACATTTGTAACTTCTACTCTATTACTTTCTTTCCAGAATGCTTTAGACCCTCCTTCTCCGCTGCATACCTCTACAGCACCTGGTGCTAAAGCAACATAAACAGACTCCTAGTAGCCTGAAAAGAATGGCAAATCTTCCTGATTCTCACCCATCCCATTCACATGACACTCCCCCCCACCAACCTGCCCTCATCGGTTCTCTGCACTAATATGCTACCTAGAAATGTGAAGCAGAAGGTAGGCAGGGCAGACCTTTGCAGGAAAATAATCCTATCAGCTGCCTCTGGAAGATTCAAGAGAGCTTTTTTTCTGAGAGCAATAGAGGCTTGAAAATGCATTCTGTTCTCTGCTGTCAGTTGGAAACGAGGCATCAAAGCTTTTGTTATGGCGGTGTCAATTCTGAGCTGTCTGTGTTGACACAACCCTCATGCTGTCCTTGGCTAGATGAGTCTGGCTTTCAGCTCTGAAGAAAGGAAATGAAGTTCCAAACCATTTATTTCTCATTCTATGAATGACAAAAAGCTGCAGCCTGCTTAAAACCACTGACAGGCTTAGTAAAGTTAGAAATTGTTTTACTGTCAAGATATGAGTGAGATATAAAATGTATCTGTGCTCAAAACTAAAACAGATAAACTGGGTTTATGATAAACCCCTAAGAAATGTTATCTAAATGTTGTCTCTCAGCAGTGTTGGTTGTTGTTTTATTTTTTTTCTTCTCATAGATGAATGTTCATCATAACTAGACTTTTTTAACATGAACATACAAGTTCTGCTGAAATTTTTGTAAAGAAAGGTTTTTCCTAAGCCAGCTGGTTAGTGGGCGTGAGTCACAGCATGCAGAGAGAAATACTAGGGTGTGATGATGATATTCTGCTGAAATGCAAGTGAAAGAAGTTCAAGTTTCTGTTTTGTTTTTCTTCTCAGTGGCAGGTGACTGTTTAACCCTCAAGCCACTATGATGTGGGTATCTTTCATGTTGGACCTTTTCCTTTTCTGTAAATAAATAAACATTCAATAGCACAGAGACACGGACAGCTGTCTTCAGATGAATGTTCTTACCATCAGACTGTAGTCAGTACCAAGGCCCTAACTGTAGCTATTAAAAATTCTACAAATGACCTGTGTTTTATCTCAGAATGGAATTATGGGGCAAGAAAAAACACAAATCCAAAAGATTTGCAAGCTATCCTTATCAGCCACATTTAAGAACATATGTTTCTGCAGCATACTGATATTCAAAGCTTCCAATAACTTTAGTGTCAGTACTGCATATAAACTTCTTCATAACATTTGGCTACTAAAGAATATAAAACATTCTAAATATCTACTGTAGGAAGGAAAAAAAAAAAGTAAAACTGTATCAGCAGCCTTAATTAACACTTATTGCAGAAGATCTGCCAACCTGCTGTGCATAGGCAGTTAATAAAAAAAGGCAGGGAAGCAAAGGAATAGTCCATGCTCATTTATCCAAGCTGAGCCAAGCTAAGAGTAGCTGGCATTGGGCTTTAACAGAATAGCATCTTAATTGCTTATCAGGATGAGACAGGTGAGTGGCTAACCATTGCCAGTGAGAATTCAGTCTATTCCCTCAGGAATCTGGCTGTTTTCCTTGACTGCATTTTTTATTTTCAACATCACTGATATATTTTTATAAAGTTAGCAGGTTGCAGTTAGGAAACTGTTGAATTCAATTTATTGTTGTTTTCATGATAAAACTTTATCCTCTGAGAATTCTTTTCACAGGATTTCTCCTCTTCTTTTCCAGTGACAGGCAGCAGGGACACTTTATTGAATGACCTTTTCTATTTAGCTGGGTTGGGAGTATACTCAAATATTAGAGAGAGGTTTTGTTTCATTTTTCCTTCTACAGTTCTACTGAAAAGTTAAAATTCAATAGCCGAATTAATCTTTATCTTGAGATTTTAATTATGTTTGCTGTAGCAATCTGCCTCCTCACCTTGGTAGGACTAGATATTTAGAGTCTATAGCTTCTAACTCAGCCAAAATACTTTTTGAAATCGGTTTTGCTTAAATGAGTAACACTAAGAAAAGATGTTTCAGATTTAAATGTAGTCAGCACATTCTAAATATTTGAGTTATGACACTGTTATAAACTGGTATATATCCTATGCTTTTAAATAAATGTTTCAAGTGTAATCAGAGCAGTTTTATTACACCATGATCAGTAATTTCAAATCATACCTCCAAGGACTGATGTGATTGTGTGTAAGCTAGTGATCTTTCATCTAGAAGTTAAAGCAACTAGATGTTTAGGAGATCAGTGAGATCTACCAGTATGGAGTATCTCCAAAATAACATTACTCTGCAAGTTCTGCATTCTGATGGAAATACACAAGGCATGGATACTCCTGAGTGGAGCTGCTAAGCCATTTGGGCAGGTGATTCCCACTTTTTGTTTTCTTTAAATGCTGATTCTTTCCTTCTTAAGGATCAATGGTAGGAAAAGGGATTTTTCTTTTTTTATTTTTATTATTATTGTCTTATTTTTCTTATCTGACAGGTGTTCCTTCCAGGGACAATCATGTGTGTCAGGGTGTGAGGGAGATTAAGATGTCTCTAAGCATCTTGTGCAGGTTGGGAGTTTCAGCTATCAGCGAGGTTAAGTACCTTAACTTGCCTAAAATTGTACAGGACAGCTATGTTTGGGCAGGTAAATCTCTCACACAGTGTCTCAGACATGGATTCTTTTGTTTTCTTAGTCAGTAGAGAGCATAGTTTAATAATCTAGGTGGTCACTAGGTGAAAATTGTTAATGATGTTTGCTGCTTTCATGCCTGTGTTCCCCCCACCCCCCACCGGTAAGGAGATAGCATTAGCCATATAGGTCCTAGTGAAGCCTTATGTTCACTTCCCCAGTATCTTGTGCTGAATTTGCCAGCACCATTCAGAAACATAATCTCACGTTACATATTGTATCTTCTGTACTTTTGTGGTTTTTCAAAACATGATGTGCTAGTGAATTTGTGTGAAGAGTCTGGCTTTGTGAATCTGTAACAAATGAACAGTTTTAAATAGTCTGTTATGGATCATTTAGCAGAATACTTATCAGCTTTCTAACACTTTTGCCCATCTAAGAGGTTTTTGCCTATCATCTCTAAAGCTGATCTTCAGCTGGTATAATTTATGAACTAAAACTCTACACATACTGATTGCTTGTCATCCTTTTCAGCACTGTCAGTTTTTCCTGATTTCCAGTATTATGATGCAGCTGAAAAGGCATATTTCTGCTTAATAAGGTAATACCCACTTGGATGTCATGAGCTGGCTGACGCAGCCTTTTCTTGGTTTCTGATATGGTTTTCATATTAGTATTACTGACAGACAAATAGACTGTATTTTTGTGTTTTGTCTTTTATACTGTTCCCATGAATTCCTAAAATTTTGGAAAACTTAGTTTGAAAAAAATGTTTTCAGAGATCAGGCTGTTGTTTGATTAATATTACATCATGACTCTATAAAGTTCAAGGTAAACTTAGCAGCTTTGTATTTTATAACACATATTCAGGAAATTCTTGTTATTATACATGTCTTATTGCATCATGAAAATGATGCTGATAGGCTTGTAAGCTGGTAGGTATATACAAGTTAAAAAATAAAAGTATGGCAATGCTTATGAAATGTGGAACGTGTACTGAACTGCAGTTCAGTGCAGTTACAGTTTGATCCATGTAAAAACTAAAATGAGAGAGAAAATCATCTCTCAGGGACAAAATGTAGTTCAGAAAATCAGTAATGGTGAGGGAGAGAAAGGGTATAGGTGCACTGGTTGCTGAAGTAATTTTAAGGTCCTATGCTGAATGCTGGCATCCAGAAGATGGATGAAGGCTCAGCTCAATTCTGCCTTTGTTTTTTATGGCCCATATGTATCTCAAAGAGCTTAAATGGAAGGTTGCTTTGATGCCAGCAAGGTAATAAGAAACAAGTTTTATTGTTTTAATTTCCTGGTTTAGTAACATTATTTCCGGCTTTGTAATTAAGAATTTCAACTTTTGCATCTCTAGATTAAACTTGTATGTTTTTTTACTTTAAATTTCTGCATTTTTTTTAAGACTGAAGCTGGGGAGGCTGAGAAATATGAGACACTTGCTTCTTGCAGAAACAAAGCATGTACATGCAGTGAGACACCCCGACAAAGTCTCAGAATCCCACAAGCTGAGATGAATGTAGGAATATCAAGGTTTATAAGTATGCTTCCTGTTTTGTTGTAGGGGTCAGTTTAAGGACAAAGTGACAGCTTACAAGGCAATGTTTCCCCAGAAAGACATTGCCTAATCTGGTGAGAAAAGACATCTTGCGGCTCTTGTTCGTCCCCGGTAAATTGTACACAGCCAGGCGCAGGCTGGAACGGTTGCAGCAGTCCCGGTCACTGCTGAATCAAATCTTTTGCTGTGGTCTATGAAAAGACCCTCCCAGCTATAATTTCTTGACTTGGACTGAACAATCTTTGAAGCTAGAAGTCAATCAGAAGTAGAGCTTTCATGTCTTTTGCTTTTCATTTGTCTACATTTTGATCCTATGTTAAATGTCAATCAAGAGTTCAAAATCTGACATTATAAAAGCAACCTTCATTTCTGAGGAAGGAAAAGTAAGGGAGACATATGACTGATTAGTTGTTTGAAATCACTTGTTCACTTTTGTTTTTCATTACGGGTGCTCTTCTGCTGTGTGTCATCCTTTCAATTATTTTCATCTTATGAAATGCATAGAAACAGTGGCTGTAGCAGAGCAAAGCAGTTAATCCAAACCCGTGGATGACATCTGGTCCTTGCGCTTTCCAGCTCTTTGTTTTTAAAGGTTGTCTTAGTAATTTTTGTTATTTTTATTTACATTTCCCTGTTATTGAACCTCCAGTTGAATTTATTTGAAGTTGTGCAGTTTAGCTGGATTCTCCTACATGCTTCTCCAGATCTTGATAATGTGTTCTGAGTCTGTGAACTGGGGTTTTCCGTGACTGATCTTCTAGAGATTTCTTGAAATAATCTCTTTTGGCTAGCACTGCAAAGAATGTTATTTTAATTCTTTTAACCTGCCTTTTATTTTTCCTGAGACAGTAATGTATTGTTTCAGTTCTTCTATGAATGTTTCTTGTCTGACTCCCATATTAATTTTGAGCATTTCCTCTTTGTTTCTGATATTATCACCTATGCAAATAGTCTGAGCTTGATTTAACCACCCCGCACATTCTTCCCTCTGGCCGCCTCCCCCACCACCTGGAGCTTTTTTTCAAGATAGATTTTTTCTTTCTCTGTGGAGTGTGCTGGTGTTTCTCAAGTAAAAAGTGAAGTTGATGAATTCACCATCATTTTGGAGATTTTTGAGCAGTTTTTGCAATGCCATAGACCACTCCTGTCAGACATTGACCTTGACTGAATTTGGGGATTGCTGTTTTTGCAGGGCTGGTTTCAGGCTTCTCAGCAAGACGGGTCAGACGGGCACCGTCCTGAGCAGACAGCGACACTGCCCATCTGCCTGCTCCGACCTGGGGGCTATGCCGGCTCTCTAGTCCTTCTGAATGACTTGCCTGATCCCTCTTAAAAAGAAATATGATAGCCAGTTTGGGTAAGACAAAATTGAGACAGAGTACGGCCAGGTGCCAGTTTATTCCTTCTGTTTACATAAAGCAGTGTCTGCGCTGTGAGTGTCCCCTCCACACCCAGCAGCAGCTCGCAGGGTTGGAGCGGGGTTCAGAGCAGTGCCCAGCACAGGCTCGGGGTGCGCCCTGTCTCTGGGGTTAGGGAGCCTGCAAGCGCCCTGAGCAGTTCAGGAAGGATGAAGTCTGCAGGACCAGCTCTATCCCTTGAAACTCCTGGCTCGCTCCTTCTGTTCTCTTTCAAAGCCATGATTTCGCTTGTGCTCCTGTTATCCTGCTGCCACAGGCAGCAGCTCCTCCACCTGTATTACACCTGCCTCTTATTATTATTGTTTCTTATATATACGTTTTTGGTAGCATGTTAGCAACCAGAAGCACAGTGAGGATCAAGGAACCATTTTGCTACAGATGCTGTGCAAACCACAATTAAACAGAAAAAAATCACCAAAGAATTTACAATGACACGGGAAGCTTGTGACAAGAGGTACACACAGACATACAACAGCCTTAGAAAGCAGCACTAGTCAGCTGCATAGGCAGCTCTCTGCCTACCAGCAAGCTAAACATGCCTATGTTTATAATTTTAGTTCATGTTTGTTTTTCCCCCCTTGCTGGTCATGTGGCAAGTGTTGAGGTTCCTGTCAGAACTTGGCTTTCTCCATTCTGTGTCTCCTGCCCTGGTGTAAGGCGGCACCGCATGGCACTGAGCTGTGTTTGACAAACACACGTTAGGGTATTTCCCTGGGAAAAGGAGCTTGTCTTCACTGTATCTCTCCATACCACACAACATTTAAACTTCCATCTGTTTTATATGAGCAGTTTCATATGGACACAAAAATGAGCGAAAACTTGTGCGTTCCCAAGGAAAAAAACCCCTCTCAACAACCCAATTTCTCTGACTATGTTTGTTTTCTGGTGAGCTTCTCACACAACCAGGTAACATCCAGTCCAAAGCAGAGACAAACACGACCCTGCCAGCATCTGTAGTGCTCTGTTCAAGAAGCAAGGCACTTTACCTATCGACCTGGAATTACTATGATTAAAGCCACTTGCTTTCAGGAAAAGGTAGAAGAACATACATATTTTTGAAGTAGATCAAAGGTAAAATAACATTAAAAAGCAGAATGGCTTAGTTCAGTTCTACCATAGTCTTTTGTAACCAAGTTAAATGGAAAAAAAGTGAATTAAATATGAAATTAAGTACTCAGGTAGAATTTATGTGTCATTAACCTCAGATTAAATTCTATTACCAAGACAATAAAGCTTCCAGGGAACTCAGTACATTTTTAAAGGGGAAATGGAGGGCAAATAATATTTCCATAATTAAAGTCTTAAATCAAGTTAGAGAGACTGATCCAAATAAAATTACCTACACATTGCAATATGAATCAGAAGTTGTGGAAAACACCATTCAATTTAGTTACTAATTGTAAGTGATTATTGCTTGAGTGATGGTGTTAAATTCTGAAGTCAGATTAGAGGTAGAATATTTTAGGCTTAATGTTATGGCTGGCTGACAGATTTTCTCTTGCTGCCTGTGACAGCACTACTACTGTATTTAGTGCAAGGGTTTGAACTTCTGTCTGCTAATTTTAAAAGAAGTTAGTAGCAGAAGCAAGGCATTTTCTGTGAGTGATCCTCTGCTCCCTCTCTCATGATTCACTGAAGGCAGACTCGTTAACCTTTCTTTGGGTTTACTAAGGAGCTGCTTTTTTTCCTCTGGTTTATGATTAAAGGGGTAGGAAGGAATGTCTGTTGGTTGCATACAAGATATTCTTATTTATAATCATTAATATTCCTTTTATCTAGACTGAATAGATTTTATTCTTCCATCCTTGCATGTTTCAGTAGAATAAGAAAGCAAGTAGAACAGCATCTTAAATTTGGATAAAATAAAACCAACTTATTAAAAGTGCTTTTTTAGACTAACCCAAAGGTCTATTAACAGCTATTCCGTTTGCAAATTAGGATATGAAAGTAAAAATACATTTGCAAACAGAAACCTAAGTACCTCCTCAGCAGGATGAATACATGGACTTGTACTTATTCCACTGCTTTCAAAGTTTTTTGTGTCATGATGAAAAAAATAAAATTATATATATATATATACATACCTGTGTGCACACAGAGAGTCTCAAATGTACAAATGACAACAGAACCTAGCTTTTGGTTTCAAATCCATAAAATGTGTCTTAAGTCTCTTGTGATATTTGACTCCAAAACTTTAGTTTTGGGATAAGAACAACGCACCAGAACATTGATTTCTAGGTTTCAAATACAAACTAGCTACTCTTCATAACTTTAGCACTAAAAAAACAAACAACAAAAAAAACCCGAAAAAAACCCCGAAACAAACCCCAAAATTTGGATAAACAATACAAAGAAGAAAAGAAAAAAAAAAACCTCCTCCTGGGTTTTAGCTCAATCTCTTGAAGAGAATTGGAATGCTGTCTTGTAACAAGAAATAATATAAACATTGTTTCTCTCTTTAATACACATAAAATCTGTTTATTAGCAACATTCAATATATATTGTATAATATTATCCATACTTGTGTATTGTGATATACTGACAGTAGGAGCCTCCTAAGCCCTCCTCTGTTTTTCCAATAAAAGTGTTAACTTCTTTTTTTCCTTCATGAACTAATTGAAACAGTTACAGTTCTTAAATTAATGCTGAGTCAGGATATTTGATACATAGAGAATTTGTAACCCTTCCTCCAAGAATAGGAAATAGAATCTTTTGTGGGGTAGAAGAAAAGCACATTCATAAACTTTGGTTAAATTGAGGTCTAACATGACATAAAGATGGAAAGTATAAATATTGGAACACTAGCATTTTTTATTAAGCAAAATATTTTTATTTTTCATTTTGAAATGACATTTTTATTAGTAAATTAATTTATTCTGCCTAACCCAAATTTTCTCCAGTATCACATTACATTCTTAGGCATATTTTCTGCCAGCCATTGAGCAAACCACAATGAAAAAATTCAGTTGTTACAAGGCTGGAGAGTCCTGTTCCCAAAGATAAGCTATTTGACAGCTCCAAAAGGGAAAGATCAACAGAACATGCTATGTTTCAGAGAATTTGGTGTCAGTCTGTTACTCATAAGTTTGAACTTGTTCTCCATTCAGCAGATTAATAAATGTTAAGTAGCTGGCCTGAATTTCCCAAGTATGATTTCTGAATGCACTTTCATAGACCTCTTTAATTTTTATACTGGGAAGGGCACAAAAAGCAACAGCTTTAGTTTTAATCTCACTTAAATATTTTCTTTCAAAATTAACCATAGGACAAGACTGTGCTCTATTTTCTGCATTTAAAGCCCTACCAAGATTAAGATTTCTGTCTGCAATTTCTTAGAAGTGATGATTATTGAATTTTTATTCAATATCTTCTCTTAAGCAGGAAAGGGTTAAGTATCATAAAACAGTAGAATTCTAAGTAGGAAACTTTAGTATTACTCTTGAAATTTTGGCTTAAAAATTAGATAATAATATGGTTCCAGCATTGAACATTCAAACTATTGTATCACTTGATTGACCAAATTATCTAATTAGAAATTATATCCAAGTAGATAGCAATCCTCTTAAAATGTATAAAGATAAATTATTTTTTCTAATTAAACTGATATTTTAATTTTATATTGATTCCACCATGATTAATTCAGTTTTGATAAGATTTTGATCTGACAGTCCCAGTGAAGCTTAGCTTTGGGGGGATATTTTTGAGAGAGAAAAGAGAAGAAAAGAGAAGAAAAAAGAGAAGAAAAGCAAATAGAAGAGAAGAAAAGAAAAGAAAGAAGAGAAGAGAAGAAAAGCAAATAGAAGAAAAGAAAAGAAAGAAGAGAAGAGAAGAAAAGCAAATAGAAGAGAAGAAAAGAAAGAAGAGAAGAAAAGAGAAGAAAAGAGAAGAAAAGCAAATAGAAGAGAAGAAAAGAAAAGAAAGAAGAGAAGAAAAGATAAGAAAAGCAAATAGAAGAGAAGAAAAGAAAAGAAAGAAGAGAAGAGAAGAAAAGAGAAGAAAAGCAAATAGAAGAGAAGAAAGAAGAGAAGAAAGGAAAAGAGAAGAGAAGAAAAGAGAAGAAAAGCAAATAGAAGAGAAGAAAAGAAAGAAGAGAAGAAAAGAGAAGAAAAGCAAATAGAAGAGAAGAAAGAAGAGAAGAGAAGAAAAGCAAATAGAAGAGAAGAAAAGAAAGAAGAGAAGAAAAGAGAAGAAAAGCAAATAGAAGAGAAGAAAAGAAAGAAGAGAAGAAAAGAGAAGAAAAGCAAATAGAAGAGAAGAAAAGAAAGAAGAGAAGAAGAGAAGAGAAGAAAAGCAAATAGAAGAGAAGAAAAGAAAGAAGAGAAGAAGAGAAGAGAAGAAAAGCAAATAGAAAAGAAGAAAAGAAAAGAGAGAAGAAAAGAGAAGAAAAGCAAATAGAAGAAAAGGAAAGAAAGAAGAGAAGAGAAGAGAAGAGAAGAAAAGCAAATAGAAGAGAAGAAAGAAGAAAAGAGAAGAGAAGAAAAGAGAAGAAAAGAAAAGCAAATAGAAGAGAAGAGAAGAGAAGAAAAGCAAATAGAAGAAAAGCAAATAGAAGAGAAGAGAAGAAAAGAAAAGCAAATAGAAGAAAAGCAAATAGAAGAGAAGAGAAGAAAAGAAAAGCAAATAGAAGAAAAGCAAATAGAAGAGAAGAAAAGAAAAGAGAAGAGGAGAAGAAAAGAAAAGAATGAAGACCCCCCCAGTTTCTTACAATAAGCAGCGTGGGTCCATAGCTGTGCAGGAACTGGGTGGATAGCAGGTGGCCAACTTAAAAGGCTAATCTGTTTTCCCTAATTAGTCTGGTTCTCACACATCTACGTCCTGTAATGCAACAGGGTGCGGCAGTATCCGCACAAGCACATGTCGGAGCAGAATTAGTTTCTGTCACTTGCTGTTCTTAGACACAGTAACAATTCACTTGTTTACCAGTCTGTGTTTGTCTGCTGCGGCATCCTGACGGCAGCTGCTGATCCTCTCTGGTCTGTATTTTAAACCATTCTTATTCTTAAATCCCCCATTTGAAAGCAACCTTCACACAGTTTTCTGCTGTGGTGGTGGTTGTTGTTGGGTTTTTACCTGGCTTGAAGAGCCTGATGACAGAGAGAGCTAGGAAAAATGCCCATCAAAAAGCACGATGGATGTCCTTGACATTATTGACAAGGCAGCCATCACCTCCCATAGGTATAAATTCCCTATCCAACCAGATCCAAGAACTTCTTTGTCATCCAAGTGGATTGATATGCTTAGCATACTATTGTTCAGACCTGACTTTAGCACTAGACTTCCTTTATAAACTGTCACTTAAATCTTGAAGGGCATCTGTCCTGAACTGCTTTGACCTTTGAGACATTTTAAAGCTTTAGATTTAATACAGGTTACAAACCACCTGAGGAAGTAGAGACTGTGGGAAGCTTAATCAGCCCCTTGATAGTCCTGCAAACAGGAACAACTTCCCAGGCACCTCTCTCTGGCACTTTCCCAACCTTAGCATTTAGACCTTTCATGAGCTCTTGATCCATTTTTAACTCCTTGAGTGTTGAACTGTGAAGTGTTTTTTTTTAATAAGGTGCATTGATTTAACCTTTTGGCAGCCCACTCTTTAACTCCATGTGGAGGATTTCACTAACTCCAAGTTTCTATTCAAACTGACATCTTCCCTGACATCTGGCATGAGTGCTAGGACTTCATACATTTAATTGCCCAAGTGCTCAGCAGGGATGAACACGAAAACCCCCTCAGACTTCAGCAGAATGGTCTGAATTTAGACCAGCTGACAAAACTGGAATTATGTGGGCATTCTGAGACATTTCACTTTATCTGTCTCATATGTTACTTTTTTGGATGAGCCCATTCTACATGCTTTCTTATTAAACTTATACAAAATTTTTAGTTCAGTCCTGATAAATAAGAAAATTGAAACATTTTTTTCCTTCAGTCAGCATCTAGTTCTGCATGACCTCAAAAAATAATTCTGTCCTTTTCTTTACACATGATACATTCACACCGCCATGGCCCCATCATCTGATGTAGGGCAGCCAACAGATTTCAGTGAGATGATACACTGGGATATTCTCAATTTTGACTGATTCTCAGTGGACTTCTTTCAAGGGCACAGAAGGCTCTCATGTCCTCAGCTCCCAAAGGAAATCAAAGAGACTTTGCTATATAATGTCCCCTTTAGTCTTTGAAACTCTTCTTTTAAAATAAGGTTTCAAAAAAGAAATTGTGTTTCTAAGCTTTTACCCTGACCAATAATACCTGCATATTCTTTAGATGAAAGCTACATGAAGTAAAAGACTAAGCAGTTTTTACGACTTTATCAAATAGTGAAGATGATAAGACAGTTTTAGATGAGAAATCAAGACACTTTTTTGACACTTTTGAAAACTTTGGTTTCGTCAGGTGAGTGATGTGGTACTATAAATAGGGCTACAGCTTGATATATCCTCACTGCGTAAAGAGGAGGGGGGAAAGGGGTCCCCACAGCTCCTGGTGTACCCCCAGTCCCACTATGCCAGGTGTGAGTGCTCAGGACTGGGTCTCCCTCAGGTGAGTGCTGAACAAGGCTCTAATCATTATAGTGTTGCAAGCATTTCTTAGTATGTCAGTAGTTTACTACTTGCCTGTACCATATGCTCTAATGATTTAAAACCATCTGTTGAATGTTGTGTTGATTTTCACTCAGCATTCCTACTTTATGAATCCTCTTACACAGATTTTCATTGTCAAATACTTAGTTGCATGAGACTGAACTCAAGCTTTTTTCCCCTCTTCTTTTCCCTTAAATGTGCTGCTAATTAGTTTTGCTAATGAAGGTGTAATCTAGGTGTAGAGATGGAATTTTGTGGGGTTTTTGATGAATTTTTGGAACATGCTATAATAAAGTTCTACCAGGAATTTGGGATTCATGGTAAAGTGACAAGGATTACATTCGAAGGTCTAATTACGGTAATTCCCTAGTCTGGGAAATATAATTACAATGTACCAGTCATCATCTCATATCACTCATTAGCAGTAACAAAAAACTTCAAATAAAGCTTTTCATGTAAGCTGAAAAATTGAACATTGTAATTATGAAAACCTTTTATTTCAGACATAGCTGGTTTCAAAAAATATAGAAGAATCAACCAAAACGACCAAAAGAAACTGTGAGAGGCCTTCTCTGGCAAACTTTAAAAGTGCAAGTGACAATTATTAATGAACCTTAAGAAAACTGAACATAGCATGTAACTTTTACTCCTGCAGTCACCTGAAATACCACATGCGCCACATGCTGCAGTAAAGCTGAGTAGTCTTACACATAACATTTATGACAATGAGAATAAATATAGTCCAAAGATTTTTAAATAATAGAATCTCTTTCCTACCTCAGCATAAACTTTGTATACTATGCAGGAGTCACCCTTTGGCTGTCCAGCCTCTGCTCATTTAACCTACACCTAGACATGGCAAATCCCCATTCCATTTTTCCAATTGCCTTAGTGAGAGTGAGGACTGGTGTGATGCCAGTGTTTGCAACAGACTAAAATGATCCTGGTTTTGCCCCATCTCATTGTGTAGTTTTCTCTGGTTTTTGTTTGTCTTCTTGAACTACAGAATTTGTAATTTGTTGTGAAGTATGTGTGATAACACTGACCAGAACAGGCTCATCCCTACTGGCCTACCATTACAGTTTAATTATTTTTTCTGAGAGTGTCTCTTAAAGCTCTCCACATGAAAAGCTATATCCTCCAGACCACTTAGGTTTATTCCTCAGGTGTCTTCCTATCATTTGGAGTTCAATTTTCAGACTCTCTGAGAGAAGTAGTAAAATGCCACTGAGGAGACCTGTAACAGGAAAATTAAAACTGATGGTAATGTATGCATGTAAATATCAGAAGCAGCAGCAAAATAAGGGTTAAGAGAGTGGCATATGTTGTTAAAAAAAACACTGTTCACAGCAATAAAATGGAAAAATATGTTGTTGCTATCAGGACTGGAAGGCCTGCAGTCTGTAAGACCACAGCACAGACAACTTGTTGGCAGAAGGCACTGCATTGTGACAATAGGAGGATGAAAACAAAGTTACAGCACACCACACAGGCCATTATTTCTTCCATTTGTCCAAAAGAAGGACAGGCAGTAACCATAAAGATCCTTGTATTCCAAACGAAGAAAAAGAGGTAATGAGTGGCAACCTTGCCTAATATTTATGGAGGCTTAGAGAGACTAAATTCTGATGCAAAAAAAATCACATAAGTAACTGTTATATGCTCTTCTAAAGGGTATGAAAAGACTAACAGAAAAATTAGTTTGTCATCACTAATCAAAAATACCTCAAGAGTTGTAATAAGGACTCGGTAGCTGGCATACAAGTGGTCCCAGCCAGACCATCCGAGTCCCCAGCTTGAGAAGACAGGAGTGTGAGAATATGAGTAGGTGAAATTACTTAGAAACACTGTGAAATAAATACCACCTCCTCCTTCCATAAATTCTTACAGTGGGTTTTGTTACACTCATTTCCTACACCACAGACTCCCAGAAGCCAGAAAACTTGGGGAGGACAGGGAAAGGGAGGGTGTAAGTTGGCCAGGCAGACTGATGAGGAGAGCTTGTTGGACTGTAGTTAAAAGTTCCTCCGTGTGTCTGACACCACAATTAGAAGAATGCCCAATTCTGTCCAAGATCCTTGTCCTTAAACCTTCTTCTAGAATGAAGCATCAAAAAGAGCTTAGCTTTTACTTAATTCCATACTAGCAGAGCAAGAACTTCTTATATGAGTAACAGGCACAGATCACCGGTGTCACTCATCTACCCTGTTTGGGTTGATCATGTCTGGTTGCTTTATGCCCAAGATCAACTCCAGTAAATAAGCCAGAAGAATTTCTCCTAGAGAAGACCTCTTTATTTTAAAATAGTCAAGCATTCTCCACTGGTATGGAATATGATACTACAAGGACTAGAAAAATGTCCACATATTACTGAAATCAAACTCAATGGCCTAAGAATTTTAGGTATCTGAAATGTTAGACAGAAAATAGCAACATTCTGATAAACTCACATGGAACATAGATCTCCATAAATTTCATACCCTTCATTTCCAATAAAATTTAAATTTCTTGCTAAGCTTGTATTTCTTGATTTTTTGATTTTTTTTTTCCTGATATTTGCTTAAATTTTAAACCCATTGTCCAATTTCATAAAAGATACCAAAGGAGAAGTGGTCTTGATGATGATATTTCTGCAAACATTGTAAAGTAAATGGCTAATTAGAAGAGTTATTCTTAGACTCTCTGACAGTATAGATTTCCATCTCAAAATATCTTCAACCTAAAATTTTCACTGCCCATCTTAAGTTTTAAAGAATAATGACTGACTGGTTTTATAGAACCTTACTGTTTGTGATTAAGATGTGAAAATTTACAAAACTTTCCAGACATTATTATTTTGGGTTTTTTTTCTATGACACATTTTCATTTTCTTTTGCACTGTCCATCTGAAATGATCCCAGAGACTTCTGCTATTCTGATTTAAATCACTAAATAAATCACTAAAACAGCCTGGTCCATGGCCTCAACAGCAACATTTGAAAAGTAGAATTTGTGCTAGATTCTGTAGTATATAGAATAAATTACTGGTATTGTCTCTAGCTTTTTTGTATTCAGTTTTGAGATTTATGTGTGTTTTATCACTGAGTGACTTTCAGAGACTTTAATTTATTATAGTAATTTGTTATTTTTCATAAAAGACAAAATATTAAATGTAAAATATAAAAGTAAAATCTTAGCAGGAAATTAGAAGCCCTATCAATTCCACTTTTTTAAAAAGTTGGCAAAAACCAGTGTGCAATTTCAGATAATTACATGTAATCCTTAGTAATCCTCCACAGACAGCGTGAACTGGCAGTCATTAGTATGCTTTGAGCCTTTTATTTTGCATACACACCAGGATATGCAGAACGTTAGTGTCCTTGCTGACTTTCCAACTACAACATGGAAAATAAAGAAAGATAAAATAAAATCAAATAACTGTTAAACTTCAGTTGAGAACTGGGAGAAAAAATTACTGAATAACATGAAGCAATAACTTTTTTCCTTTCAAAGACTTCTGTAAAAAAAAAAAAAAAACAAAACGCAAAAATCTGTTTTGTTGGATTTTCTTTTCTTTTTGAAATCCAATGGATAATTAAGTGCTTGCTGACCTGATGCTTCTGAAAGAAATTGATTCTGTCCAGTATACTTGATTCAGCTTTAGGATTATTTTTTTAAACGTTTCCTGAAAATCAAAGAAATTGTCAAAATCAAGAGAAAGCTATTGTCTCAAGTCCACAAATTTTAAGAGGGAATTTTAAAAGGAATTTTTATCCCTTTAAGCATTGATTTCTTCATGCCACATATCGTAAGCTTTGTGATTCAAGCACTCAGCTGGGAAGAGGAGTAGGTGGCTACCCAGTTCTGAGTTAAAAACCATTCAATTCATACAAATGGGAACAGCTTCCCACTCCAGTTTGCTCTTGCAGACTAAGGTATTTTGCTGAGAGGGAAGATTTCTGGTGAGACTTCTGTTCTGAGCTAGGAAGAGACATAATTTGACAGTAGCCTGTTCCTTACAGTAAATTTCCCTCTGCCTGCCTTAGTAATTCCAGCCTGAATTTGAGGAATTACACCTGGTCCCCAAGGTGCCTCCCTGCAGACCAGAACCAGAATATGTCACCTGGGAACAGCTGAAATTATCTTCTCAGATGTTTTGGAATGTTTCATTTATTTTTTACTTAACTGAAAGTATATATTCAATCTGAATTTTTGAGCAGTTTCAGCTACTAGAAAAAGTTTGGTGAAGAGGTTTTTTCCAATCAAATAAAAAAAAAGAAAAGAAAAAATATCTCCACTTTATTACAATTTGCTACATAGTCAAGGAAGCCAAAATTTCCTAATACAAAACTAAAATCTATTTCAGTTGCTAAAATACTTGCAAATGCAGAGGTTTCATACTGTAAATTTCTGTTCAGGTCAATATTTTCACCCTATCAACATGACTCTTAAAAGCATTGTGACTATTCTATTTTAACATACTAAACCTTGAGAAATCCTTCCTTATCCTGTTAAGTAGCAAGAGCAGTCCTTTAGCATGATATTGACCTATCAAACCAGTATTCTCCCAGACACTTTCTGGACATGACTTGAAGTATGAAGTCCAAGAGAACTTCCAGTTACTAGTTTGAATGCAGATGCCATATTCTGGAGGGCAAGAAAGTTTAGTAATGGCTAATTAGATATGGCTTATTTGTGTCACTTGGCCTCAAAGCCAGAGAGCAGGTCTTGATACTGTTTAATTTACTGCTACTATTACATAGCTATGTGTCCTCGTTTCTCTGAACATGCCTTTTTTTTGCCTTTTTTTTTTTCTTTTTCCTTTTTCTTTTCGCCCTTTCCTAGAGGAAAAGGGATTTCTCTAGGTGCAGAAAGGAGGAATTCGGCCATTTGTATTGGATACCCAGAAGTACAGTTGCTCCATCAGAACAAGAGCAATTAAAATAAATTAAAGCAAAACACAATTAAAGCCCTCTGCAGTTCCATAGAGTTGAAATTATCAGGAATGCACTGGATTGTTCACAGAGTGTATCAGCAAGTGTTTAACACACCTGACACATTTACAGCATGCTGAACTGGCTGCACGTGTGTTCAATGTCCACATGGCATGTGTGGAATGTGATAGCTTCAACAATCAAGCATTGCACAGCATGTCCACTCATATTTCTGCTTGGGATTTTGGAGACAGCTTAAATAAAGAGGTTTTATGTTTGTAAACTGACCTGAATATTTAGATTACAATTTGAAAGCTTAATAGTGAAATCCGGTTCATGGTGCAAAAGCTGTCATTGACTTCATTGGGATCCAGATTTCTCTGTTCCTGGTATTACAACTATCACTGTGTAACTATGCTGAAGCGTACAAAGTGCCTCAGCTGCAGCAGATTTTGAATTATATTGACAGTGGAAAAAATGAAAGAAGATTGTGGAACAATTAATCCAGAAAATGTTCAGGCTATGCCACTGGACAAATGGTCCAGAAAAAAGCATGCATAGAGGAAGAAGGGAGATGCCTCGTCACTCAGCGTAGCTGCAGAAGAGCTTGCTGTGGCACGAAGAAGGTGAAAAATAATTACGGTCATTGGCAAATGTCCTTACTTAAGGGGTTCTTGAATAGGTTGAATAAAACACAGTGGGAAACAGAAAAATCCAACCCCCATATAAGCAGTTAAGAAAACAGTATATAATGTGATAAGTTTATTTTGTGAAGGGTGGTAAATACTCATCATGTGTACAATATGAGTGCGTATTGCTCCAACTCGTGGAACTACTTCAGAATACGGAAGTGTTTCTTATGTCATATTAAGTAAACTATCAGTAAATTGTGCCTTAAAAATGTAGAACATTCAAAGTGATTTGATAGTAATGCAAACATATTCAGTACTTGATACTTTGGCGCATTTTAGATTGATTCTCATAACAAACTAGATTTTAAAGCTCTTTAAAAGCTCTTTAAACCTGTGTTAAACCAATCTGAGTAGGAGGTATTATTTGATACGATGTGGCTATTAGTCTAAAGTACTTCAATAAACCTTTATATATCATTTACATCATTGAAAATACATATTTTAGCGTATTTGAAGCTAATAATATTAATTACTCAAGAAAGTTGTACTATGTTGTAGTTCAGCACCATTACACAGAGTATGACAGAAATCAGTCAGGTATGTATTCTGAAGTATTGTTTTTTTATTTCAAAGAATATTCCCTGGCTTTGTCAACCCTTTTTTGTATCATTAAATGCTTTAGTGAAAGAAAAAGATTACCACTGATATGACCTAGAGCTGATGCAAGTGGTTTTTTCTACAAGTGCTATATAGAAGCAAGTTCAAAAGCAAGTTGAGTTTGACATGTCTTTTTACAGATAGAATAAAATGTCTGTGTGTAATGCCCAATTATGGGAAAATATTAACTTGCAGAAGTAAGTTTAAAATTTATACAACAATCATTTTTATCCCCTTGCACATCTATTTCAAGTTTGACTTTTGTCTTTTTATGCAACTAGAACGTGGTAGTGAAATAAAAAAACTGTTCTTTATTAGCTCAAATGAGACAAAATACCTCTGGAAGCAGATGATTACCGCCTAAGCAAGGGAAATATGACAGAGACTGAAACAAAAGATGCAACATATTTGTGGAAGAAAAGTAACAAAATTAATTAGAAAATGAACTAAAAATGGGAGAGTCATTAAGCACACAAATAATTTGAGCTATTAGAATTTTACAAGATTATTTCATTTTTACTTTGATTTCTTTAATGATAGTTTAAATGTGCTGGAAACTGAACTTTAATTGTTCTCAAATAACATATTGGCTTTGTCTAATTAAGCAAAATGGAATGTGATTATAAAATCGTGAACTTCTTTTCTCAAATCACACTGTCACAACAATTAAGAAACATGCAGCAGTAAAGATGCTGCTTATAAGGAAGAGAGCAGTAGATTAATTTACTAACTTTTGAGTCGAGCTACCACACTTTCTAAATGCTAGCTGAGGTCACAGAAAAAATTAATCCAACAAAATCCTATTCCTCACTAACCTGATTTATGCAAGGCCTCTAGAATTTGCAACAGCTGACATTTTCTGCCAACTAAGCTTTCAGAATATTTTAAGTATATTATTTTAATATATTTTTACTTGCTGACCTCCAGAAGAGGCAGTCATTCTTTACAATATATGTATCTGGTCTTATTTGTGTGATTCAGCTGTGTCGCAGCTTAGAAGTTGAAGCCACTCTGACTTCACTTTGATTTTCCTTGTAATTTTCATTCAGAAATAGAGGGTCACGTGGGATGTGTCAGGTGCACACACAATATTTGTGTCTTGTGAACTTGCTAATTAAATCATACTTTAGCTGACTTGTGCTGCCTCACTGTGTTCTGACAAGGTAGGTCATTTTGCCTTTGGGCCTATGGCCAATTTCAACATTGCAAAAATTCCTGAGTCTACCTATTATGGACTACGTATTGTAATCAACTGAGTGTGATGCTCAATAAGCAGCTGAAAATAATCAATCCACGTTAGTCTGCGCACACCTTATACCCATGTGTGTTATTTCAGTAACTCATTTATTTCATTTTCCAGTAAAATTTGTATTGTTATAGGAATGACCTGACTGGAAGTTTAACTCCATCAAATGAACTGAAATGAAACATAACTGCTTGTGACCTCTGTTCATTATCATCTTTAATGTCCAGTAGTTAACAAACAGTGATGCTCGTTTTATCACAGTAAAAAAAAAAAAACCAAAACCACCAAAAACAAAACTAACAAACAAAAACCAAAACAAAAACCCACTAAAAACCCCACAACCAAATCCAAAACAAAACAAAAACTCTCAACAATCTAAAATTGGTGTGGTTTTTATACTACCTTCGACTAAATTCTCCTCGGCCAGAAATTGTTTGATTAAGGTTGTCTACCCCCACCTAGCGGGCAACGTATTCAATGAACCGCTGAAGGAGACCCTGTACACTTCGTAAAAACTGTGAGACGATTGTTCCTATTAAAATTAAATAATGAATACAATATACAACATCTGCGTGAATTAGATAATTTGGGCTCGTATTCCGTTGATAGCTGTGATTTAAAGTGGACTTTAAATGGTCCTAGTCAGTTTTATTGCACATTGTAGGTGTTGTTTCAGCTTTGTGGAACTAATTGCCTAAAAAAACATGCAGGCTTTCTCCAAAGAGTTATCGCACCTCTACAATCAGCAAATAGCTATAAATATTTTTCAAAAGCTGTGTTATTAAAGGAACATGTGGGAAAAAATCTATCAATAATAGCCTTCAAGGATTCTTTGCATCTTGCTATTATCGAAATTCTGACTAGAATATCAGAACCTGCCTTATTTCAGTGATTACCTCTCAGCTGGTCTGGTGAATGGAGTACAAAGTCTGCAGTACAAATGAGTTAGGGTTTAGGAAGAGCCTTGCCTATCAAAGTGGATGCAATCTGTGTTGTAGTATTATATAAACAGGGGACTGTGGAGATACAGGCATCTTTGAATTGTTCTCTCTCCTTCCCCTTAAACTGAAGGTGAATTCATCCACTTTGAATCTACATGGTAAAACTGAGAAGTTCTTATTCTTTTTCAAATAATAAGGAGGGAAATGGAGGCGATGTTTTCTTGATTTGCATTGCATTTAGAACACTTGTTGAGCAAGTAAGACTCCCGGATTTAGTTGTCTCTACGAAGAGTGTTTCAAACCCCACTGACAAGGTCACTTGTCTTTCACTTCCTCTCTTTCTGGGCTTCTGAATCGAGTATTCCTGGCTAAAGAGTGGCACAGCTTCAAAAGGAGGAAAGATGAGGACATGGAGCACCCCATAACCTTGTGATCATGATATTTATTGACTACGTCTACTCTGCTAAATAAAGCAGGGCCAGGGCATATGGTCCAATGGTGACACTTTCTCATTCGTAGTGTTCTATCATCAGCATGTTTTCAAGGCATGGTTTTGGCCCATCCCAGCTCATCCCATACTAGTAGTCTCCCAGGCACAATTCCAGATGTAGACGGATCAAGGTTTGTTCCAGTTAAACAGTATAAAAAGGACCATAAAGAGAGTTTCACCATAAGGACATGAGGTATGCCACGACACTCACTGTTGGGTCCTAGTGCATTCTATTTATTGATATAGAATAGATGGAGGAGATGAAAGTTCAGACCTTCCCAGGTTAAGGAGAACTGGACCAAGTACCATGCTGTCCACAGTGTGCTTCTACCACTGAACTATTTTCCAAAAAGGCAGAGGTTTTACCTGCTGGTATTTTAAGTGAAAAGAGTGATCTGTATATATGAACCAAAGTGTAAATCGAAAACCCTAACTTCCAGTTGCACAGAAGCAGCTAAGCAAGGCTCTGCAGAAAGCCCCTTTCAGATGCACCTCAGTCTTTTATGCTTGTTACTCTTTTCACTAAGAAAAACATCTCAGAATTCAGCATTCTGGTTGGTCTTCTCTGCATCAGCCTAGGTCTAATTGCATCCCATCCTGAAGCTGTAGGTACAGGTAAGAAAACTCAATTATACTCTTGGAGTTAGATGTGTATCTTTATAACTCAAAGATTCACAAGACCTAAGTCTACTTATTAAACTGACTATGAATATTTTAAGAATAGTGCCATGATATAAGTTTTAAGATTAAATGGTGTAAATATAAAGGTTTTCTAAGTCTTTTTTTTTTTTTAATATTGAGATGTTTCATGTCTACTTGTAATATTAAGTACCTAAAGTGTTCACATAGTGAGTGCTTATTCCCAGTGCTAATGAGCCAGTCTTAATTTCTAATATAGGAAACATGTTAAAAAGGTCAGCAAGGTTTCAAGGTTTACAATTTTTTTCATTTTTATTTGTCATTTTTAGCCATATAGTCTTTAAAACATATTAGAAAACTGAAAGAATGCATTTAGTCAGATAGACAGAGATAAGCCATCTTGGGTAGTGGATGTTCAGGTGGACAAATAACAATATTTGAATTAAAGAGAATACTTAAGTAAAAGGGACACAAATCTTATGCTCAGAGTGAGTATCAGTTGTATTTAATCTATTTTTCATGATGCTTTTATGTGTAATAGATTCATAGAGTAAAACAAACCCTAACACACAAATTGCTGTTGCAACAAAAGCTCACAGTAGTCACATGACAAGATAGTTTTTCTATGTTTCTCTTGCTTTTACACTTTCATGGCTTTTAGTAAGTTCATTGTTGCCAAGTGTGTCAAGTTTTTGCTCTGGAACTCTGTCCATCCATTAAGACAGACAAAGTTTTAGGGTTCATTTGTACATGAAATGTGCCTTTGATATAAATATGAACAAGTTTTGTGATTTTTCTGTCACTATGCAAGAAAAAAAAAAAAAAAAAAAGCAACAGAAACCCCTGTACAAATAGTTCCTAAGGATTTTTCATCTGTAAAAATGCTGTATCCCCATTCAGCTTACAGAACATGTATTCTCTGGAGATAACAGGAAATGTTCATCAGTGGAAGGATAGCATAAAACCTCTAGGTAAAATTGTCACTAAATACCCTTTCTTATGTTTGATTTAAGGATCTGCATTCCCAAATGCCTAATTATACTCTAGATGCAATCCATGACCTTTTATAATTGCAAATCATTTAACACTTGACGTTTAACCTACTGATCATTAGTAGATGTCATACATAATTCTAACATATATAATATGTGTTATGTGAAATTTGTTGAGACTTGGGATGTAAACTCAATATAAATGAACTGAACACATTAAAGACAAGCATCTTCAAAAACTGCTTAAGAATTTACTTTAAAATAACAAAATCTTATGTATAATTTGTCAAAGTAATCTGACACAGTGACAAAGCTGCAACAGCCCTTTTTAATATGGTGTTTGTAAACATTAAATGTTGGGCTACAAAATATTGAGGCTTTTGCATGTTACCTCCCTTGTCAAACTGCAGACCATTGCTTAGAAGTCATGAAACGATTTCATCAAGAAATGCTGAGTCCCCTTCCTACCAAGGTGAAGGGGAATTTTGCCAAGTAAAAGAAATCTACTTTTAATAACAATAAAGAAGATCTTTCTGCCGAGATTGATTCAAAGATCCTGCAGTAGATAATGAATTAGAAGTTTTCAATTTCTTTTGGCTTTTTGTCATACGTCAGTGTGCATTTCAAGAAATTTCATTCTTTTGCAATGCAGTCTTTCAGGAAAGGGAGCTTTGATTTTAAAAAAAAACCAAACCAATAATACATCATGTGAAAACTTTTGACCTCTCTAATTACTTATTGACCTAACAGTCATTCTTAGAGAAAATGGCAAACACTTGTGAAGTAATATTCAATATAAGGTATAGGATGGTGAGATCAAAGATCGGGAGACTTTGCCTGCATAAGGGTTAATGTTAAATGACATTAAATAAGGACCTGGGGATTTGGTGCATGGGCATGTAATTTAGACATTATTAAACTTCCTTTATTGAATGTGTTATCTTATTATAGGTTTGCTAAGAAAGAAGCAGAATAATTCTTAAAATCAGTCAAGAGCACTCTGGATTGAAAGTGCTGTAACTGTCATATGAACCAACAGAAAGATCCTCCATTTTACAAATTAATAAAATGGAGCATAGAAGACAAGTAATTCTGCACATTTGTTTGAAAAATCAGAAATACAGGAGTTTTATGTGCACAGGTCTTCTCCTGTTCCTCCAGATTCCTACATCACTACAACTGTGTCACAACAATCAGCTGCAGGTCCTATTCTTTTTGGGGGAAAAGACTAGTTTGATTTCCTACCTAATAAAAACCACTACTGAAAATCTTATGAACAAAAAAAGGGTACAAAAAGCCAAGTACCTCACCACAGCCAATTAAAGAGGATTATTTTTTCTTCTTTAAGTGTGTTAACTTGCTATTATGGCTGTTCTGCAGAAGTAAACAGCATATTAAAGCAAAAATACATTCAATATAAAGAAGACAAGCAGGGTGCCAAGTTATCAGGAATAACATTAGTCGAAGTTTTTGGAAATATGACCAAGTTAGGTTACCTGTGCTGCGTGTACTTACTAGTGGAGCTGCAGTAACCTGAGGGAAAGATAGAGTCCTCTCGCATGTACCTCTAAAGAGATGCCAGTGGAGAGAAAATAGGCTATGACCTAGATGGCTGCCATTAGCAGAACATGAAGCAATGGGCTGTAGGACACTCTTTAGGGAACAGAATGTTCAGGAAGAAGCTGCAGTGACTCAAAGGACTGTAAAAGTAGAGGACTGGGGGAAGCGGATGAGACACGTGTTACTTCAGTTCTGATGGCCTATATCTTCCTAGCTGATAACTAAATAACAAAGAATTTTGGGCATCACTGAGTTAAATTAAAATAAATTTGAATCATCTTGTGTGTAAAGAGACATTTTCAGACCTCAACCTTTTTTCCTTGTCAATAAATACTGTTCTTCTTTGTGGTAAATCTTTAATTTCTGCAAGTGAAGACACAAAGAGAATCTGCTGCACCAGTGGTGCTGGGGATAACTGAGGAGAGTGAAGATGAGGGGCAGTGATATTTACCAGATTCATCTTCGATGTAGGCAGACATTGCATCAGGGTAACCTGAAGCCTGGATTTTCTGTTTGAACAGATAGGAGGCCACTTCAAAAAACGATATTTTTCAACCAGTACTCTGACACCCATCTGAACAAGAATGGTCAATACACTTGAACAGTCAGACAGAAATCATATGTTTTTCCTGACTGTGCAGTGACTGGAGCAGACACTCCTGGGTTGGTAATGGCACTACAACAACTGTCCATCAGGAGTCTTTTGCCCTGAATGTGTCAAGTATTGCTTCATTTCCCCCATCATCTCTGCCCTGCTTTTCCATCTGGACCTTTATGTAACTTTTTTAGCTCTTGTCAATAGCCATCAGTGAAGTAACTGACTGATAATTTATTTGTGCTATCCACTGATGTGTTCTGGAAACTCAAATTAAGGTTTTTAGGAGCTGTCTGTTGTTTCATGCATGTCTTATTTCAAACTGCACACTGCTGCTGATATTTCTTAGAAGTTTTCATAATCACATTAAAACATTCGGGTTTTCCATATTTTTTTCCCAATACATATGTACCATGGAGTATAAGTGAAGGGGATATGTTAATTTTGGACTACATTAAGGCTAAGATAAGCATCCATCAGTATAAGGGTAGCTTGCTTCCACATTGCTGCTTGGAAGTTGGAACCTAAATCTCTGTGCACCATAAATTAATGTTATCCATTTGGAAAGTCATATGTCAGGAAATCATAACCTCAAAGGTTGTTGTACAGCTAACTAGTTAATCCCTTACTCATTAAGGAAAGAAAGCATATTGAGTACTGGATGATCTGCACTTCAGAGGTAGAACCAAAGCAGCCTAATACATATTTCCTTTTTTTTTTTTTAATAAGCATCATGAATCTGCTCACTCACACACACCTTCTCAGCTGTATTTTGCGTTGTAGGCATATCTTTACATGACTTTCAGCCATTTATACCCATTTACCCTGAGGTGACGTAAGTACTTATTTAAGTTGCCTGTGAATCTTCTCATGAAGATTTATGTTTGTAGAATGACTATTATTAAGTATTAGTAGAATCACGGATGAACCTGGAGTTTCTTAGGATGTCTCAAGCAGATTAAGTCATTTTAAAACCACGCTGTTGCAGCTAAAGATAGACCACCCACACCCTTCAGTTTGCCTCGTCCATGCCTTTCTCGCACCCCTCGCATGCTGAAAAAAATTTAAAAATTAAAAAGTTGCCAGTGTAAGGAAAGCAACAGAAACACGCAGTCAGCGTACATGATATGGGCTGGGGAACAGTTGGGTGGACATTTCCAGCCCTGCTCCAGATTAGGATTATGGTAGCTCAAAGAGGTTACAGGTCTTCATGCAAATCTTCATGAAGTTAAAGACAGGGAGAAAAAACTGTTAAGAGAAATATTTCATGTTTTGAAATTTACTACGTTTGTCTGTCTGGCAAAAGGGCCAGTGTTTCGCTTTTCATGAAGTTTCCTTCAGTTTTGTGCTCACAGTCAGGGCCAGGGTCTCCTGGAGGGCCAACAGCCAGTGCCTGTTCCACCACCCCAGCCAGGAGCAGGGCAGCCGGCGGGCACCAGGTGCCTTACTGGGGGTGGGAACAGGCCAAAATCATGTCAGGACATGGGCCCATGGGTTGGCCTGGCTCAAGGTGCCCATGGCCAGGCAGGGCAGGGCTGTGAGGAGCTGGAGACAGGCCCTGCTGTGGCATCAGTGGGGCAGGAGCTGATGGCCCCAGGGGGCTGAAAAGGGGTCCTGGGCCATGGGCAGGGTGGGGGAAGCCCTGAGGCATGCACAGTGACAGCAAGGGCTCGCGGTGGACTTGGGACCCCTCTCAATTAGCAGCTTTATCTGCAGTAATCATTCAGTGCATGAAATTGCAGGTTATTAATTTCAAAAGAGGGAGAAACAGAGGAGCGTGAATAGGTAGGAGATGAAACATGTTGTGGGTCTCCTCACATGCGAGCTGAATTCAGGTTTCCACCAGTGTGGGTTTTATGAGAAAATGTATTCACACCATCTTTCTTGTCAGAAGAAATTACAAAGTTTAAATACTTTAAAGAGGTCTTTATGTTTTTTTCTTCTTTGGCATTAGGTGTGAGCGAGTTAAAATTTAGATAGATCTAGGTGGTTCTGGAAAGCTTCTGAAAGGCTACTTGTTCATGGGCTGAATCTGTCTGTTTATAGACATACATCAGCCAAAGCCTTAACATCACTGCTTGTGAACTGCCCTCATTAAGACTACCTCTGCGTGCGAGACCGCAGACCGATGGCACGTGAAGCTTTTGATCTTTGACTGGTGAACCGAAGTAACCTAGTGTAGGACTTCATGGACAACCATGCACCTCTTCATCCATCCTGGACCCTACAGCCCCTCCACCTGACTCAGACTGTTTACCTCCTTCTTCTTTCTCTTCCACCACAGAGGGCAATATTTTCATCCTGGTAGCACAATGCTGCTGTGCTTGGAGATACTGCCTGCTCAGGGCCAAAATGGCATCGCTAGCCACGCAGGGTTTTCTGAATAGATTCATTTTGAAGTAAACATATGCATTTGTTTGGGTGAAGGGAATGTTATGAGAGTTTTATTATAAATGTTAAGGTGGGGGGGGGGGAGCGAAATGTAGGGGGTTGTTATGCTGTTGTAGGGCAAGTTTTATTCTCTTCTTTTTTATCCCTATTTGGAAAGGAATGGAAAAGGGCAAACAAGCAAGACAAGATGGAGACTCCTTATATGCCCACCCAGAGTGAAGATGGAAAAGAGAAAGCAAAAAGTAAAGTATTAGGCTATGAGTTTCTTCTCTGCTTCTTCTCAAAGAAGGAGAGCCAGATGAGGTAATGCGAAAAGCAGCAGCACCAACTAACCATAAAAGAAAAAGGCTTGGCTGTAGCTTGACCTGATAATAATGATAGGTGACGTAGACAGAGTTTAAAGCACAGAAACAGTATCAACCTGTAGGTCTAATGTAAATTACCACCATGGGGGGAATGACATAGGGGAGCATACACAAATAAAGAGAATCAAGATTTTGTGGCTATGACAACTTTCTTGGAGCATGTCCAGCAGCCTCCTTGGGGCTCAGTAAGTTCAAATAGTAAACCTTGCTGTTCCTGGACAGGCCAAGCAGACTCCCCGGTGTTCCTTGAATATATAACACACAGAGGAAAAACAGAAGCACTGGACAGCTCATATAAAACCACAGTCACTGTCAAAACAAAGTATCAGCATCTCTTCTCTAGATATATTACACTTATGAGAGACCAGTGGGCCGGTATCCCAGTGCAGTTAATATACTTACCTGGAGGGTGGAAGACACAAGTTTAAATCCCTTTTCTGCAATCAAAGACAGATGTAATGTTGGAGCTGGTCTAGGTACAGCATGAAGGCTAAGCACCTGCTTAGTGAAGACTGCAATGGTTGTCTTTCGTGTTAGAGTGGGTTCACTCTGTAAGCACTGTTTAAATATTCTGTGAATCAGAGACTCATGAACTAGAATGATCTTTCAGGTTATATCCAATATATTCACTAGAAAAGGTGGTGGTATCTGTTAGGAGTTCTTTTTCTGTGACTGTCCAATTACTTATATGACATGAACCGGTTTTCTTCCTCCACCTCATCATTCTTCAGCCTTAACACAGAATAACAGGTAGCATTACAGGTGTTGGTATGGCTCCAGATCTCTTCAAAATAGGGAACTGAATCCCTGTCTTGCAGTCTTGGGGGAATGATGTAATTCCCAAACTGCTGGATAAAATGTATATTCAGTGAATCCACTTTTCTTTGCCTTTAGATTTCTTACAAAAGCCCAACACCAAACATTTTATTTTCAGTTCAGATGCAACAATGCATTCAATAGCAAATGAAACAAAATTGTACATCTCTCTGCATGATAGCCAGTGCTTTTTGCTATGTTTAAGAAAAAAAAGCATGTGACAACTGAGCTTTAAATAACAAATTGTGGGCGTTTAAAAATAGCACACTGAATCTGAACAGTATGTTTGTTTTTTACAGCATCTAAAAGATACAGCAGAGTGTGTTGTTTTGAATGCAGGTGTGAATAATTAAAAAAATACATTTATATGTCTTTGATTACATGATCGCTCTCATAGCTACAAGTGTTTTTAATCAGCTACACTGAGAGGTGATGGGACCTTTATAAATATATACAGTAAGTATGTGTAACCTCTGTGCAGTTTGGATCTTTTTCTTAGCATGTACATTGCTGAACAATAATAAACCTATAACGATAGACTTCACACATTTTTAGAACCTCTTTTTCCTCTCATTGTATTGCAGCCTTCAAAATAACTATCCTCTCAATGTTTAATAGTTGTGCCATAGCAATTTCCCTCCTCCAAACTGATCCAAAACACACACTGACATTCTAAATTACTTAATGACAGTTTAATTATAACAAACCAGCAGCTACCTATTATTTTGATAAGCACACACACACACCCGCCACACACCGCACCCCTCCAAATGCATTCCCCCTTCTCTCTTTTCTATTTCTTAAAAAAAGGAAAGGAAAAAGCAAACAAACATATGACACAGTTTTGTATTTCTTTATGTTATCCAACTCAAAGAATGATGTCTCATTAACAAACTAAAGCCTCCACATGAACAATACCTCTGGTCACATGCTATTGAACTTACATGCAACCAACTTTTTGACATCTCTTGAGCATTAGTCTTTGCCTTATCTGAGTTCACCTTGTCTTGGTTCTCGTACTATTTAGTGAAGTAGTGACATGCTGATCCATAAACCTTTTGCGCTTCCAGTGGGTCTACACTTACCAGTTTTGTAGGTGACTTTATCTATCCACCCACCACTCAGCTGTTTTTATTAATGCACCAGTACCTGGAGGGTCTCAAGGAAATAAGGGATCCAATGTCCCAACCACTTTAATAAGTTGTCCATGCCTCAATGAATTGTTATCTCAACAAACATGACAGATGTAGCAGGTAGAAATGTACAAAGGTAAGAGGAGAAGTTAACAAAATGACTCATTTGAGATCTTTTAGCAATCAATAGAAATAGAATTTGGATCTCAGGCTACCTATTCAGTGCCTGGTCCCATCAGTACAGTGTTACAGTATAGGCTATCTGTCTACATTCAATTCAATAAACATAAGTCTTAAGGGTCAAGAAGGTCTTCTAATATAGACTTATCAGGTAGGAATTAATAAAACAGGAGGTGATCAACAGGAAAAATAAGTTATCTCCTCACAAAACTCAGGATTTAGTCTGGTCCTTTTTCATGTCTGAATTCTTCCACATACACTTGCTCTCTCCTGGATATAGGATATTTTTACTAAAAGTGGTAGAAGTGGGCTTCAGTAAATTTTAAAAATAGGACAGGACATTTGTATTGGAAAAGTCAGGCACCTATAAGACTATAGCCACTTTTCCAAACCACTTTGGTAAAGAGAGGTCAGATTGCCTAAAGCCATGAGATTAAACATAAAGGTTTTGATTCATTCCCACACAATTTAAAAAACGCAAAGCCTGTTAACTCAGGTTTTACACCCATAAAGTCAGTTTCACTTAAGGGTGTTCAAAACACAAACCTAGCAAAAGAGTATTGATTTTGATTAAATACACACTAGAAATAGATTTTTAAAGGGAAGGAAAGTTAAAGGCTCTAGGAAAAAGATAAAATTAAGTGTTATTTAACCTGGCAGTAAATGAAATTGTTACCAAAACTATTTAAATAATTATTTTTAATATTACTAATTTGATAACCTATTAACAACCTGTGCTATACTGCTGCAACTGTGAGGCAGCTGCTTTCCTCATTTCACAATACTATATAACTGTTATACATAAGATAACAACCTGACTGTTCATCTGTGAGTTGTCAAAATAATGCTTGAGTCCCATTTGCATTAGCTTCAACCCCACACAAGGACAAAACACGAAGGAAAGCAACAGGACTTCAATAAGACATCCATATGTCCAACGTGTTCCTTTATCTGTGCTCATAAAACTTCTTGGATGGTAAAGTGAGGAAGATGGGTGATGAAGAAAACTTTTAAAGCCTACAATGACACACCTGAGCCCACAATTACAATTCTACCACATATTAGAGTTTAGGATATAGCTGTATGTTATGAGTACCCGTCCCCTTAGTGCTGTGTGACAGTACCCTACTTCCTTCAAACGGCGATGGAGTTTTCCCAGCATACTTCCTCATCTTCTTTCCTGCCTTCCTCATCCCCTTGAGGAAATAATTACTTTGAAGCTCTAAGTGAAATACTGAACCCTGAAATTCTTGCTTTGCCTGACAACGTTCAGCTATATACAAATTCACAAAGTTGTTTCATTCAAATTTATTTGCTTATTTTTGAACTCAAAATAATAATTCTTGCTTTTCATTCCTATAATATGAGCAACTGTTCTTACACAATGGATCCCTAGGGAACTTACAGATTCCCTATAAATTAGAATTGTGACAGAAAGAGTATTGTCATTTCCTTTCAACTGGTATTCAGGATTTTGAAATTTTCAACAGTGAAATATAAGCCCCCTTCTTTAAAGTGGCTCACAATTACTGAAATAAAAATAGCACTGGTTTTCACCAGAAAAAGAAACTGCTCTCTTATTGCTCTTTTTTAGGTTAATATGAAAACAAGACATTCATTATATGTCCATTTAAAAATGTTTTTTAAAAAAACATAAACACCAAGACTGATATTCATCAAGATCTTGGTTGAAAATAAAATAGAGGATAATCATATTAGTGTGAAAATGTTCTATTTTGTATCAGAATTATCATTTTACAGAAATGTGAGAAATCAGGTTTGTATATCTTTACATGTATTTCAGTAACACTACTTTTTAAGTTAAGCTTTTCTTAAGTTTGAAGTGGGGGTTTTTTGCATAACTTCTAGAAAATATAACTATTCCCCAATAATTCTGTAAAAGTACTATAAAAAAGATGATAGTTATTTTTTAGCTGTTCCCCTAATTCTCAAATAGCTAGTAAAAAGTAGCTTATGAAATACATATATATATATAAAACATAGGTGCTAACACAATAATTGTACAAATTATTGCAGTCACATCATAGGGTTTTACATAGAGCAGATGAAATCTTCCCATGAATATATACAATGAAGAAAAAATATTTTTTTCTGGATTTCTTAAAATACTTCTTTCTTTGAAATGTTACTTTATTTTATAATTCCTGCCTTACCAAAAAGAATGAAAACAGTAAAATTATTTCTGTTGGAGAAGCAGGAAGGATTATTCTAGAGAAAATAAGTAGAGGGAAAAAAATCAAAATGGAGGTATGGAATGTTAAAAATAACATTGGGGTTTAGGGTTTCTTTTGTTTTGCTAGAAACAGAAAAAAATATTTTTGTTTATATCATCTGGTGTTTGGGGTTTTTTATTACTTTAACATTTGAAAAATAGTTCATTATTTTCCAGCTGTTCTAGTCTGACTCTGTTAAGTTGATCTGTATAGATAAGGAAACGTATAACCTGTGATAACTTGGCTATATTTAGTCACTATCTTTTGTGTGGTTGCCTAAGAGGCTTTTGGTCCTCTGTCTCTTGAAGTCAGATTCAGATACACAATTGGGTCAAACAGTAGCTTCAAAATCCTAATTTCAGAATTCAAATCCTAGAAGCTTAGAGGTGTAATGGTTGCCCACATTTCCAAAAATTATATCAATAAATTGCACATGACACTTTCTGTCATTGAGCATGCACTGATATTACCTCAACTTCTGTAGATTCCATAATCATAGCAAGTGAGCAGAACCCTACAGAGAATTAGAAAATGTTGGAGCAATAGTATTGAGTTGTCTAAACAAAAGTCCTCCACCTGCCACCCCAGAAGGATGTGGGCCTCTTACACAGCCTGGGAGAGCTGTAAATTCCAAGCAGATGTCTTGAATATCCCAGAGTGTGTAAAACAGTCTATGTTTAGGCAACTCAGTCTGTCTTACTTAGTCTGAGAAAGATACACCAACTATATCAGAAAGGAAAACACCAGGAAAGTATATTCTCACCAGGCCTCTTTTTATCTAGCAGCCTTTGGCTAGACATTTAAAATTTTAAGCATATCAGGTCCCAATATCTTTGCTGTATGGAGAGGACACACATCAACAGGTCCCACAGAAAACAGCCCTACTTCTTTCTATTCCTGCTGTGGAAGCTCCACCTTATTTGTGTGAATTAAGTAAATATTCACTGGACCAAATAAAGAGAAAATTTAGAGATCAGCTAGGTATCCATTCAATCTTTCTTTATCTCAGTAAGTATTTTATTAGCTCTACACGATGACTCCACAGCAGAGACTGAAGTACATACAGTCATTTGGAGCTACCAGTAGGCTAGTCCTGAAACAGGTTAAAGCTGAGTCTAAGTCCTTTTCCTAATTTGAAAACAAGTTCCCTCAGGGAGTATCGAACCGAAAGTGAGATGCTTAGTAAAAAGAAATCAGGGGAAAATAGGGTTCCAGCATAATCCTTTTCTGGGACTGCCTTTTGCCCAAGAAGATCTCATTTGGTTTGAATACTCATTTCCCACTGCAGAGTAATGGAGATTACACATTCTAGTAGGAATTCTCATATAGCAAATATTAGTTACTCCTATTTATCAATTGTTCTTTAGGTGAAGATGTGAGTATCAAATATACCTTTTCAAATATAATTGCATATAAACCAAGGTTTAGGCAGCTCATTAATAATGCTCTTCCTTTTTTTCATGCACTTAACTTCTATAATACAATTATTTGTGAAGCCTGTAGCTTTGAGTCAGTTACAAGTGCACAAAGGTGAAAGAAAAAGTCAACAACAAAATTTTCTACCACCTGTCATCATTATCTGCTGTTACTTCTGATAAACTAAAGTAAACGCAAACACATGATATTTACAGTTATGAAAGTAGATTATCTATATCAGATACTTTACTTTTATCTATGCCTGGTAAAACTCATCACAGGCAATCCATGTGCGAGACAGTGTTTAATAGCTCATCTTTAGTAGGAAAGCATGCTGGTACCACAATAAATTCTCCCTTATTGCATCTTGTATGCAGAACACAAACTAAGCAGAGCTTGCAGCTGTTTTCATCTTTTAAAAAAACACAGAGTAGCATTAAGAGAAAAGGACAGTAAATAAAATCCAAATCTAATGTAATTTTATTATTTTAATATTATTTTTAAAGGTATGTGAAAGACACTTTAACACAAAAAGAAAAAAAGAACTGCTCATGGAGAATATCCATCCTAAAATGACCAGTCCTAACAGACACATACAAGCCAAATTCAAAACTCTGTTGCTGAGCCAGCTTACAGCAGAATGGAATTTAGCTCATTTCATTCATAACCGTTTGAACAAATGGATACTATAGCAGGAACCCACTACCAAGGACCAAAAGAAACAGTGATGTGATTCACTCCCCTATGCTATAAACAATTCTTATAGCTAACATTCTTGCATTTGTTGCAATGAAATATAAGGACATCAAACTCCTAAAGATATTGGCAGCTCTGTGACAAGACTGATTGCCATCTGTACACACAAGCAGTAGTTAAGTCCTTTGCCATCCATTGGCAGATTTCCAGAGACAGCGTAGGCCTTGTTACTTCTTTGTCATGCTTAGCCCTGGATGATCCATGGGCTGTATCTGCGTTAACAAGCAGATACTCAGTAGGAGCAGATACGTATTGAGGAGCAGCTGTTGCTAAGGATCCAGTATGCACAACACATTTCAGGAAATTTAACTTCTGACTTGCTGCTTTGCGGACTGAGCAGTCAACTGGGCACCAAAGTGTATTAGGTGGCTCCCAAAGTGAATCATCTATTTTAGTTTCAGCAGAGTCTAACTTATGTGCCCAACCTCTTGTCGGGTCACAAATCAAAGCACAGTACCAGACACAACTGGGAGATTTCATTCAAGCACATATTTCTAATCCAAACTGAAATGCTAGTATAGACTCATTCTAAAGTTACTCCGACTCTTAGCAGAGTCCTCTTTCCTGTTTACTCCCCTCCTCTGCCTGGGTAACCCTGTTAAGAAAGAGCCAAAAGCAGACCATTTTGCAGCAACTGACTTCATGAGTACTTCTCATAGAGAAGGGACATTTTTATAGGAAGGGACTATCTGGGCTATTAAATTTGGTCCACTGAAAGTAAATACATTATGGATTATTCATTTATGAATCAAATACCATGTATGAATTTTTTTTT
Organism: Falco cherrug; assembly: GCF_023634085.1. Classification (NCBI taxonomy): domain Eukaryota; kingdom Metazoa; phylum Chordata; class Aves; order Falconiformes; family Falconidae; genus Falco; species Falco cherrug. The sequence goes on along the minus strand of NC_073702.1, from coordinate 2,269,110 downwards.
GTCCTCCATATTCCCACTGGAAGGTTGTGTGAATCATGTATGGTAGAGGATAACTTAATTAATTTAATACCATCATTGTCCACTAATGAAAGCACCTATGCTTCTGGTTCCCTCGATATCACTCATTCCCCACACCCCTGCCTGTACACACTGACCTACCATGTCCCTCCTTCCTTCCCCCTTCTAGACTTTTGCTAAACAGATTTACATTTTGTACACCATGCTTTCAGGCACTCCAACCATCATAGCAGTTCTCATTTGCATTTACTGATGTTAAATTTATCCTTCTTTAACAGGGGTGACTTGCATGACAGAACTGCTCACAGTATCTGTTAAACTGTAGGCTCTACGTTTTGTTAATATTTTCCAAACCTGACTGGAAATATTTAGACTGACATTATTCAGTATCACATTTCCATTTTCACAGCCATATGATACATGTTGTTCATAGTCAACCTATAATCAATTAATGTGAAATATTCTTTTTCTTCCTCAGTAAATTCCAACTGCTGACATTTCCAGAGTAATGCTTTTAGATTGTTATTACTAGTTCTTAAGATTCTTCTGAAATCCTTGCTATTGAATTTAACTGATACTCCAGCAAGCTTGCTTTGTAGCAGGATCTCTGAACTTTAGGATATTGTAGAGGAATGGAGCTGCGTTAATTATCATTGATAATATACAGCTGTGGGCAGGCTTCAGGGGCGGTGGGTTGGCCGATGTAGACAAGGTGCAGCTGTGGCTGGTTCTGTTAAGAGGTTGAGAGCCAATGGAGAGAGAGCAGCCGAGGAAGAGAGGAGGGAGAAACAAGAGGAGCGAGAACACGTGCCCTGGATGAGGCGAGGAGAAGGCAGCAGAGGGACTGTATGAAGAGATGCTGGTATGAGCTGGTAAAAGACCTTGTGGCAGCTGGTAGTTTGGAGAGTGCTGTGAAAGGATATCAGCAAATTTAAACAACACATCACCTCACTGATTTTAGTATTTATCTTCTTTTTATTTTTAGGGAATTCTGACAGTCATATAATGATCATAAATCACTATCTATAGTAGTTTTCACTTTCACTAGTTCTTGCTTATGCATTTATCTGATTTAATTAATTATTTTCTGTGTCTCTCCTATGGAACTGATATTTTTACTAAAAGTCCAGAAGCATGGCATCTACTCTGTTTCTTTCATTCAGAAAATAAGTTTATTGAAGAAAGTTACCAGGTTAGTTTGTCAGCCACTATGTCTGCTAAAATGATGTTGAACCTTATTTCATCTGACTAAGATGATTCATCATCTGTTGTTGTTGTCATCGTCATCCTCCATCCTCAATCATACCCACAATATAAGCAATAATCAATGCTTACATAGTACTGTGAATTGTTTAAAAGCAATAACAATCGATATTTTGGCGTAGAAAAAGGTGAATGTGTTTTAGATATGGTGGACTTAAAGATGAGGTAAATAACCTAAAGCTGGTGTCAGCACTGGAAATGAAATACGGCTGTTTTGAAGACCCAGGTTAATGTTCAATCTTTCATTCCACAGAGTATAATATGCAAAAAATTTAATAACATGCTTGCACTTTATGAACTTTATGGTACCTTATGGAGTGGTTTGAGATTAGCATGAATTACAGAAGTGACTGGATATTCCTTTGGCAGAAGATGTTGAGCCTATATGCTTTTATGATTCCAGGATGAAGAGGGAAACAGAACGTAAATTTGTAGAATTCATTTGGCTTCATGAATACTTGCTAGCTGGTCTAAAAACACAGTATCTATCAAAAATGGGGTGGGTTTTGCCACACTTTACTAGCAGGGCTTCTGACAGAGCATAGATGTTTATTTCAATCAGTACCATAAAATTCTAATGTCATCCTATTCCTTTGTCTCTGAAATTATCAGGTGGAACTGACATGAACAGTTATACAACAGCAAGAACTGGAGCTTTTCCTGTTTAACGGGGGACTAAAACAGAATTATTTCTCTTTAGAGAAGATTTTAAAAAATAAAAAATACAAATAGAACTGTAATTTCCCAATATTCTGCTCAGTCACTCCAGTGTGGTTTCTTTCTATGCATATTAAATGGGGTTCTTAACATGTAGAGGGTGAATTCTTGAAAACTTACATTTCAATCCAGCAAAGTATTTTATGATGTCATGTTACAAGTAATCATTATTTTGTAGTATATGGCCATGAATTTGGGAAAGATCATTTCACATAAGCACCCTTCAACTTTGAAGCTCTTCAGGATGCTTTTTTTTTTTTTCTTTTTTTCTTTCCTTAGTAACTAGTAATCTGAGAGTTTGTCCAGAGGAATTACAGACATAACTTGGCTACCTATTCTCTACAATATTCATAATCTGCGATACGTAAGCTCCACCTAATGAACAGGAGCCCAAGCCTGCCCAGGAACCTTCTCATTCTTACATGTACTACTTTGTTTTTGAAAATTTTGAAGCATCAAAATGTTGAAGTATTAGCTTTTTTCTCTGTAAGCTTCACAACACTATGAAACAAAGATTGAAAGAACTGGTAATAGTACTTTCACTAATGACTTGCCAATCTTGCTGGCTGCAGTCCTGCACAATGACATGACTGTGTGTGTACGTACATACACACATCATGCTCTTAATTTTGGGAGGGAGGAGGGGGGCAGGGAGGGTGGTAATTTTTAATTTTGCCTTTTATTTTAGTACAGAAAGAGTTATAACAGACAAGATCCTACTTTTCTCAGGTCTCATTTCTCTTCATCAGAAAAATCACTGCAATAAACCAAAATGCACTAACACAGGAGCATGATCACCCATAATGCCATCTGTAGAGAATGGAAAGTCCAGGTTACAATTGAGAAGGAAGGGGCCCATGAAGTCCTGTACAAGAAGTTCTCTCTGTATCCAGGCCCATGAGTGCTTCTTACATCCAGCGAGCTAGGTAGGAAGAAGCACTGATGCCCATGAAATTGAAGATGTCGCGGCTGACTGATGGGCACATAACCATATCAGTTATACCCTGGATCCCTAAGGAAACTACATCTATATGATCACACTGGGTATGTGTGTCTATGGCTTTTGAACCACTGGCCAACTTCAGAAGGCTCTCAAAGAGGGATAAAGGTCTTTAAGCCATGAAGTTCCTACAAGTTTTATGAAAACCAGCTGTCCTGTTTAAGAGTAGTACTGTTAGTAGCCTTACTTATGGAAAAACTGTAAGGTCAGCTTGCCTGTATTATTTTCAAGAGAATTCAAATATATGCAGAAAGCTATAGGGAATGGGGTTTTGCTGCTCCCATGTCTATGTTAACGCTATGTTATGTATAGGAAATTCTGACTCTGTTTACATTTTTACTGTCTGATTCCATACAGGAAGTTTTCAATAATTTAAGTTAGAAATTAAATAGCCTGACTCCTGGTCAGGCTGCTCAGGGCCACAGCTGTCTGTTCAAACCATTCAAAAACTTAACAGCTCTTTATGAAATTTCTTTTTTCCTAATATCCAACCAGATTTTTCTTTTATTCCAATTCTGTTTTCTCTTTTTCTTTCACTGCACACCTCCAAGAACAGTCTGGTTCTTCAACACACTCTACTATTAGAGAGATAAAGATGAATACTAGGATCCCTATGTAGCTGTCTCTTATTCAGACTTAACAAAAACAGGTGTTACAGCCCCACTTTATAGATCTCATATATATGCAGCCACAAATCATTGAAATGGTAACAATTCTAACATTCATTTGCCTTACATATTCTGATTTCTCTTCAGTCATTAAATAAATAAATAACAACAGTCAGATATCAAGATGCTTAATCGGAATTAGAATTTTGTGAGAAATGTAAAAGAAGCATGGGTTATGTGGAAATTTCTAATCTAATTCAATTTAAAGGTGGTAATAAATCTTTTTTGTTGGTTTTTTTTTTTTTTTTTTCTGGTAATGAAGTAGTTTATCAGCTACATCTTCAGTTTTTCTTTTTAATTGCAGCATGACACAGTATAGGAACCCTACTTAGCAATGAGCAATGAATTTTGTACACCTCTAATAATCAGTCCCATCAACTCATGTGGCCAGCTGAGGCACTGAACTTCATTCTCATCCCACGCCATGTGAAATGCAGATGGAAAAGGGAGACAATGTCATTTTTTTTAAATCCTGCTTTGAAGTTTTCCAGAAAAAAGATCCCAGCAAACCTTTCACACATCATCGGAGTAATAATGAAATGCGTTTAAAGTAATCTTCATTTCTCTTTTGCTCTTCGAAGCAGAAAAGGAGTCCAACAAAATGAAGATTTATAACAGTGACTTCCTGAAAAATGCAAAATACATACAGCTTAAACTGTGCTGAATGGAACCCAGTATTTATTCTCTAGAAAGGGCATTTTCTGCTAATGTAAAATCATAATCCTTTACACAAAAGCTGTGAAACATAGGAATTGGCAAATGTTTTAATTATGTCAGATGTATCATAGTTTTTTAAAATGTATAAAATCATATTCAGGTGGAAAAGTATGACAAGTAGTCAGCAGCAGACAGTAGTGGACCCAAAGCTAAAAATATATGTATCAAGCAACTGTAGTTGAACTCACTGTTTGAAACCACGTGCTTCACACTCAGTTGGACTCAGTCAGGTCACATCAGGGTGAGCATAATACCATGAGAAGAATCAAGCATCAAGATTTGTTTGAGCAAATATGTCTTTTTACTGGAGGGGAAGTGGGGGGGAATAGAATAAGGTGCATAACTAGTAATATGAAAACTATTTTTTTCCTTAAATGCAAAAGAATACTGATGATGACAGGCAAAATCTTAAAAATATTTCACTATTCTCTATTACATCTATGTGCATGCTTATCAGTCAGTTTAACATCCTAAAATTTGGTGCTATTAAGATATTTTAAGCTATCATTTGACACTGTGATCTACTGAGAAAATTTAATATGCATTAAATGTAGTAGACAATATATATATCACCCCTCAAAGTAAATGTGATCTTGCTGTAGTAACCCACCTAGGTAGCAGGCTGTGACTTCTGGATTAATTTTGGTTTTGAATTTTTAGTCTACACCCAGTTGTACAAATTGCAGTGTGATAGTTTGGAAGAATCAAATATGTCTCAGGCTTGGCAGGACTTTGCCTGCAGGGTCCTGTAAATGCTCCTGGGAAGGTGCAGGTAAAAAGTAAAATTTCTTTGCAAGGATATTTTCTGGCTAACTAGAAGTAATACTAAAATCGGTATGATAATAACTCTAAAAACTACTTTAGCTATTAAATGGTAGAGATGGACACTTAGAGTGACAATCTGCCTGTCTTGCAGGCATGTTTTGCATGCTTCATATCTGCTCCTACATGCATTTGGGAACAAGCATGTCTGCATAGAGTTCTAGAAAAAGATCCAGTTCACATAAGCTTAGGTAGCTACAAGGTTGTGCCATAACAGGCTGCAATCAAAAAAAGGACACAGAACTTTATGGTTACTTCTCTGCTAATACAAAGCAAACAAACAAACAAAAAACCCAACAGGCCAAGGACTCATCTCCGGTACTGAGGGAGAGCTGCATAGTACAACTTATGTTCATACAAGTAAACTCTCTTCCCTTCCAAACCAGTATGGCTTTGTCCTTCCTGATTGCTAGGAAAATCCCTGTTTTGTATGTAAGTGGAGAGCTGGTACTTAAATCACTGCCCTTACTGAGTTTGCTAAAACAGGCAAAGCCTGTATGAGATTCTTTCCTTTGAGTCCAGTTGGCTGTGTGCCCACCTGATGTGCCTAACTTGCACTTGAGTCTTTCTCGTTAGCTGTCCACTCTCTTACACCTAGATGTTTCACCTTCTCTTGCCACATCTGGAGCCAGGGTCCCAAAGACAGTGGGTTTGAAGTGGGGGAATCACAGCTTCTTACACCACCTTGAGTTTTCAACTAACACTGTGAACAACCTCAGCCCATTTCTGTGCTGTCAAGTCAAACCGATTAGTTTGTCATCTACAAAGGTAGTTCATACTCACCTGTTTTGATTTTGCAGTGAAATGGCCAAGGTATGCCTACATGGTTAGTGACCAGCAGCTATCACCAGTATCTCATTTTGAAGAAAGTGATCAGCTGTTTCTTCAACTGTCTCTAAGCTGCAAACGAGGCTGTAGAAAAACACCTGCCTTTGGTCCACCTGGCTCATACCTGACATTGCTCCTCAATACTTTAATGAAACTTAAGTATTTTGCAAATCTACTGTCACTGCAGCATTACAAAAACCAGCTCCATTATTTTTGACAAAAAATTTGCTGTTAAATTGTTTCAACAAATTAGGGAGTGTTCATACAAATTACGTCACTGACAGATCAGTGAAGGCCAGAACTGTTTAGGAAGGCATGGCAAGCAGCTAAAGAAAGTAACTTTTTCTACTGCCATCAAGTGATCCAGAAGAAGATACCTCATTTTAGATTGATTCCATGACCTTTCCTTGCCCTTTTGAACAGTTATTTGTTTGCTAAAAACAACTTCAGTAGTGGTTTCAACTAAGCTGTTAAATTTCTAATTGGAGAAAAAAATAAGAAAAATCACACTGAGATCATGCATCAGCTGGGAGATAGTATACTCGGTGGGGTAATTCCTATGTAACTACACTTCCTAAATTAAGTTATGCAGAAAGTTTAGGATACATATTTCTTAATATTTGCTGTTAGCAGAGCTAACTTTCATATATTCCCTGAACTTTACCTCTTAAACCTTTCAGACATGCATGTGGAAACTCACAAGTACTTACTGGAATGCAAAGGTGGCAGATCAAGATCAAGATCTTGCCCTGGACCAATGATATAATGTGGATGCACCACAAATTCTGATCAAGTCCAGGGGATAGTTTCTATTACTTTTACAGAGCTTTGCATTTGGTCAAAAGTCAGTTCCTCATGTGAAACTGGATAGAGTTCTGTTTTCCATCAGACTTCCTATTTCCTGAAATTTTCAGAGGAAGATGAAATAAATGTCTAGGATATCTGCTTTAGACAATTGTTAAGTTATTTGGCCTAATTCTGATGATATTCTATGACCTGTCATATGGGAAACCCCAAATCAGTGCGTGTAAGGTATTTTCTGCCTTTAAAAAGCTATTTTCAGAAGTCCATTAGCTTTATGAAGAACTGTCTGAATATGATAGAAGGCTTTGCTTATGTTTACCATAAATGTTTTGTATTTTGCGTTCTGGCAGCAAAATCTTTGTAATCAGTCTTTAATAGCTGTTTGGACAGATATTTTTTCTGAGATTTCTAAATGTATCAAAGGGGAAAAGGGATGTCTTTCTTGACAAATGAAGTTCAGCAAGGCAGTTCTTCACTTATGTCCCATTATAATGGAGGACTGTAAATCCATGAATATTGTAAAATTATTCTGGAAGCTAAGTGAGCATGGTAGTCTCTAAAATAAGCAATGCATTTCTGGAGTGATCATATGGTTTTAAATTATAATTTCTAGAGGAAATAACTGAATCTTTAGGACCTCATATGCTGTGTATTTTGGAACTGTTTTCCTATCTGATGGTGTATATGAAAAGTGCCTATTTTAAACCAGCTTATTTCTTATTAGATGCTGATTTCATGTTCAAGAGACATGTTTTAGAATGCCAAATGCAGTTTAGGAAAAAGTAGTTTTTACAAAGAAGAACAAGAAAGGAAGAAGGAAAGAAATAACAATTGGAAAAATGAAGGAAGACACAAGCAGCCTGAGGAAAGATCTGTTTTGATCTGCGTGTGCATAAATCCCTTGTTTTTCACAGTGGTGGTACTAGATACTCAAAGAGCTGCCAAGGTTCAAGGCTACTGGCTAGAAGTTAGTAGTTACAATGTATAAGAACCCCCAAACCAGTAACAAAAGTAAGATGGTGGGAATCCAAGGGAAGCACAGAAAGAAAAACAAACTACTTTTTCTTTATTACCTGGAAACACAGAAGCTTCTCAAATATATTTACTTCAAATTAATTACATCAAAATTCAACCTATTCTTTAAGCAGCAAAAATACATTGTTCCCCAAAATTGTGATATGTCTCATTTACTTTTAGCTATTCATAAGTTTAGTATCCCATGTAAGCTACTTCTCTCAATTCCCTCTAAGGCAATAGAGGCAGGCAATCACTTCCTCTTCTGATTTATCTCCTTCATTTTAAACACCTGTTTTAGAACAGGATGAAGCGTCCTCCAGAGATGCCTTGCTAATTACCTAGTTATACTGGAGAAACAGTGTCTCCAACTTACACACGTGAACTGAGCAGCAGAGAAAGCAAGGTCAAACATGAAATCTGCACCTGAGCAGAATTCAATACAATACTCATGAGTGCCACTGACATGCTCCATGTACTAGATCAACAAAATACAAAAATCATTCCTCAATTCTTTTCTCTCTTTCTTTTCCAATATTACCCTATTTTTACAAAATACCTTTCTTCATATGAAGAAAAGAATATTTGTGCAGTTTCCTGTGTTAGAATCTAATAAAAGGAGACAATTCTTAAAAACAAGAGTGAAAAGGATATTCCTAACACCAAAGGAAGTGAACTGTCTAATAACTTATGGACAAAAATAAGGTGAAAAAGAAATAAATGAATAATTAAACAAAAAACAGATCCGAAGTTGGCTTGGTTGAGAAATACATATATAAAGACACAGAAATATGTATTCTAACTTTTCAAGTAGACAGATTGAATACCCAAAAGGAACACACAGAATTCTCTTCTGTAGTAGAAAGTTCAGCTCATCTGTCAGATCTGTAATCCATCTGTCACTGAAGAAACAACCAGAAAATTTCAGCCAGGATGATTCAGACATTTCTAAGAACAAGTGAAGTAAAAATATTTTCTTTGTCTATGTTAAAAATACGCTGGCAGACTTTTCTTGAGAACATTTAGCAATTCTTATTTTAGGGTGACAATGTATGCATTGCTGACTGATGGAGATGATTTTGTGTCTGGGATGTGTCTTTGCTGCTGCTGGTGAAAATCCATCAACGTGAAGCCAGGCTGCTGTGGGTTTAGGGAAAAGAAAAGCAAAGCTGGCAAAGTTTTGTAGGTACTCTTTTCTACAAAGAAATATAGCATGAAGGTGAAGGAAGATGCTTGACATTTCCATGTTCCGCAGTGTTTGATTTTGCTGTATGTTTCCTAATGCCTTGTCTTTGTATGTGTGATTGTGTGAATACATACGTGTGTGTGTGTGTGCTGTATATTTGACACTGATGTTTACTTAGTTCTTTGGGAAAGAAATCAAGCTTTCTCTTTTATATGTACAGAATCGGACACCTGAGGCGTTATTAATGCAAACCTCAAATATATCCAGGAGCAGTAGTATTTTCCATAAAGTATCTTATATTTTATTGACATTATCACACACCAATTTCTTTATTCAGAGTGTACTCCTTAGTTTGTCTATTTACTGTAAGTATTGATGGGAGTGTGTTTTTCCTTTGTGCACACATACATTAACAAGAGGTGAAAGCCCCACAATGTTCTTGGCATGCTGTTTAAAGCACTTAATATTCTGCCTTGTCAGTTTAAAAAACGGTGTTCCAAGAGTGCAAGAAGTGCACAGAAGAAAACTGCATGGTATGTATGCAAACCCATTTCAAATCAAGTGGGTTGTGAAAGGATTTCAGAGCTGTCTGTTTCGTAGTAGAGTTGTGAAATTATAGAATAAATACAACTCTTGATGTGGCATCTTTATTCTTCCTTGGCCAGAAACTGTAGCACAAGTCAGAAGCCAATATGAACAAATTTCAGGTAGAGCAAACAGGAGAAAAGGAACAAAAGAATTGTTTAAATGTAGAAACACCCTCCAGAGGCACTCTCTTATTCATTGCAACAGAAATCAATTAGCAGGGAAGTTCAGAAAAGGCCTTGCATTCAGTGGTAAGGCTGACGTGTATTTGACAGAAGCTGTCCCTATCCTATTTTCATTAAACGTACTGAGAAGAGATTAGCAACTGGAGAAGAAATGACAAAGCCATCTTGTCCATTTACACATTCCTAACCAAAAATATTTCTTTCTATTCTCGTCCCCTCCCAGCCCGTGCCACACACCCCCCACACCCCCCCACCCCCATGCCCCCCCTCCCCCCAGCATTGGCTAAGGAAAGGAAAGGACAGGAAAATAACTGCTGGCAACTTCTGGCTTCACGGGCTTCTCTTCTGGAAGAGCCAATGCCCAAAGCACTATTACCATGTCAAAAGCATTTTGTATCCTGACATAGTTCAGCAGCCCCTGTGATCCCTATTCACTCCAGGATCTGAAATGCTTTTGTTGTACGGTATTATCGGTAATAACGTTGCCACAGGGCCAAACAACTTGCTTGTTCAGAGCAAAACTGCACTCACCCCTCTTTGGGTTGATGCATAGAACAGGTTCAAAATAAGAGTATGAATGGTAGATTAATACAGAATAATCTCATGTGTCCCACATTAATTTGAGATAAAAGTACAATTTATTCTGATCAATATAACCCTGAATAAATTTGGTGGGTTTGTTGTGTTAATGGTTGTTGATTCCTAAAACACACTATTGAGTTTTAAGTAATGTTTTTCCTTTGAGTATGCTCTTCAGACTACTTTTTTTCCTCTTGTTACATTTATCCTTGTGTCTGTTATTGTCCCTTTTAAGTATAATAAAAGCATTTTTATTTACAGTCCTGGCCTATTTAAGAGAGCTCAGTCACAATGTCCACTCTAGACAAGATACTTGCTTCTTATTAGCCAGAATATGTATGTTTTTCAAGATTTTGTTTAAAAATTTCAAAATAGTCATAAGAAAAAGTATCTCCAAAAGATGTAAACCTCTGCTGAATTTCTACAGTCCTAATAAAAGATGGTTTTGCAGAAGTATAGAATGATTGAATGAATTTTCACATTTTCTTTTGTTTGATTGCTGAGACAAAAAATGCATTATTTTAAATGCAACATCTCTAAATGTTAGGCTACATAGCTTTTTCCTGTTTATAAATTCTATTATTGCCTTATAATGAAAAAATTATGAAAATGAGGAGGAGAGATGTCATTAAAAGGTAATTGTTTTATCTGCAACTTAATCCCTTGAATATCAGGCTACAATTTCCCTTCAGGGGATGAAATACTTTGAAATGACACTGCTAATTTGAATGGAATATCAGGGCATTAATCAAACATCTGTAATACTACTTTGCTGGGTAGGCATGACAAGTCTTTAAGGAATTGAGCTGGCAACCTGAATTTTTAAGGCATCTGGAAACACAAATAATCCAGTGGATAGTTATAAGTCTACACAAACTGAGGTGTGGGACCATCACATTTACATGCATATTTAATTCCAAGGTTAAATGAGTTGTGGAGGATTAAAGCAGGGTTTTTTTGTAGTTACTATGCTAAAAACAATATGCTTGAAGCCTCGACTAGCTATATTTTCTATATTTTCTTTAATTCAGCTGTCAAAATAGAACTGCCCTCAGCATGTATAAAATAGCTCCCTAAAAGGTCATCTTTGAATGTATTTTCATATTGCAGGTAATCAAAACAGAGTATAGCAGAATTTTGTTAGTAACTGCTGGCAGAGCAGATATGGAACAGGATCACTGGGATGTGATGATGTGAGTAGTCCTAATGAAATGCTACTAAAGCTACTAACCATTTAGACTGGAAAATAGACTCATGTGGGATCTAATGTTTCACTCCTGGTAAAGCTTGATTTTCTGGCTCAGTAGCTGCCAGCCACATGGGTGGTGTTGCAACTATCTGATACAGTGACTGAAACACACCGCTTCACTCTGTTCTTCCTCTATATTTCTTTTGAATTGTCAGGGTTATAAAGGTGACTGTTTCATGCCGCATAATTCACAGTGCATGCTTTTCTTTAAATGCATCATTACATTTACATTTTCAGATTAACATCTGTGGTTTTGGTTTTGAGACAATGATAATATCCTTTAAAGTACCCTTTCTCTTGACATATTGTTGTATACTCAACTTCAGAGTAATTTTTACATGTAAACAAACTGGGATGGAATGAAAATGCACAATATAAATGGCTACCTGCCTCATAAGACCCCATGAAGACTCAGAAGACTGAGGATCAGGGCTCTGATAAATGTGGCAAGAAACAAGCCTATTAGAAAAAATATCACAGCCATTAAATTCATCAAGTGCTTCTGGTGGATATTACCACAGAAAGTCTGAGTTTGGAAGGGATCTCTGGAGGTCACCTAGTTCGTCCCTTCTGCTCAAACCAGGGTCAACAAGAGCAGGTTGTTCAGCAATGTGTCCAACTGGGTTTTTAATATCTCCAGGGATGGAGACTCCACTGCTTCTCTGGACAACCTATTAACTATCATTATCAACCTGTAGTATTATCACATGTGTCTATTAGTAGAAATTTGATCAAGAAAGCAGAATTACCATCTGTAAATGACAGAAGTCAATTCACTCAAACATATCTGCAATTTCCCCACATTTAAACATAAAGCTTGGAAAAGGTTTGGAAAATTAACTTCCCCCCCTAGCCCCACTCCCCCCAAATCTTTCTCGTCCGCTTCACATGTTAAGGCAGAACCAGGAACAGATATATAAACTCCATCAACTACCACACTCCTGGCTAAGCAACAGAGTACCAAAAGCAAAAAAACCTCTCTTAAGCATTACTGGGAGTCTAATAAATTAATCTGAGAATTCCAGTTTGATTTGCTAAGATGGACAGCCCAGATTTGGTTCATATTTGCATTCAATACTGTGATATATATCTGAGTGGAAAATTTAATTTTTTCAAGTTATGTTTACCATTTGTTCGTGTCAGTTAATGATTTTTTGGGTTTGTATTTAACCTTTGAAGAACACAAGTTTTCTTCTTGATTAGTCACTTTAACAGTATTTACACCAAATTGTCAGCGACATCTTTCAAAATTGATCATATCATCTATTTATACAAATCTATTTTCAATAATAATAAGGAATGGACAGTGCTAGCTGTTGATGAATGATTTAGAGTTTAGCTCTGGAAAAGATGGCAGGTTTTCATCTCCTGCAACTTAATGGTTACAATTGTTATTATTCTACATGTTCAAATAGATGAATTCTCTCAAACAAAAGTAAATTAGCAAGAAATGTTCTTGGAATTTACAGAATTCTGCCTACTTCAGTGAACTTTTGGTCTGTTTGCCATTTCTTAAGAAGAGTTTATAAACTCCAGACTAGAGCTTCCAAACTAAAGCTTCTAAGCTTCCCATCTGTAGCTCAGAGTCAGGCCAGCATGAATCACAAGGAGCCAATTACTGCAAAGTGTTGCCAAGCCAGCAGTGGCATTCACTTTTCTTTAATATTTTCACTAACCTTATTTCCCCTGCGAGCAAAATAGCTGCTGCTGTTTGTTCAGACTTGGCGGCTGTGGCAGGACTAGCTGTCAGATTGCCTAAACTACTCTTGCTAATTTCAAGCTCTGTTGAGCAGTACTGTGGTGGCAAGACTATCACTCAGCGTTTAGGAACAGCCCTGGTAAGGGGTGAAAAGAGACTTCAGGAAAACTATAGATTTTGTTTATCAGAGAAAAAATGTTGGAGTTTTTTATGGAAGAATTCACTGGTACTCACTTTCTTAAGCAAAAGTGAATAGAAAGAATCATAGAACACTAGGCAGTACCAGATACCGACAAGTGCTAACACACGGTATAGGTTCAACTATGATGATCAGAAATGTTAAGAATATCTGAATGAAAATAATTTAGCTTACTGCAACCATTTGTTCTATAATATCATAGCCAAGGTAGCACATACCTGAGGTACAGAAAGACAAAGATGAATTTAGAAATAGGCGGTCATAGTGGCGTAGAATATACCTACCACATACCAACAGGTCGAAGCCACATTGTTCCTTTTTATTTCTCATTTTTATAAGTGACATAAATTGAATGTGACACTTAAACCACAGAGAACGTACACAGGCATTCTAAGTAACCATACTTCCAGGCCACTATCAAATAGTGTAATTGAGGGAAACCATTTCCTTGCAGGAGGATATCAAGTTCAACAAAGAGAAATGTTAAGCCATGACTCTGGAGAGAAATAAGCCCATGCACCAGTACATGCTCAGGGGCCAAGCAGCTGAAAGACAGTTTTGCAGAAAAGGACTCGGGAGTCTGGATGGACAACAAATTGAACATAAGCCAGCGATGTGTCCCCACAGCAAAGTATCTGTATTTCCATTAGGGTAAAAGCATTGCCAGCAGGTTGAGGGAGGTGACCTCCTTTTCACTCTACTCCACACTGGTGAGGCACTTCTAGAGTGCTGGGTTCAGGTGTCAGCTTCTCAGTACATGAGACACATGAACAAATGAGCAAGTCTAGTAGAGAGCCATGAATCTGATGAAGGGACTGATGCAACTGACAAGGAGAGGCAGGCAGAGCTGGTGGTGTTGAGCCTGGAGAAGAGAGGGGATTTGATCAATATGCATAAACAGCTGATGGACATGAGGTGAAGAAGACGGAGCCAGACTCCTCTTGTTGGTGACCAATGACAGGACAAGAAACAGTGGGTACAAGCTGAAACACAGGAATTTCTATTTGAATGTAACAGCATTTTTACTGAGGGTGAGTGAGCACTAAAACAGGTTGCCCAAAGACATGAAGTCTTCATCCTTGGATATATTCAAAACCTGACTGGACATGGTGCTGGGCAACCTCCTAGCTGATTCTGCTGTGAGTAGGGCAGTCGACTGCAGATCTCCAGAGGATCTCCAGAGGTCCCTTCCCACCTCAACTGTTCTAGAATTCTGTGATTCTATAAAAGGCTGAAAATATTCAGCAGACAAGAACTGACTAGATAGAGAGGAATATTCTGAACCTCCTCCAGAATAATCTGGTGAAGTTAAAAAGTGAACAATAATAGAGGATACATAGCTGTGTCTGTAATGACAATAATGAGAGCATGCTGACTTAATGCAGTGAAGAATCTTGTGGTCTAGACGGAGCTAAAATGGAAACAATGGTCATGGCCCATATTTGTAGCATGACATGGGACAGGAGAATAGACATTCTGGAGCCAAAATTAGATTAATGGTGAGAACGAAAGATCAAGACTGACCAAAGTCATGCACCAGCCTGGGCAGATTAAGTTTCTGTTCATATATAAGATGGTTGTGTGGGGAAAATGTAACCAAAGTCATTAGAAATTGGAAAAGTATCATTAAATAGGTGGAATGTCTGTTTTATGAAACTATCATTTTAAATGAGCTTCATCTAAGTGAAAATAGAATCATGATGCTGAAACTTAAAAGTTTATGGTCAACTTTTACACTAAGAACTATGGGGAAATCCAGTGTTGCGGAAGAGCACAGACATCACATTTAAATAAACTCTTCAAGTAGAGAGGAATGAGTATCTTATAAAAAATGAGAAATTAAAAAGCCAAGTTAATTTTCAGTAAATGAAACTGCTTTTAAGGAAGGCATATATAAGGAGACAACTATCCCAAGAGGAAATGGACATATTCACCTATTTAAATGCTTTAAGTGTAAAGCATAAAATGGGTGAAATAGATTTCTTGATTTTTAATGAGGACAGTGACTTAACAGTCTTGTGAATCTGGGGGAAGGAAGCTAATCTTTCAAACGTGTCATGCCAGGTTACAAATTACCTAAGCAGGACAAAGGTTTTGGGTATAGCAAATAAAGTAATAAGCCACATGGTTTAAAATAAAAAATTAAAATATTTATATAAATAGGAAGAGGACGTTATTAAAACTCTCATGTCACTTTTTGGATACTAACTGTGACTAAGAGAGACCAGAAAAGCTGTAAGAGCAATAAACACAGTAATGATGTAAAATTGTAGTTATTTTCCAGGAAGATTTGGATACACATCTGAACAATAGTATGAGATCAAACTTTGGATGATGGAAGCTACTTTGTTAGACTTCAAATTCTTCTTGAAACAGCTATTCAGAAAGCCTACTTTTGTGAGTAAACATTTCTTGTGAGATGTACCTTGGACTTATTTCAAAATGTATTTCTCAAAAAGCCTAAGTGTGATACACTACAGTTCAAAACTACAGCAAGAGTGAAACATACACACAACCTACTATGGAGATGTTTCAGAAAGAGAAATTACGTAAAAGCAGAAAAGTAGCTAAAAGTAAACTAAAAAAAACAGCCAAAGAATAAAACTTCAGTAGATAATATGGAGCTTCCTTCAAGACACCTTATTAGGGGGACAAAGTAAATATAAAATCAATGTGGTTAAAAAATAGAAACAGTAAAGAACAACAATAGGTAAACAGTAAAAATAAAATGGACAACAGAAGTAAAGTTAGCTTTCAGAAAATTAGTATTGTGTCCAGATAAGGTGAATGAAAAAGAGCACAAGGTCTGGCATATTAGATCTGAGACTTTCATAAACAAAAAAAAAGACTTTGAAGAACAATTTGTAAAGGTGTGAAGTTATTAATATGTTTTCAAATCTGCTAGGAAAAAAATACTTGCCAGAAAGTTAGTAGGGTCAACGAATACTTAATATAGCAAAGGAAGGATATTTGATATAGGAAAACAGTAAGACCATGGTAGAAAATCTGAAGCAGTGATTTGCATCACTTTTCACTACAGAAAAACATAGGAAAAATCCCATGCAGGAACCTTTCCCCACAGGAAATTACTTGGAGGAACTGTCTCAAATTGCAGTGTCAGCCGAACTAAAGAAAAAATAAGAATAAATAATAAAAATAAAAAAGCAACTCCTTGCTACAGCTAGGTAGTATTTAATTCTAAGCATTAAAGGAACTCAGAAATAAAAATTCTTTAACTAGTAACTGTGTTATCCAGACTAACATTTAAATTAGCTGGAGAATTGGAGGAATAAAAAGCTAAAATAATAGCAACTTTGGAAAAGTTTTCCAGGGACAGTCAAACTATTACAGACCAATAGATTTAATTTCAGAAATAGGTTAATTGTTTAAAATTCTAATAAAGAACAGAATAACTAACTATTCAGTTGCATAAGCTAACATGGAGAAAGAGTCAACACAGATTTACAAAGGGAAGCTATGTTTTTCAAACCTATTAGAGTTCTATGAATTAGTCTGCAGGCTTGCAGGGTGATGATCAATTTGTTAAACACACTAGACTTCCAAAAGCTTTCGATAAGAAAGTATCAGCAGCAAAAAAAATTGCTGAATATTCATAATTATACAGCATGGTAAAAATGAAATTTGATTGCAAAGAGATCTCACAGTATGGGGAGTCTGGATAATAAAGTGACAAATTATTATAATGCAAAAGCCCATGGGTAAAACAATATTAGCTATTGATGCACAGTAACAGGCTTTAAGTAAGCTGTTATAGAATCATAGAATCATTTATGTTGGAAAAGACCATTAACTACCACTAAACCATGTCTCTAAGTGTCACATCTACATGTCTTTTAAATACCTCCAGGGATGGTGACTCAACCATTTCCCTAGGCAGCCTGTTCCAGTGCTTAAAACACTTTCAGTGAAGAATTTTTCCCTATCATCCTATATAAACCTCCCGTGGTGCAACTTGAGGCCGTTTCCTCCTGTCCTATAGCTTGCTACTTGGGAGGAAACTGACAACCACCTCACTACAACCCCCTTTCAGGTAGTTGTAGAGAGCGATAAGGTCCCCCCTCAGTCTCCTTTTCACTAGTCTAAACAACCGCAGTTCCCTCAGCTGCTCCTCATAAAACTTGTGCTCCAGACCCTTCACCAGCTTTGTTGTTCAGCCAGGCTGGTCTTCTTCCCCGCTGGCTTGTCTTTTGGCACATGGCAATGGCCAGCTCCTGCACTTTTAAGAGCATCTTCTTGAAGAATGTCCAGCCTTCCTGGACTCCTTTGCCCTTCAGGACTGCCTCCCAAGGGACTCTGTCTACCAGGCTCCTAAACAGGCCAAAGTCTGCCCTCCAGAAGTCCAAGGTAGCAGTCCTGCTGACACCCCTCCTTACTTCTTCAAGAATGGAGAAAACTAGCATTTTGTGATCACTATGCCCAAGACAGCCTCCAGCCATCACATCACTCACAAGTCCGTCTCTGTTTGCAAAAAACAGGCGGTTATTACCACTCTGAAAGGAGATTTTGGAGTCATTGTCAATAGATTTATAGTTACCAGCTCAGTGTTCAAAGACAAATTGCACTGAAGGTATATTGCATTTTGAAAACTATTAGAAAAAGATAAAGGAACAAAATAGAAAATAACATTGTGTGGCAGTGTAAACCTCTAGAGAGGTTTGATGTCTGTATGGATATCTCAAAAGGGGGAGCCCTTGAAAGGCCTAAAAAAGAAAAGGGTAGAGAAGACCCCAAGAGAAAGATAGGTTTCACATTTGACTGTCTACAGAGTATTGCATATAAAAGCAAATTTGTTTTTTATTGAAAAATATATAAAGGACACAATGCTACCTTTACAGGCTCATGATCTCAGATTTTTCTAGAAAGAAAGAGAAAAAAAAACAACCAATGAAACCAAACTTTTTTCTCTGGCATTTGGCCAAAGCTAAGAATAAAAAATTTCTAACATGTCTAGCCAGGAAATACATAACTTGCTCTGAGTAAGATGTAGGATGTCTGTCACTAAAATTTACGCATTATTAGTCTACAATCCAATTCATATGCCATTGTTAATGTGGAAAGAGTAGAAATTTAGGAAGATAATGTCTCTAAATAAGTAATAAAAAGTTGAAATTCCCATTAAATATTTTGGAGAAGACCAAAATATTCAGTGATGTACAGAAACACACAGGAGACAATTTATATTCTAATGGGATACTAATTAGAAGAAAAAAAGCAAACCGTTTGAAAAGTAATCAGTATAACGCCTTCAGTATTATGATCCATTTGTCAGAGAAGGGTAGACTCAATGACTGCTTAAAGATCACTGACTACTCTGTAGCCTGGAATTCAACTGAGCATTTTCCACCTCCTCGATCATTTTCTATATTTGTCACAATCAAATGTGACATGTCCAGCAAGCACTATAAAATCATTAGATTATTTTGGTAGAAGGGCTGAAAAAAATGGTTGACATTCAGTCTTCCGTAAGACACTTGTATGAAGCCAGGGACATGCAACTCCTCTTGCTTCAAATCTGTCCATTAATTAACAGTTTCTCAGCTGTTTGAAATCAAGTTCATGGAGAAAAAAAAGCCTTGTTTAGGACTAGCCATATGCAAACGAGGAAGTTTTTAAGATCCTGTGTTTTTGAGTTATTCTTACTAAGAACAGCATTCTTGAATGGGATTAATCTGCCCCAGTTTTGGCATTTAAAATTTAGCTGAATGTCGGGTAATCTCATAACGTTTTCCTTATAATTAAAGGAGAGAAACAGGCATCTCCAGAGGGTAGTTCAGCTTCCCACTTTCCCTTATTTTAAAATTCTATTTTGGAATTAAATGAGTAGATCTCTGCAGGTGTCTGTTTCTCTCCACTGAGTGACCTTTAAATTACTAGACCTATATGGCTAACTTTTAGGTGTCTAAATTAGGGGAGAAGAATCCTATCTTTATTAATCTTTTCTTTTCCCTTGGGAAATATTTTTTGCCATTGTGCATCATTCAAATGAAGCAAATTATTTTCTATTAACTTTTAAAGATAACGTGCATTTGTCATAAACTTCAGCCAAGAAAGATTTAGTTTAAATTTAGACTTTTCCAGAAAATTCTGTCCAGGTTGAAATTTGAGTTTATTGCTGAAAAAAAAAAAATTGCAACCTTAACTTACTAAGTTTGACTATAATACACATGTAAGAACAAATTTCGTTTTGTTGTCAAGACAACAAAAGCAAAAAGCAGAGAAACTAATGGCAGCAACTTACATCTCTGTGGGACAGCCAGAGATATAATAACATACTGCATTTCTTAGAGAAGAAAACAATATGATCTATCAAAGTTTTTATTTTATTGCAAGAAGAGATGCAGCACATGACAATAAGGAAAATCATATTTCCAATAACCTGAACGAAGGCTTATTTAATAGTCCACCAGGTGAGTATGAGGAAGCATAAATATTTCAGTCTAAGAATGCCATCATACTCATCCTTACTTATCCCATCCCATACTAGGGGAACAAAAATGCTCAGGTTTTTTGTTGTTATTGTTTTCATTGCACTGGAATCCCTGTTCCTTTATTATTTCTTCTTCCAAACAGTTTATTATTGTTTTCAGAAGCATTTAAAAATTGCAATAAGGACAGTGTGGCCTGACATTTTTATTGCACAGCTACTCTGCAGAAGACTATATAGCTTATAGACCTAGAACACAATAAAACAAAACAACACCCGCCTCTGAGAAAATTAAGCACTTTTCTTAAAATCCTATGGCCAAATTGTGGCCTCTGGTTTTAGAACAGATTTGCTATAAATCTAGAACGAATTACAGGTCCCATGGGAGAGTCTAGTTTCCAATAGTTTTCAATAATCACATTTATATCTGAAAATATGGCAAAGTGTCAAAAATGTAGTTTGAAAATTTTCTTTAAAAGTGCTACAGCAGCATCTAAAAACTTGACCTTGAATAATCTTGCCTGGGTCATAAGGCACTACCCAGAGTAATGCAATAGAATCTGTCATTGAAAATTATGGGGGTTTCTGCCATTAGCTTCCTAAAATACAACACATCAAAACCGGCAGTGATAAAAAAGTAGCATGAGTCCATACATTTCCTCAGATCTGACAACTTGTTTACTTGACCATGTGAAAAAAAGAAGTAAATGAAGAAAGCAAAATTAAAACTACTATATGACTGCAGTGGTAACAAACCAGGTCTCAGATACTCGTGGATTTTTGGAGGGATTACAATTTTTTTTTTTTTTACAAATTTTACAAATTTATTTACAAAAATAAATTTTACAAATTATTTTTTTTACACTTCCAGTGACATAAGATCTCATTGCCATTTTGTGACTGAAAACTAAGTCATGACTAAGCTCATATGAACATGATGTCTACAGTTGACTTATAAAGTCTTTGATCATTAAGTCACCTGAACTAAATCTGTTTAAACCTCGGAAGTAATAAGATAGTAGACAGAGAAAATTCAAATTCTGTTTCCATCCCATGGAGTTCAGAGTTACATTACGCACAGAATATAATTACTGCATTCTATTCTAAATAGCAGGTTAAGAGAGTAGAATTCATCTATTAGCATAAACAGAATTAGAACAATGACATGTACTGTGTTAACTAAAACAGCAGCAGAAATTGAGTTACAGGGGAAAATGAGGATGTAGGCAAAACACGTACCATATCTAGGGAGTGATTTGAACTATAATTAAAATTACAAACTAGAAATTAATACAAGAGTCTGGAAGAAGATGGAGATTTCCTGGTTAATATAGGAAGCAACAGGAGAAGCAGAGAATAAAAAGACATTTCTCTATGAAGAATATTACTTCACCGGGGCTGTGCAATTCTCATGCCTTAAAAAGCAAGAGATAAAAGAATGAGAATGTGACATCCTAAAGGTGGAATTCATCTCAGTTAACTTACTCATCTGAGATCTAGGCTTCTTTACTAAGGTAATTATCAGGGCTTCTGCTACTGCTCACCGAAAAGGCGAGCTACTCAGGGGGCTGATCACCCTGTATTATTATACGGGAGTGAATTGCCCAGCTAAGTTTATCTTTCTTTCCAACTGCATATGAAAGGAGCCTGGACAGCCCTGTGAAACTACACTTCTGCCTTTTAAATAGCTAATATTGTCATTTAATACAAAACAAAGACAAAAAACTGTTTTGCAAGGAATATGTTATTTTCAAATATTTGAGACGCTTCTAGTAAAATAAATATTGTGAATACATACCAACCTTTAAATGAATTCTGCAATGAAACTGAAAGGAGAATATTTGCCAAAACAATTAAAAATCTTGCCCCTCAGAAAAAACATGAGGGCATATTTTTATAAATAGAAGAATTTAAAGTGCAATAAAGAAGACAGTATGTAACCAGCAAATAATGATAGTCAGAAAGGCTAGCAATTAAAACTTCTTATGATATCATTGCTGAGCATTATATAGTGATGGAAAGGCTATGTTTATACTACATAACATAATCATGTTACTGAGAGGAAAGTGGAGATGTCTCTAGGAAACATTCTCACACATTTATACAAATTCAAAATTACATATTTTTGCTTGTTGTTCAAGGTCTGCAAAGTCCATAGCAGGAACAAGTATTCAGACCTAATATGTGTATTAAAAAGGTAACACAGCTTCCATGTATCCTCTGGGGGTTTTGCACGAAAGCAATATTTTGAAAATGTAAATTTTTTTATTTTTATTTTTTTTTCAACTCTGATAATACAAAACACAGCAGTACCTGCAAAGGACAGTTAATCTCTGTCCAGTCTGTGCCATTTAGCCCAGACCTGAAATTAACTTCGCCCTGTGCAGGAAGAGCATTTATCCCTAAGAGAGGCATGCAATAATTCTTATTCCTGTATTAACAGAATTTCTGGCAAATGTCTAAGTTTTTGTTAAGCTTATGTAACATTTACACCACATCAGAATGGCCTGTTGTGAACTATATCACTTTAGACGTGAAGTGTAGCATTAACACAGGTATGCACCTTTCATTCACACAATGTTGGAGGTCATACAAATGCCTAGGTATTTTTGCACATGGCATGTTATCCACCTCACATCTCAGAACCCCTAGCAGCAGAGAAATGTTTCGTGATGTAAACTTCTTTACAAGGAGCAGGAGGTATAACCTGAAAGCTTACTTGGTCTTCTTTCTTTCATACACATGGCTGTTTGAAGGCACTGTTAAAGAAGGTGCAGTCTGACAGCCCGAAACTATGTTAAAAGTAGTCTTATTTTCAAATATAATTAACATCATCCGCTCTTCCATTTGCTCCATAATTTTTTTTTTTTTTGCAATATTGAGGGACTTTCTCTTGATATACTGCATCCTGTCAGACTGTGAACAGACATACGCTGAGGTAGCCCCCATCCTAGAGAACCCTGTCACAGATGACAAAGTGCTGCATCATATTTACAGTTATAAAATGTGGGATTTAAGGTTACCAGATGTAAGTGTGGTGTTTCAACCTCATTATTGTATGTCTACTCCATTCTCAGATGCAAGACTTCATACAAAACATATTAAAGTCATTAAGAATCTTTCCTCTGACCTCAGCAAGCCCTGAATCAGACCTTCAAAGGCCAATTAAGTTGCTTTTTGATACTGTCTTCTTGCTTTTACAGTAGCTGAATGGAACCAGAACTTACTTATCTATATCATACTCTGAGGTCAAATCATGCAGTGTTTACTCAAACTAAAATCACACTGAAAACTGTGTGCATTTTTTTCTGCCGCTGGAGTGTACAGGTCAACAGACAAGCCAGCAAAATTCAGCAACTCTCTGATAAGTTTATAAAAAAATGGAGTGTCCTAATTAAGGATGGAATAGGGTCCTCTGTGAAATCTACTGCCAGCAGTGAAAAGGGCAATAATAGAACAGTGCCTTTGCACAGTTAGGCTCAGTCTGTGACATACAGTAACTGACAAATGATCTAGTTTCTTTTAAAGGTGTAGAGCAGATATTCAGCTAAGGTAGACAGATCTACATTCTTTTCTTCAACAAACCTCTATCAACTGGAATCCGAGCCACTTTTTTGGTGATGTTACCAGTGCCCACATGTTCCTTATTTGTCTAATAAGACACACAGCTTTGCTCAGTCAGTAAAATATGAAATCCTTCTGCTCTTTTGCCACTGCTTAAAATTGTGCTGGTGACGATTTTTTATTTTTATTTTATCTATATGCATGAACTATAAAAGAAACAAACAATAGATACAAAAGAATTATATCAATCCTCATGTGCTCTTTTTCTAAGGAATGCACCTCATCAAAAGATTAGAAATCACATTAAATGCTGACTGCAGAGAAATCTGGAGTTATTAGCTTCTGCAGAGATGAGGTTTTGTTCTTTCATGGTTGTTTGCTTTGATTTCTTCCTTCTGGTTGCTTTCCCTTGGTTTGCCTTAGTAGAAGTGTAGAACATAAAATGCTTAAAAGGAGCGACATATATAAAAAGAGCAAGACAATACACTGACTGATGAGTACCTCACTAAGTACAACTATATGAAAGAATAACTTTTGAAACTTGTAATTTTCTAAACACGTTCGTTATATTCACTTTAGACCATGTAATTGTATGGTAAATTGAATCACGCTAGTGAGCTGAAGGCAGCTCAGGAAAGACCATTATTGTTTATTTTATTATTCTTGTTACAGGATTTAACTTAATTTGAAATCTGTGTTATGGCCCTGACAGTAAAAAGCACTGAATTCTTGTTCTGGCTACATTATATTCCATTTGATAAGCATATCTAAGTAGGTGTGCGTATAGATCATTCATTCCATAACAATCATTTTATTCTTCCAACTGAATGCATTTAGATATTGATTTATTTCTTTCTTCCCCCCCTGGACAGCACAGTCTTATATTTAATATTTAATTGTATTTTCACTAAGCTTCTTTTCTGTAGAACTCCAACAAATGTAGGGAATTTTATGACAATGAAAGGATTATTTTTCCATTCCCATATATGTTAGATATGCAAAGTATCTCTCACACTGAAATGATGATACTCTCAAATTTAGAAATATTTTTCCCTTAAAAAAGAATTGTTCATGATTTCCTTATACACACCCTACTTGATATGGCCAATTAATATGATTTTGAAACTCATTTACACTGGTGTATATCAGAGGTAGACTCAATAAATTATGCAGCAATATCCTGTTGTAAAATTGCATGCAAATCAAGCTTACAAACTTCAGAACATCAAATTATATAATGCAACATATCTAGTATCCGCTCTCTGGATGTGTCAAATGACTGATACTTCACAGAAGGACAGATCTGCTCTGGGGTCCGAACATAAGACATAACAGCCAGGCTAAAGAAACAGGTCTATTGGATGAACAAAATAGGAGAGGACACTCAGCCCCCTGTTCTTTATGTTAGCAATCAGGAGGACAACAAACAAGAGAGCTGTCCCACCACAGAACTACGTCTATTAACAGTCTGAGAGTGCTCTGCGATTATCCTCCCGTCTGTGCAGCATTCTGCTCTCTGAAAGTGGAGAAATTATTTTAGAATACAAAAATACATCAACGTTTTTTAATATTAGCTTTACACATACCAAACTGAATTAAAGAGATTTTCAAGACACTTACTTTGCTCTCAGATACTTGGTTAGAGAGATTGGCTGGCAAAATTTATGAATTGTTGCCATTGTAAGAGAAGAAAAGGGCAGTAATGACAGGTTTAGGAACAGTTGTGCATTACCCTGCTTGTATTTTACCAGGCAGCTCTGCTATGTAGTCTCTGACTGTTAGTGTCCTGTGAAGGACTGTCCTTGAATTTTCTTTTAGAGACGATTATTATCTGTGCCAGTAGAGCACATAGAAGCAAAAATCTATTTTACGCATTGTTTAAAAGCTGTTTCTCAAGAAATGGCACTAGAGTTCTTTCCTCTTGTGCTGGTTAAAAGATTCGTGCAGATGGATACCCTCTGCTGTAGCAGACTCACTATGATAGAATAGTTCAGCATTAAAACAAAACATTAGAAGAAAAAATCAGTTTTTTAAATGGAAATGTAGCTTGAAGGTTTTGAAAGTCTGAGAAAAAGGGATTGTTCTTTCTTTTTTAATTTGAAAAAGAAAAGAACCTCATCTTTATCCTGTGATAGAGTTTACTGAAACAGATTGAATATATGGCAGAGCATCTGCCACTGCTCTTAAGTACAAACAAAAAATTGTCGTTAGTCACTTATTGCTAAGCTGCTTTTAATTTTAATAATGTTCATACTTCTTTCACAAACATGTTTGTTTGTGGTTTGCTACAAAAATATTGTGAGCTGTTTTCTAAATTAAGACCAGAAATTTTAATACTATATTTAATCATTAGATAATTATGGCTTCTTCCTGTATATATATGGGTGATAAAAAGTAGGATTCATGTCATCTACTGTCAAAGTTAGTCCGAGCAAGAGGCTCCCTCTCTCACTCTCTCTGCCCCTTTCCCTCCCTCTCCCTCTCCCTCCACCTCCAGTTAAAGGAGAAGAGCCAATACACTCAGAGCATGTCAGGCACCTACATAAAGTATCTATTGTGGGATGGAATTTGATTGTAAAGGATATTAGATAGCACTGGTTATTTCCAACAAGAGAAGCTAATTCTTGTCCCCAGTGAACTCAACTGAAAGTATGAATTTGATTTATCTTTGACTACTGATTGTAATTTTCTAGAAGTTCAGTGTCAGAACTTCTCATATCAGGAGCAGCTTCCAAAATTATTTTATCACAGTCAATTCCATAACCATGAAAGAAAGTACACGGAAAGGATAGAAGGATAGGTAGGAAAATGGGGATGGATGACCTACGTTAAATCAGGGATTACTGATTTATGGTTGGCTGACATGTCATGACACTTGGCAATATACATTATATCCTAAATGACTCTGCATATCCAGATTTCTTTTAAACAAATCAAGAGCAATGTTCACAAAATTGTCAATTATTTGGCCAAAGCAGTTAATCAAAATTTAATAACTGTTTAGTAACAAAACCCTGAAAAACTGTTTATTTTCTACACTGGACAACTTAGGAATTCAAATGACATTACAATAATGATAATGAGTCTTTGTAACTTTTTTACATTTATTTCATGCAGTTACAAATTTATACTATTAGGCAGACTTGTTCCCTAGTATTTGATATGCACAGGTAAACAGAGTATTAATATGTTGGCTGCTATCAAGTCATTCATTTTCATTTTAAATCCCACAGTGCTTATTAAATTTAATAAGTGACAAGCAAGGTAACAACAAAATATGAAGTTTACAAAATTATTTGAGTTAATCCAAACCAGAGGATTAAGTAAAATGTTAGAGAAGTAAACAAATGAAGTAAAGGGGGAAAATAATATTCAGAATAAAGAAGTGAAAAGCAATGTGTACATGAAGAAAATCTTAAGCTGCTTGCTTACCTCTGTGTCAAGAAAAGAACCATTAGTCATTGCAGTAATTGAGAGGTATTTGCTTAATTTACAACTGCAGTCAGAAGGCAAAGAAAATATTAAGCTCCATAAGAACTAAGATGATGAATAGCACAGAGTTTCAAAGTTCTTTTGTATAAAACAATATTTTGGCACCATCTAGAACACTGTATGCACTACAGCATGGTGCTAGGAGATAGTTTACACCCAAGATCCTAGCCTTTTATGTATTATTCCAGCTTCTACTAGGATTTGCAAGATCAAGAAAGAATCTGTAAACAACTGGAGGAAGTGGGTTGCCAACATCAAAAGAAGACAACTGGGGACAAAGTTGAATGCTACCTAAGTCTCCTGTTTCCTGTTTTGAGAAGGTACATGTTTTTCATTGGTTATTTACCTCAAAAAACTACATGGAGAAGAAAAGCCTGGAAAGAATGACCAAGATCAAGGAAGACACCCATTTGAAAAGAGTTTGAAAAGACTGAGTTACTTTTACAAAGAACATTCATAGAAAGAGCTATGATGAATGCATATCAAATAATGAATGGCCTGCAGGAGATAAATGTCTGTTCTTCTGGTCTTATACCACTGTTAGAATGACAGCACAATGATAATAGAAGAATCAGGGATTAAAAAAAAAAAAAAAAAACAGTAGGAGAAAATACTTCTTCACATGATGTGTAATTAGACTGTGGGACTCGTTTCCAACAGCTTAAGAATACTAATGAGGAAACTGAGAAAGACTGCTAAGCCCTTTGCCTCAAGACGTAAACTGGACACTTACTACAAGGCATCACTTTTGTGGAATGATATCTGATTTGTAACTGGTGGCTGTGTATTCAGAGTAAGAGTCTAGTGTGAGACACAGGAGAAGGAAAAAAAACACAGGTATACAAGCCCTATATATACCATAGCAGAGATCAGGACTCAGGTTCTGATTGATGGGCCATTGAAGGAATCATCCAAAGCCTGGAGGAAGTTCAAACTGAACTTTCCAACTGATAAGAAGGTGGAAACAAGATTCTTGTTAGTCTCATGGGAGAAAGCAGATTTATTGTGGGATAGCTGGTGTCATGTGGGATTATATAAAACTTATCGTGGGACATTTAAAAGAAGAACCGAAGGCATAAAAGGAAGGGATCCAGGTGATTTGGAGAACAAATGTGGGGAAATGGAGAGAGGCAGGGATAAAAGAGCTTCCCAAATGTAAGCAAACTGTCACTATTCTTGTACAGCCAAGCCTGCACCTGACTGCTGTCCTATCTCCTCGGTAAGCTTTATTCCAGACTGCTGTGTGAGTGTGCTCTCCAGCGTGTTTGTATGTGGTGTATGGATGCAGTCACCAGCAAACTTCAAGACAGGCCAGGTAGCAAGTAGTACAAGACCCCTGGGTGGCAACAACTGGAAGGGGGCTACAGGCTACAGACACCCGCTTGTTGGGGGACCAGCAAATGTAGTGGTTGGGATCTGGGGCCAGCCTTAGATAAAAAAAAAAAGTGGCCAGGGCCAACTACTGGGCAAATCTCTGAGTATATGTGTATGTGAGAGACAATCAAAGCCCCATGCTGATCTGAAGAGCTGGGACTCCATGTTTATCTAAGTGCTGTTGGTGGTTTTGTGGTTGCCAGTGAAGCACCACTCTTGGGGCTGTGTTTGGCTGCATGATGGTTATGTTGCTCTGCATGCATCTGCATGTTTGGAGATCCTTGTTACTAGCCAGACCTGCAAATGTGAGCA
Organism: Falco cherrug; assembly: GCF_023634085.1. Taxonomy (NCBI): domain Eukaryota; kingdom Metazoa; phylum Chordata; class Aves; order Falconiformes; family Falconidae; genus Falco; species Falco cherrug. Next base: position 2,240,390 of record NC_073702.1, on the reverse strand, counting down.
GCAGCAGTCACTTTGATCAGACTGGGACAGGAGGAACCTGCAGGTCCAGAAGTGCACTGGGTTTGGAAACCTTTAACATTTAGAACACAATTTGGCAAAGACATTACCCATTTCTGCTTATGCTGAAGAATCTCCACTTTTGTTGAAGGCTCTGGTACTGGAAACTTCAAGTCAGGCACAGAACCACATGGCCTTGAGATCTGACAGTATATACTTACTTTTTGAAGACTTCCTGTGTGAAAAAAACTCTTAACTATCAAAATTTATATGAACAAAGAAAATACATGGTATTGTGCAAGAAATATTCACACTAAACTAGAAATGATGTTGACTCAATTTTGCTTTTTGTAATAAATAAAAACAATGTAAAACCAGTTTGTGCTTAGTATTTGTCCCATCCTTACCTATAAACTTCCCAGTTCCATTTCACTGTGACAAGCAGCCTGTAACAGAGAGATATTTACTATGGTAAGTACCATGCGAAAGGATCATATTTCATGCAAGTTATTTTTCAGATTTAATGTTATGTAGGTAGCAGTTTTCATGGTTATAAAACTGAGTTAACTTAAGAGAGACCTATAAAAATTAGATTGTGTATATCAAGTACAGTGGAAATGCCACACTGAAATCCATTGCAGTAGCCTGTGTAACTGTGTATATTCTGAGCACTGGTTCAATTCACTTTGGAATAAATACTGGAGCGTACAAAGAACTGCAACTTCTATTGAATTTAGTGGTGATTTGACAGGAATAAAAAATGAAAAAAATTAATAAAGATTTTAAGATTTTAGTTTTGGGTAATGTATTACATGCTACTGCAGTTCCACGTTCCAGTTCATCTAAGCACTTGGGAAAATCACCATTTATTTCTGTGGGTTTTAGGCACATACTTAAATGATATACTGATGGACCATCAAGCAGCAAAGCCCTATCAGGACTGTATAAACAATTCCTTTTAAACAGGCAGAGATAGGTTTTCAAAGAAAGGTTTCTTTGTATGCATATAACAACAGGAGCAAAAGTAGTAGCTGCATCAGGGAAATCCAGTAACATATTTGCACTATTCTTTACCCTGATTTCATCAATGCTACCTCCCATGAAACCGCAAAAATTTTCAGTATGCTTTACCTGCCTGATTTATCTCTTAGTGAAGAACTAAACTTTTCCTAAGGTATATAAACAGACTAATATTGAAGACATCATTCTAATAATAATAGGTTAAGTTACAGAGTGGAGGTAGGTTTGGGGTTTTTTTTGTTTTGATTTTTGGTTTTGGGTTTTTTTTTTGGGGGGGGGGAGGGGTGTCCTAGAATATTTTAGTCCTAATTAGAACTCTGTATACTGGAATGTAAAATTATTTGATACAAGTGATGAATAGCAACTTTTGGCTTCAACACAGCTGCCAAATGACCACAGACAGAAGAGTTAGTTTCTCTAAAATGTTTTGCAATCTTTGGTTTCTTTGATGAGATCACTTAAATAATACTGTTTGTGATGATCTAAAATGGGCATTTTTACTTTTGTGTTAAGCTGGGAACAAAACAAAACATTCTAGAAAACAGTCTGCAACTGTTAAATAGCCGGTGCATATCAAGATGTAGAAATATTGGCTGCTATAATACAAACAGAGTCTATAGACCTTTTTACAGATATATATATCTATATATATCTCCCACCTTGTCTGTCTCTTTCTCTCTTTTGAAATACATAGCCACCTTACAACTATAAAATAACTGCCATCAACTACTATAAAATAGTTCACCATAAACTAAGCCACATTCAAACACCTAAATAAGATTTTAAATGCTTTGTAGTTTACTATTCAACTCATCAATTATACCAGTCCTCAGTATCTTCTGATTTTGAATTACTAACTGCACACTGTAAACATCACCCACTTTGTCTTTTCTCATCCTCAAAGATAGCAATGCTTCTTCAGATATAAGACGTTTAATCCAAAACATTAGAAAACTACTTTTTTTGTATACTGATAGCTGAGGCATAATTTCTTGTGCAAGCAGTAAGATTTACTAATTGTTTGTTCGTTATCGTTTCCTCTCCCTTTACTTCTCCTGTTCAATGTATATAAAGGTTTAGTAAGAACCAAGGTATCCAAATATCTGAGGTGAGTCTACCCAGACTTTTTCTTAATGTGAGGTCCTCAGAGATTATTTGGAGCCCTATAAAATGAGTAAAAGCACATTTATTTTTTTTTAATAAAAATGAAAAACTCCATGTGGTGGATTAACCTTGACTAAGGGCGAAGAGCCCACCCAGCCATCCTCTCACTCCCGCTCCTCAACACAACAGGGGAGAAAATAGAATGAGAAAGTTTATGAGTGGAGGTAAAGACAGGGAGATCACTTAGCAATTATAATGCCAGGCAAAACAGACTCAGTTTGGGGAAAGTTAATTTATTGCCAAGTAAAACAGATTTGGGTGGGCAGAAATAAAGGGGAACATTAGAACAAAACCTTTCCTCCCCCCTCTCCCAAGCCCAACTTCCCTCCCTCACTCCTGCCCCTGTCCCCACTCAGCCCCTGAGCAGTGCAGAGGGGATGGAGGTCAGTGAGTCCACAGCAGCTCCTCTCTGCTGCTCCTTCCCACTTACACTTTTCCTCTACTCCTGCATGCACTCTCTGTGGGCCATAACTCCTTCATGGAATGCTCCAGCTGCTCCAGCATGGTCCTCCCTGGGTTGCAATGTGGTTATCTGCTTCACTGCAGTCTTCCCCATGGACTGCAGGGGAAACTCTGCTCTGGTGCCTGGAAACCCTCCTTGCCCACTTCTCTCACTTCGGTGTTCATACTTCTGTTTCTTACCTTTCTCCTCTCATCCTCCGTCTGCCTGGTGTTTACTGCCCGCTCTTACATGCGCTTTCCCCAAGGCACCACCAGCCTGGCTGTGGACCGGCCATGCCCTGAGCTGGGCCCACTGGGGCTCCAGCCTCTCCTCGCAGAGGCCCCCCCGCAGCCCCCCACTACTGAACTTGACACCTACTCCCAATGCAGCTTGAAGAGACAGGCTGTAGTCTGGACTCTCTTGAAATGTCAAAAGTATATCCCTAATTCCCAACAAGGAGAAACAGAGATGTAGCTGGTACTACCAGATACTGCCTGCCTGCTAGTCAGGGATCTGTAACGAAGAATATGTGTGGCCTTTTTTCTATCACCTGATTCTCCTCAAATCTAATAAATGTTCTCCTACAAACTATCTAGATTCTCATTTTAGCTATGAAAGATATAAACCCTTCATTATTATATGGTATGTTTCCTCAAAATCTTCAAAGCATTTCCAAGTCCTATAGTATATAGACACAGCACTTTCATTCATGACAGACAGCTGTCTCATTCTTAATCTAGAGTAAATATAATGACATATTGAAGGTGTAGGCATTTAAGAAAGGAGTTAAAGATGAAAAGTTGGGATATCTGTTAGTAGAACCTACAAGAATCACTTGCAGGTTTTTTTTCAGTTTGCAGTTCCCTGCATATGTTTAACAATTCGTCTGTGTGGGTGTGCTGGTCTTGGCTGAGTTAATTTTCTTCATGGTAGCTAGTATGGGGCTGTGTTTTGGATCTGTACTGAAAAGTGCTGGTTATACAGAGGTGTTTTTGTTACTGCTGAGCCGTGCTGACACAGAGTCGAGGCCCTTTCTGCTCCTTACCCCACGCCACCAGCGAGGGGGCTGGGGGTGGGCAAGGAGCTGGGAGGGGGCACCACTGGGACAGCTGACCCCAGCTGACCAAGGGGATATCCCAGACCACGTGGCATCCTGCTCAGCATGTAAAGCTGGGGAAGAAGGAAGGAAGGGACATTCAAAGTGATGCAGTTTTGTCTTCCCAAGAAACTGTGTCCTGGTTTCAGCTGGAATAATGTTAATTTTCTTATTGGTGCCTAGTTCAGTGCTGTGTGTTTGATTTGGTGTGGGAACAGGCTGGTTGGGGACTTCTTGGTTTCTCAGGCTTTGCCAATGGGAGGGCTGGAGGGGCACAGAAAACTGGGGAGGACACAACCAGGACAAATGACCCAAAATAGCCACAGAGGTATTCTGTACCACGGGACATCATGCTCGTTATATAAAATGTGGGGGGGTTGGTCAGGGTAGCTGATTGTTGCTTGTGGACCAGGTGGGCACCAGTCAGCGGGTGGTGAGCGATTGTATCGTGCATCACTAGTTTTCTCTCCTCCCTTTGGGTTTCATTCCTCTCCCTTTCTCTCTCCTCTTCATTAAAAGTGTTATTGCTATTGTTATTGTTGTTCTTTCATTTCTATTTAACTGTTATTTCTATTATTATTGTTGTTCTTTCGTTTTTATTTCAATTATTAAATTCTTCTTATCTCAACCCTTGAGTTTTACATTCTTTTCTGATTCGCCTCCCCATGCCTCTGGGTGAGGGGGGAGTAAGCGAGCAGCTGCCTGGCACTTGGGTACTGGTTGGGGTTTAACCATGATAAACCATTATGTGTGATGGAGCCCTGCTTTCCTGGAGATGGCTGGAAGTGGTGAATGAATTCCTTATTTTGCTTTAGTTACACGTGCGGCTTTTGCATTCCCTATTGAACTGTTTTTATCTCAATCCACAAGTTTTCTCACTTTTGGTCTTCCAGTTCTCTCTCCCATCCCGAATTGGAGGGAGTGAGCAAGTGGCTGCATTGTGCTTAGTTGCCAGCTGGGATCAAACAGCAACAGTGGATTTTCTTGTAATGGCAAGAAATTTCAAAGGAAATGGATAAGCTTAGCTACCAAATAAGCATCACTGATATTGAAAGGATTTTATACTCCTAGAAAAAACAATTTAGTGGTTTTTAGGGAAAGTAAAAGTACAGATTTTAGTCTCATGAGCGGCATTCAATGTTTTTTCTATTAGCAATTACTTTAAACCTTCAAAATGTAAGTTTAATCTGTGGGTATTCACAAGCCTGTAAATACTTTTGTATAGGACTGATTACATTTCCCACTTTCTCCCCCACTGTCCCAAAGCAAGGACGTCTCCTTTGTGTCACTTTTATTGCTATTAACTCACATTTTAAATAGCCAAAGATGTTTCTTTAGGGCTTAGATGCATGGTAAGAAAAACAATTACATTCCTCAAATCATCAGGAAACAAGGTCATAGAACATACAAATGTATTGAACATTCTGTGTATTGAAAATAGGCTTAAAAATCAGGAAGTGCATGGAATTGTAAATGTTAATAATTAAAAATAAATTATTCCAATCAGTCAACATTTATTAATTTTTGCATGCAAGATCAGAAACAGCCATTCTTTCGGATTAAATATGCATCCACAGCAATCATTGCTCTGACAGCTAAATGAGGGTATACATAAATTACTCTGTTGAAACTCAACATTTACATAAACAGGAATATTCCTTAGATTCATGAAAATTTGAAAATGTCCTTGACCCTTTCTTTCCCCTCTGCTCTTTCACTTTGCATTCTCACATTCTCTGAGATATACCAAGATGACCTCTCCTATTTGTTCAAATTTCAAAATGATCAGGACTCTTATTAAACAAAATAAAAACTTTATTTCAGGCCTCAAAGTAGTCTCTATAGATTAATGATATTTTTAATTGAAAAGCTGGAATACTGGTCTAAACTAGAAATACTTATCTTGTTAAAAGTAATGATGACTACAGGAGAAATCAAAACTGTTTCTTTCTTTTACCCTATTTCCCTTTCTGAGGCAGGCTAGATTTTCCCATTTCAAAACACTTCAAATTAAAGCACGAGGCTGAAGGAAAATCCACTTCATGTCTTTAGTACACCTTCTTTTATTGTCTCCTTCCAATCCAGCTCTTTTTTTGCTGTCTTGCATTGGGCTTCCAAATGCCACTAATTCAGCCTTATCATCATTTCCTGTCTCTCAGTTTCCCAGTTTCAGTGCTAATAGTTTAACAGCTAATAGTTTAACATTTCTTTCAATTCAGAAATAACCTAGGTCTTCATAAGTGTTTCAGAATGCAGATAAACTGGTTTCATAAATAAAGTTTCATAGCCTGTGACAGGAGGAAAGTATTCTTGGAAAACTCCATTGAGAGGTGTCTGCAAATAAAGCACCATCAAAAAATCTTAACATTCCAGGCCAACAATGTCATACAGCACAGTGCTGTACCATTTGAACTTAGCAGCTCAGGCAAAGAGTGAATCCAAGTTAAAGATGCTAGAAACGGTGTCACCGAATCCAGGTTTAATACATCAGACATGATTTCACTGCATGGAGGTATCCAGCCAGTTTTGACATCTACCAGAAATATAATTGAATATCCTTGAAATCTACAAAGAGTGCAGTGATTATAGGCTAGCAGGCCTTCCAAAATGTCAGGGCTGACACTGTAATCAGGTGCAGAAGACATCTAGTAACATTGCTGCCGTCAACCTACCAGCCACCTGTTGGTTACTCTAAAGACAGTGGATTCATACTAGAGTGGGTTCACAGCTGATGACAAGACAGACTTCATCATCAAGGACAACAGGGACATAAAGTACAGTTATCTGCTTAAGTCCTGTAACTAACATCTTGCCAAGATATTTTGGGTGGAATAATAAAACATCTAAGATTACAATATAGCAACCACAACAATAAGAGAAACTTTATAATGTGCTTTTATTTTTATCTCAAATCAATATAGTATTTGGAAACCAGAGCACCGACATAACAAAGGACTGGAAATAACCTCTTGCATCATCAGATATTGCTTCCTATCATTGTCATTAGCTTTTCCAATTCCATCAAGAAACACATTTAATTTTTTACTACCACTGTCATTTGGAAGGATGATCCTGATTACTTTATAACCTAAGAATTTCTTCTAACTTCTAGCCTAAATTTACTCACAGCCAGTACATGCATACTGGTTTTCTCTAATCTTTTAGAAACGCCTGTTACGTTATGTTCAGGGATAACCATTACCTTCTCTATGGCCATACTACATGCAAAATTATTAATCTTCCAGTTTTATCATATTGAAGCTCAGGGATGTCCTTTGACTAGTCAAAATAGACAGATCTTTTTCTTCTACTGTCATTTTCATCTACGCTGCCCAAGTTTATTGTGGATTTTCCTATTAACTCCTGAGCAAGTGACTTTGAACTTTGTTTTATTATTATATTGCATCCAATTTCTGTTTCTTAAAGCTTGAAAGTAGTCGACTTTGCCTGTATAACATTTTGATCATCCTCTGTGTTGAAATGCTCTCCTTTATATTAACACTAGATTTCACTAGCTCATTACTTCTTCTGTCAGGTTCATCTAGTAACATCATTCAAAGGTCAAGATTCAGATATTCACTGTGTTTAACAAATCCATGCTGTGGAGGAGGTTTTTAGGCCTCAGGACTCTGTCTGAATCATATCAGAATTTAAAAAAGCTTCTAAGATTCAGCATTTTTTTGCTTTTTTTAGGAAACATAATTGCTTCATAATAAAAAGTGTCAGAAACCTGAAACAACTCTCCTGTTTGAAACCCAACCCTAATATTGAGTACAGCTCCAATACTGTGAGTGTAACTTGTCACAAGTACCATATGTAGTTGAAATCATTCCCCTAGTTTATCCTCTCAAACACATTTGACTAATTTATGGTCTGAGAGGAACAGGGCTGCTGATAATTCTAATTTGTAATTACTTGGGCGCTTTATCACAAAGGTATTTAAAAATATGCTTAATGTAAGTATGAGTGTAGTTATCAAAGGCTTCTCTAGGAATGGTATGATAGCGGAAAGACTCTGCTATCCCACTGTATTTCCAAAGGTTTCAATCTGAGTTTCCTCTGGAACCATGCTGAGAGCTGTGCCTGCTTAAAACAGCTATAAATACGTTGCAGCCATTCAGCCATTCAGAGAGTCAAAACTACTAGATACATTATTAATTATCTAAGTTTATTCCACACATTGGCTACAGAATGTAATATTCTTTATTCATACTAGCCCAGTTACTATTTTTTACTTACATACTCTGCTGCATCAGGACTGTTGGCTCAGCAGGTCTATTAAGATATATTTTATTATTCTGGTGTTCTACACAAAAAATAATCAGTACTGGAATTCTCCAGTCAGCACAAGTGGCTTGAACAAATACCAAAACATGTTTAATACTGTGGAAATGTATTATACAGTATATATTACAAACTTACTCCAAAGCTTTACTTTTTTCTTTCAGAAATAGAGTCTATAAAGAAAGCTGCACTCAGAACCCTGAGGCAGATCAATTTTTATGGCCATAAAATTGTTATTATATTTTATTTCCTTACTAGAAGTGAAGAAGAATTTCTGATTGATGATGTTTTCTGATGTTTGATTAATTATATACAAAGATAAAGAGACAAGGTTGTTAGCTGGATAACAGTAATGTGTCAAAAATTCAGCAATAAAGCAGTAAAAGCAACAGAAAATCTGTAGTGTAAAGCTTATTCTGACCTTTTTCATCATATTGTGTTGATAGAAGAGATCAAACTTTGGGGGACAAATGACTAGTTTATCTAATGCAGCAAGCATGAATCTTAGTAAGCTTCTGTACAAATTTTGCATTATGGAACAAAATACCATTAAACAATGCGACCAGAGTTGTTTTGCCATTTTCTGCAGTCCGATCCATCCGTGGACATCAAGGCATCTAATATTTCTATATTATGAAAGGAAAGAATTTCCAGCATTCGGGAAAGGGGTGACAAGAATGTCCAAGTAAGCGACTTCTGAGAATTGATCAAGTATAAAGCCCATTCAGCATAGTGACTCATTGACTACATTTTTCATAGTAAACAGTTTCATTTACTAAGGCCATCTGGCATGAAACTGCCAGTATCTTTGCAAGTAACTTTTTCTCCAGAACAGAGTGACTGCATGAAAACTGCTTAATGGAAATAATTCCTGGAACGCTCTGATTTTCAAGGAACATTTTCGAAGAAATTTGAGAGGATTCATTGTAACAGCTTTTTAATACCAACAATCACATTGCAGTGCAATTGAATGTTTCAAGGTACTGTTTAATTTAATAGATGTAGATTTAGAATCTAAATATATGCACTAGGTCAATTAAGGCTAGTGTTTAATACTGCAAAAAAGTGACAGAGAAAGCAGACAAAGAAATAGAACAAACAGGGGGAAGCTTTCCTATAGATTTACTCCCAATAAGAGAAGGGCTGTTTGAAGAGCTGAAAGACAATTTGAGAGTGATCTTCAAAATCTGTTATAATTCACTGAAGACAAATTCAAGAAAATTAGTCTCGATAAATTCACCCAATTCGTAAGAGACACTGTATGTGAAGCTAGTCAAAGGGAGGAAGAGTGTCATGAGGAACTGACATTTTCTCAGAGAAATTACTTCTAGGGCACTTGTGAACTGACAACTAAAGGAGGTAGCAGGTGACCTATTTGGATAAATCTGTCACTTTTCACTGATCGAAAAGCAGAGGAAAAGCACACAAAGAGTGAATGGAAAACCAAACCACCCAAGCTCCTCAGAACAAACTGGAAGTTGATTTGACAGTCTTGAAATGAGAGCCAAATAGGAAGAGACACCCAAAGTATCAAGAATCAATTCCATGATGATAACAGTAAAAATAAATACAAGGCAGTAACTGGTACAAATAACCTGACAAGAGGGAACACTTGATAACAAGCAGGTGACCTAAGTACAATTTAGGACGCTTTTGCAAAGAACAACTTCAGTTAATACAAACAACAAATGCTGAGATCTTCAGACAGAAAATGTAAATGGCAGCCAGGACCATATTTTGTTTTTTTCAGATTGACTCAGTCTGATTAATTTCATGATAGGGTAATGAAAAGATAGCTGAAGTAATCTTTGAAAAGACAGCAGTTACTCTTGAGAATTTATGGAGGATGGCAGATGGATCAAAAGACCACAAAAAGGGAAAATGCGGTGCTGAACTTCCTCAAACAAAAGGAAAATACTTCAAGGCTTTTAGATTGTACGTTCTAAAAAAACTCTGAAACAAATAATCAAACAGCCAGTTTGCAAATACGGGGAAGATAACAAGCAGCTGATGTATATTTGTCAGACCAAATCATGTTAAGCAAAGTACATTTCCTTCTACAACTGAATAATAGATCTTGTGGGTAGCAAAGAAGTGGTATGGATATATATCTTGACTATAGGATGCCTTTTGACACTGATTAATATGACAGTATTGTAAGCAAAGCAGGGGAAAAAAGTCCTAGAGCAAGTATAAGATTCTGCACAGACAGGATGCACTAATACACAAAGGAGCAAAACATTATTTATATAAAAGATATAATGTTGTTTACCCTAAGAAAAGGGAGGAAGGATAATATTGTTGAAGTACACAAGAAGCTGTTACAGATGAGGAAGCCATTTTTTCCCTTTTTCCATGGTGGACATGAGAATGAGAAAACTGCAGCAAGAAAGATTCAGGGAAACTCTTGGGAAAAACCACCAGTGCTTTGGGATAGAAAGTCAGACCCATGGGCACCAGGAGAGAAAGGCAGAGCAGGCAAGGCCGTCATGGCCATCAGAGGGCTTTACAAACAGAGAAGGTAAAGGTCTGTCAGGAATGGAATAGGTGCAGTGAAAATGTTTTGAGCGAGGAGACAGACAAGATTAAATTTAGCACCACACAGTTCAATGTGCTCAATTTTCTGTAACTCCCTCGCCAATGCCTGTTTAGGTATCGCTGTTCACACAGTACAAGCCTTCATGTTCTTTGGTGGGTAGGGTGGGTTCAATTTTGAACATCTCCCTAGAAAAAGACAGATATAGCAGCCCTTGAATGATATGACAGAAGGATTTGGAAGCTGATACAAATCTGCTGCCTCCTTTATGCTTAACCTTAGTGCTCCTAGCATGAAGTGGCAAATTCTGAGGGGTGTGTGTGTTTCGAGGGAGCGCACAATATCCCACTGCAAAGGCCATAAAACATTAAAAGTAAATCAGAACTTCTTTGTGAAGTAGAAAGCTTCTTTTCAGGCTTTGGAATTCCCTTGTTTACTTCTCCCTGTCTGTAAAATTCAGGTGATTATCTTTTCTTATTTCTTGGGCATTTGTGTTGAGCTTAATGACCATATGTCAGCAAAGCAGCATGACAAAAGGGTCTGATTTTAAGATACCTTAAGCAAAAACCTTAAAGTAGAAAGGCTGCCAAAAATAGCAAGAAATTCTATATTTCTGCTTCTTTTTCATCATCATTGTTTTTTTATGTTGTCATGGTTTAACCCCGGCCAGCAACTAAGTACCACACAGCCACTCACTCACTTTCCCCCTTACCCAGAGGGATGGGGAAGAAAATCAGAAAAGAATGTAAAACTCAAGGGTTGAGATAAGAACAATTTACTAATTGAAATAAAATAAAAGAAATGATAAAAATAACAACAATTGTAATGAAAAGAAGACACAAGTAGAATAAAATACAAAGGGAAGGGGAAAAAACCCAACACGTGATGCACAATACAATTGCTCACCACCCGCTGACTGATGCCCAGCCAGTCCCCGAGCAATGATCAGCAGGCCCCAGCCAGCTACCCCAGTTTGTATACTGATCATGACGTTCTATGGTATGGAATATCCCTTTGGCTAGTTGGGGTCAGCTGTCCCGGCTGTGTCCTCTGCCAGTTTCTTGTGCCCCTCCAGCCCTCTCATTGGCAAGACATGAGAAACTAAAAAGTCCTTGACTGGGTATGAACATTACCCAGCAACAACTAAAAACATCAGTGTGCTGTCAACATTGTTCCCAGCCAAATACAAATGCACAGCACTGCACCAGCTTCTAAGAAGAAAATTAACTCTATCCCAACTGAAACTAGAACATGCGTTTTTGTGAAAAATAATAAACAAAATAATAAAAATCATACATTTTCAGCTACCTAAAAATAAGTTTAAATTATGTTAGGCTTTGGAAAATTAGAATAATTTCTGGATACCCTTAAGCACTTATAAAAAGACAAACAAACTTGACATTTGACTTTGCAAATCATGCTAAAATGAATAAAAGTGCCCTGGGTAACATAAAATCAGAAAATAAAAAATATTAAATGCTCTGAATTGCAGGTGGTGTTCTATCTTGAGTGATGCTGAGATTACACAATCAGATGATCTTGGAAACTTAGAGAATCCTTCATTCTGCATTGCCTGGACCTCATGCTGCTGTCTCCAGGGCCTGGCTTCCTTCTAGTCTGACTCAGTCACCCAGTCTCTCCAGTAGCGAGGCTGTATGTGTCTACCCAGTAAGTAGTTTATACTATCTACAAAATATATGTATATATACATATATATATATGTATATACAGGTCTGGCCACAGATCACAGGCAGACACACAGAGCTCTCACAGAATACCAAAGCTCTGATTGCCTCATCTCTTCCCCTCTCTGACTGAGCAGGATGGAATTCTGATGGTGTGAAAATATGTATATGCATATGTGCAAGGTGGGTCTATCCACCAGGTAGGCTCAGATATACAGTCTGACCAGTAGCTGCCTCTTAATTGTACTCAGTTGTTGGCATCTGGACTTATGAGCCCCCAAGACCTCATATACACAGACTAAAGACCCCCTATCAGAAAATATTTGAAGGTGGAATTTAATAAGGAGATAGGACAAACTGAGGTGATCAGGCACAGAGTACAAACAGACAAGTGTATTGACCAACTAACTATTTATATAACAATGGACACATTTATTTTCTTATCCCTCTATTTCCCATACCCCTATCAACTAAATACTTTGCTTTTTCTGCCTCTGGTTCCTCCCCTATACGTCTTAAAATAAGCCCTGTGCAATCCCAAAAATGCTCTTTCACCACATCACATAAAGAATGTATCCTAGACCCCCAGGCAGTGACTCCCCTTAGTCTGAAAGATGATTCAGAGTTCCTCCTGATGGGTCATTGTGATAGGTCTCATACCTGGACAGCTAGGACAGCCGCAGGAGGGGCCTAGGCAAGGTGGACATTCCTCCAGAGCCCTTGATTTGGGTTCGTGCCTGTCAGTGTGACCCTGCACTCCTCTGATCTTGTCGGGATGGTGGTTCCTTCATTGTTGGTGGCCCGGGAGTAGCCGGGGAAAGTTACCACGTTACTCCTCCTGCCATTGTTTCTCTGTTCTTTGTGTGTACAGATGAGCTTCTTACTACTTAACAAGTACTACATGGTATGAAGTTTTTCAATGACTACAAAATTACATAGGGATCAGAATACAACTACCAGAGAAGGAAGGATTTCTGAATATATTTTAGTGTAGTCGTCTCTGCTTTTATGAAAGGTAACAATAACCTTTTCCTAAACTACCTTGATAGATTTTCATCTAAGCAAACAGCTTAACCCGTAAATACAGCGGTATCTATGTACCTAAAAAAATCTGCATTTCCATACAATAAAATGGATATTAATTTTTTTGGTTTGGAGATAAGAAGACTTAGGGAAAAAATGAAAGAATTAAATAGGCATTTCAAAACTATTTTCACTTCCCTAATCTTCATTCCACTTTAAAGAGTTTTCTGAAGTTTCAGAAGCAATCTGAAGCTCATTAAAAACACACATCCGTCTCCCTTTCCTCTTTGCTAGCAGCAATACTCCCAAGCAAAGTGATGCCATTAGCTCCTTGCCCCTACTGGCACACTTGCTAACTCTCCCAATAGTTCCTGGAGTGCAGAGCATGAGTTATTTTTAATCTAATATCTTTCATTTATGCTGGATTTCATAGCTGAAAATTCACCTTGGTTCATCTGAGGAAAGCATACCTTGTTTAGCATCTGCTCCTTATCATCTACACTTCTAAATCAAGATTGTCCCTGTGATATCTAAGAGAATCACAAATGTATTAAACTAACAGAAGGAGATCTCTTTATCTTTCCTTCTTCGCCCTCTGCATTTCTCTTGTAAAGGTTATTTTTAAAAAAAAAAAAAGGAAAAGTTCTGCTTTGGTTTATTATTTGGTACATTAACTCAAGGCATTTTGCTGTTGTTGCTTGGAGACAGCTGGAACGAAGGGGGGATTTCACATTGTGCAAGTAGGTTTAGATATGTTATCGCTCATTCTGCATACCTTTTCACGTTACCTGATGCAAATGCCAAGCTGAAATCCTCAGGCATACGAGAAACATGTCCCATTTGCCATGCTTCTTTTTCCACGAGCTAAGGTACACCTCACATTTTTATATTTTCCTTTCACTGAAGGGAGAGGGGATCAGTTCCAAATTCACTGTGAAAAAAACTAATTGAAATTGTTGCCATTGCAGTGATCACAGTCCAGGTCATTTATGTATGGATAAATTAAAGTTTATAGACACATTGATAGACAATGCAAATGCTGTGTACAGTGACATTAAATAAACAAGATGTTATTCATAATTTCAATGTTATGTTTCCTTCAGTACCTGTAACTGATGTTCTTCTTGAGCTTCATTACCTATAGAATTATTCAACTCTTCCATATGAATGGCAAGTGTATTACAAAAAGAAGATACTGGCTAATGTGTAACGTTTATTGCATCAAGAAACTACTTTTAATGCATATAACTGTCTCTGCTCTATGCATACTGGAAAAAATTACACGGTTTAGCAAAACTGGTTTTGATCTCAATGTGAAAAGAATTTCAGCAGCTCCATTCACTTAATTGGATTTGCTATGCATTGTAAACCAAGCAGTACCTTTCACTCAGCTACAAAAATAAGCCAAGGTTTAAAAATAATGCAGCCGCAGATATTTACAATATAAATTGTAAATATAAATTGAAAGTCACTAACAGGCCCATGCATCTTTTCGCTTCCTCACATAAGGGCTAAACAATACATTTATGTCTGCTACTTGTAGAACATAAGGGGTGGGTGCTGCAAATACCAGGTGTCGAGAAACATACCTATGTGATTTTAAATATGTTCTTACTGTCAGCTGGATGTGAAATACCACTTAGGTAAAGCATTTAGCTGCCTTGCTGGATGAATATAATAGTAGCTAGCCTCTGAGAGTGCTGGGATACTTTAAAAAATCCCCACAGTTTTATGGGCACGTGTGTCACCACTGTGACCAAAATGTTTACTTTAGAAAACAGTACTCTATTAATTTTCAAAGTCAGTTCCTTGAATTTGAAATTTTAGAGGAAAACTGGCCTGCTTTCTTCCAACCTTGTTGGTTTAAACATAAAAAGTTGATGGCGGCTTTGAAGTCCTGAGTTAGATACATGAACTTATTGTACTTGCTCTAGATCTAGGCAACAGAGGACATTATTACTTCTTCAACTGACAGTCAGTTCCTTTCACCTTTGACTGATTCTATTTTAGCTAGATTAAAATCATTCCTCTCCCTTTCCAAAGTCCAGTCCTTCACCTATAAACTCTGAGAGTTTTTACACATTTGCATGCAAATATTCTCACAATCTTATTGCAACATATATTTGTTTTCTCAGATTTTGTATAAGCTACCAAGGTGGGTCTTGATACTGCTATTCCTTGAGATTTTTCTAGTCTTGTATTTTTTGTAATAGCAAGTAAAAGGTAAATTCCTATTCATAGCATAGATATTTGTTTTAATGAGTATTTACTTGGGTAAATGAGTGTCTGCATAATTGAGTAATACAGATGCCAGGTATAATTAAGCATAACAATAAGTTATGCCACCTGTTTACAAATAAAAACCATAAATTCAATATTTAGTTTCTTGAAGCATCTTCTCAACATCAAATGATTATACTGCTGCTTCCATACTGTAGGCATCTCAAGATTCAGTTAATTTATACCTACTACTTAGAATAATGTTTTATAGTAGTTTTAAGGGGAGAACAAAGTGATTTGTTTTAATAAGGAGGGGAAGTGGCTCCTTTCAATACAGAAGAAACTTCAGGCAGGATTCTGCCTTAAGCTATATGTAATATCCTGCTAATTCCACCATATTTAAATGTTCTTGGATATGACTGCAGTGTGCTTTAGGTACTTCCTGTTAGAATCTGCCCAAGGTGGCAAGAAAGGTTACAATATCAGCAAAAGACTTCTGGCACTTTTGTTAAATTCCTGGCTTCACCACAGATTTAAAAGGGGAGCTGCTACACGTTATTTAAAGACTAAGCCAAAACAAGGATCTAAGCTCACAAAACAAGATTGTTCAGACTAAGTAACAATGAACCTCCTGTGGTCCAGAGTACCTCATGCTAGCACCACCACAAATCTAACTGTGCAACCTAGCAAGCACCATCCAACAGTCCCTGAAACATCTGTAGTTCTTCACTGTGCATACATCTGGAGACATTTTAACCTGTGTTCAAGCCCCATCCAAAGTCCACTGAGACCAAGAAAATAAGCAGACTAATATGTAAACCCACTGACCTGGTCAGCATCGTTAGAGCAGCACTAAACTCCCTCAAGAATAACCACACTTTCCAGAAAATGTAACTGAAGCAAGTCAGAAGAAAGAAAAAGGGTAGTAGTTGGAGGTATGAGAACTCAGGTGAGGACCCACTTCCATTCTATTTGAATTTATCACCAAATCCCCTGCATATTTCTCCAATAACAGCACAACAGGAGAGTATAGCATTTATTTATCCATATTATCTTCTACTGGGTGCAGTCCTGGGAGATGTGCATTTGTCCCCTCAGGCTGAGGAGGATACTTGTTCTGGCTTTTCCAATTCCCAAAGTATAAATTCTTTCTTTTATTGATTAGTTAACTTTTTACTTTTTAAAAGAAGCATGGCTGTTGGAGATGACACATTTAATAAAAAGTTTCGGAATTTATGTTATAGCTGAGTCTTAGGGTGCACTAGGTAACTAATACAAGAATTGAAGCATTCTAAAGACAAGACACTTCAGATTATGATTATTCAAAACGTAAATTTTTAAATCACATTTCTGAGGCACTTAAGGCAAGATTTTGTATTCCATTATTAAAAGACCAAGTTTTCAGACATCAGGGTCTTTTACTTGATCTAATACTTACACTAAATTTTAATGTGTTGAATGAGTATGTGATGGTCACAGATAACAGTGAGATCTTCCCTATAATCATTATTCTATTAAAAGATCTTGTTTTCCTTTGCCCTGAATTAAAATTTATGCTGTATTTATAACTTGGATTACACAGGTAAGTGAGTTTAGACTTGGTGGTTAATGCAAGACGTGATGAGAATTTTTTTTTTTTATATTAAAGACAGAAAAGCTTCACTTTTTCTCTCATCAAAGAAAACAAAAATAAAAGATTTTATATGTCCTGAGGATAAACAATTTCTTCAACCCCAAATCAAACAATTTTTTTGTCATCCAAATTAAATTTTTAATCTTATCTTAAAGTTAAAGCAACTAAAGTTTTAAACAAAATATCTAATAATGAAAAGCAGGAACCATTTGGAACATGGCAAAACAAACCATTTTGAGTATTCAAATGCTCTAGATAAGAATTGGAGAAGGAGTTGACAAGAAGCCGATTTATTTGCAGAATTCAAAGTCAATTTGTAAATACTTCTACTTGCCGTAATACTTTCTCTTTTACAAAACGAACAAATAAACAAAAAAAAAAACCCTACCAAAAAAACCCTAGAGTGCCCATCATAATTCATTGAATGAAGAAAGCCGTGTTAAGCTGATCAGCAGGTGGAGTTAGTACTCTACATGGCTTAATACTTATTTATGGTTGAATCATAGGACTCAAAAAAGAAGACAAACAAGCTTACAGTTACAACAATAATGCTCTTTGTTTCAGAAAGTAAATAAAATGAATTTATATCTTCCAAGGCTGCTTATATAGAATCATAGAATCATTTATATTGGAAAGGACCTTTAAGATCATCAAATCTAGCCGTTAACCTAACACTGCCAAGTCTGCCACTAAATCATGTCCCTAAGTGACACATCCAGACATCTCTTAAATACCTCCAGGGACGCTAACTCCATCACTTCCCTGAGCAGCCTATTCCAATCCCTCACCACCCTTTCACTGAAGAAATTTTCCCTAACATCCACTCTAAACCTCCCCTGGCACAACTTGAGGCCATTTCCTCTTGTCCTATCACTTGTTATCTGGGAGAAGAGCCTGGCACCCACCTGCCTACAACCAACCTCTTTTCAGGTAGCTGTGGAGAGCAATAAGGTCCCCCTAATCCTCCTTTTCTCCAGGCTAAACACCAGTTCCCTCAGCCACTCCTCAGAAGACTTGTGCTCCAGACCCTTCACCACCTCCATTGCCCATCTCCGGACACATTTCAGCACCTCTACGTCCCTCTTGAAGTGAGGGGGCCAAAACTGAACCCAGGATTCAAGGTGTGGCCTCACTAGTACCGAGTACAGGGGACAATAACTTCCCTAGTCCTGATGGCCACACTCTTTCTGATACAAGCCAGGATGCTCTTGGCCTCCTTGACCACCTGGGCATACTGCCAGCTCATGTTCATCTGGCTGCCAGCCAGCATCTCCAGGTCCTTTTCTACCAGGTAGTTTTCCAGGCAATTTTCCCCAAGCCTGTAGTGCTGTGTGGGGTTGTTGTGACCCAAGTGTAGGACCCAGCACTTCTCTTTGTTGAACTTCATACAGTTGGCCTCAGCCCATCAATCCAGCCTGTCCAGATCCCTCTGTAGAGCCTTCCTACCTTCAAGGAGATCAACACTGCTCCTAACTTGGCATAGCCTGCAAACTTATTGAGGGTGCACTCGATCCCCTCATCCAGATCATGGACAAAGGTATTAAATGGAGCTGGCCCCAATACTGGGCCTTGGAGAACACCACTTGTGACTGGCCACCAACTGTCTTTAACTCTATTCACCACCACTCTTTGGGATCAGCCATCCAGTGAGTTTCTTACTCAGTGAAAGTACACCCATCCAAGCCATGAGCAGCCAGTTTCTCTAGCAAATTGCTGTGGGAAATGGTTTCAACGTTTTTAATAAAGTCTAGCTAGACAACATCCCTGTACAGACTTTCTCTCATCCACTAAGCGGGTCACCTTGTCATAGGAGGAGATCAGGTTAGTCAAGTAGGGCCCACCTTTCATAAACCCATACTAACTAGACCTGATCACCTAGTTGTCCTGTACATGCCATGTGATGACACTCAAGATTATCTTTTCTGTAACATTCCCCAGCATGGAGGTCAGACTGACAGGCCTGTAGCTCCTTGGATCCTCCTTCTTGCCCTTCTTGTAGAGATAAGTGTCACATCTGCTAACCTCCAGTCAGCTGGGACCTCTCCAGTTAGCCAGGACTGCATGATCGAAAGTGGCTTGCTGAGCACTTCTGCCAGCTCCCTTGGTGCCCTTTGTGGATCCCATCCAGGCCCATAGACCTGTGTGTGTCTAAGCGGTGTAGCGGGTCTCTGACCATTTCCCCTTGGATCATGGGGGCTTCATTCTGCTTCCTGTCCCTGTCCTCCAGCTCAGGGGGCTGTGTGCCCAGAGAACAACTGGTCTTACTATTAAAGACTGAGGCAAAGAAGGCATTCAGCACCTCGGCCTTTTCCTCAGCCTTTGTCACTATGTTTCTCCCTGCATCCAATAAAGGATGGAGATTCTCCTTAGCCTTCCTTTTGTTGCTAATGGATTTATAGAAACATTTTTATTGTCTTTTATGTCAGTAGCCAGATTAAGCTCTAGCTGGTCTTTGGCCATTCTAATTTTCTCCCCGCTTAACCTCACAGCATCCTTGTAGTCCTCCTGAATTGCCTGCCTCTTCTTTGAAAGGTCATAAACTCCTTTTTTTTTTCTGAGTTCCAGCCAAAACTTTCTGTTCAGCCAGGCTGGTCTTCTTCCCTGCCAGCTCATCTTTTGGCACATGGGGACCGCCTGCTCCTGAGTCTTTAAGAATTTCTTCTTGAAGAATTTCCAGCCTTCCTGGACTCCTTTGCCCTTCAGGACTGCCTCCCAAGGGACTCTGTCTACCAGGCTCCTAAACAGGCCAAAGTCTGCCCTCCAGAAGTCCAAGGTAGCAGTCCTGCTGACACCCCTCCTTACTTCTTCAAGAATGGAGAAAACTAGCATTTTGTGATCACTATGCCCAAGACGTCTTCCAGCCATCACATCACTCACAAGTCCGTCTCTGTTTGCAAATAACAGGTCCAGCAAGTTGCCCTCCCTAGCTGGCTCACTCACCAGCTGTCAGGAAGTTATCTTCCACACACTCTAGGAACCTCCTTGTCTGTTTCTTCTTTGTTGTGTTTTATTTCCAGCAGGCATTTGGTAAGTAGAAGCCCCCACAAGAACAAGGGCTAGCAACTGTGAGACTTCTCCCATCTGCTTATAGCATAGTTCATCTGCCTCTTCATCCTGGTTTGGTGGTCCATAACAGACTCCGCCATGGTATCTGCTTCGTTGGTCTTCCCCCTGATTCTTACTCTTAAACACCCAACTCTATCATAACCACCATCAAGGTCTAGACAGTAAAAATATATGTAACGGAGTTATAATTTTATTAAAAAAACCAACAACGAAAACCATCAAACCAAAAATCCAGCATTCAGGAGCCAGCAAAGTACAGAGCAGTGCTTATTTACATTTTCTTCCCTTTCCACTCTCTGGTGTTAAGGATCATTCTTCATGACTCGGGAACCTGCTCAGAACTCCAGCACAAGTTGGTTGTAGTATTGTTGAAGGCATTTGCCTAGAGAATGAAAGCTGGAAACCTGGAATCTCTGCTGTTAGCAGTAAACTTGAATTCAAGCATCTCTCTTCCCAAGCATATTCTACTTGCATATTGCATTAACAATGGCCATTATCCCTTCCATGGTATTGGTGACCTGCAATAGGAAACAATAACTGACACTTATATATACTAATGTTTTTGACTTGCTCAGGGGAACCAAGAAGGAGTTTCTGGGTAATGATCTTTATTTCCTTTAGTCATTTATGTCAGTGTTGAATAGCTGATTTATACATACTTGAAGATCCCCCAAATCTATTGACATCATGCAAATAATTTTCTCCTAGGTAGCCAGCATTAAACCTGATGACTTCAAGTTAATTCTTAATGATTGAACTATGAACAGTTTTTCATATTAATTTATTAAGAAGATTGCCATAAAGTAAAATAAAATAATTTAACACTTTCCTAACTGCCAAAACCCATAACAATACCGAGTTTCACTCTCATATTTGAATGAAAGTTACTTTTCATGCCTAAGATGGGCCAATGATTACTGCAATCATCATAAAATTGAAGAAAGCTGTGAACTTAGATCTAATTCAAAGTCCATTGAAATCCCTGAATTAATTTCATTATCTTCATTGATATTTGGATCAGACCTGCTGAATATGAGGAATAATCATAAATAATCAGTATGAGAACAAAAACAAACCTGCATCTCATGAATTAGAGTGAAAGCTATGATGCGTAATATGGAAATACATATAGGAAAAAAACCCACAGAAGTGGTAAATCCTGAACAGCTTACTCAATCAGATCATTTCAATGATATGCCTGCTGGTGACCTTCCACTAGATGATAAGCATAATTGGAAAACATTATGCATTCTAGCGTATCGTCCAAAAGCTCAGATTTCCCCTTTGCCCACCAGTCATTAGTTCATATGGGGAAAGGAGCAACATTTCATGGTTAATGTGCTAGTATGTGATTCTATACGTACTTAAAAGCCATGAATTTTACCTTAAAGTATATACCCACACTCCAAATAATGACTTCTGCAATTTGCAGATCTATTACTTCCCCTCTTCACTCTAAATGTTTACAATACACAGTGGAGGTTTCAATTTTGCTTCTGTCCTGATAAAGACAGAACCTTTTCCATTACCTCAAACTCTTTCCTTAGGACTCAGAAGCTGTCAGATTCATGTTTTTGCCTAGACTTCATCATCATCTAGTGACAACTTTATTCATGTTGGTAAGGTAATTTTCCCCATAACCAGTGTTATGCGTGCTGCTACATTTTTATGTACGATATGTTAATATTTGTAGTATATATTTCTCATTCTCATTATTTATTTTTTCCCTTAGATTTCTACATCTTTCATTAAGTAGAGATCTACTAGTTGCTGTTAAATTAACCTGCCTCTAGTCATCTAGGTAGCCATCTAGCTTTATCACTTAGGTTTATTGACCTTTACTTGCTAGATAATTATACCTTTTATCATCATTCTGGACATTGTGCATTGCTCTTTAGACAGAGATTCCCATTTAGATAACCTGCATAAAAACGAATTAAAAAGTCAGTCTAAAAGAGAGGATTTAGAAAAGAGAGCTATGTCACAAAAGGCAAATTCTATCACGTTTGCATTAACTTTCTTAAATTACTACTTGGTTATAGAAGTCCACTGTTTGCTAATTTATAGCAAAACTGAGAGACTAATGTACAATTGGCAACATCAAAACCCAGAAAGAGCGATTCCTCTCTTAGAGGCTGTCTATTTATAGTTTCAGACAGATTCTAGGTCTGTGTAGTGAAAATCTTTACAGAGGATTGCTAGGTATGTTGCTATTACATTTTATTTCTTTTACCTTGAATGACCTCAACTTTTAAAATTACTCAACAAGGCCAATGATTATGTTACCAACTATAAATATTGGAAAGTAGTCATACCTTCGGAAGGGAGACGGATGTATATCATGCTGAATGTTTTATTAGTACATATTCTGAGAGTGTCTTAAAGATCTCTTTCCCTCATTATTATCCTGTAAGATGTGAATCAGTTGCATGGTATTTAGTTATAAAACCCCAGCTATTTATGAGGATTAATGATTCAGTCATCCATTAAGCAGCTCACGATAGCTACTGATTTTGAAATTTATGTATTTATTTGTGTTTACTGATAATTGTGGAAGTGATTTATTTACCCATAGATAAAATATGTATCACTAAGTCTATTTTATAAAAGGATTAAAAATAAAACTTTTGTGCACATGTATTTATAAATATATAAAAAGAAGGTGCTGAAGGTAGGTGCTAAGGATCAAATCATACAAAAAAAAAAGGAGGTAGACTGCAATCAAGTATCTTAACTCTGTGGCTGTGTACAGCTATGTATGAATAAATTTTATGTAACTGTAGAGACAGACCAATAAAAATTTACCTGGGCTACATTTCAACTGAAAGCACAAATGCAAAACCAAGTATTGATCTTAGAAGTATAATTTAAGTCTGCTCCATATAAAGTATTTTAGTCCCATAAGGCACTGTCTAGGATACTCATGATGTAATAACTTGGGTATGTTGTGGAGGTGTTTGAAAAAACTTATTTTTTGCCCGATTATATAAGAATCTGTTGGCAAGATGAACAAGCTATTTTGGCATTATCTATAGAAATTAAGTTCTGCAGTTCAGCAAAGACTTAGCCATGAATGTCCCTTATGTAAGTAATCCCATCAGTTTCAGTGGAACTGTACATATGCACAGTTTGGCTATAATGGAAGCTCTCAGGACCATGAATCTTAACATGATGGATATTCTGAAAAATCTATATTAATGGAAGCAATATTAAGACTTTAGTATGTCTTAATAGTTTCTTGTTGTTCATTTAGCCTCATATTTCATTAATCTGTAGTGTAAGGTTTCTTGAATCCTTTCACAAAATGTGGGCTTTCAGAAGGGCCATGGTCATTTTGTGTGTACCTCATGCAAGGGCCTGACCTTGTAAGGTACCAAATGTCCTCTGCTACCCAGAAAGACTATCAGCAGCTGGCTGTATAGTGAACCTTGCAAACAAAAGATCTAAGACAAGACAGTGTCAGTCAGCAGAGAGCCCAGAAAACTAGCCTTGTAGTCCATGGTATAACATTTATATTGGTAACGGTGAGTACTGCAGGGAAGGGAATGATCTGGGAAGAGTGTAGTGCTGCAAGGATACAAGCCCTGTAATTATTTGTCTTGGGAGTTTGCTTGTTTTCTTTTTGATGTGTCACATTTCTAATTTTTAATTAAAAATAACAGCTATGTCATTATTTTACAGTGACCTAATTGACATAAAGGCCAAAAGCATAAGTAAATAGGTCACATAAATTTATATATAGATATTAAGTTTATGTGAATTCCTGGATTTCTGTGATATTAAAATTCTATAAACTACAAGAGCTTCAGATGTTCGAATATCCTTCATTTATGTATGGCACAGAGAAAAGAATGGCTTTTCAAGAAGATGCCAGTAACTTAGTTCTACAATAAAACATCGGTCAATTTTAATTAATTGAAACTGACCCTTCATGGAAATATTCAAGTTCAGTATTATTTACAAGGCTGAAGTCTGGTATTGCTTTAAAACTGCCTATTGGGATGTATATATATGTGCACATATGAACATACATATGTATGTATGTCTTATTTAACTGCATAGCAATTAAATAGAATTGGAGATAGAGAAGTTAGCTTCTTAGAAGCACTACACTCAATGAGACAACTGTGTCCCTGTTATTGCTTTCTGCAGGATCATACCAACACTTTATTTTCAGTTTTAAAAAGAAACAGCACCACCTTGTATCCTGAAATAAAGCTACAGCTGTTCATAATCTTAGTGGCTATACAATATATACACATGCATAAAAACATAATTGTTCACAAAAAACCATTTTTTTTGTATGAGAAATGTCAAAATAGAACATTACACCTTGAAACCTTGGTTCGTGACTTATCTATTTTTTAGAATATTATTAAAGGGAGTTGTATAAGCATTTGAACTAAAGTGTGTTTCTTTTCATTACTGAAGGCACTTGAATTTTGTTGTTTGTGAAAGAAAAGATTAAGTTCAATTTGCATTATCTACAGGATCATACTACTCGGTTTTGTTATCTAAACAATGATAGATGTTGGTGAAAATGCTTCCAAAAAGGTCTGTATAAATTATTCATCACTATATTCATTAGCTGATACTTGCTCTCCTGTGCTTTAAATGTTTATCATTGAAAGCAGAGATAATACAATACGGTAACCAGCTGTCCACTACTGAGTAAGAAAAAAAAATGTTTAGTATTCCACAGCTGAAAAATCTGTTGTCCAAATTATATAGTGAAAATTTATTAATATATTAAAAGTAAATTATTATCTATGTGTAAACCATACTTAACAAAAAAAGAATTACATTTGTAATGAGAACTGTTTGCAACTAATCTTTCAAAGTACTTGTTAGAGAAAGAACTATTTCCTCACTTATCACGTGTCATGTTTACTAAGACAAGGATAGTTGGAAAACTCCCTTCAATTAGATACATTTTTTAGAGTATCGCATTAGTCAAACAAAATAAAAAATCCCTTACAGAAGTGGAACGCATTAAAATTACAGCCAAGTACTGCATCATGTCTTGTTTTGTTTCTTCTCCATTGCTTACAACACCCTGCAGAAGGCAGGACACAAATTTCCTTTCACTACCAATTTTGACTTTTCTATTTCTAAATACTGATTTTTCCCATGTCACTCATCTTCTAAACTCTAAGGGCAAGATCTGACTGCCATTAGAGCTGACTGAGCTACTGAAACAATAATTTAATTGTTTCTAACTCTGAGAAAAGAATGCAGGTCTAACCTGAACTATTGCTAATATTAGCATGTTAAAATCTCAGTGTATGCATCAAAAGTAGTTAATCTGATGATTATAAATACTTTTGGGCAAACTCTCAGGTACAGGATTTTCTGAAGGGTTCTTTTCATGGAAACCTGTGGAATATGTAAGTTTGAACTTGAAGGAAGGCCAAAACACCTGGAATCATGATACCAGCATAACTGCAAGTGTTGGCCCCTTTTTCAGAAGGCAACGGTGGACAGAATTAATTGAGTAGGAATATTGCTGAGTTGGGGACACGCACAATGCACTAGGAAAAGAAAATATATTTATATTTCCTGGCTTGCAGAAATTAAAAGAAAACTGATGTGGAATATAATCAAACAGTTCGGCAACACAGGAGACCCCTGGTAAATTTGGCATCATTTGTAAGTCATTCAGTTTGAGCGATTAGTGGGAAAGTGGTAGACAACATGAAAAGAAAGATTAAAGCAAAAAAAGGAGGCCAAACACAGTGAGAGATTGGAGAAGAAAAGGAGAAGATACGTAAAATCACTGTTGTTATTAAATATCACAAGAACAACAGTTGTGGCATTATCTGAATCAGACAAAGATTTCAGATGTTTCCAATATTCATTGGAACTACAGCCACATAGCCCCTTCCTGATGTTTTCTGTATTTTTCACTAGCAACTTTCTTTTGACATATTTCACATGATTTTATTACTTTGGAACAGATATTTATTTATTTACTTTAAACTTGCAAGCATTTTAAGCAGGCTTAAGCTGGCTTTCAGGCAACTGTTGCTTAACTGTGGAAGTGCTTAAATTCATGCTGGCTCTCACTGCTCAACTTCAGGACCCTGTCATGAGCTCTCTTGTGTAGAACCACTTTTTATGAGCTGCACCACTCCTATTTCCAGTGGAAACTGAAATACTACCCCAAAACAATACATAACTCTCTTCAATCTCCATAGAATCCACAGCTGTTGTCAGAACAATCCTAAAACATCCCAACAGGAGAAAAACTTTCACCAAATATAGTGACAATAACTAACATAAAGAAACAAAAACCTGCCACACAGGGGTTTCTCTCCCTTGTTATATGAAAAAGCCAGAGAGCTAATATATTCATCATGAGAAGAGGGTTATGCTCCTGATTCCAGGACATTTCACAGAGTGGATCCAACAGCTGTTGAACAATGTTTAAGAGAGTTAGTGGTAGATGAAAAATTTAGTTCCTTTAGAAACATTAGAAGGTTGCTATTAATAAGGCAGATAGTTGCTGTCACAATGGAAATTGGGTTTTCTGTCATGCTTTTTCATAATATATTAATCTACTCTTTCCCCCCCCTTTTATTTTTCCCAACAGCAATGTAATAGCAATGTTTTCTGTTTCTTGAAATCCCTAGTGTGTCGGACAAAAAATTATATAAAGCATGCAAATATAAATTCATCTCCAGGAGCAGCTGTTACTAAACAGGAATTGACTATGCCCATTTCATAACATTTTTATAAAGTAAAGAATGCAATGCTGATGGACTCGTTTAACCACATTTTATTTTAAACATATCATGATATTTTTAAAATTCATATTCAGCAGCAGCAGATCTCTCTGCTTCTTAAAAAGCCTCACCCTGCCTCTTTCAGTTAAAAACAGAAGATGCAGGTGATACGTTAAATCCCTTTGCTGTGTATTCTTT
Source organism: Falco cherrug (assembly GCF_023634085.1). Taxonomy (NCBI): domain Eukaryota; kingdom Metazoa; phylum Chordata; class Aves; order Falconiformes; family Falconidae; genus Falco; species Falco cherrug. Next base: position 2,213,301 of record NC_073702.1, on the reverse strand, counting down.
CAGAATTCTTAATAATGACTTCTTCCATGTATGCAAAAGCATACATATCCATAATGATGTTTACAGCATCATTAGTACTTAGTCACGATTCTGAGATTATAATTAAGCATTTCACTTCATTTTGGGGGGGGGTGTGTGTGTGTGTGTGTGTAAATTAAACAATTTCTAGAACATTCCATGATATCATATAATCCTTCCGGTTTTGGGGTTCTTTTTCCCAGCTAACAACATACTTCTAAGATTTTTATTTTATTTTAATCACTGGAATTACCTTTTATGATTGTATTTTCCCAGTTATTCATAAATATTTCTTTATCTTAATAGTATTAATTAGCTAACCAAGATAATTTTGGGTAGCAAACTACTAAATATAAATAAATGTAAGCGCCATGTTTCTAATAGCCCGGAGAGAAACACTAAAGTTGTGACAGATATCCATTTATCCAGTCATTTTTTCAAAAAAATCACTTAAGAAAAAGGATGAACTACTGGTTCAAAATGGAAAACGAAATAAGAATATTCTGAAGCTGAACCAAGGATGTTACAAAATATTGCATTGTAGTGTTTAAATAGTTGCAAGTTAACTTGTGTTTACTATTTGCTTGTACTGATTACTAGTCCACATACTATAATAATGTTTGTTTCATGCTATGAAACTCATTTTCTTAACAGAATAAAATACACTGGTGGTTTGGGCTTTTTAAAATTTATCTAACCAGTCACTGAGCAAAGCAACTTATGCTCTTATTCATGTGTACCTTTTCAAAGAGTACCTATTTCAGCTGCGGGCAGTGGCATATTCTCTCTCTTCTACTGGGGCTGAAAGCATGAAAGTTCACTAGAGGAGGGAGGATGAAAGGGATGAATGTATTTCATATGGTCCTTGTATAAGCATCTGTCCTTCCTATGTGATACTAAATCCGTAAAGGGAATAATGGTGGCTCCAGGTGCTCATAGTGACATAAGACACAAATTGACTAGGAAATACACAGGCCTGGTGAAAGCAGTAGCCCAAAGGAGCTTTATGCAATTGAAGGGAAACATCCTGCATGCCTTCTCAGTACCTGCTCTTTGGCCAGCAGAACATGGTTTTACGGCCATTAATGCACATGGCTTCAGCTTCCTCTCCATGCGTGGTTCATTCCAACATAAGCACCTGACACCAGTGATAGCTCCTTTTCTGTGTTTTTCTCTACAGTGCCAGACACATAAAATAAAAGGAGTATAGGAGGAATAATTAGAAATTGATGCAACAATAATTGTCCTTGGTAGACATGTTCCTCTTTCTAACTTTTTATAAAGTTATTATATTATTAGTACGATTACTGTATGAAATCCAATCGTAGTGTGTGAGAAGAAAACATAAATACAAATTTGAAATTGGAACAAGCAGCTTAACAGCTTTCAGAGGTGTTTTCTCTGGGTTTGGTACTTCTCTCACATCAGGCTTTGGCAAGAAGCCCAAGGCCTGAATGGCTTTGTACATTTTATTTATTAAAATACTCTGGAAACAGATTAACTTCCTTTGTGGATTATTTAATATTGTTTCAACTGCTATCGAGAAGAATAGCATGCACATTGATAAATATACTGAAGGTGGCCTACTTTCAGTGTATGGAAATTATAGATGCCTGTCATTCAACTTTTGCAACGCTACTGCATGAAAGATATCTTTTCGAACTCCTACAGAAAAATTACAGTGGGGAGCTGCTTGCATGAGAAATCAACAAGCTCATCTTTTTCTCCTGGATTGGTAGTTGGTATTGCTTTTGGACTCAAGTTCTCTGTTACTTATTTTGAGTGGGGTCTACAATATGAATATCAAACTACGTAAGAATTTCAGTTTAAGCTATAAACCAAAGCAGATATGAACCACTGTTAGTATTTCTATTGGAAAGTTTTCTTGCATTTCCCTTTTTAGCCTTGTTCGTTAAGGATACAGGTCTTCCTTCTGAGACATTAATTTCTGCTACTTGGTTGTCTGACTTTAGGTACATGAGGTAGATGCAGAAAACTTAAAAGAAGCACTTGCATATTGCTGGAAAGTCTCTACTGACTTTACTCTCATCCAGAGATTAGCAATATTACCTACAGTGTAAATTCTAAAAAATGTAATGTACACTGCTGTATTTGGAATTATTCCAAAAGTCAAGTAACTGCCAAGCATTTGTCCTAACAGCAGGTATAGCTTTTATCTTTTTTTATATCACAGATAAATGTATCATACTTTGCTTAAGTAAAAGCAAAATTAATAGCCCACGGTGAATCAAACTTCCCTGTTTACAAGCAAAACAAAACAACGAACATGGAATGTGACCACTAAAAGTGATAAAGCTGCATCACAGTAGTAAAAGATTTGCTCCTGGATGATTTAGAGTATATGTGTCAAGCTTTCAGATACCTTTTCACAATATACGTGCTGCTCAATTTTCTCGCTTGAAAATGCATAACCTTATCATTTATACACAACTGCTAGCATGCTATTGACTTCAGTTATCTGCCTCTGCCTTTGCTTCCTGTCCCTGGATCTTTAGGATCTTTGTCATCTAAATATTTGGAATTATGTCCTTTTTTAAAGGTCCTTGGTAATTATTTTTCTTCCATGGAATTCACATCCTTTAAATATCATATCAAGTCATACCTATTGTGGCTGCTTTATGTATGCAGTATATTTAGCTCTCATACTGCTTTTTCTTTTCTTCCCAGGAATCAATCCTGCCTGGTTTGCAATCATTTTAGTACTTCTCTCACTGAACTATCTACCTAGAAAACCTCTCAGAACTGTCCATGTATTTCAGGTGTTGAGATGACTGGAATTGAGCACAGAATTCCTGACATGACCTCGTAAGAGCTATGCAGAGATTTACACTTCATTTCTGCATGACTTCATGCTTTAGTGCAAGCAGGCAAAAAATCCCACTTGCTGTTCTCCGCTGAGATGCACTGAATGACTTTATCTAAAGTTTACTGTCCACAATCACCCCAAGGTCTCTCTTACAATTACCCCTTTTCAAGTTTATCCTTCGTATAGAATACTGCGGTTCACACTAATTCTTTCATATATGAAGGGACTGAATTTTCCAGAAAGCCATAATTCTCATCTAACTTCACTGTGGTTTTAGACATATTTATTTTTCCTTATTTTTGTATAAGTACAGTGACTTCATACTGCCCCTTAACCCCACAAAATACCACATGCATATTATAACTATCACACCAAAACTGGGCCCATTGTGGAAAATGTCATACAAACACAAACTAGTCAATAATTTCCACCTCAGTTACCTGCAATCTACACATAAGACAGGCTGAAAGAGTTACAAGTTAAGCTGAGTGTGGTAGGTTGATCTCGGAGGGCTGCCAGACACCCAACCAGCCACCCTCTCAGTCCTGCTCCTCCACAGGATGGGTGAACAAAATAAGATGAAAAACATCATGGATCGAGGTAAAGACAGGGAGATTACTTACCAGTTACCATCATGGGCATAGCAGACTTAGCTTGGGGAAATCCATTTTATTTGATTACCAAGTGAAATATATTTGAACAGGGAGAAACAAAGACAAAAATTAAAACATGTCCTTCAACCATCCCCTTATTTCCCAGGTTCAACTTCCCTCCATTCCCAACTCTTCTACCTCCCCCAACCCTAAGCGGGGCAGGGGGATGGGGAGAGGAGAAGAGGTCAGCAAATACAGCACCTCTCTGTAGCTCTGTTGTCCTCACACTTTCCCCCCAGTCCTTCATGGGTCCTCTGCATGGGCTGCAGTTCTTTCAGCACATGGCATGGGGTCCCCCATGGGCTGCAGGGTGATCTCTGCTCCGGCACCAGGAGCACCTCCTCCCCCGGCTTGTGCTCTCACCTCAGTGATCACAGTGTTGCTTATCACACTGCTTTTCCTCACTTCTCACTGTCTTGCAGTGTTTTGCCATCTCTTAAATATGCTTAAATTTTCCCATTTCCCACCCCCAGCCTGGCTGCAGGCCCGGCCATGCCTTGTGCTGGGCCCACTGGGGCTCCAGCTGTGCCCGGCATCCCCATCCCCTCTTCAGAGAGCCCCCCCCGCAGCCCCCGCTGCTGGCGCCTGGGCACCCCCACCCAGTACACTAAGAACCAGAGGCAAGCTAGAAGTATGAACAGCATAATGATGACGAGTGAAATACTCGTGCCTAGAGAATTTGGGGTAGGTTTTATTGGTGGATTTTAATCAAAAGATTAAACACAGACTGGAAGCAGGAAGAGGAGTCAAAGAGAAAAGCTAAGTCAAAGAAAGTCAAGAGAGAAAATAAAGTAAAAGAAGGGAAAAAAAGATACTTTAATGGCGAGCTTGTGAAGAACTGAGTAGACAGGATTTGGACAAAAATGTTAATCAGCAAAGGAGAATGATACCTCCACCTCCTTTAAGAAAAGACAATGGCAAATTTCATCCTCAGATGTGAATGCTAGAGAAAGCAGGAGGTGGCAAAGAAAACTGGTTTGCACTCTTAAATAGACCAGCTATGAGCAAGTGCTTGCTATATAAGTAGAATAAATAATCTCCATTACAGAAATGTATGTTTTCCCTGCTGCTCTCCATCACAGTTGATAGCTGTTCCCTTTAGACTATTAAGTCTTTTTAGCCTACACATAAAACCAGGCACTTTATTAAATTTCACCTGTTTGTTCCCTTTTAAAGATAAAAGTAAATGTACTTTGCTACTATCATTCAAGTTAGTATGCCTATGTGCTCATGAACCAACCAGGTATTCCTTACAAATAAGATGAATGCATGTCTAGGGGGTGTTCTCCAGATAATTAATATGTAAACTACACAGAAAATTGTATTACAATGTCTTCCAGGCATGATACTCCCACACACCACAAGCATTTTCAACAGTTCTTTTTTTATTTTTCTTTGGTCCTAGTCCTTTATTACTATCTTCTCTGCTTGCTACCCTTCATTTGAAACAAGATTTACTCTCTGGCAGCTATCCACTTTTTGGTTCTTTGTGCAGGCAACTTGAAACAGGTTTAACAGATGTTCCAGGCTTAGAAGATGTTTTTCAGGACTGGTTGATCTTCCCAGCTCCTCAGAGGTAAGTGTTTCCTGGATAGAAAATCATATAGGAATATGAAGGTGTCCCAGTTTCAGCTGGGATAATTTTCTTGTCAGTAGCTGGTGCAGTGATGTGTTTTGGCTTTGGTGTGAGAACAATGTTGACAGCACACTGATGTTTCTAGCTGTTGCTGGGTGACGTTCATACTAAGTCGAGGACTTTTTATTTTCTCAGAACCTGCCAGTGAGAGGGCTGGGGGTCACAAGAAACTGGGAGGGGACACAGCCAGGACAGCTGATCCAAACTAGCCAAAGGGTTATTCCATACCATGGGACATCATGCTCGGTATATAAACAGTGGGGGGTGGGGGTTGGCTGGGGTTGCCAGTCATTGCTTGCCGACTGGCTGGGCATCAGTCAGTGAGTGGTCAGCAGTTGGACTCTGCATCACTTGCTTTCTTTCCTCACCTCCCTTTGGATTTCATTCCTCTCCCCTTCTCCTACCTTTTCATTGTAACTGTTATTATCATTATTATTATTGTTTCCACTTTATTTTATTCCAATTATTAAATTGTTCTTATCTCATCCCTAGAGTTTTACATTCCTTTCTCATAGTCCTCCCCATATCTCTGGTGAGGGGGGGAGTGAGTGAGCATCTGCATGGCACTTCATTACCAGCCAGGTCAAACCACGACAGAAGGTAGTGAGAACAATATCATAGAGCTGGTTTATGTCGGCAGGCAAGAGTACACATGCAAACTCACAAATTGAAAAATGAAATATCTCACAGATGAAATTTGACTGGGAAGCCTGCAGCACCGCTCTTACTTCTGATCCTAGATTTGTAACAGGTATTTCGGGCAGTTTAATGATAAAGACCGTAGTACCATATTTAGATTTAGATTGTTCTAATGGCTGTAAAGAGAACAGTGACTTAATTGAACTAACATTTTTTTTCCCCTCTCACTTCTTTATGGAGCAGAAGTCACCTATGACTTTAATTAATATCCATATTTATTTTGCCCTATGAACTAACGTAATACAACACCTTATAGTGGGGAATCTTAAAGTAATTGAAAATTAGTTTTTATTATCCCATTCTACTGGTGAAAGAACTCAGGTATACAGCATGGAAATGATGCATTCAAAACCACACGGTAGTAGAGTAACACATTGAGGCATAAATGTGCTTAGGTATAATTATGAAAATAATAACACACATCCAGTAACTCCTCATTGTCACCCACTAGAACTAAAAATAAAAAGAAAAAAGAAAAAAAAAAGAGAGCAGAGAGAAAAATCACTACTGTTATTTCACAATGCACTATCAGGTTTATTACACTTTACCTATACTTTTAAAGAACTGAGATTACATCAACAAACCATGTTTTTCTTGGAGAGTAAAAAGCTCAAGTCCACGAACTGGTAATGCATACCACAGTGCTACAAGCTATGGATGTAGTTCTCTGTGTCATGGAGGATTAATGGCATTATTATTTATATTCACTGTAATAGTAACTGTACATCAATATAATGGTGGATAAGTAGCCATTGGCTTCTTCATCTTAGACATTAAGGATGTTGTTTACCATTTCTCATTTTCACACAGTGTTGCTCTGTAAAACAAATAGTATAGGCAAAAATGACATCTTGAAATATATACGTTTATTTTCAAAGTACAGCAGGGAGACGGAAGGTCACTGAACAATGTAATTGATGGCAGTAGCAAAATGTTTCCTAACCCGCAACGTTGCTAGACTATGTGGATCACAAATGCCAAGCCAGATCAAAGCATAGAAATGCAAGGTAACACCCTCTGTTGTTCACATTGATTGCATCAAAGGAAATAGAATGTAAATTTAGGAAAGCTTTGATGAATGGATAGGCAACCAAAAGAAGTACAATAAAGTGCTGGGTTTATCCTTCCTAGCAGAAGCATACACTGTGTAACCCAGCTAATCAAAATGTGCAGTGCATATCTCAGCAGATTGAAATCAATTGTAACATGAGATAGCCTTTTATTTTATTCATCTTGACTCTACTGAGTGATTACTTTACCTTCTGCTGTTCAGTAGCTTTCAAAATAATGCACAACTCAGTGGACTTACTTAATGCTTGTGTGTTGAATCTTTACTACAGTTAATGTATTTACCAGAGACTGGCGGTGCAGAAGGCCACAGCCTCATACGCTTCCTTGAAGGATATGTGGTTTACAGCTTCACCAGAGGAAACTTTGATTTCTGTGCCTGATATAAAGTTTGCACGTTGATGGAACCACTCTTTATCCTTACAGTAGAGAGTGATGGCTATACCAGTTTAGCATTGCTGCCAACCAATTAGTGGAACACCATTGATCATGTAGTTTCACAAAAGGCCAACAAGCTTCCCACATGGTAAAACAAGAATATATTCTGTAAAATTTATGGCCAAATTACTGGCAGCTGAGGTGTTCAGTGAAATGTAGTCAATTAATGTGATCACTGTAAATCATGGTCACAGCTTGCTGTGTAATTAACAGTTTATAACAAACATAAATAACAACACAAGTGACTCAGTTTAGCAGTGGCACGAACTGTTATTGATGGTCCACATACTGAAGAGTGGAAATGAAAACAAGACAGATATACAGCAGAAAAATTGTTTAACCACTAAGGCAATGTTTTAAGTGACATACAAATGACAAGATAAAAAGTGGTAAGCTGACAGAACATACCATCCAAAGAAACTCTATGGCAGAAGAAAAAGAAGTCAAAAGATGTACTTGAATTAATGAACTGAGATACATTTCTAAAGAAATTTCTAAACAAATGACTATCACTGGTCTCTTGAGTTGTAGTCATGGGTCTCATACCCTCCTGAATTTACTAGCCTTTTTTGTCATACTCTCCTGAATTTAGTTGCAATCTATTTTTTTCTTTCCCACTGCATACCACTCAATGAAGACAACTATCAAAATTCAGACTTTGAATTAGAATTCTATTTTGCTCTAATGAATTGAATAAAACTTCCCTAGAAAAATGTGTAGCTACTTTTTTAAAGAATATCACGTACAAGATCCAAACCCCTCTATGAAATCAATATATTTTCTTGGGCAAATATTACTGATCATGTAAGTTAAGCAAGTATTGATTTTTCTCTTTCATTGAAGCAAGTGTAATTATGCCGTTTTTAGAAAAGAACCCCACAGGTGTATCTAGTTTCATAAAAATTAAGAACCTTACAAATATTCATGGTAACCAGTTTATGCAAGTTCTCGATGTTACTTGTCTCCAAGTTTGTTTGTTTTTATATCAGTACAGAAGGTTTTTTAACTCTAGTGTAGAGTGAAGTTTTGAAAGCATGGGTTTGTATTTCAGAATGCAAAAGTTCAGGGTTGTTCAAGCACAGGTCTCTGGTAAGAGTTGTTGTGAAGAAAGGTACAGCAAGTCCAAGTGCAGGGTCTCCACAAACAGCTCTGCTTCAAAGCCTCAGCAAGGGTTTTCCCATTTTTTGCTTGTGATCTGCTCTTAGAGGAGGCTTTTGCTATTCAGCTTTAACCTCAGCTGTTTTGCAGCGGTTCTGCAGTTGTACGTGTGCTGCGCTCTACCAGGTAACCCCCTTGGTCCAGACTGTGACCCCCACCTGCACAAGCTGACACCTCAGCTTGACCTCAGCCCATTGTCACAACCCTGCCTGGCCAACTGGGGACTATGTGTGACCCTGGGGCCCCTCACCAGACCTGATCCTGACCCCTCCCTGTGGGCCAATGGCCCAGCCTGTCCTCCACCTGACCCTGTCCTCTGGGAGGTGTCACATGCCTGGGGATGGAGATGTCCCTGGTGCCCCATGGCTGTCCTGCCTGCAGTGCTCAGATGGGTGCTGGCTGTCAGGTGTTGCCCTGATGAACCCCAGGTAGCCCCTGGTGTCCGGGCTGCATGGAAATCCTGGCCCATGACACACCATGACAATTAGATTTAAAAAAAAAAAAAAAAAAAAATCAGCAAGAAGGTAGTTAAACATCATGGCAGGTTCCCTGTTATGCAGAGATACCGAGAGGCTGTTGAATTTCCAACTTCAGAGATGTTTCAGAGCTCAAGTGGACAAAGCTCTGAGACAAGGACAAGGACATGCTGCAAACTAGAAGCTGACCTTCATCTGAGTGAGATGTTGGAGATGACCTTCAACCACACTGAGAAGAGACAAAAAATGTTATGTGTGTAAACTGAAGAGAAAACTCCAGGCATGCTTCTTTCATGACCACAATTTCTAGCATCTTGTTTTAAAAGGAACAGGCAAGTCAGCAGATCATTCCCTGAGGTACACCCCAGAATCAGACACATTTCTCTCTTCAAGTGGAACTGTGTACAGTGTAGGAGATGACTCAGTATTTAAGTATAAATAGTTAGATAACTACATCAGGTTTGTAAGTTACAAACACAGAGCAGGATACCCTAAAATTATCCTTTGCTATACCTAAGCCTTTTTGCATATCTGAAACTTAATGACTACCGACATTCTAAAATAAACTATAACTACTAACACACACACACACACACACACACACACACATAATAATAATAATAAAAAAAAGGGCTCCAGAAGGAAAATTTGTTCTGTTTAAAATTATTGGTGATAATTATATGAATTAAATTCCTAAGAACTGAGAAAAGGAGAACTCGAAAAGTCTTAGTTGATAGCAGGCATCAAGCCCTGCTATCACGGATACCACATTTTATAATCTCCAGTTTAAAAACTGCTATATTTTTTCATGCTAGTACTCTTGGAGAACAGATCCAAATTCTAAGTGCTCCACTGGTCAGCAACATTAATCTAATTTTCAGCCTGGATTTATTCACAGCTAGTTTATATCAATCTGTACTTGTGCCAAAATTATTCTTTAGTTTAAACAGCACTTCTTCTTTCTTTGGATATCCGTAAATTAACTCATACACCGTCTCGACTTTGCTTGGCTAATTAAGCTAAGCTCTTTTATTAAGAGGTAGGCTTTCCTAACTGCCTTAGCAGCCCTTCTCCTGGCCTGTTCCAGTCTCGGTTTATCTTTCTAGAATATGTCTGGTCAGGATTTTGCACAGTCTTATCAGGGTCTTATACAGCAGCAGTACCAATTCCCATTTTTGCTAGTTCTCATGATTCAATTCAGAATCAAATTTTGTGGCTTTACAACTGAATCCCCTTGGTAGCTCTAACTCAGCCTGTGGATCAACTAGAACACCTGAATATGGCCCATTTGCCATGTGCAGGCATGGTTACTGAGGGTAAAACAAAACTTCCTGCTATAGATCATTAAGGGCCTGACCTGGCATTTTGTGCTCTCTAATTTCATCCCTTTGTCATTACTTCAGTTTTTAAATGTATATGATTTCCTTTTTTTGTTGTTTTTTTTGTTTTTTTTGTTTTACTTTATGAAGACTAAAATATTCTGTTTTGATAATGGCTTCCAGTTTTTGTGTTACCATTTTATCAGAACAATATTGAGTCACAAAGGCAAATACTCAATATGAAAGAGCTGAAAGGCATTCTCCTTGGAGCTCCTTCCAGCTGTCCTATCTTTCAAAGCCTTACTGATCCCAGAAAGACTAGTTCTACACTCCTAGTTCTATTAGTTATCTGAATAGATAAAGAGTTTTATCAAGTTATCTATGGGTTACTTTGACATGACGATCTAGTATTGATAATCCATATATAAGTTGCACCAGGAGACCTTTAGATTGGGAATCAGAAAAAGTTTATTCACCAAAAGGGTTGTCAAGCATTGGAAAAGGCTGCCCAGGGAAATGGTTGAGACATCATCCTTTTTGGATATTGGAGATATTTAAAAGACATGTAGATGTGGCACTTCGGGACATGGTTTAGTGGTGGACTTGGCAGTGTTAGGTTAATGGTTGAACTCAACAATCTTTAAAGGTCTATTCTAACATAAATGATTCTATGATGTCCTTCTGCCTTTACCATCAGGACTGTAATTATGGTTTTCTTTTGCTTTTTTTTGTGGTATATATTTTCATACCCTTAAGAAAATACAATTCACTTTAGAGTTCAGCAATTCTCCTTTTATTCACTTTCTGCTCCCAACTGCTAAATTGGTCTTTCCAAAGATATATTCCAAAGTTATCTTCCAATTTTTTTTTCTTACTTTTTTTCCCTCCTTAAATATGTATCATTGGTTGGCTAACTTCAGGGGACTCAGGAGTTCTACTGTAGTTGAAATTCTTGCAATATTATACCAATTAAGAATAAAGAATTGCTGTGATCTTATATTTTCCTGAAGAAAGAGCTCCTCTATGACCTCAGGTATATCTGTTTCTTCTCACACAAAGTTCTACCAAATTCAGCAAACATTATTGCATTTTAATTGAGAAAAATAGTAGTCTATTTTGAATAAGAGTACTACCCGTTTATGAATCATGACTATAGGCACAAACCATCCATTTATTTTTGTTAGTGCTAAATGAAAGGAGAAAAAAAATCATGTTTTCTCAAGAAAATGTAAAAATATGCCCTCGGTATTAACAGGATGTTTATCATTACATATTTGCCTAATGTCAGAAAAAATCTAAACAAATCTATCATTATTACATGTAGAGGTTTACAGATTAGGTCATCTGTCATAGTATGTAGTTGTTATAAACCAAAGGTCAGATCTATATCACGAAAATGGAAAGTTTATTTTCTTTTCATCATATTTTTTAGCACTTGACTTTCTTCAGTCCAACATATTTAATGTGTACTTTTGCAATGTAATTAGTCATGAACTAAAAAGTTTGCTGAAGGTACTATACAAACAAGAATGAAAATCAAACTCAAGAAGGTAGTTGATAAAAAATTATCTTCACATTCCCATGAGGTGAGGGTATTGTCCTGTAATGTTTAAAGGGAAGAGGAGGTATGTCAAGAGGCTAGAAATAGACAATACACTGTAAAAATATACAGACAATGAACAGTGGCTTCCGAGTTATTGCAAACTAAGAAGGATTCATTTCTGCTATATGATAAAGGACAATCAATGATTACGTACATAAATACCAGCAGACAACTGATCATGTTGCAAATCGAGATATATGTGTACTTTGGCAGATTAGTCAGCTGTTTGTGCAGTTGCTTGTTGCGGATGGGGCTCCAGAGGATTAATTACACTGTGGCAGCAGGCTTTTTAGTTACTTAGTTTTGTCTGTACAAGTAATTGACTGTGCAGCTATGAGCAGCGCATGATGCTGTGACTACAATAACGACAGACAGCAAAAGACAGGTATGCCCCGACAACAGCCTACAGACAACAGTGCCGTCCCAGGAAGGAGAACTGGGGAGCAAATCACATGCTTTGCCTGAGTCTACGATTCACTTCTGTTGCCCCAAGACAAGGTGCCCTGCTTAATTGAAAGCAGATTACATAAATGGAATAATAAAGAATTCTAGATGGTGCCAGAATCGTTAGTGTTTTCATCCAACGTAGAGCACCTTACGCCAGATCGTCAGCTGCAGTAAATTAGCGCAGTGCACCTACATTAACAGCTGTATGACAACAAATGAGAAACTAAGGAGCTGAGCTTAGGAGCTATGACACAAGCCCAGAGTATTTTATTTTTTCTTTACTCTTTAATGGATACTTTTAATGAGGATATTGGTAAGCTTCTCTGCACAGATCCAGGATAAATAATCTCTTCATCTAAAAAGGATAAGCTTTTAAAAATTATTAATATTATTATTTAAATATTTAAATAATATGCAAATGTTCCAGCCCACGGGGTCTAACCTGTTGCTATAGTACATACTAGGTACATAGGATGGACTGAACTTTCTGGTGAATTTTAACACACTTATAGTATAGGATGACACATCCCTTCTAAGGCTGCTCCTTCCTCACTGCTCTTTGGGTTGGCTGGCTTCCCCACAAAAAAGTCACTGTTGCTGCACTGCTTCCTTAATTGCAGCACTTCTATGCATTCTTCATCTAGACTCAACATATGATTTGGCCCCTGTGCAATTGTTTTAAAGACTTTATTAATAAAGTTAGAGACAAACAGGTTGTATATTGGTTAATAAACTTTCTGTAAGTGTCTCAGTTTGCCTTTCGCTATTTGCAGTATAGGTTTGGGCTGGAGGACCCTTATACTCTTGGTAGTCTCAATTTGCATAAGGAAGTATCAATAAGAGCCACAGAAAAAGTATCTAAAGATCCTGAAAATCCTGGAGACGCTGAAAATGACTGGAAGACAGTGGTTTTCTGGAGGAATAACTGAAGGAGGACAGGCATGCAGCAGACAGTGAAAAATTGCTGGATGTTCAAGTGATGAAATAGCAGTAATTCACTGAAGGAGACACAGGCTACAATATCTATCCCACCTGATGTAAGCATGGCTCATGAGTATTAGGCCCATAGTACTGTATTTAAAAGCAGATTTCAAATAAAGAAAAGAACTGGAGTTTCTGCTCTTAACTCTTCAGAGGCCAGTAGTATCTTCTGCAGAAGATATGAATTTATTTTCCTACCTATGTTGTTACAACAATTCTAAAGCCATCATGCCACAAAACCACTTGGTAGCACTTGGACGTGGACAGAAGATGGGCATGATGACAAGCATTTTGTTAGTCTCTGCTTTATTTAGTATGTTCACCAATGATATGATAGAAGCCATTTCCAGGTTCACATCTGATAGGATAACACCTAAAAGGTTTTAAAGAACTGTTCTTCCATGTATCTGAAACAAGTATCTGAAATTTGTTGCAAAGTATCTGAACAAGATATGACTGTCACAGACAACTATGGCAAGAAATTGTTTTGAAAACAAATACCACACCAACCATGTTGAAATATTTATATTAATAGCCTACTTAAATTTGAACTGGGCTACAAATAACTTTTAAGAGCAAAAACTTAAATTTGTGTAACTAGGGAACACCCTAGATCAAAATTTCATGTAAAAAAAAAGCTAAAATAATTTCTGTTTTTCATCTCTTGAACTAGTTGCTGAATAATCAGGAAGGGTCAGTAGAGATCCAGTGTGAGAAGAAGGCAGTCTGGTGCTCTTTTCCTGCGATCCTGTTAGCAAATGCACTGTAGCCAAACTAAATCACATTACAAACAACAGTTTAATCAAACTGTGGCTGTTATCATAGGCACATTCAAGATACTGTAACTACTATTGTCAGTTCCCTAGGCAATCTTTTTTTCCTAAAATTCATTACATCACTCAGTTAAATAATCACATGATACAAAAAATACCTCATTTTCTACTAGTCAGAGATACTTAGGTTTTACTCCAGTAACAGGAAATGAGAATAGGAGAAAGGCATTGTTAAATCCAGGAGATGAATCAGCTTCAAGTTTCAAGTCCAGCCTTTTCACACTTCAGGTTCCCATAGTGCCTTTGGAGCAACTTAAAAGATTCAGCGTGGCGTTATCCAAGTTGCCAGAATTAGCCATCTTCAGGGCATCTGTGACCCCTATAACATGGTGGAAATTGCTACAAACGCTAATGCAATGGCCTCCATGGAAGTCTTCTTGCATTGAGCAACACTGACTCAGAAGCCACTGTCTGACTCAAGGATATTTAAAATGTGTTTGTGTGAACATTTTCTACTGCTGGATTTGCCTCTATGAATTAGTGTAAAAATACTTCTTCCTTTGTCATTATTGGACTAGTCTGAGCATAATTACTCCAATATGTACCACAGCTATACCCTATGCTGCATGATATTAGGTAGTACTAAAAAGAAGTGAGAGGTTGGAAACAAGATTCTGACAATTTTCCCTTCCAGTATAAACTCTTTCTTATAAATCTCCATCAGCCTCTGTAATGTTGATCTCTATATAGCTTCAGCTCATGTCACTTTATGAGCTTGCTGTGCTATTTTTTGGTGTTGTCTTCTTCCTTAATGGACTGTATTTTTCTGAAGACACACATTGAACAAATACAACGACCATTTTAAGTACACTTTTCTAAGCAAAAAATGAAGAACTGCTCTGTGGAAAGGTGAAGTAGTTCTTCAGATGCTGGCATCATGGACTGGAGGATCACACCACCAATTGTTCTTCTCTCAAAAATTAAGCTACTCATTTCCTCCACAGAACCTCCTAAATTGTAGCTTCTGTGTACACAGTATTTCTGAACCACTGAAAAGCATGCAGATCACAAAACCTCCAAAATCTTCCATGATAATAACTCAGACATTTGCATTTTCACATTGTTGCCTTTTTTTTTTTTTTTTTTTTTTTTTCCAATCTTTTTAAAATGCACATGATCTTTAGTTTGGCATGGTGATCATGATTCAGAAGGTTATATTTCTAGTATGGCCTTGGGCCAATCACAGATTTTCTTCATTTTAATGTTTCTTTTGTAAAGTTTGTTCAAACTGAATGTAGTAAAGTTGGTCCTTCAGAGGCTAAGAAAAAGAAAGCAGTCTGTGCTATTTGACAGTATGTTATCAAGCATAGCAGAAAAGTCTGTATTTATAAATAAACTAGCTATACACTACAAATGTTCTATTTGCATTCTGAGTTCCTTAAAGTTTCGGGGTTGTTTTGGGTTTCTCTTCTCACTAGAGGAAGTAGACAAAGAATTTTCACATGAAGTCTGGCAGCAGAGAAATGAAAGCATCCCACTGCAACAAATTTCATTTATTTTATAGGCTAGGCATAAAAAGATATTATAACAGGAAAGAGATGGTATCTAATGTACTGTGAAAAATGTTAGGAAGGACAGTTAAAAATTATTCAGCTCCCTTTTCTCTACATCTAAAGGGACTTCTGCTGTTTTAAAGGCATATGCTTTTCCAGCTACTTCTTTGAATGCATTTACAAGACTGAAAAGCAAGTATAAAAAAATATTGTGTCCAATTAAAATTATTTTTATATGAAAAATTTTTCAAAATTAGCAGCGTATGATCCATTTACAGGCTACACATTTCTAAAAAAGTTGTATGGTTTTCTAGTGCTCTAATAACAACAAGCCATCTACCATTTCACCTGGAAATGATAAATTTTGATTTCATCTTCCACTTTTTACAGCTACTAAAACGTAAGTTCCAAACATCACTTCAGTTCAGTAACTTCACAAGCTGTACCTGCTTGAGTGTCGATCCTTCTAGAGACATTTCAGGTGTCTAATTCTCTTAGCTGACAAACTTACAGTGTCAGCTGCAATTTTCATAAACTGGAAGCAACAAAAAACCTAATACCCTTCTTCAGTTTTTGATTACTGCAGCTGTTCTCAAAGCTGTAACAAAGTGAATCATTGAAGCAGCAAATCTACACAGAGACTGATGAGAGCTACTACAACAAAGAAATCTATATTAAATAAGTAGGTAGTGAATTTCAGCTAGCTTTGTAGGTCTTGGCTTATAATATATGGCATCAAGCATAGGGGCTCATGGTGATAAAGCATTAGAAAACTGCTTGGGAAAGGTGACTGGGTTGAATAAGAGTAAAAATACAGGGGTTTCTGGCAGAAGACCTGAAGGGAGTTGGTTAATATTCTTATCCCTTCTTCTCCCAGGCTTGATCAGTTTTTTAGAGGTGTGAGGTTTAAGAATTTGCATATTATGAGTTTTTACAACGTTGCAGATTCTTTTTTCTTCCTTACATGCCTGCAACTTCATATATATGATATCTTCTAGTTCTGCTCTCTTAAATATGTATTACACAAAAACACAAACACAGAGAACACATATTTTTATAATGTGTTCTCTATGATCATCCATAAAGATGCTCAAGGGTCACATAAGCTCTTGGGAAATGTCTGATGGCAACAATCTCCCAAGTCTGGAAGGGTGTCTTATTCATAATCTTGAAGAATCTGTCCTATGCCATTCCATGAATAAATATTTCAACAATTTACAAAGTAAGGTTAACAGAAGACCACTCCAAAGTATCTTTTAGCAGAGCTTAGAGTCCTGAAGTGATCCAAAACTAATTGTCTCATACCAATAAGTACTTAACTGTCTGGGGTACGGAACCAAACAGAAGGTACTTGCTTCATTACATATACAGGGCTTTTTTTTCTATGGCTGTTAGTGTCTCACCCTTACCTACACTCTTCAGTGTAAAATAATTCTTAATATTGTTTCTTTTAAGTTTTAAGGAAAAAAAAATCTTAATTTATAATAATACTTCCTCAATGAGTTCAGTGAAAAATTGAAATTACCTGGCTTGTCCTAGAGAAAACTCCGGTATTGCAATAAAGGGAAGTGGAAAATTTCACATTATTTAGTGTAGATAAACCCCACAGTATATTTCTGCTTACCTCAGATGTTTTACCAAATGGCTCCCTTTAGCATTAAAATAAATAATTCTCTTTAGTTAGTACTGCCAAACAGCAGAACAGTGAAACACACTCTTCCATGTTTTCCCTTATTACATTTCATATGTGTCTGGGAATGTTCCTACACAAGCTAGAGTGCTGCAATACACTGTACTTCTTTGTCTTTATTATTGGCAAATAGTTTGAAAATACTGAGCACTGAAGCCCCTGAGAGCAGGAGAATATCAATAGCCAGAGAAGAACAACCTGCATGTTTGCAATACAAAAGAGGGATATATTGATTTGTGGGGAGTTCACCAAAATTAATTGTGCCAGCCAATAAGAAGACACCATCAATTATTTGTTTAGCTTGAAAAACATCGGTGTTATGAAAAACAGACTTCTGCAAACAGAGTACAACAAAATGCACACACGGAAGAAAACTACACAGTCAAGCATAAATAACTGTGAAGTACTGCAGCTGTAGAATTGTTTAACATGATTTTATTTCAGTAAACCAGGATAAGATAGGAGGAAGAAAGGAAATTAATTAATCAACAGGGAATCTAGTAGTAGGTAAAAAAATGTGTTTATAGTAGAAGTTTATGTATAATACATGGCAAGATGAAAAAAACTGTATCAGAATAGCTAAATGATAATTGTTTTGACATTCCTCAAAATGAAAAGAAATTAAAAAGTTGATGATGACTGAACATAGTGAAGAGCAAATGGCTGAAAGAAGCAGGAGTGATTTCCTATGAAAGGAAGAAAGGAGAGAGCCTTTTTGGCCAAAATCTACCATACACACAGCCAAAAGAGGCACTAAAGGCACTTTCTGCCTTGGAGCAAATGGGGAAAGACAGAGATTACTTACGAGGAAATCATCCAGAGCCTACAAGCTGAGTTCCGGCTGTCTATGAAACAAGGACTGGATAAGAAAAAAACCCATGACATCATAAATGGGCTCCGGAAACCCTATGCAGATGCCAATAAAATAAAGACTGATGTCATAGACAGTCATCATATCCACTGCCAACTTTGGCGAGTGCTAGTACATACTGAATTACTGATCCCACCTTTATTGAAAGAGATGTCTGTGTCCTGATACCTGAAAAACAGCAAATTCTGTAAAGACAAGTTAAGCTGCAGTAACAAAAGATGGTTTCAGCCACTAGTTCAAAAGCTGATTTAAAAGAGAGATTGTTTAATCTAATTTATCTATGCTATATTGCTCTTAAAACAAATCCAAAACTACTTGCAATTAAGATACATAGGAAGCTAAAGAAACAGCTTGATATAGTTAATTTGTTCCTGGTTACTAATTTAGCTGAGCTTCATATATTAAGTTTTAGATTCCTTGTCCATAGCAGTACAATTCAAGTGCATCCATCTGTTTAATAATACCATACCTCAGCAGAAGCCTTGGATTTGGTGTGCCTTCTAAAGACAAAATTAAGGAATTTGATTTTCAAGCAGCTCAGTAGCAGCCCATCAACAGGAAATTAAGTTTCATAAAACTTACTCCTTTACAAAGTTATCCCTAAAAGTGGAAAGTGTCCAATTTCTATCATTGTATTTTCATTTTTTTGACCTTCTGGATAGTTCTGCAAAAGAAAATGTAATCCAGTTAAATATTCTGTGGCATAAAGATGTATTCATTTAAAAGAAGACAAAACCACTCTATTACCTTATGTTATACTGCAACCAATGACAAAGGCAGAAAGATATAAAATATAAATTTAACATTTTAAAAAATAATTATTTTAATCATATAACTTTCATGCAAAAATCACAAAAGCTACTTTAACTGAGCTTTCTCCTTTGCAGAATTACCTTGACGAGAAATCCAATCATATTTTAAAACACCTGTTTCAGAAAAATCAAAAGGATTTGCAGTTCTTGAAATACCTCTGGTAAGTGAAAATACATATCAACTTTCCATTGACAAATGAAGTGCCTTAGAAGATAAAATGGGGTACTGACAAACTTAGAGAAATCAAACTGTAACATAGTTTCATATTTTGCAAAAGGGTATGTCTGTATTTTAGTCACTCAAATCAGGTATAGATGTAACTGTAAATCTGTGAAATAAAAATGTAACACTAATACCCACACATAACTACAATAAATTTCAAAATACTCCATTGTTTTCTTTAATAAAACCATTACTAATGGCAGTAAACAAATGTGTAGTCCTCCAGCACATAAAAAATGGATCACATGATCTTACATCTTATGAGAAAGCCATATGCCTTGACGGATCTTTCTATTCTGTAATACAGCATGGGTATTGTAATATAGTTCCTTTCCACACAGCTATATCTCGCTATATGTCTCTGCAGGCACCTTTTTTGTGGAAGATATAGATGAGGAGAAAATGATAAACCTGTGAATAGGTTTGGAAAAAATCATTCCTTATTAGGAAAAATAAGCTGGAACAGAAGTGAGAGGAGGTATCAAATTAACAGGCATGAAAACTGACAAAAGCAAGAGGACACAAGAGACGATCTGAACGCACAGAATAATTGACCAAGGGGGTAGAATCAAAGAATAATTTAGGTTGGAAAAGACCTTAAAATCATCAAGTCCAACCACTAAGTTGGCACTGCCAAGTCCACCACTAAACCATAGCCCTAAGTACCACATCTACACCTCTTTTAAAAACCTTCAGGGATGGTGAGTCAACCACTTCCCTCGGCAGCCTGTTCCAGTACTTGACAAACCTTTTGGTGAATAAATTTTTCCTAATATCCAATCTAAACCAACCCAGCACAGCTTGAGGCCATTTCATCAAGGCAGTCAAAACACTTGCTAACACCCAAGGCTACCCCACCACCTCTCCTTCCTTGCCTATCCCTTCTGAAGAGTTTATAGCCCTCCTTTGCAGCACTCCAGTTTTGCGAGTCATCTCACCATATTTCCATGATGGCAACTGTCACAGTTTTCCTGCTGCACAACGGCTTCCAGCTCCTCCTGTTTGTTGCCCATGCTGCGTGCATTGGTGTAGATGCACTTCAGTTGGGCTATTGATCCTACCACCTTTTGGGGGAAGAAGCCCTAATTCCTGACCATTCTTAGGTGCTCCTGTGGTTTCTAAGACATCAATCACCCTTGTGTCTTTGCTGCTGCATGGATCTCCATCCCCTACCTCCACCAAGATGGCAGACCAAAGGGCCTCACTAGCACACTACCCCTCAAACACTGGTGTGCTGCCCCCAGGTTTGTCTCTAGTGAGCCGGGTTTTATCCCTTTCTCCCTTCAGATCTAGTTTAAAGTTCTATCAATGAGCCCTGCTAACTCCTGCGCAAAGATCCTTTCCTGCTTTGAGAGAGCTGTACCCCCTCCATTGCCAGCAGGCCTGGTGGGGTGTAAACTGACCCATGATCAAAAAATGCAAAATTCTGCCGGTGACACCAGGCTCAGAGCCACGTATGGAGCTGGTGGCTCTTCCAGTTTCTTCCCTCATCATTCCCTGCAACTGAGATAGAGAACACTACTTGTCCTCCTGATCCCTTAACCAGTCATCCCAAGGCCCTGAAGTCTCTCATGATTGCTTTCAGATTTCTTGTTGCAACTTCATTGCTGACTACCTGAAAAATCAATAATGGATAATAACCTGAAGGGCTGTATGAAGTGTGGTGAAAATTTATTAAATTAATTGCTGCTTATGAAGAAGTATTTGTCTTTAATTAGGAATCATTTAACTTGGACAGTGAGTTCAGGGAGCTCAAGGACAACTTTAATGAGCTGGTGGGTTTTTTTCCTAAGCCCCCTGAACAAGCAAGATATGAGCAGGACCATCAAGACAATAAATACTGTGTGCAACTATGTCATAACGGTAACTCCACCAAGCTCAGGCACCTGGCCAAGCACCCTGGCGTGTGTGAACCTTACAAATCATGAGATAGTGCAAGCCTGCACTTAGCCAGAACTTTAAACTTTACATACACTAGATGCATAAACTATTTTTGTTTTTCACTGAGTATAAAGGCGGGCAAGCTCTGGGACTGGGCCAGAAGCCTCACGTATGAGTGGACTCGCCACGCAGGAATTTTCCCAGTTACTGACAGACTCCTGGCACCGGCTGCAACAGGGCTTCCCAGCCAAAGTGTGGGCCTGGATGATGTTAAAGGTGGGAATTGGTGATGTATCATTTTCTTAGTCTCTGTAATGCTTTGCGGTAATGATTTGATGCCTCGTTCCTACTGCTCTTTTATCATATTGTGCATAATAACTAGTACTGTTTCCTTTTAACATATTGCATGCTATTTTCCTTTACTATATTGTAATATAATAAACTGCATTTATTCTTATATTTGATTTGGAATTCATTTTTGCTTGGCATCCAGTCAGTCAGCAAAACACTAGGGTAGGAAGCTTTATCTTCACATTTTTACCCCAGGCCCCAGGGAGGCAGCAGACTTCCCCAAGAAGTGGGTCTGGTTTGCATATTGGACCTTCTGTTCCCTTCAGAAGAGAGCCTCCTATGACAAGGATCCACCTTTTTTTTTCTTCATGGAAGCAGTTTTGATGCAGGGCATAGGCCAACTTAACCTCGGCCACACCTCCATGCTAAATGAAACATCATCCTCGTTATTGTTCGGTTCCACTTGCCGAGCCTCAGACCTAGGATGCCCGGGCACCCGGGGAGGCAGGGTAGTCACAGAGGGGATGCACATGCTGCGCCAGGCAGGAGCTTGTCCCCATTGCCCCTGTCCCTTAAGTCACTGTGTTCAGCCAAGCGGAGAGAGGACAGGGAGTCCTCCTTACCATGTGTCCTGTCTGCCTGTTGGGTCTGTCCCACATAAGGTAGGGTAATACAGAGCTAGAACATAAGAAATGTGTCAGACCTATGGTGCATCCGACCCTGTAATTTGCCAGCACTAGTGGCAACAGAAGAGATCTGCTCAAAATATTTGAGGGTGACTAACTAAACATGTTCAAGGAAAAAACAAAAGAAAAAAAGCTAAAATAACCTCATATTCTAAGGGGGGTGGGGGATCTGAAAACATTTTGTAGCTGCTTTTTATATTTTAATAATTCTGTATCTTCCCAGCTAAGCAGTAAACACAATTGTAAAACTATTGTAAATAGCCTCTCTTCTTACAGCTGCAGTACTGCTATTCCTATATCCCATACTCTCTTCTGTGATCAGACACGAGTTCCACCATATCTGTAATGTCATCATTGAAAAACAAGATTCTACTTTAGAAATCAGCCCTACAACTACATCTTTCAAGGTCAGCTCATTCTATTTTATTTGATTTTCAATCCAAATAATCTAACTACTTTTGAAACTGAACCATAGCACATCCAAAATGATCTAAGTAGTGATGGAATTGCAGTGATTAGTTCCCAGTTTGGAGGACTAGAAATCTTAATTGCCTACATTAGGGAAAAAAAAATATTCTTGCTTGTCTTTCTCTAAGCTTCACTCTAACAACTCCCAATCGCACCTGACCACACATAGAACTGTAATCATGGCTTTGTTCTGAACCAACCACATTGTCAGGGTATTGTAATAAATGTATAATGATCTTCCATGAAATGAGAGTAAGTATAATTTCACGTGAAGAATCACGTTCAAGGGAGAAATAAGTGTGTCAGTGATTACTTTTTTTCTTTAGAAATGAGCATTTTATGTCATTTAATATGATAGACAATAGATATGGGTCATACACAAAAAGACAGGAATATGTTCTACCTATGTGCCTATTTAAAAGTGTGTAAAAGGTTATGCTTGGCAAGATGAACAACTGCCTACTGGTTGTTAAAGCACTGAGAACCAACATGCCTTTTTTCCTCACTCAACAGTGTATCTGATAAGCCTGCATGTTTCTAAATTAAGGGTAAACTTTCCTTCTTCACATAAAAAATATCTACCATTTAATTAAACACATTTGAGCCTGATAACAATTTTTTTGTATACTGGTTGACACAATAAATATTTCATAATGATGTACTTTAACTTTTATACATAGATATGGGTAAATTTCAATTTTAGAAAAGTAAGGAAAACCACATATTTTACATTCTCTGTGAGTGAAAAGTGTCAGAGATTTCAGCGACAGAGAATTTTGATTCTTCTGCTTCTGCTAAGGACAGTCCTGTATGTATAACCTGCACTTTGGTTTTATTTTCACAGAACCACCGAATAGTTGCAAGGGGCCTATGGAGACTGTATAGCCCAACACCCCTGCTCAGAGCAGGGTCGGCTACAGCAGGTTGCTTGGGGTTTTTTACCTGTCTCCAAGGCTGGAGTCTCCTCAGCTTTTCCGGGAAACCCATTCCAGCATTCAAACACCCTCACAGGAAAAAAAAAAAAAGGGGGGGTGGGGTGGGGTGTCATATTCAGACAGAATTTCCTGTGTTGCAATTTGTGCCCTTTATATGTTGTTGCTCTATGCCCAGACATCACTGGGAAGAGTCTATTAATGAGAAAAACAAGGAAGAATTTTCTCAGTGGGAACAAGGAGATACAAAGTACCTTTCTCAGAATTGGAATGAAAAGGTAAGCTTTGTAGAGAATGAGAATAAAACAACACTGATAAACTAAATCAGCCCAAGAACAGAGCAGAGCTTAACTACTCTGCTTCTCGGTCTTTTGCTTTGTCTACCCCTTGCAAGGCCACAGCTGCAGCCTTGTCACTAATTCTGGGCACCATACTTCAAGAAAATTCTTATCAGTTGCAACAGAGCAAGAAGAAAGAAAAAAAAGAGTGATGAGAGGTCTATTAGCTAGCCCTCCCAGGAACAACGGAATGACCTAGGTTATTTAGCCTGAGGCAGAGAAGACTACAGCCAAAAGAGCCAAATGCAAGATGATATTCACGATATACACAATGCATAAATACCTATTTTTTCCCTAAAGAGAGTTGTTCTTCATGCCTGTGGCAGACAGAACTAGGGATTACACTTTTGCATTGCAGGAAGGAGTACTTAGAATAGATATTAGGAAAAAAACGTATCTTCTGGAAAGGTAGTGGAGCACTGCATTAGATGGCTCTAGAAAGTATCAGTCTCCATAAATGGAAACATACGGAAATACATATTAGGAGCAACATAAATATGGATCCCTGCTGCTCACAGGCTAAATAACCTCTCAAAATTCATGCAATCCTATGAGCCCATAATATTAAATTGCATAAACAGGCACTTATTAATTATACATGCATTTAAATAAAGTTAATCTGTACTGATTTAAAAATAAATTACAAAACATCAACTTATCTCTTGAAAAAAATGAAATTAAACACACTGTTTAACCAGAGGAAGAACTGAACCGAATATGGATCTATATGAGTAAGAACCAAAATGGAATAAAATTCTAGAATTATATCAGTTTTTTATTAAGAGTTGAACTAGAATTAAATTACTCCCTGAGGAAGAGAATAACTGGAATCCATTATTTGTTAAAGAATTAAAGCAACACTGCTGTGTTGCTGGTGCTGACCCAGTATTTTGGGCTTCCATAATCTATTTCTTTCTAGATCTATGATTTATGATATCTGATGACTGACCTTTAAATTTCTGCCCTAACAAGCAGGTTTATTTGCATGCCTTGATAATAAAAAAAGGCCTTCAGGCCCATAAGTATTAACTTCTTAAGCATACCACACTGTCTCACATATAAACTCCTAGAAATTGTCACAAGCAACACTATTGGAAGTCTAACTAATTTCTAGTCTTCTAAAACAAATCTAATTTATACTGCCTAATGTGCCTTATTTTGCTACCTAACAACTATTTCTAAAGGCAGTAGAAAACTACCCTTCTAAATCAAACTGGCTTTTGAAATTCAATGCAGCAAAGAAAAACATAGTAGTATTTTTTCCTAACATGACCATGAAACAAGCATTCCTTTTAATTTTAAGTTTTTCAAACACCACACATATCAATTCTCTTTCTAATTAGAAAACATAAAGGTCAAATTTTCTCTTGTTATCTATTAAGAAATGTGACATTAAAGTTAATGAAAGCATTTATTTAGACAATTCTTTATATAGAGGCTGGGCTTCTTCAAGATCGATACTACATATGTTGGGTCTGGGGTATGGTGGCTTGAAATCCCTGTGGATACAAAAACAAATGCATACACATGTGAACATTTACCAGAACAGAATATGACTCTGTTTTCTATTTAGAGATACCAAATTGTGTCAATGTCACATCAGAAGGTGAAGACACTCTTTTGATTAGATGTATTTCTCTAAATTATTCTAAAAGTCTATATTTATGTCAGTTACTGGGGTAGAAGCATGTCTGAGAGAAAACTTAGTTGTATCATTGTTATTCCCAAGTCTTCACTTCTGCTGTTAATTTAAAAAGGAAGGAAATTAGGCTTAAAGCAATGGATAACGCAAAGTCATATAGAGAGATGAAATCTCCAAGAGCACCGTAGCAGGTAGGGGGAACTTATCTGCTATTATCATGATTGATAACCTTTTAAAATGAAGATTTACTCAAAAATACCAAAACCAAAGGCACCATTTTAGCTAGAATAGCAGGGTTTGAGCTAGCAGCTGCAACAGACTACCATCTATGTCAATAAAACACAAAAAGGAATGTAAAAACCCTACTGATTATTAAGTTAAATGATTCTACAGGCAGTGGCCTACTTCCCCTTGTTTAGCAATACTGATTAGGTAGCCGGTGGGTAACAGAGATCTAACAGTGGGGAGAAGAACCTTCACTTCTCTCTGTGTACACCTCCATCAGGAGGAGACTGAATTACACTTCTACAACTAGACTCACCACTTCAGTCCAAAAAAACCCCAAACTGCAGCAATGTGTCTGACAGTGTTACCCTTACGGTATCAACTATCTTTTTGAAATTTATCCTTTTTCTTTATTAAAAATGTACATTTAAGAAATAAAAATTATAAAGATGCAAGAAGATGTTAAATCCACTGAAGCATAATAAATAAAATATGTACGAGCACTAGTACTATGGATAATAAGCCAATGCCACTTGACACAACTGTTCAAGTACTTGAAATTATAACAACTGATTTCACTTAGTTTAACATTGGCAAACCCCCATGCTTTTCCTTAGTTCCATAAAAGGCTGAAGCATTTTGGTGAAATGAAAGCAAACCTATAATAGGAACAAAAGAAAGCAAAGAAACAAGTGATAATTTTCCCAAGATGCTGACCTACCTATAGAACCTTGAGCAAACTGGAACAATTGGAACACATTCACCATCCTGGTTTCAATATAGCAGCAAATTGTTAGAAAGCTCACTAAGTGAGGTTATCAAAACCATCAAAAGATGCACATACACTCCGTATTTAATGTGTCAGATTAAGACTATTTGGAAGAATGTGTGCTAAGAAATGAATTACTATTCTTTCTAACTGAATGAATGGGTTATGGAAATGGAAAGAAAGATAACTAGCACTTTTCACTACACTTGACCAAAGAAAGACTGCACTAGGAGAAAAAGTTTTCAGATATTTAGGTCTGTAAGACACTAAATACCAGAAACAGGTAACAGTCTCGTAAACATGTGCATTCTAGATGTGACAGTGACATACAAAAAAACACCTAAAAGGGAACTGGCAAGGTAAAATGACTTTACTTTCAGACTCCCACAAGTTCAGACAAACAGGTAGTACATGCTTTATTCAAGCAGGACCTTTGAAAAAGAAACTGTTGGTCTCATCACTCAAAAAGTGCATTCCTGAAAAGTTTAAAGTTACTTAAAAAATTATTACAGAGTTTACAGGAAAAAAAAGAGGCTCTTCCAATGACTAATTAAAATGACAGAGGCATTCATCTGACTCATTGGTTAGTCACAGTACTCTAAGCAGTAAAAATAGTGTCTCATTAGTCTTTTAAACATTTATTCCTTATTCTACATGAAATTGATACTTAATCACTTTCCTAGTGTACAGCAGGCACTTATTACACAGGGAAAACTTGGAGAATGAAAAGTTTATAAAATCTCTGTCAATCTCTCCTACATGTTAGGAATGATTCATTATAATGGGCCACGAGCGGCAGGGTGACTCTGAATGGAAGCCTGTAATTAACTTTGCTTCATGTTTTATTGATAGCATTTTCTGTTTTCTGAGATCTATTCATACATCCTGAGTAATGTGCAAGCCTATGGATCATGCTGTGCTTAGATACCCTAGCACCAGGGGATATATGCAAAACTAAATAGATTAGATGGAAAACGTACCACATCCCTTGTGATCTGTATACACATTTAGATTCTCCCTTTTCTGTCACCTGTTTGATGTTGTTTCTGTCTCAAAGCACACTTAATATTTAGTATGAAACATGGAGGTCAAAGTTCTTTTTTACAGTGTTGGGCCAATATTTACTTATATCAGTCATGGGCATGCTAATAGAGAACAGGAAAAAGAACATAGTCTCCTTTAAAAACAAACATATCTGTACTTTGACATGCTATAAATCTTACACCTCAGAGCAAATCTGGAGTTGCAGACTATTTGCAGTTACAAACTTGAGGAGAGATGCCTTCTGTTATCCTGGAAGCAAATCACCCACAAATTGGGAAAAAATCTGTTGGGGTTTTGTACAAAGGGTAATTTGGCAATGCTAAAAACAAATCTACAAAATCCTTAAAAGACCATGGATTATTTAGGAACAGACAATGGGAAAGGCATTTGAAATCCCTCCTGTAAATTATGTTCTACTTCATGTAAACAATATAAGCAGAAGCTCACAGACCAGAATCTTCCTTCAAACAGTTTTGACCCTAGTCTTCACATCGGGTATCACATTCCTGATCAATTAAGTTTTGAGTTTTATATTTAGAAGGAAACAATGTCAGTAGGAATACATATTAGAAAACCCTCTTATCACATGATTCAGACAGTGGGAAATTAAAAAAGTGACTTAAATCTCCTCCTATCTGCAAATACATGTTCTTTTGAAAATTTGGAAACTCTAGTTCTAGCTGTGGCTATTTTTTCCCATTTGAAAGATTTTGCTATGATTTTTTGACTAATTTTTAAATAATCATAATAGCTGTTGCTCTGAATTTCTACTTCCCAACTCTGCTCATTTTTTTCTACAACACATATGTACCACACTTTGAATGAGATAGAATCCCTGGCTTCATTGAAAAAATTGCTTTTTTTTTTCTTTCTTTTCTGAGCTCCTACGGTATATCCATTTCATGTTTCTAAATCTCAATAGCTTCCTTAACTTTAAAGCCTCAGTCTGAGGAGGTCCCTCTAGTTTAAGGAATGAAGCAAATATTAATGGAAAAAAGCCCCACAGTACAATCACATAATTGACCCTATCTGAGCTCTTGTTATGTTAACAAATTATTTTGATGGTAAAACTGTGAATCTACATATAGGACTTCTGAGGGAAACGCATCAATGAGGAATTACTGAAGTAAGTCAGGCTGCATTGTAGACAAGAAAGAGAGAAATTAGAAATGCAGAAGCACAAATATATCTGAATTTCCGAACTATTGAGTGGTCAAGTTAGCAAGCTATGCTATGCCTTCAACACTACTTTTCTGCCTGTGCACTTACTCAAATTCAAATTTGAACAATGATGTAAGAAGAGGAAGCAAACTGACAGCTCTGTGTCATAGACAAATCTGAAATTGTGGCTATATGGATGATTTTCTTAATTAAAACCAAACTGAGAAAATAAGTATTGGGTAATGGGAAGCCTTTTTATCAGAAACACAGGTTATATTTTGGTTTCACTGATAAATCTGGAATATGAAAGTGTAGGCTGAAACACAATTCTGTATATAGGCAGTCACAGGCATTCAAAAAAGCATGACTCATACTTTAAAAACTCATAGACCGGTTTAATAATCATGACATTTCCAGGAAATTTTACATGTTGTCCCCTTGTCTTCTTGTTCTTCAGTTTTAATAGCACATTTAACTCATATTTCTGATCATTCTTCTCCCAGTATGACAGCTAGATTCTCATACAAACTCTTGATTCTATGAGTTAAGGGTTTGTGACAATTTGCTGAAAAATATTACCTTGCAATTAAATCTCAAGACGGAAGGCATTGCTGCAGTGTGATGCTGGTTCCGAATATTTTTTCTTGATATAGTACAATCACTAGAGAATTTTTGCTCTAGTCTTTTCAATAAACACTTCCCTAGTTTGAAAATCTAAGCTGTTTACAGTAACTTTTTGATAGCTATCTAACAATAGCTCATCTTTTCAAGCAATTTAAAAGTCACACAGGCATATATGTCACTTGTAGTACAATCACCTGCTGCGAGTTATAAAGCACTGAAATTTTCCACAGTGAAGGCCTAGTCTAGTTTTACTAACCTATCAACTTCATGTAGTGACTCAATAAGTCATAGTAAAAGTTAGTGCTAGCCTGGTGGAGTAGGTGCAGGTTTGTAAACCAAGAAATTCTGCATCCAAAATTCTGCCTGTACCATAACTTTGACCTACACCTTTAAAATTACTTTAAAACAAAACAAAACAACCCTCCAAAACTTAGTATATACGTATTTATTTGTTTTTAAATACTTTTGTATTTAAGGAGAGTTACAGCTAATGAGTAAATACTTTTCTCACATAGGCAATGTTAAACCAGATGCTAACACATAACTAACTCTCATTGGCTTGGGCAGATCTTAGGATTCCAAGACTCCTGCAGATGTACACGTCTACAAAGAGGTGATAAAACAGGACTTTTTCCTGTGAGGTTCTACTCTTGGTATCTCTTTCTTACATGAAGAAAAGTGCTTATATAAAAACTGAGTGTATAGAGGGAAAACAGTTACTTGAATTGATCTCTCATGTGCATCCTTTAAAATGCAAATAATCCTTTAAAATATACTTTATCCAGCTTTTTCAGTCTTCTGATAACCTTTCTGGAATGCCTTGAAAGCAGTCAGTCTTGCAGCTTTTCTATCCCTTCTCCAGCTCACAGCCTTTCTCTCTTCTATATATAAGAAATGAGGGAGATGCTATAATCCACTCCAGTGCTACTCGGTTGATGCATTTACCAATTACTGTATGAACCATCTTTTGAGAGCAATATTTAAGTACTGCATATATTTAGATGATATCATGAGATCCCAGCCAAGTCTCAAATATTTTTTAAAATTACCTAGATAACTTTCTTTTCTTCTTCATTATTAGCCCACTCCTTCTGAAAAGCATGGTCTGTAAATTAAAAGAAATGCGATGGATGAAATGTTATTTTTTGCCACCATCAGCAAAAAGGTTTTCCTCTATGAGGCTGTGTCAAATAAAAAAGCGTAGTAGGCCACTAATGGCTGTGACCTGTGGCAGCCTTGTTGTACTGTGTAACTGAATTATTTACTTTTCTAAATCTCCAAGTGTGCCACTGAGAATGCTAGGTCAGCATATATAGTAAACAAATCACCAATCACCCAACAACTGCTATACTGTCTGCCTCCACAGTGAAAGATCTCTTCCCTAGCTTGAACTTTTGGACCTTGAATTTGACCCTGTTTGAGCTCTTGTTATGTTAACAAATTATTTTGATGGTAAAACTGTGAATCTACATATAGGACTGCTGAGGGAAAGGCATCAATGAGGAATTACTTAGAGTAAGTCAGGCTGCTTGACCCAAGCATGCCAGATCTCTAAATTTATTTCCTTCTCACTGTTCTGTATTGTCACTGCAGCTTTAATTTCTCCCTTCTCCTCCATGAAGCCATTTATACTGATTGCATCAGTGCCCTTGGCAATTTATTCCATATTTCTAGTATTCTTTGATGAAATAGCTCTGCTGGAATTCCTGTTTACTTCTAATTTCAGTTGATTTCCACTGTTTTTTCAAACAGCAGGTTACAGTTAATTAAAATAAATCTGAAAACAGATACATTTAATACAGGAAATGCTTGTAAATGGATATTTTCTTTTAGCAATGTTTTGAAACTCTATGTTATTAATAAAGTTGCACAAATGATTACCCTAAATCTCATATTCAAGTAATTACAAAAATAAAATCAACATCTGTTATTACAAATGCATAATGCCAAGTCATAATGTGCAGGTTAGGGGTTAACACAAACAAATTGGACACGGTACATAAACACAAAATAAATTATTGTATGGTAGTGTAATTACATTCCAACCATTATGTTAATTATAATTTATATCAATTCAATAATTAAAGAAAACAAGCTCTTCTTTGGGTTTTGTATTCAGATTCTTCTGCATACTAGATTATTCTATGCCAGCTAGGGTGGCACTGGACCATAAATCTGTCAGCAGTGCATGGTGGCATTATTTTTAATATGTAAGACTATATGATAGATTTGAAATAAATATTTAGTTAATTAAATTGGGTCAAAAGTATAAAGATAGAGTTAAAGAGGGCATAGAAAATCCAATTGTAGACTGTCCAAATAATTAAATTAAATATTTTTTACCTTACAGATACTGACCTAAAGTGTTACTATAAAATGTATTTATTGCAAAATCAGATCAGAAAATCAGAAAAAACAGAAAATCCAATCATATAAGCATATGGCTGAAAAGAATTTATAGAGATATTTATGCATTTCCTTATAGTAAAATACAATCTTAGCTACAAGTCATATATACAAAGTGAGAGATTTTTAAGAGTAGTTTAGATACCAACATAGATGCATAAATACTGTGACATGTGCCAATAGTGAGTATGAAGATGCTTTACCAGGACATCACATGAGTAGTCTTCTCTACTCTCACAGTTAGCAGGTTAATCCTAATATGTGACCCATCTTCATTCTGCAGATTAAGTTAATTACCCTTTGTTTTCTGTAAGAATGGAAGCACTATCCATGTCGTCATCACAATCCTCTTTTCACTAGGATGGTAAAGAGATAAGATAGGCAAAGTTTGTTTGGAGATGCAATCTCTTTTAAAAAAAAGACACAGTGGGAAAAAAACAACCAACAGACTTTGCATCCCTATGTTTCTTTATCAGCTCTGAGGAGATGCAGAAATATCTAGACCTAGTAAGGAACAGACAGACATGTTCTTGTTGCTTCTTTCAGAAATTTCTACTTTACCTAGAACTCTCTTTAAATGTGGTAGCAAAACTTTTCAGAGTACTTTGATGCAGTCACATCAAAACTGAGGAAAGCTGAATAAACAGGAATTATCTACCATATCTTTGCATTTGTCTCTATTATTAGCATGTTCTGACTCAGCATTTGCAACACCAGTACACTGGCAACTTACACTTAGTTTAATTTCAGTATTTCCCTCTGTAATGTTTCCATATACTCAAATACTCACTCAAGGTTTTACTTCTAATGTCTTATCTGGAACCCTGAACTCATCTTCACTGTCATATTTTCCAAATAACCTAAGTCACTCAGAGCTGCGATCTTATTCTTCAACATGCTTTCAGGTTCTCCCAGCTTCCTAACATGCACAGATTTTAGAAGTGTACAGGAATGTGCACTGTATCTTTCATAGCTGTAGTTAAAAATGTTGGCCAGAATGAAAGCAACATCATGGACCTACCTGATGCAATCACTTTCAACTATATAAAGCTGAGGTTTTTAATTGTATATTTTACGGTGCTTTCATCTCTATCTGCAATTCCTAACAAGATCTTGTAAGCAGTCCATTCAATACCTAGAGCATTTTGTTGTTGTTATTGTTCTTCTGTTTGTTTGTTTCCCCAGTGTTTTCCATTAAATCGTGAGAACAGTGTTTAGTAAACTATGAAATGTTTTTCTTGGATGTTAAAGCTCCACAGAGCAAAAAAAATTTGTCTGTCCCTGATACAAGCTACCAGTGGCCAATGTGGGATTCATATACAAGATACCTCTGATTCTCAGACTCCTTTTCTGTGGACCCCTCCATTAAGGGCCACAGACAAGTGACCCTGGGCAGAGGTTAAGCTAACTGAATAGGTCAGAAGACACCACTGGACATGACATAAATAATTGCTGAATATAACAAAGAACAAAGCAAGAAGTTGGCAAAAGTTGCAGATAGAGCCATGAGGAATCTAGTTGCATAAATGGTTAAGGACAGGGGTGTGGGGGTGTGGGGGTGTGGGTGTTGTGTGTGAATTTCACAGGTAACTCAAGGGCAGTAATGGCGACGTTTCAGGGTGTGGAGTCTTGCACGGCCAGAATTACCTAGGTAGCCTTACCCCTGAGGAAACACAATATATTCCTGTGGTACTCAGCTGCAAATAAATTTAAACTGGAGTTTCTGCTGACAAAAAGAAAAGGGCTTTTACCTCAGTGATGCCATCAACTTCAGTCATCTTCATATCACAGTAATCAGGGGAGGTATAGAGGGCTGAATGACAGTACTCACTTTGCTGTAGAGAAATGGTCATTTAAGACTGTAGCAAAGCTGAACACATGGTCAAAACTGAAGTGCTTAGGGGTTGTCATTGCTCAAAATCTGACAAAGTTTTCCTTCGATGGCTCCAGCAGTACTTCCCCTGTGTCATTTGAACGTCCTGTGCAGGCTGAGCAAGACACGTTCTCCCATGGAAGTGCGATCTCATCAGTGATGACTGAAGTGCAGTGCGGGAAACTGACCTTCTGCTTCCAGCGCTCCTCAGACAGTGCTGATGGAGCTGGAGCACACAGAGGACAAACACCTGAGCTCATTCTCTACACATGATGTATTTCACCTTGATTGTATTCCAATAGTGCAGTGATGCACATTAAGGGATTTTTCAACTTTATGGCAAAACTCTACAGCAGCATGGAACGTTATGCTACTTACCTGCCTGCTACAGCAGGCTGTACAAATAAGCAAAGGAATGCTCTTAGATTTAATCTTATTTTAATTATTCATAGGCTATTTGACTTAATTATTAAGACTGCAACAAGCATAAAAATGTTAAATTTCGCAAGTACTCAACAATTATTTTGTATATAGGTAACTAACTTGTAGACTGCAGCTTTTTTATTTGTTTGTGGGGTTTTTTTTATCAGGGAAAAACTCTTCATGTACTCCTGGAGGAAGAGGATCAGGTCAGGGAATATTTAAGCAAACTGGACACAGGTAAGTCCATGGGCTCTGGTGGGATGCACGCATGAGTGCTGATGAGCTGGCAGATATCACTGCAAGGCCACTCTTGATAATCTTTGATCAATCATGGCAAATGGGAGAAATGCCTGAAGACCAGAGGAAAGCGAATGTTACTCCTATCTTCAAGAAGAAGGATACAGAGAACTACAGGCCAGTCAGCCTCACCTTGATCCCTGGGAAGATGATGGAACAGCTAATTCTGGAAACTGTTTCTAGGCATGTGAAAGACAAGAAAGTCATCAGGAGTAGTCAGCATAGCCTGATCATAGCTTGACACTTGAGAAACTTCTGTGATTAAATGACTGGCCTGGTAGATGAGGGAAGGGCAGTGGATGTTATCTACCTGGACTTCAGTAAGGCCTTTGACAGTCTTCCGTAAGATCCTCATAGACAAGTTATCGATGTATACACTGGATGAGGAAACAGTGAAGTGGACTGAAAAGCGGCTGAATGGCTGGGCCCAGAGGGTGGTGGTCAGTGAAACAAAGTCTAGCTGGAGGCCAGTGACTAGTGGTGTACCCCAGGGGTCAACAGTGGATCAAATCCTGTTTACATAAATCGGTTACTGAAAAAAATATCTGAATTATTCATTAGTAACTCAGATCCATGTCCTGCAGCAATAAAATACTGAAATTGTATTTACAACATTTGGTGCATAGTAAGAACTTTCCCAAATAATTTTTGCACCTTTGTAAGAAAGATAACCTTGTTTGCCTAAACCACTAACATATTTCTTTATATAACTCCACAGCTTTTCTATCAAATGAAGGATATAATTGCGCCATCAACAAACAACTTTAATCTGATTCAATCACTAGAGAATCCAAAAAAGAATCAAGATTCTTGATGTTATTCAGATATCAAATAATGTACACTATGAAACATCTACATAAAGTAGGTGTCTTTATGTTGCTTCTTTTCTGAATTTGGGTCACTGGGTATGTGTCCCTGTTTGCATTTTCTTTGAATTTTTTTTCTTTCCCAGATTCTCAAGTGTCTTGACAGTCTACATTTTATTTTTTTTTTTTAATTACTTGCACCAAAAGTAAGGATCTTCATTCATTTACCCAGCAAAGGTGTCTGTAGCACTATTTTCCTGCTACTGATGTATCCTGGTATACTACTTGTCCTCTACTAATAGTCCAGAACAACTCTGGTCTTCCATACATCTGCTATTATATACCAGTCCTATATCAGACTCAAATATTGCAATGCATCTCCAACAGTACAAGCTGCCTATATTTAGCCCACTGAATCAAGTCCAAAGCCTAACTTCTTTTTTTTTGCTGAATTATTTAATTCTTACTTTTCAACAGACTGGACCCTATGTTTAAGTTTCAATGGCAAAAAAACCCTTAGTATTTCTATTTGAGGATGTTTCATCACCAATTTCAGTTCTAATTTCAATATATTTCCTAAGCAGAATGCAAGCTAGCCTCCAGAAAATTAAGCCTCTTTGTCAATAACTTTGCATCACAATTCAAGATTGCACTTCAACAAAAGCAGATGAAAGAAGTGGCATTCAATTTCTTCATTAAGAACACATTTTTTTTTTAGTTTGCTCAGCTGAGTGCAGTTGTAGTACAGTTTTACTGTTTTTCTCTTGTCTGTTAGTACCAAAAGCTTAGGAGAAATGCTATCAATCTTCTGCATGGTCTTTTGCAAAACACTCACCACTTTGTGGTGACATGGAGAATATTGATATTGTCTGGGCTTATATCAAACCCTTTTAAAGTTAAGGAATCTAGAATATATGAAAACATATTCTCTTAACCATCTCATATTTCAGTTGAATCTCATAATTCAGGTGAATTAAAGTATCTTGTCACTGCCAATAATGATGACATTAGACAAATCAAACCAAGTGGAACAAGAGAACAACCTCTTTCCTAGACTATGACACAGGACTTTAAGACATAATTCCTGAAATCCCACAGTACTACTAATAGTAAAGGAAGTCATATTTCAGTTTCTGTTGTAGAAAATGAAACCAAAAACTGAATAATACAAGGAAAGATAATTCAACACTTGCTGTAATATTTTTCTTTTCTTAATTGGCCATTCTTTATTTCACTTCAACAATTTGATATACAGTCATATGTATATTATATATTATTTGATCACTGTTTTCTTAGGACAAAAAGCATAGGATTAAACAAGAGATAAGTTCCCAGATAAACACAGAAATCCAGGGGAAATCAGGCTGGTTTTGGGGTTGGTTGGTTGGTTGGTTTTTTAAACATTGTCACTAGTGGTAGTGTCTAATAAGGATCTAGTCTGATATCCTTTAACAGCATTTATATTTTAGATGCCAGCTCAAAAAAAAGCCTCCTAAGTTTTCTTTGTTCCCCACATAAATACCTTCCATCCAGTTGGCCAGGTGGCCTTTGCTGGCCTTTGAAGTCTGACCTGGCTACACAAGAAGCTAATGTACCTCTCTGAGGGGCCCTGGCTTACTTAGACTTAGTCCCAGGCAGGTTATTTTTTCTTAGAGCAATTCAAAATGTGCCAGGGAGGAAAACCTACTGCTGGTATTTTGATTAGACTGGGAAACAGTTGCTTTTTCAATTTACTCACGCAACATTCCTGAGTTCTTTCCTCCTGTAGAGCCTCTGACAGGAAAGGATCACAAATTAGGTAGCAGATGTCCTCTGACCTCCTCCTTCATAACAGCACAGTTCCACAAATTACTGCTAAGTCCTCCCTTAGTTACTAAACACAGAAGGTACCCAAATCCCATTCACAGAAAAACCTTTAACCAAGGTCTGGCTACTGAGCTGGCACTGAGGTGGAAGAGGGACTCAAGTACTGAGGCTGGAAAACTATTTCTCCTGGCCAGAGCGTAGGAGGGAGATGACAGAGGACTCTCTCTACTGTAGGAACATGGCAACACAGAGATAACACTGAGTAGATGTGATTGTCCTCTCTGCTTCGTAATTCCCACCTATATAACGAGAACAAATAAAGTTCTTTGATGCGTGTCCCCTAGCAAAGGCATTAGCAAAGACTGCAGTCAGGAGGGAGATACAAAAGCAAGAAGGGAATGCCCCTGATTTTTGTACCTCGTTTCAGCTATTTACTGGAATTTAGACTTGAGTTCTTCCCCAAGGTGGTGGTACAGGAAAGCACTGCCCAGTTCAAACTCTGGGGCTTGATATGAGGAAATTATCATATAAAGAAGATATTAATGAAAATGGCAATAGCTCCTAGCTGGTTTTCAAAGGAAGAACTTTGTACAGCTTCACAGCTAAAAAAGGTGACGAACACATATAATATTTTAGACATGATTAATTGCTTTCAAGGAAATGTTATTACTTGGTAAAGCTTGAGTTATAAAACAAATTGGCTTCGGTATTCTTTTTAATTGTTAACATGGATCATATCAGCATCGTCCCATAATTAGTGGCATTAGTACAGCTGAAGTGCTAGAAAATGAACAGTCTAGCTTGGACAGGAGTGTCCCAAGCAGGTGTCACCGGTGCAATCTATGGTTAACATAACTATGGTGTGAACCCACAGATATTCTTATATGAACACTTTTTTTTTTCTTTGTTAATATAACTGTGTAATAAAAATATTCCCACATACTATCCTGTATTTTAGAGCATAAATACAAATATATTCCCCTGTTTTTTTTCTTCAGAAATAACTTTACAAACTGTGGAACAAGACTATCCTATATTATATGGAAACCCCAATGGCATGGGATTATTATTTATTACTGGCATCCGTAGTTCTTGTCGCAGAATAATTCTGAATTTATCTGTCACTGCAATGCCTACTAATCACTGTAGTTACTAACATACCAGTTTTTGGAGATAATAGTTGACTAGCCGCTGGCTGCTATTTTAAATGGGTATGTGTGGTGCAGTACTGGTATGTAGCTGTCACAGCCAACATTACCTGCCACTCCTTTACCATTGAGTCTACCACACCATTTAAATTCTTTATTAGAATACAATTATTTGAATATATATTGACCTATGTATTAAAATACTGAGTGAACATAGCCTACAAACACTAACATTAAATAAAATATAAGGTTTCAGAGAAAGCACTGTATACTGAATGTCTCAGGCAAAAAATTGCATTGTTTATACTTCTATACAGTTGTGTAGAGATATAACCAAAATGCAGATCTTCTTCCTATCTTTTGGCCAACATGACTGCTATAACATAATGTTGGCTATATTATTCTGCATCAATATACTTTCATTTTTAGTACATGAAATCTCAGCATTGCACTTATTCCACTTTGGTCCATAGTCAATATGCTATGAGAAACACAACTTACATCTTAGTGCTGAATGCCCTGGTAATTTCTTGTTTCATCATCCAAATATTGCAGAACTGTGGGAATCACAGC
Source organism: Falco cherrug (assembly GCF_023634085.1). Taxonomy (NCBI): domain Eukaryota; kingdom Metazoa; phylum Chordata; class Aves; order Falconiformes; family Falconidae; genus Falco; species Falco cherrug. Next base: position 2,174,663 of record NC_073702.1, on the reverse strand, counting down.
TTATGGGACTTTAAATTATTTTGGTGGGATTTTAAACTCCATATTTATACAAAAAAAAAAAAAAAAGAAAAATAACCTTTAAAATGAAACACATTTGTGAAGAAGCATAACAGTAAAGTGCATTAAAAGTTATTATCCATGCATATCCTTTGATTTATTGAGTTGCAATACTAACCATGGTGACCCTTTCTTGTATTACTTCATCATTAATAGCTGAATTATCTTATTAATTTTCCTCTTTTGAGAAACACAGTGAAGGTAAATAATTTGGGATGTTTTTCACTATAGAATTTGTTCCTTGATTAAGTGATGTGATAACCTATCATAAGACACGGTTTACATAATATATTAAGTCTAGCAGGATTAGCCAATGAAGAATAGTTTTCGTTAGTTTCTTTGGTTTAATTGTACACAAGTGAAATCATTGCTTGCAGAATTACATTGGCATAAGAAACATGGTTTTTTATTTTTCACCAAAGGCAAAATCATTCCTAATGCTGGCTGGATGCACAAGAGAAAAAGTGGGGAATCAGAGGACACAGGAAGCCTGTCTGGGAAACTTAGTTTGATGTACTGGCTGTGTGCAAACTAAGGAATAGGTATGTTCATGTTTCACAGTCCTTACCCCCCGATGCCAGGTAGAATCCCTCACAGAGTGCACTACAGATCCATTCCTGTATACATACAACCATTTCCTTTCAGAAGAAACAAGAGTTCATAGGGAAGGATGGAGCATATCAAGACCTGAGAGCTGGAAATCACTCTCTGATCATCCAGTTCAGACATTCCTACTGAATGTGTAGAGGATGGTCCAAAATTCCAGTGAAATTGTTTCTCAGAATGTGCTGATAGGATGAAGCTTAAAAAATTTGTTTTGCATACTTGGGGAAAAAAATAGGATCTAGTGCTGCATGGATGAAAAAAGTGAAAATTAGATTCCTACTCTGAATCACCTGTCAGAGGACCTCTTTTTAATTGATTCAGAGCAACAGCCTAAATGTAGGTAAGCAAAACTGTTCCCTGCACCAGGGTCTCCCTCACCACCAGCTACAGAGGAAGCCTAAAGGTACTTGCCCCCCCAGGCTAAAGCGTGCATTTGTGAATGCCAAGCCCCTATCATTCTCTTACTGATATTTGACTGGAGTTTGAGTGTAAAGGTAAAATTTTAATGACAAATGGTCCATACTGTCCTACATTTTTGGAAATTTGCTGTCAAGGAATCAAGTTTGGGGGGGACGGGGAGAAGACAGACACAATGGGATGACATGGGACAACAACTAAATGCTTTCTGAAAAGAGTAGACTGACAGGAGTTTGCTGGTTTATTACTTATGTTCAATGCCTAAGGTTTTGAGATCCTGCCTATTCATTGAAGATATATTTACCTAAGTCTGTTAGGTCTTCATGATGCAAACAAAGCTGACAACATAAAACCACACTGTTCATTATGTGAGAACGCACTGTCTTTACATGGCATGATGTACGCTTGTTTGTTTTATTCTTTCCCTTTGCACTATTTAACCTCGTGTTCTGTAAGAACAACTATCTAATGCTTATTTTGCCTTAGGATCCCTATAACAGATATAAGCATCCGCTGTTGGGGAGAGCAAGAGCACGGGGGATGGTAGGGAGGAGACTGAGCTTTTTTGTTAACTTGCTTTCTGTAAGTATTACCACTATTATGCTTTTGTAAGTTATTAACGTTATGAAAGACATCATTCTAAAACAGAACAATGTGTGATGGTAACTGTGCCATTAAGGTCTCTAGTGGAACATTAATTATTGATCTTTGCCTGAAAAGCATCAGAATGTTGTATTAAAGCTGCACAGAACTGTTCGCCTTACAAGCATTCAAGTGAACTATGTCATTCAAAGGTGACGAGGTTTAGCTCTACTACTAAATTCAGAGCACTCTGAGAACCGTAAACGAATTGCAAACACAGCCAAACCGAAACAGGGTATCTGACACAGATAACCTTTTTGTTGGACAGAACGCTTTTAACTCATTCTCAGTTTCTTATTCCTTGTTCTTCTGAGTTCCCTTGCTTCCTCCAAACCATGCTTTAAGCGATAAGGGTCTGGCAGAGGGTTTATGCCTCTTTTTAAGTGAGTGGTGCTGCAGTCGGTTCTGTTATCATTCAGGGATGAAAAAGCCTTCCAGGTAAACTCCCAGATTTACAAGCCAGTAGCCCTCCCTGACAGGTGTTATACCGCAAGTAAACAGTGGTCTCCCTGCTGTGATATGGGCTAAGATAAGGACTGGTGGAAGAACACTACTGAAAACCAGTCACTGGGAGAAAGTAAGGCCTCTTCCTGCTGCAATGCCACCAGCAAAGCCTCTCTCCTTGGTTTTGCAGGAATTTTGAAGTTTCCTTCATTAATCTGAGCTACTGAAGAGTTACAGCCCTGCTGACAGAGAAACTGTTTGGTGTGTTGTTTTTATCATGTGGTGTCACATAGCACAGTCATCCCCCTCTAGTCCCTGCTATTCATAAGCATATGCCTTACTTTTAGCATCAGTGACTGACACATAGTGGGACTAGAAAAGTACTTTAGGCAGCTATTTTTTATCACCTATATGTGACTATACCCAATTTTATTTTACCCTTTTTCCTTTGTCCTTCTCATTTCTGTCTCTTACAGAAAACACAGAATATTAATTTCTGTCTCCTATTAAGTTGTGCTGACTTTGAGAGAGCATCTTTCCACTTCTGGCCATTCTTAAACCTAACAGACTACAGACTGCACTTTTCACATTCACAGAAGTATAAGGTAGAAAAGCAATTTTTCAAACAACATTTTTCTTACTGTAATTGCCTTTTGTCTGTCATTTTTCCTCTTGCTGATGGCCATTAAAAAAGGACTGACTGACTGATGCAGTGATGTTGGTCAAACCTGGCCCTAGAGATGACAGCTTGAGCTTCAGCAGGTAAGGAATCAGTCCATGGGCTGGCAGACTAATTCCCTTAATGTTATCGTCCTCAAATTATAACTGCTCTGTCTTGAGACCATGCTTTTACTGCAGTTTGGCAGGTTTTCAGACAAACCAGAACAACCTACAGCAGCAGAGAATCTAGTTCTGATACATGTCAGCTTGAAAACATCAAGATTAGAATGAGACATCATAAAGGAAATTAAATCACAGGTATACTAATCTCTAAAAGGGTAACCCTTGTCCCTAAAAGGAATTTCTAACTCTATGTCACCTGCACAACCAAAGTTAAAGGTTCAGATTCTGGTGTTTTGTTGGTTTTTTTTTCTTTCAGTATTGACATGATTGCTGAGTAAGGATTAGGTAAACCTTTGTTCCAGAGGCTTTCCAAGAGAGCAAGAAATGAACAGGGAAGGAATGCAAAATCCTTAGATCCTGAACGGTAAGAATAAACTATATGAGGTATCGGATATAGACTATGAGCTATCTGAATCAACTGCATCATAGCAGAACAGATGTACCCCTTAGGTGAGACCACAATGTTCTGTCAATGTAGCTATGTCAGAAAAAGTCTGTGGGTATAAAATCACACTACCTGACTGGTACAAGTTGGCAAAACCTCTAGAATGGATACAGCTGTGTCAGCAAACAAGTAGTTTTTCTCAGCCTATGACCTGACAAAGGTGTCATGGCTTTAGGAGCAAAGCTTTCCTTTTGCTGCATATGAAGTATCTTGGCTATGGAGCACCGTCAACATTTTTATAACATAGTATACGGGAAAAATCTGAGATGTAGAAACGAGTGTGTTAAACATCTTACAAACTACCATGTAAAGGGCGTACATGGAGAGAATGGAAAAAAATCCAGAATTCATTAGACGCTTGAAAGGAAACACAGAAGACTAAGAGGGACTTTCCAGCTACTCTAAGACTTGTCCCATATTTAATTTCATGATCTCTGGTGTCATCCACAGCACGCATAATTGTACAATGAAGGAAAGCGAGATAAACTTGCTATTCCTTTATTTCTAAATTCTGCTATTGTAACTCTGTGAAAAAACATGACTTAAATGCAGAGAGTTTCACTGAAGTTATTTCAAAATTAAAGGTATTCACCAGCTACATGCAGAAATGATATCAGAATTCATTTGCAAGGATTTAAATCTCCCATCTGTAAATTGACAGTTAAATCCAGCTCAAGCTGAAAACAGCCAACAGTCATCTTATGACTGTTCAATGCACTGTGCAAAATTACTTTAATTCAGTGTTGGACAATACCCAAATAAAAATATGCATCTTCCCCAACTCAATGAGTGACACTTTTACTGACGGTATCACCATTAAATCTTGTGTCCCCTTAGACAGCTCCTCCAGCAATTGGCCTTTTGCCTAGTGAAACTGATAGGTATCAAAGTTATAACAATTCAGCTATGTCCCCATTACTCTCTGCAGTTGTGGCTGTGCTGAGCATCGCTGCTTTTATTGGAGCTCTGTGCAAATTTAAGCCTTGCCCACACGGAGCATGTTAACTGGACAAGCATTGCTTGGTCTTTCAGGTCCAGTCTAACACACCCAGCTCCCAGTCAAATTCCAAGGGAAACAACTATTCAAATGAGGATGATACATTTAAGAAGAAGCATATTTAATTACTGGGCAGTCTGCCATACATCAAACAAATTTCCACTCCTGTAGTTGTTCCCCCTGGCTGTGCTTGGAAACTGGAAGTGTAATATCAAATCAATGTAACCAACAGAAAATACACAAATCCTGCATTACTAGAAGCCTAGCAAAATCCCTGAGACTTCCTTAATTTTACCAGTGTTTAGTGCTTAAAATAAATCACAAGTGGCATTTCAGAGTTTCCATGTAAGTGTCAAAAGCAAGGCCTAAACAACATCCCAGCATAAACTCGAACATCTATCTCCCTGTGTGTTTAGTAGTCTAATGCCTTGGCCCTCTGCAAGACATAATAATACTGGTAGAATATAAAATAAGAAAACAAAACAAAACAAAATAAAATAAAACAAAACAAAATAAAATAAAATAACCAGTCCTCTACCTCATATCCACTAGTGGGATCTGAACCAATATTAACTAGAATAAATGTCAAAAGTACGTTTTTCAATACAGCATACAGGTAGAAACAGTGTTGCTAACTTAACTGCCTTTATAGTGAGTGCCATGTATATTCTCCGGATTACAAACCAGAGGGCCACAGGACCATTTCCCTTAAAGAAATGAAAGGTATATTCTGATCAAAAAGTCTCTAAAAAATAATGGTCCCACACACTTCCAAAATGAGAAGGTTTATTCTTATGCTTGAACCCTCCTATACAATAATTCCTAAACTTCTAATCTTACTCCCACTGGATTTAATCTACTTTCAAGCAAGTGGTATTTACTGTCATCAAGACATATTTATTTAATGTTTTACTAGAATTTAAAATATAAACATTACCTGAAAACCACTATAGTGGTTTTTGTTCTGTAGGAAGTAGTAATTTATAGGCTTCTTTAGATTTTGAATTCTGAAGCCATAGTGGCCTCTATTGTTGTCATATTAGAATAGCATGTATTGTGAGTGTAGTAAATAAACTACCTTTAGGTATTTTTCATTCTTTGAAAGTACATGACAATAGTCTGTAAATCAACCCAACAACCCAGCTCCAACTTAAAGACATTCCTGTGACAATTACATCCCCATGGATCCATCTAACATCAGAACAGTCACAGATATGTTAAGCTTTGTTCTCAAATGAATTTGGGTTCTGCTTAAAAAATTCTGGAGGATGCAAGGCCCGTAAATGTTTATCAATGTGCTGAGAATATCAGGAAAGTCACAGAAATTAAAAGTACTTTTTCTTCTTCTTAATCAAATGATTGCTTCTGTGAAGACAAAAGATTTATTTTTGTATACAAATTTAGCCATCAACAAAAGTTGGTTAGATCTTAGCTTTTACTGTAGAATTTTTCAGTGATATAAAGACCTCCATTAATAAAAAAAAAATGTTACTTTTTTCCAAACACAGTTTAACTGGACTTAAAATATACAATATAAATCTGCTTTTGAAACTAGGCCTCTCTCTGCCCACTGACTGTGCAAGAATCCCAGACAGTTCCTTTAGATGATATATCTAGTTTTTGGATGAATAAAGTTAGGCAAGATGAATGTCACCCTAAAAGATTTAGTCTGAGGCGAGTTTACAGAAAACCAACATAATAATTACTCCATAAAAATGCCCAAATGCAATTTATATCAACACTTTATATACCCGAATGAGGTTTTCATTGTGGAAAAGTTGAGTAGTATCTAATTAATATCAGGTTTTGCTCAGCACTCTCAGGAGAGAATTAAAATGATGCAGAATTTCAGTTCTATTAAGTATTGAAGTCTGCTATTAAATACTCTATTGAGAATAGACTAAAACTCAATTCCCTTGTTCCTTTTCCCCTCAGGAAGCATAACTGATCTTCCTAATTCTCACTACTACAAAGTCATTTATATTCCTTGTGATTAACATCATTTGACAAAGTTGTTTCCTTTCCCAATTTTTGAGCCAAAAATAATCCCCATTATTATACTGTTGAACCTACAAAAAAAAGAAGCAGTCTTTTGCACAAAAGAATAAGATTAGATGTTTAAGATTTCATAGTTCACAGCATCAAATGCTATTAATATTCGGGGAGAATGAATATAATAAATATAGATCTTAGTAATCATATCATATCTGCAGGAAAGTGTGCAATATTTTTCAATTGACACTTGGAAAAATAATTAAAAAGAGAATATATTTGTTGATATTGCAAGCTTTAAAAATGAGTACAATGGGCTTTTTTCATCAATAGCCAAGGACATGATGAATGAACCTTGACTAACACGGACATACAATTTAGAATGGAGACAAGCCTAGCACAAAGTAATCGAAGATGTTGAGAGATCACTGCTCTCATATTTCAGTGACTGCAACAAATGGATATGGTACATGCGGTGTAAATGGGGAACTTGATTCATGATCTGAGCAGATCACTCTGCCAATCTCATATTTTATGTGGCTTCAAAGCTGCCAATTTTGTGTTAAATTCAGACTGTGAACTTTTCTAGTTGCTACTTCCTTGACATTTCTTCATCAGTTAAAAATAGTAACAATCAGCCAGGAGGTAGAAAGACAACAAAACATACATGTATGAGGTGCTTCCCTTTGACAGATGTTTGTTCCCTTTTAGGTATCAGTGAAGAAAAAATTCAAGTAGCTTCTAATGATAAGACTAACTGGAAGAGCAATTCAGTAGTAGTGCTTTGTATACGTCAAGATATATGTTTGCCTTCTGTCAGTACCTTGCTACTTACCCTGAAGAAGGATCATATTAAGTAGTTAGATAAGTCAGTAGAAATGGTTATTATACAATTAGCATTACTGAAGCAAGCACTGGGGCTGTCTCCTAAAAAGTTGCTCTTCCTTGCCCTTCAAAGAACAGATTTAGTAGATGTGACAGAACCATAGAACAGCTGAAGCTGAAAGGAACCTCAAAAGATCATCTGGTCCAACCTTTTGTGGGAAAGGGAACTTAGATGAAGTTATCTAGCATCCTGTCCAATTGCACCTCGAAAGCCTCCAGCAATGGGGTCTCTACCATGTCCCTGGGTAGATTGCTCCATTGAACGATTTAACTGTAAAAAATTCTTTCCTTATATCATGATGAAGCCTCTCCTAGTACAACTTGTATCCATTGCTCTGTGTCTTCTCCATGAGGCTCCTTGAGAAAGAGAGCCTCCATCCTCTTTGCAGTTGCTCTTAAGTACTGAAAAACTGAGATGAGGTCCCCCCTAAGACTTCTCCAAGGAAAAAAGACCTAATTCCTTCAGTCTCTCCTCATAGGGCAGATCCTCTAGCCCTTTGATCATCTCCAATTCCCTCCTTTGGACCCTCTCCAGTCAGTGCCTTTCTTGAATTGTGGGGACCAGAACTGGACACAGTACTCCAGGTGCATCCTGACAAGTGCTGCGTAGAGTGGGAGGATCATGTCTCTACCTGTCTGCTAGTAACACCCCTGCTGATGCAACCTACGATCCAATTTGCCATCATTGCTGCAAAGCCTCACAGCTGACACATTCGGCTTCCTGTCCAGCAGGACCCCCAGATCCCTTCAGCAAGACTGCTCCCCAGCCACCGATTCTAGCCATTACTGGGCAGTTTGGTCATCCCAGGTGCAGGACTTTGCACTCATCCTTGTTAAACTTCCTGCTGTTCTTGCTAGCCCAGTCTTCCAGCCGGTCCACGTCTCTCTCTAAGATGGCTGTCCCTTCTGGCTTGTACACCTCACTGATCACTTTAGTGTCATTAGCAGACTTTGTGAGAGTGCTTTCAATCCCATCATCCAGACCATTTACGAAGATGTTGAACAGCACAGGGCCCAGTATCAATCCCAGGGGGGGACCCCACTTGTGACAGGTTGCCAGCTTGAGTGAAAACCATTGATGACCATGAAATCACCAAGAAATATTACTCTATTACAAACTGAAAATAAGTAGTAAGTGATGGGGAAAATATAGATCTGTAGGTTATATAGCACATTACAAGAAAGGTTAATTTACAAGAACCTGCATCTTTAAAATGTCTGCAGGGTATGTTGAGTAAATAATTTTTTCTGAAGATACAGCACTTTTTCCTCACTTTATCACTAAGAAGTACTACAGTTGAGATGGTGTGATGATGACTTGATTTTAGATATGTACAGGCTTTTTTATTTTTATTTTTTAATTCAGTTGAAACAGAAATTTTGAAGACAGAATTTATTGGGAGAACTTTTTTCTGAAAGTACTGAATTTCAGAAAATGTAATTTACTGAAATTACAGATTCAGAAGCCTGATGGTATAATTTCAATTTAAAAGAGTTAAGTAAACTTTTTCTGCCTTTTAATCCATCTTTAGACTTCTTATAAATCTGTGTAATTCAACATAAAGCATCTGCACAGCTCTCATTTTCCCCAGGTCTTCATTTGGAGCAGGAAGGCAGAGCTAAGTTCAAACGCAACTTTGTGCTTTCGATGTTCAGAGGCTGCTAGAGGTTGCCCATCTTTCTCAGAAACTCACAGCATCCTTGGGGTTCTGTTTGCCATTCTAATAGCAGAATTAGGAGAAGACACATGGTAAGAGAAAGAAATAGAGCTGGAAGCAGCTGTTATGAAATCTGCTTCAAGAACTCAATTGCTTATACATCCTTACTCAGGCAAAGCCAAAAAAGCCAAACATATTTTTCACCCTGGCACACCAGCTGGTGTCGCTGCTATAGTCAATGTAACTGTACTGCTTAGAAAAACATGTATTAGAAATTGCATCATCAATGACAACATGAAAAAGGACAGAAATACAAATAAATATAAAAGTCTCACTCATTCTACCATAAAACTCGAAGCAACTGGATTTATGTAAATGAAACATAAAGTAGCTGTTGAAATAATTTTCAGCTTTTAAAATGTTTAACCCTTGAGCATTTTCATTGTTATGCTATCTTACAATGTTGCTGGGGACAGTTGATGAGGGCACTGATTAAATCAATGTGAGGGTGGTGACTGAGAAAATCAGAAAGCAATATTGTCTATGCTAGATAAAGCCTAATTTCCAAACCTGTGTACTAAAGCGACCAAACTTTTTTTTTCTGGTTTATTTCACATATCAGCATGAATGGAACTGTCCCAACATGTAATAATGCTGCTAGTGACATGTAACACAGACAAGTGCTTTAGCATGCACACATGCAATACAGATTATACAAAAGTCATATGACCCTGCCCATAGGTGAGATCTGGCTTGTGGACCACCGGCTGGACCACTCTGATTTACCTGGGCATTACAAAAACGCCCATTCCCTGACCTAATCAGCAATATAAAACTTCACACAGTCAGTTACACCATAGATGTGACTGGGAGCAGAGATGATGGGGAGTTAGTTGTCTAAAAAGAACAAAATTTTTTCTGATGTCCCAGCATACACTGCCTGGGTTCCCACTGCTACCCCAGACAAGTACAGGTCTTCCAGTGGTTCTGCATCGTATCCACCAGCACCACGCAGCTCGCTCAGCCAGCCAAGAGCAACTAAAATGACAGTAACTTACTGTTTTCAGGGAACTGAGAGCTAAATGACTCTCCCTTAACTAATCTTGAGTGTCAGGTGCTACCAGAAAATCTCTAAGGCTAGCTCTGGTAAACTAAATTTGGCCAGGAAGAGAAGAGTCCTGTGTATGAATGCTAAAAGGCATGGAATGACCTGTGTCCATGCTATATGGATATACTGACTATACTGGCACTGAAAACTAGGGTTGTCACAATTATACCATTTGTTGTCTTTGTCCCAGTATTCTTTGGGAAAGTGCCGAGACAGGCTAAGAGTGTGCAAGGAGCATTCAGAGTGTTTAACATTAGATAATCATTGTTTCAGTGCCCAGGACTGATGCTTATTATGTCCTTGTTTGTAAGGTACTAATCTACTCTGTTTCTAAAGCAGGCAGGTGGGAAGAGTTAAATAACTCTAATGACACTTTCCATAGGTGCCCACAGAAAGTTTAGTATTTTACTGTCTAATTACTAGAAAAACGACCCCCAGATCCGTGACTCATATAAAGAAGGGTGATCATCAGAGATTCTGAGCACCAAAATATCCAACTGAAATAAACCCAAGCACAGTGCAAGGGTAAGCAGAAGGTGAGAGTCTGCTTCTTTATTTGTTATCTGAACAAGACCTTTTCAAGCAAAAAGGGATAATAAGTAAAGGGGCAAGCAATAAACAAGAACTTAGAGAAACACAAAGCCAGTAGACAAGGGATAACAGAAAATGCCAAAGACCAAAAATCTCCAATCACTAAATGACAGGCTGTTAAGAAACTACAGACGTAGCTTTGGACAGGGCTGACCCAGACTTTTTAACTGACAAGAGGCAGAATACAAGAAAAATGTGGATTTGGGATATTTGAGGGTGTTCTGTGGGACTATGCAAAACTTAGAAAAGAAAGTAAGGAAGGAGATAAGGGAGGAACAAGGGCATGCATTCAAAACGAAACACCAAGCTTGACCAGATTATGAGCTCAAGGCTATGGGAGGTCTGTGATAGGGGTATCAGTTGGGCAGAGTGTCCATGTGCTGGTATTTGGGGGATTCTGCAAATGTGGAGTGCTCCTGTGACAAGTGTGCAAGTGCTGTGTGTTTGCAGCAAGGACCGAGCTGGACTGTCTGGTGAGCCAGGAACCCATGGGGCAGGTAAGAGGGATCCAGGCAACAGCATTGGCATTGGTGGACAGAGGAGCCATGCCGGTGCGTGGGGGATCCACCAATGTGCGTGTGCTTGTGAACCTAGTGAATGTCACGTGCACACTGTCACTAGAGAGCTACAGCATTAGTGAGTCCTACGTGTAGGTGCTGCTTAGGGAAGCACCTTCTCTGTGGCAGTCAGTGTAGCCAGCCTTGTCAGCGTCTCACGTGCACCTCCCTGTCTCTCTGGGTTATGCACTTCTCTTCTATACTGCTTGAACTGGCAAATAGTTCAGCTTGGGACTGATCCCCTGGGTCTCTGAGCTCCCACATCCCGGAGCTCCCAGGCTGGGCTGCAGTGGGTGGGCAGGAGGAAACCCTGAGCTTGGAGCTGCTGGAGGTGGCAGCCACTTAGAATATCCCTTAACACACACAGTCCCAGAAATCTCTATTGTTATCTGAAAGAGCTTGAAGCATCTAACCTGAAATGTTGGCTGCCATACCATAAGATAGGCAAGATCTAGCTACGCGGCCTGTTAGTTACTGAGCTGCAAATACTTTTGGAAACAAACAGTAGAGGGAGTGAGACGGTTAATTCAGTAGATCACTTTCTCAGTAAGACTCATTAGAGAGTTCTTGGCAATTGAAAAGCTTCAGATTTTTTTTCCCTTTGATGACTAGTGAAATAGATGTTGAAGCCAGAGCTTGACAGGTCACCCAAAATACAATTTCTTCTACAATCTGAGCTAGCTGAAAATTTCCTACTCTCAAGGAACCACAGATTCAAACATAATTCAAGAAAAATATGTACATACTTGTTTTCATGAAAAGATTGTCCATAATTCAACAAATACTTCTCTAACCTTTTGTCATACTATTACAAGGTATTTAAAGACAACAAATATATTCTACCTCAGTCTGCTTTGTGCTGATGTAATGAAAATAATTTATTCTACTCTCCTCTTGTAGGTTGTCTAATCTAGTGGGAGATTTGTCAGTCCTGTCTTGATCTCAGAGGTTCAATTTATCTTTCTTGAACATAACTGACTAGACAATATCATACCAGTATAGTGGCTTTTTCTTAACTTATTATAAATCTCTCACCTGACACTATTTAGATTTTAATTGGTCATTTTCATGGTTCAATCACAGCAGACACTCTCAGCTACTAATCTACAAGTTTGGTCTACTCTTTATACTTTCATTTTCCCTTGGGGGCTTACTGCACAAATATTGTTATTAAGGCTGAAGTGCATCACCCCACAGCCTGTAGTACAACTTTTTATCTCAAAGCCTTGAAACGTGTTTTAAAGTTATCATTTAAAATGGTGTGCAGCACAGCGTCTGAACCCTTTGTGGGTGAGAAGATCGTTGGATAAGGTTTTCATTTCCCTAGGAAAACCTTCTACTTATCCTCTAGTCGTTAATGAGGAAACATTCCACAACAGTCCACTATTTCCTGAGGCCCCACCTTTGGGGCTGCGGCTTGGGTAAGTGAAGGTACCTGACTGCAGACTTGGCTCAGAGAGGGATAGGACGTCAGGATGCTCAGCTTGGCATTTCCCTTCTGCACAAGCACACCTCCCTGTTAGGAGCCAGGATTCAAGTTCTCTCTGGAGGCCAGATCATGTGAGCTAAGCCTTGTTGAGTATCATTTGCAGGTAATCTTAATTGAATCTGAATTCCCCGAGAAAGATTAAAGCAAGAACTATGGTGTCTTGGCATTTTAAATAGTTGTGCAACCTCAGAGGAGGAGGAAGATGATAGGTGCAGCAACACAGAAGTACAAAAACATTGCATAGTCCCAACAAGGACTAAAGGCTCACAAATTGGGAAAACAACTCTTACTTTATTGGGGGAAAAAAACTCTAATTTTATTTAGCTAGTTTAATGCATTAAAACTTTTGAAGACAATATTTTTGCAGTCAGCCTTAGGCTGAGGTTAGAAGGAAGTCGGAACTGGAACCACAGAGTGACATGTAATAGCTGCAGGTGCAATGAAGGGAAAAGGTTTTGTTCAGAAATAACTATACTCTGGTTCTAAAAACACTTTAAATTGGCTGAAATTCCTATCAGGACACAATAACATCTCTGAGGATTCCCATTTTTCCTAAGACCACTGACGCTACAGCAAAAATGGTAGCATAGCAAAGTGGAAGAAAACTCTTCTTAACTATGATGGATTATTGTTTTCAGGCGATTTTTCGAAAGCTGTTTATTCTGTCTACATATTCATATGACATGGATATAAAACTCTGAAATATAATTTTAGTCTTTATTAACCTACAGTAAATGTTCCTCAGGGGATATATTAATGCTGTAGCATAATTTATTAGAGAAAGATAAACCAAAATAAAACCAAGTTTAGTCTGTTCTTCTATTTACTACACTTGATTTGGTTGGGATAATTTAATTATTTTAATTGCAGTTTAAATAGCTATAATGATATAATTTTCAATATTCAATACATGATTTAGACTGTTTGCAATAGAATTTTGAGCATTCACACCAGCTGATTAAGCTATTTAACAATCAACAACTGCTGAGCATATTGCAGCATATGATAATGCATAAGATTTATAGTGCTCCTCATGAAGAACAAAACAGACATACAATTTTCATTTCTGATTGAATGCTTATTTTTCTACTATATATAAAGGGAAAAAAGATAATATTTTGTGTTGTTAAAATATGCACAAAGAAAACAACAAATTATAATGTTAAGAATTACAGGCAGAAACTAGGGAACCAATTTTTTGGGGAAAACAAAATTAAAACAAAGATCCTCACCACAGTTCATCACATGTAAAGTTCAGAATAAGTTGTTTTATTCAAATAATAATGGTGGCATTTTTCAACTATAAGCCAGGGTGTCCAAAATAAACTTCTTCTATATCATATTGACTTTAACTTCAGTGCAACATTCACAGGGACCTTGCATTATCGTGTCTCTGAGTCATTGGAGTTTCACCAGGTCCAACTTCAGAGACTTGGACTCCTGACTCCAGGGAGACCAAGCAGTGGTACTGAAGTGATAAATGCTTCAAAACGTCCCCTGGTTCTGGAGAGTGCTTCCAAAGGTGTGAGAATGCTATTCATCCATAGCCACCGCAACTTAACAGCCTCTCCTATTAGCGCATATTTTAAGTGGTAATTCTTAAGAAGGAATTCACAAAAGAGTGACCTGATGTGCTGGGGCACAGAACTGTCTTGTTCTTTCCTGCTACAGGGACAGAAGCCTTCAATAGGAAGACAGAATGGGCAATTTTGGGTGATAATGCTACATCAGAGCAGACAAGTCTCTGCTTGCAGCTCTAGGCAGAACCCTTGGTCACAGCACACATTGGTTTGGAACTGCAGAGTCCATTTACGCTTATTAGGTTGGTCAGGCATGACTTCCCCTTGGTGAACTCATGCTGACTCTTCCTGATGACCTTTTCCTCCACACACTTCAAGATGACCTCCAGGATGAGCTGTGCCATCACCTTTCCAGGGGTTGGAGGTACGAGTGACTGGCCTGTAGTTTCCTGGGTCCTCCTTCTTGCCCTTTTGGAAAACTGGAGTGACACTGGCTTCCTCCAGTCCTGGGGCACCTCTCCTGTTCTCCATGACCTTTCAAAGATGATGGAAAGTGGCTTAGCAATAACATCTGCCAGCTCTCTCAGCACTCAGGGGTGCATCCCCTCGAGGCCCATGGATCTGTGGGTGTCAAGTTTAAGTGATCTCTAATGTCACCCTCCTTGACCAAGGGAAAGTCTTCCATTCTGCAGACTTCCTCTCTTGCCTCCAGGGTCTGGGAAACTGGAAAGCTGTACTTAGCAATGAATACTGAAGCGAAGGCGGCATTCAGTAACTCCACCTTCTCTGTGTCCTTCCTCACCAGGGCACCCATCTCATTCAGCAGTGGGCCCACATCTTTCCTAGTCAGCTTTTTCCTGCTGACATACTTGAATAAACCCTTCTTGTGGTCCTTGACTTCCCTCACCAGATTTAATTCCAATTGGATCTTAGCCTTTCTCATCTCCTCCCTGCATGTTCTGACAATGTCCCTATATTCCTCTCAAATGGCCTGTCCCCTTTCCCACATCACATAAACTTCCTTCTCTTGTCTGAGGTTTGCCAGAAGCTCCTGGCTCATCCATACAGGCCTCCTTCTCCCTTTGCTCAATTTCTTACTTGTGGGGATGCATCAATCTTGAGCTTGGAGGAACTGATGCTTGAATATTAGCCAGCTCTCTTGGACCCCCCTACTTTCTAGATCCCTAATCTATGGATTCCCCCAAGCAGGTCCTTAAAGAGGCCAAAGTTAGCTTTCCTGAAGTCCAAGGCTGCAATTCTACTTGTTGCCCTGCTTCTTCCATGCAGGATCCGAAATTCCACCATCTCGTGGTCACTGCAGCCAAGGCTGCCCTCAGCCTTCACATTCCTAACCACTCATTCTTTCTTTGTTAGTACAAGGTCTCAGAGCACATGTCTCCTTGTTGGATCCTCCACCACATGTGTCAAAAAGTTATCATCAACACTTTGCAGGAACCTCCTGGACTGTGTGAGCCTAGCTGTGTTGCCTTTCCAGCAGATATCAGGGAGGTTGAAGTTTCCTGTGAGGACCAAGGCCTGTGATTGTGAGACTACCTCCAGTATTATTTCATAAAGTACGAATGGTTTGGGTGACACAGTCTTCTACATTTTAGAATGGAGGAAAAGTGTTTAGTAAATATAAACAAACACTTTGCAAGTAAAAATAGAGCACTGGGAAGAATAGTCTGACATTTTCATTTGTTGCGAAGTCTTAAAAGCACAAATGAACCACTTCCCACCCCACCTCACCCCTGAATATTATCATGAATGGAAATTTGCTTGATTCTGATGTAAGGGAAGTGTGGTTGTAGTTTAGTTACAGTTCTTGGTCTCAAGCACCACCTAACCCAGGTTTATTATAATCCAGTAATTCTAAAACCATGGGATATCATCAGTCCATCTGTGGCTCTTTTCAGGGATTAGTTAAACTAAACATTTTGGGAACCACGTAACAGAGAACTGGAAGAGCATTAATCTATTAATCTCTCTTATTTCAACCAAAAAGCACTTGAATTCACAGATGCAATGAAATTTTGTACTAAAATTGTCTTTTTGTAGTAACTTCTAAATGTTTATTTTTAGCTTATCTTGAACAGAACAATCCTGAGTAGCATGTATATTTAATCTGAACTGGTGCTGCACCAAGCATATTAATTAGGATTCTTCCTTATCTTTCAGAAGAATATTACACATTTTATGCAGTATTATTCCTCCTCTGCACAGCTCCAAATAAATTGAGGGTGCCAACATACCATTCACTTCAGCAAAACTTCACATAATTAAAAATGCATAGAAATATTGCAACAGAAAGCCAGTACACTGGAGTCCCAGGAATTAAAATATAAATGTTACAACTTCATTCTCATACTCCTAGAACACCAAAGCAGTGACTATGGCTCTTAGAAAAAACCTAAAACCATTCTGTCTATCCACAATCCATACCCCAAGCAAACTTAATTGGATCATTGTTCTGGAATCAAAGGAAAATTTTCAGCAGATGTATCCTGCCCTATCAAGTATTTTACAGATCCAGTTATTATAAAGTCTTTATTACTTCCTTTTGTTAAATAAAGCAACAAATAACTTTATTGATAATGTCAATAAGGTGTCACTGTTTTGAAGTAAAGGTCCACTTAAAAGCAAAATCTTTTCCGACTAATTTCTTGCCACCACTTTCAAATTAAAATACAGTGACTTTCCCATCAACAATATATGTGAATAAAATATATCCCAGACTTGCAGACACTATAATTAGAGGTGGAGTCCTAAAGGTGCATCAGTGGATGCAGAGACAAAAGCAAAAAAAAAAAAAAAAAAAAAAAAAAAAATCCCGTAATTTTGAAAATAATCTTAAAATTCTTTGCTTTGCAGCTCCACACCAGAATCTAAGTGGAGTCTGATGAAATTGAGTGCACAGTTTAAAAATTAAAGTCAAATGCAAGTATTCCTGGGTAAAAAAGTTTTCCCCGAACACTTTGTAAACGAAACCACTAGAGGGCAAAACATCCATTGCTAAAAGCACGAGCCAGGCACCCTTAAATGGAGAAAAGTAACAGAAGTGAAAAATCCCCCCAGATAGCCATTTTTTTTTCTTTCCCCGGCCCCCGCCCCGAGAATTAAACAGAAGCTTGTAATCAAAATATCGATTTATAATACAATCATTGTCCCTTAACCTGTGTCTCTGAAAGGCAATCATTAGATGACGTTTCTCATGAGGTCACACCTATGCTGTTGCAGCTTCTTTCTCATTTCTAAAAACAGCTACTTTCTGTAAACATTTAGGTGTTCTCTAAAACTTTTGGTTTAGGATATTTGGAAATAACAGAAATATTAACCTGCTTGGGCCTGCAAATTTACCAAAGTGAGGAAAAAAGATAATTAGAAAGACACAAGAGTGACGCTTTTGTTTAGCACTTTCATTTGGCCAGCTGCACCAGTAAATATACACAGCACTTTTCCAAAGATCCAGCTGTATAGCTAAGTTGCATTTATGACCTCTGTTTGCTTTAGTAATAGAGCTCTTCACAGTCATCAGTGTGTCTATCCACAAAATCCTTAAGGAGGTAGTGTTCTCAAGAACTTCCAAGAGGGAAATCAAAATCTGAGACCAAAATCACATAGGGACAGAGTTATTAAAGCTGTTACAAAATTCAACTTCTAGGCATCTTTCTCTCCAGCTGAATTACAGCCACGAGTTAGGGGGCCAGGCACCACACAGAGTACATGGGGAAAGTCTGATGCTGAAAGGTAGAACCATGTACCAGCACGTGCTGAGGGCTGCCTGGCTGCAAAGCAGCTTTGCAGAAAAGTACCTGGGGGTTCTGGTGGGGTCAGAAGTGTGCCCTTGTCATGAGTAAAGTGAACAGCGTCCTGGGCTGGAGCAGGCACAGCATTGCCAGCAGGGTGAGGGAGATGAATCTTCCCTTCTACTCAGCACTGGTGAGGCCAAACCTGTAGTGCTGTGCATCCAGTTCTGGGCTCCCCAGTACAAGAGAGATACATTTTTACAAGACTGAGTCCACTGAAGGGTCAATAAGATGATTAAGGGACTGGAGAATCTCTCCTACGAGGACAGGCTGAGACAGCTGGGACTGTTCAGCCTGGAGAAGGAAAAGCCCAGGGGATCTCATCAATGCATATAAACATCTGGAGGGAGGGTGTAAAGAAGATACAGCCAGGCTCTTTTCAGTGGTGCCCAGTGACAGGACCAGAGGCAACGGGCACAAACTGAAACACAGGAGGTTCCCCCTGAACATCAGGAAACACTTTTATACTGTGAGGGTAACCAAGCACTGGCACAGGTTGGACAAAGAGGTTGTGGAGTCTCCATCATTGAAGATATTAAAAAGCCACCTGGACATGGTACCGGGCAGCCTGCTCTAGGTGTCCTTGCTTGAGCAGGGGGGTTGGACAAGATCACCTCCAGAGGTCCCTTCCAAACTCAACCAGCCTGTGATTCTGTGACCAACAGAGAGGCGCAGATGTGTACAGTCACTGTGTTCTCAGCTGGCCAGCTATAAATGACCTTGTGATATGAAGATACATAACCTTGTTTTTGAGATCTAGAAGACTGCACCACAAAGTGCAAATGTTGAGGTGGAGACAAGGTATAATAAATGGCTTCATAACTAAATAGATAGTTTTCTTCGGTTTTTAGCAGAGCATGACACTGACCTTGCAGATAAGAGTAAGTCAAATAAGAGAAACTAAAAATACTGTAACAGAAGTGAAAGCAGATCTCAAGGAACCCAACATTTCCAAATTACAAGCACCAGGCGAACTCCATCTCAGGACTGTGGAGGAACTGCTAAATGAAGTTGCAGGCCAGATAGCATGTATTCAAGACAGCTTCCATAAGGGGAGGGAATAATTCTGAAGAATAGGAAAATATATTACTTGTATTCAAGAGAAAAGAATAGTCCAATAATTACAGACTTTTTCATATGACACGACACATTTTTGCATCTATCTTTAGACTCACTTTTGTTTGTTAAAAAAAGTTAAATGTAACATGAGCTTCTATGAATTTATTTCCCACAGTAGGGTAATGAAGTAAAAGCTCATCCATCTGGTGTCTAACATGGACACTCTGAAATATAGTAGCTTACCTAAAGAAGAGAAAGAATAATAGAAGTCTAACTTGAGCAAGGAATTGGCCTAACAGGAGAGAACACCAGACAGGATTAACCAGGAAACTCCTGCGCTGGGGTGACTGATTGGGGAAGCAACAAGTGGCTTTGGGCTTGATCTCTTTACAAATTTCCATTGCTAGAAAAGGAGCTCTCATCACAAAAGATAGGAGACACTGTTAACAAAACACAGTGGTGAATGACCTGAAGGACCATGTTAGTGGATATTTAGAAATACTAAATACATGGCTGTGCACTCAGTAATTAAAACTATTTAAATTAAAACTTATTTTTAAATTTACTCCTATAACATGAAAGCAGAAAGACCTGATCATATTTGTTGATCACAGGTTAACTAATGTGCTATTAACATGATACAACTATCTAAAAGGCAAATGAAACACTGGCACATCATCATCAAGAATATGGTGACTGTCAAGCTTAAGACATGTTAAATAAAAAGGAAGATAACTAGGAAAGAGCTATTAAGATGATAAGGACAATGAAAAGTCTATCATAGGAAAGAAGACTAAAAGAGCTTTGCTTTTTTAATCTACTAAAGTGAAGGCTGAGGTACAAATTAACTCTTCTCTCTAAAGTCTTTCAGGGAGATAAACACCAAGGAGGAGGAAGAGCGGCTTCAACCAAGGAACAATGTCGGCACAAATACAGCTATGAATAAACTGTCAAAGGCAAGTTAGCAGAAGTCCTCAAGCAGCTTTCCAACAGCAGCTGGGACAGAAAGAGAGGGCAAGGGAAGTGCAAAAAAATCTGCTGTTGAGATGGGACTTTGATATACTTATGAAAATAGGTTTCTGTTGCAGGCACCATCCACAGAGATCCACAGTGTCCCCTGTAGTCCTGGTCTTCTCTTGTGGGCATGGTCTGAGGTTTCATAAATAGAAGAATAAAGAGACTGTACTCAGAGAGGTCAGCTACCATCTAGGCATATATCCATGCTTGGGACAGTTTGAACACTTGAACAGTTAGGCAATATCAATGTACCACTACATTGAGGAAATTTAGTCAGTTTAAGTTAGGCAGCAACTAAGAGATCTGAGGATCTCAAGTGATGCATAAATTTCACTCATTGGCCCGTCAAGCATTCTAGCCCACAGCGAACTATGCATATGCACAATAAACTACTCAGCACTATATGGCTCCAGCATGATAAATCATTTAAATTGCTTTTTGGTTCCACTAGCCAAGCTAGCTAGGGCTCCCTATACTGAAGTTTGCACTGTATACACACCAGAAGTATCTTGCCCGTAATGAGAAGAAATCTGCAGCACTAGACAGCTATAGTAATTTTTGAATATTATCATAAAATAGTACACATAGAAACTTATATCTCTCTGCTCTCAGAATGAACTTTCTAGAGAACTACTTCCTTGATAAGGGATAAAAACCTAAGCCCCCCCCTCCAAAAACAAACAAAAAACAAAAACCAAAAACAACAACAACAAAAAAAAACAAACAAAAAACCAAACAAACCAAAAAAAAACCACCACGAAAAAAACCACACAAACCAAAACAACACCAAATCTCAAACCAAACCAACCAAACAAAAAAGGTTGAGGAGTTTGTGGGCTTAGAAAGCTATTTTCCTAGTAGTAGGGAAAAAAGAAAAGTCAGGCAGGCACACCTACTGGACCAAGCAAATGACTATCCCTATCCTGTTCTTACACTATGCTCATCACTTTAGTACTCAGGCAGGCTTAGGGGACAGAACTACAACTTTGAGCAGGGCATAAAAAAAGTTACTAAAGTGAAAACATCTCTATGATCACAATCAAAATATTCCACATTAACAAAAAAACTGAGCAACTTCTACGTAGGTATTTGGAACAGGAATTGAACAAGAATGAAGATTAATGAAAAATAAGCATTAAGTGATTGCAAATGACAAATGTAGACAAGCTTTAGCAAGTGGAACAAAAAAACCCAAACGATTTAAGAAATTAAGTAAAATTCTTATATTGACATTGCCGGCTCAATAGAACTGTAAAAGAAACAAAAGGAGATGAATTGGGGAAAAAAACCAGCAACCACACAAACAAAAATCAAGGGGTAATATTTTTTTATCACCAGGATAAAGCAGCACATATTAAAACATAACAGAAGGGTGAAGTGACAGAGCAGCTGCAATAAGGAAAAGATCAAATTCAATGAATAAAATGAATCTACCTTGAATTCAATGAATCTATTCAATGACTTCAATATAGTTTAACAAAAGCAACAAAAAAAATAATCTTGCATTTTGTGTATTTTTTTATGAAAGCTGAAACTCATGTACCTTAATGCATCAGCCTAATAGATAAAATTTAACACAGAAGCACTTAAAATGATCTAGTTACTTATACGTTGCAAAACAATTGATCTACATTTTGGAGCTGTGTTTATTTTATTGGTAGTGCAAAGAAAGACACATCATGGTGCACACGAAGTAAATTAAGTTTCATGAGATGTCACTTTACACTGGATGTGAAATTGAATACTGCCACAGTGAAAAGAAAAAAGGAAAGTGCTTTATGACCTGTGCCTGCTAACAGAGGGGGAGCAAGAAGGAGACCTTGTCCTGTACAAATGTTAGCAATGGGTTTAATCTGAAATACCAAATTTCTGGTTTGGGGTACACTTGGATCCAAAAGAGAGACTGGGATCTCTCTCTTTGTGCTGGCAAAGGATAGCTTTCACTTTCAGACAACAGAAACAAAAATTAAGCCTGATGACTGTTTTCTACTGCTTTCTTCTCCTCAGCCTAACCTTGGTGTAAAGGTTTTATTTTCTGGGAAGAAACAAGTAACACTTTTCTGCACTCCCACATAAATCCTTTTGGTGGTTTGATCTTGGCTGGTCTACCTCGGCTGGTTTGACCCAGGCTGCTCTACTGCTCCCCTCCTCAGCAGGATAGGGGAAGAAAAAATGAAAAAAAGACTTGTGGTTCAACATAAAGGCAGTATAATAAAACAAAAGCAAAGGCCATGCACAGAAGAAAAGGGGGAAAAAACTAATGTTATTCTCTACTTCCCACCTGTAGGCAATGTCCAGCCACTTCCTGGGAAGCAGGGCTTCAGTACACGTAGCGGTTGTTCCAGAAGACAAACACAAATAACAAGTGTCGCCCCACCCCACCCCTTCCTCCTTTCTCTTAGTGTTATATCTGAGCAGATGTCATATGGTATGGAATATCCCTTTGGCCACTTTGGGTCAGCTGTCCTGGCTATGTCCCCTCCCAAGGTCTTGCCCACCCCAGCCTGCTGGTGAGGGGGCAATGCTGGAGACACAGCCCTGACGCCGCGCCAGCGCCGCTCAGCAGCAGCCAAAGCACCGGCGTGTTCTCACCGCCTTTCCAGCTACCAGTACAAGCGCAGCACTGTGGGGGCTGCTATGGGGAAAATTAACTCCACCTCATTCAGACCCAGTACAATCCTTCTTCGGAGGGCAAGCTACCATGAAAAGAGGCTAAGACAAAATTTATA
The DNA here is from genome assembly GCF_023634085.1 of Falco cherrug. Taxonomy (NCBI): domain Eukaryota; kingdom Metazoa; phylum Chordata; class Aves; order Falconiformes; family Falconidae; genus Falco; species Falco cherrug. Next base: position 2,151,801 of record NC_073702.1, on the reverse strand, counting down.
GGAAATATTTTTTAGACTGGATGTCCTTTTTACTTACTCAATATTTTATAAAAATGAGAATTTTCACTTACTCCATATAACTTCTGTAAATTTATAAAAGTAAATTTATAATTTACTCCATAAAATAATTTATCCAAGTACTTATGCTAGAGATTTTAGGAACATATTCTTCTGAAAATTTTTCTGGTGGCAGTTTTTATGGGCTGTGGTTTAGGGTTTTTTTTTTTTCCCCCTAAGAATGTCCTCGCTGGGTCACTGCTCCTTTTCTTTAAGGGAATGTTTCAGACAATCGAGCTGTCTCCAGGCTCACTGAAAACAATTTATAATTATTCTTGACATGGATCTTATTGATTTGAAGACCCTTGATATAGAAAAGTCAAACTGTGAATGATCTTCACAAGATCTGGATGACAGATTGGAAGTCATTCCTTTAAAATCAATAATCCTAGTGAAGTCAAATATTTTTGCAATTCCCTTGTAAAAATAGCAAAGTTCGTCACTGGCATAACTGCAACAAAGTACTATGTCTCCCTGAGAAAAATGTATGTTCAGAAACCCTTTGAATCTCTACCTTGCCCCACTTCCCAACTTTCTGTTATTCCTTACCAGTTTTAGCTATTTCAGCTGCTTCCTTTTCCCCACACCTTGTCTATTTCCCCACTCCCCCACCTCCATCATTAATGAATCATGCCTTTATGGCATTATTTTCCACCTCTCCCATTGACCTTATTTGCTTTGTCTGAAGTTGCTAGGGTTTCCTGTTTGCTGAGATTCCATTAGTTACTGGAATCACCTAGCTTGACATGATAAGCCAGCCCAGGCAGGCTGCCTTAGCATTATAGCATCATAAAACTGAAAGAAGTGAAGAGAAGAATTCATTTATTGCAGTATTAAGTTTCATAAGTTATAGTAAAAATGTGCACTTTTTTGTTTGTTTTTGTAAAGAAAATTAAGTGGTTGTTAAATCAGCTAGAATTATTTTTTTATTACAATTGGACAAGCACATAAGATTAGAACATGTATATTACTTTAAATCAAGATGTTTTATAAACACTGAAGTGACAATTTAGCAGCTAAGGTTAATACTATTTTTTAGAAACTAATTGGATAGTTTGTCCTTTTCTTTTTATTCTGTACAACATTTTTCCCTTCTCATCTCTACCCCCCAAAAGCTAGTGGAGACGGGTGGATCCTGTAAAGCTGTGCTTGTGCCATGCCACTGTACCCATAAAACCAGTGCTTTGCTACAAGAAGCAGAGGAGATCCAAAGGTAGCTTGGAGGCAGCCTTTAAACCCTGAGCAGCTTTAAAACTTAATTTCATAAAGTTTCAGTTGAAATTTCTATAGCAGGCCTGGGAGTAACTGAGACTCCTTGCTCTTGAATCTGAATGTTAAAAAGACGTGGTAAGAATGCGTACGAGCCAACTAACTGGAATGGACCATTAGACCATTAAAAAAAAGCTAGAAAGAAGGGTCTGATTCTGTCAAGAGAAATCCTTCCTGTCAGAGGAATTACTCACGAGGGACAGTGGTAGTCCATTCAATAAATACAAACTTTCACTGAAAGACCAACTAGAGCACATACCTCTTAATCTAATGATCTAGCTCTGCATAAGAAACTTTACTAAAGTTTAAAGAAAAAAAACATTTTCCAGACCTGTTTTTCTTCTTAGGCTTTTCTCCACCTCACTCTTTTTGAATTCTAGCTGAAGGCGTACTTAAATATTTCAGACTAGGGTGGGTTACCTGATGCATTTTCAGATGCTTCTGGATTCCACTGTGATCCACCACCACCTGTAAAGCCGAAACAAGAGTCTGCCACATACCCAAAGCCTTCACGAATTCATGCTGTGGTACACTTTTAGAGAAGTACAGGGAAGAAGGGACTGAGGAATTCTGCAGGCACAGTAGATAGGGAAAATAAATAATTCTTCCATAAACTCTGGTTCAGATAAGCATCACCAGTTTCAGTCTCCAAATCTAGATTCCATTTCTATCAGCACTGATCTGTAACCCTTCAGACCCACCCCAGATGGGGGGTGGGGGTGGGTGGGGGGTGGTGCATGGGGGGTGTGTGGGTGTGAGTCTGCTGTCCTTCTTCAGCCATGTTGAGCTCATTTTGTTTAAATCATTTCCACTAACAACATGGAGCTGTGCTCTGAGCAGGGATTAGACCAAATGACCTTCAGAGGTCCTTTCCAACCCAAGTTGCTCTGTGATTCTGTAATGGGTGTGTGCATGTGAGAGACAGAGAGAGAGAGAAAACTACTAAACTTGCTGATCTCAACTTCATGCCTTGAGATGAAGTCTCTAATCATAATTTATAGTTCCTTGAAGACACATAAGCTTCAACTCTCTCTAGTGTTGCAAAACATTTCCAGGCCCTCTCAGGAAAATGAAAATGCGTGGCAAGAGCAGAAAGAGAGATTGCTGAAGAGCGCTTTAAAAGTAAACTTCAACTATAGATGAGCTCTTAGTCTGAGGACATTTAATTTGACAATAAACAAGTGGCAACTTTTTTGACATCTAAATGCCAAGCATCATATTTCCAGCAGTTTTGAGGCACTTACATGCATTGTTTTCATTCCCCCTGCTTCCAGCTGGCAGTCCCATATGGATTTCTAGTGCAAAATCGACTATGACTGGCACAAAGCATATGCCTGCAGGCAAGGAGATTGGAAGAGGCATACATATTTTGCCTTGGCTGAAGCTTGTATTGCTTGCTAAATTCAGTTACCTTCCAAGCTGGGCTTTTGCAGAATATATTGATTTATATTGGAAATCAGAGCCTCAAATTTTAAATAAATTAGTGTAGCATTTTTTTTAATTAGCCTCCTGTCTCTTGTCTATCCAACATCAGATGCTGTGTATTTTGTCAGCATTATTCTTTGTAATCACATTCATACTTCAAAGAGTTACATGTTTTACAGTAGCTTTTATTGTTTGTATCATTATAAACTAAACCAACTGTTTCATTTTACATATAGAGCAGAAAGTTTATGGTCTTATTAAAACTACAGTAATGGCCTGTTCAGTTTATTGTGTGTAATACAACGCGTATCTTAAAGATGGAAGAGTTTTATTGTTTGGGGTTTTTTCCCCCTGAATTTCAGCCCAATACTCTCCATCACTGTGTCTACTGAAATAGTAATGGTAAAGACTGAAGGACATGAAGATAAGTAACGATTGAACCAAGTTTGAATGTTACCATAATTCCTCATGTGCCGAATTCCCATGTGTTAGGTACATTTAGGTATATTACAGTCCCTCTATGTAGACACATACAGCTATCTGCTCTCTCTAAAATATCAGGCCTCCTGTGAAACAATGTCTTGATAATTCGCTTCATACCCTATTTCTCCTTACTTTCCATTTTCTGCTTCTTGAATCAGTGCCCTCAGAAAGACACCTGCCCTTTTGCAAAAGTATGTTTCCCACAACTGGAATTGGCACAGATCCTCTCTCTGCACTAGGCTTGCGGGACAATAAATTTCCGTGTGAGAAGAAAGGAAGCTGAATTACTGATTCTGCTTCTCTGTGCCGGCTGTATTTGTCACTGCTTCTGCCCTTCTGTCATGGCGAGAAAGACACACTGAGCATTGGCACTTCTTACTGTCTGAAACTGTTCAGGAAACCAAAATACACACAGAGAGAAGAAGAATTAAAAACACAGAGGCCTGAAGATGATGAAATCTGTCATAGACATTTTGGTATGAAGTAAATGTGAAAGGTGCTCCCTCCACTTGAAAAATGGGATACTGCTGTGACATTCCAAGACAGATGCACTCTCTACAACCATCCTTCGAAGCAGCGGAGCCTATGAGCAAGCTCGCTGATGTGTGGTGTGCTCCCTGGTCTGACTGCCCACTCTGTCATAGAAAAAAAGCCACAGTTCTATCTCCTGTGGTCAGACGGTCGCAGGATCAGTCCGACCTTGCAATGCATAATGCTGAGAACCGTATAGGAAGGACTCGGCTGACTAATCTGTTGTGGGACACATGATGGCAGGTGTAGCCAATGCAAGAAAAAAAAACCATCGCTCTTCCTGTGTCCCAACTTGGACAGAAACTTGCCTGTCTGCGTCTGAGTGTGGGCCTGCATCAAAGTACCAACACTAGAAGAATCACTTGGGCTTAAGGGTGGTTTCAGGCTACCTAGCTGGATCTTGAAATGTAAATGCAGCTGATGACAATGAGGTGTGCACTTTGCACAAAACTGTATTATCTCTGCATTCGGTATGAATATACCATCTGTAAAATAGTGTATCCTGTTGGTGACCTTGTTTTAAGAAACACATTAGTCAGCTGAAAAGGGCTAAGGTAACCACAGCAAGGTGTAACTGTCGGAGAAGGGCACTCTTTACAAAGCTCTCTCTTCAGCTTACAAATGATCATGCCTATGAGTATCTGAATTTGTCTCTACTTAAGATGTTACTCTTTGATTATCATCTTAAAGTTCCATTTCCTGTACTCCAACTATTTTTTAATGTGTAGTCCTTGGCATAACAGTATCTTGTCACAAATATACAAAAGTTACTAAGTTTTTCATAGCAAGTATCATTTTACTGCCTCAAAAAATATTAAAAGATATTGTGCATAAAATCATTCCTAAATAATTGTCACAAACTAAATGCAGAAAAGGATATAGACAAGTAATCTAAAGTAGTGACAGATAGCATGACTGTATATATCAAATACAAGGTAAAATTGCGTTTCTCCTTATTTACTAACAGTTCATGTATACAAGCCAAAAGGAACCCTTGAAATAGCATTGCCTCACTTCTGGTATTAAATTAAAAATTCATTCTTACACAAGACATCCCAATAGCTTCAATATTAACTACTACCTCCACATCCAGACGACCAACCAATGCAGACATGCTTGAAATGGTTTCTTTCAAGTAAGCTGAGAGATTTCTACACAGAAAATAACAACCTGATGAATTAATTATGTGTCATCATCCAAATTAGTGCCCTTACCTGAAATTAAAATTTTTTCTCATACGCTCCACCTTTTTTAAAATTAAAAAAACCAAACAAACCCAAACCCACAGATATTCTTTGTGGGTTTTTGAGTAGATTTCCTAGCTCATAGGGGCATGCCAAAACCTTCTGCTATGTTGTAGAGAATGCAGAGCATTTTCTGAAGCGTAAGCACCTTTGTCAGCCCTGCTTGCCTTCACTCAATCCCAAAGCAAAGAAACTTTCATTACAAGATCTGAACCTGACAGCCAAGAAATGACAAAAGTTTGGCACATTCACATAAACGAGAAATCTGTTTCTACAGGTTCTGGGGACTTCTCAGGTAAGGTCTCAATATCTCACAGCATCGAGGACAAAACTGTTGACACCCACTTGCCCCATAACTCCCCCTCTTTCTTCCTCCTTCTCCTTATGCTTCCAGCCCAAAGCCATCCAAGCTGCACAAATTATTTTCACAGCTCCTGAACAGCCACATCTCTCTAAGAATTCCAGAGTGGCATATCGTTCAATCTGCACCATTTGTTCCACCTCCCCAGTGGATAAGTCAGAACGTCCAAAAAAATAGACGCTTAGACTTAAAACTGCTGACAGTCTTTTACCTACAATATTTGCAATGATTGTGCTGTAATACAGTATACAAGATTAACGTTTCAAGTTTAGAGCTGTTGATGAATCCATAAATTTCTGAATTAAGCCTGAAATTTCTTGGCCTACATTTTAAATTGAGTTGGTTCTGAATGTGCTCCTTAGAGGCAGAACAGTTAAGCTACACACAAAACATTATGCAAGACAAAGCTTTATTATTAGTGTCATTATATTAGATCATCCGAGATACAGGGAAAAATGTAGTACTTTCTATTAAACCAGATGATATAGACACACTACGGTAAAGGTAACTAAAAATCGGTCACAAGTTTACTTAGATATGTAAATCAATTCTCTCTACTGTCTACAAAATAAAAGAATTTTTATTTTGGCACAACAGAAGACACTGGAGAAAGTAACTGAAGAGGTTTCTTGTGGTGCATTCTTTTCACCCCATCAGCCTTGTTTGGGAAAAGCCACCAAGTTTCATGACTTCCATCATTCAAGCTCCGATATTGTATTTCACTTTTTTTCCTACCAACGATCCGAATGAGCATGGAATGTCAGGCACTTAGCACTGCACATTGCAAAGATGTGAGGTTTTTAGACAGAGTATTACAAGTTCTTATTAGCACCACCATATGCTATAAAACAGAATGCACACAAACCTGTCAACACACATAATTCTCATTTACCACTTAAAGAATACCTTACCAACTACACATACTTATGTCCTTCAGTATTACGATCCTGTTTAAGCGTATACAAATGCAATTAATTTGCTAGAGAAAATAACAAACCAAATAGCAATGTGTCTGAAGTAGGGAGGACTTGATTTGCCCATGAACAATTTCAAGTCAATTTTCTGTATGTAACTGCAGCGTCAGGCTTGTGGAAATACAAACATAAATAAGCAGTTTCAGTAACAAAATATTAAAGAAATTAAGTCTCCAGTTTTGCAAATTTCCAGAGTGTTTTTTTTTTTTTTTTTTTTTTTTTTAATGTGACTATGGGAATAAAATCTTTCTGGGTTTTCATTAATAAATATATCATCATTCCAACAAGGAATATTCCAACAAAAATCCTGTTGTTTGCAGTGTGTGACAAAAATAGCACATTTCCCAAACTGCATATGGTTTGTGTCTAGGAAAAAAGACAAAAAAACCACAACAAAACAGTCTTTATATACATCATTAAAAAAATATTAATTTTGTTTTCTTTCAGCTGGGTAGGTATGTGTAGCCGAGTGGTAAACTCCACTGGTACCTATAATCAGAATTTTTCATAAGACAAAGTTGTTACTGTCATTGTAGCTTGATGGTCTTAGAATACTAGGAAAAGGTAATATTTTCTTTTATGTGCAAAAAGAGGATCTTAAAAACAGTGGTGCAGAGTAACACTGGAGCCCCCAAGGCTATACACATCTCACTGGCGATCAGTCAAGGAAATGGAGACTTAGGAGGTGGTCAAAAACTGTTGGACTAACAAGAAAACCCCCAAACCAAAGATCAAGTACCTCACATAAAGCATATCATGTACTGTAAATAGAGATGTAAGAGTTGCAGATCAGTGAAGAAAAAGCAAGACGTAAAGCATGTTAGAAAATATTATTCTAGCAAAGAGGAGGAAGAAATTTCATTACCATCTTCACACTCCTCCCTGTCAGGAATTCAGCATCCTGACAACTCACTGCAACCCCTCTTCCACTCCTTTAGGACCACAGGTGCAGAAAAATGATGACCATAACACCAGAAAAAAAGTGGGTATATATAGAAAGTTTCGGTATAACATTTTAAACCATATTACTAATCCATTTTGTATTAAACTGGACTGTAACCATTAGTATAATTTTAACTGGACTAATAAACTGTTTTGTTGTAGTAAAGTCTATTAGGATTTTAAGATGACTAACAATAAAGTCTTTGGCTCACACGTAAGGTATATCCCCCTTTTTGTCTATTAGAAGATTTTGAGTGTAACAACTAGGGCAGATATGTTAAACACAGAAACTTAATGTTTAAATGCCACAAAGTGCTGCAACATAGAAAACAATATACAATTCAAAAAACAGAAAAGATACAAATGTCCAGGCATACAGACAGATTAGTGATTTTCTAGTCATTAATTAATCTGTACTGCCATATAACACTTTCCAGCTTCACTTCCTAAATTAGCTTGGACAGTTAGAGTGGCAAGTTGCTAAATCCAGTTAACGTTGATAAATACATACTTACATTTTTATGTTCACAGTTTGCATACATGTAACGTAGTTATCTTGGGGAACATTTACACACTCAAGAAACAGCTCCTGAGCTGGTGCATACACATTCCAGCAACAAATAAAATCAGGCATGAGATTAATTAGCTGTTGGTGAAGGAATTTAAAAAAAAATAAAATAATTGAACAAGATTCCATACTGGCAGCATGATAAAGAAGTGATGAGACATCTTTCAAACAGATACTGTGTTTGGAAATAAAATCTTAGATATTTATGCAAATAATATTTGCCTGCACAGCCCTTGCCAAAAGTTCGTTTGACCAGTATTTCCCTTTCTCAGCCCTGGGATAAAAGCTAGTTACAACACCTAAGGGCAAGTTAACGTATTCAAACTTTCTGCTGCTGTTGTCCTTAAATTCACTTTTGGTGCTCCTTGTACTGACATCTTTTCTGCCTTTAATAACTTTAAGCTTACTTGATCCTTAAGGATTTGATTTATCTTATCTAAGCTACTAATAACAAAGATGGGAGTCGTAGCAGCTAGTCACAGGGACGAACCAGCAAGCTCCAGACCAGGATTTACAGGGAGATGTTGCTTGTTGTCCCAGGAGTTTAAGAAGTTAAGGAGCAACAAATGATATTGCCTGCAGCATGTTATCACTGGTGCAAGTGGTTTAATGGCAATCTGCCTGCACCATCTCAATACAAGATTTACTACAATAAGTTACTTTCAAGGTCTTCTTCCCTTAATTGCTCATTGATTACTCACGATTCTCTGCAGTGGGAATCTCTTGAGTTTAATTGGAATCAATGCTGACAAATGGCATACAGTCCCAAACCCTTACTACTCACTTAACTGGAGAGACATACACTTCCAGTTTTAATGGTAAGTATGAAACATTACCTCATCTATTCTGCTGTTGTGCTTTACAGCAACACTCAGTCTTTGACCGTCTTATCTGATGTTTGGCATTTCAAAACCACTGTGAACTGTATCACTTTAAAATGTTTTGTTTATTTGCTTTTTAGTACAGAAGTGTTCTCATGTCATTCAGAACCCATTTGAACCCTTCTACCCGAGAAGGTCCTTATCCCATGTTCATATGCACTTTTCAGTTTTAATATCAAAGCAAACTAGCAATTATTTTCAGTGTTCAGTAAAAGCAATGGGCCTTGTCTAAACCAGTAGGAATAGGCTTCTGTCATGCACGTCCATATCACCTTCTGGCTTGGGAATGGTTAACATAAGATGTTCTACAGTTTAAGATGCAGGGTACCCAATTACAAGGAAAAAAACCCCAGATTCTTAGCCTCGATATACCCATGCACATCACTAAAGGCAAATATATTTTTAGACAGGTGTGTGTTGAAGCAATCATATTTATATATCCTGCAACATTTTTTTCAGACAATGTAGCACATGATGTAATCTACTAAGGAGGAATACAATTACTAGAATTCTGGTGCTGTGTTACTTCTATGAAATAAGAAGTTCTTCTGTAGTGGATGATGTTATTTTACACTCATCTAAGCAAAGCAGAAGGCAATTCCTGGAAAGGTCAATTGGGCGAAGCAAAATAATACCAGTTAAAATCACCAGGTTCCCAAATGATGATCTTGAAACTATAGGTCTCAATTATAATAAAAGATACATTTTGAGTTTAAGCTACATCTTGTGTGTGTCTCCTTAGAAAAGAATGCCAAATGAAATAAACTTAATTGATACAAAACAGAGGTAACATACAACAGTGCTTTGGCTTCATCAACACAATGACTTTGAAAGACCCTTCTCAGCTTAACTGTTCACTTATATTGATTACGCTGAGATTTTCTTTTTAGCCATTTAGTTCACATAGTCAATATAACACTTTGGATGTTATACTTTACTGCTTTGAATTATTCAGGAAAGGGAGTACAAGGGCAGAGAGATTTTGTTCTTGCTGTAAGTAACAGAGTTCACTGTCTCCCCCCTGCCCTCCTTTCTTCCCTTCCGGTTTTCATTTTGTTGCTTTTTAATTGATCAGTCTGATTTAAATATTTAGTCTATTTTTCTGAAATCCTATTAACTAAATAATTAGAGAAAGAAGAGTGATACAAATGGCAAAGAAATGCAGGACACATTAAGACATCCTGGAATTTCCAGTCTAGCTCTGGTTACCTGCAGTAGTCAAAATGAGGGTTGGACCTTCACAATGTACTATCTCACAGCTAAGAAAGCTGCAGGTTTCTAATATCGTTACAAAGGGCAAAATATATCAGAAAAATACAACCGCTACTTATAAAATGTCATTATCACTTCTTTTTGCAATACCAAAAGTTCACATTAGTAGGAAATTATAGATTTGATTTAGAATGCCTAGTTTTGGCATAATATAAATGCAGACACTTGTCTTCTTTACTGACTATCATGCACCGGAAGAAACTTTCAAAATTAACAATGCATATGCTTAAGCCCCCGATTTACCCTTTTAGGACACTTTTTTCAATGTGTCTCCATTATGGTACCTACAAGTGACAGCCAGGGTCTATCTGTACCAGTCACACAAAAAGCAAAGGTTTGCTCCATACTTTATTTGCTCTGATAATGAAGTTAAAACATCTACACACACCTTAGAACAGAGCTCCCAAGCTGAGCACAGCTTAGGCTGAAGAGCTGTGGCAGAAATAAGAAATTTTACTTCCACGTTTAGGCTATTCATTTAACAGACTATATCTTATTCCCATTTCACCTTGTGAAAATGCCATCGTCTCTTCAGTACATCTCCTCCTGGGACATGTGGGATACTTAGGGTCTGCAAAACTAAAGAAGAAAGTTAGGGAAATGTACAGCCAGAATAAAATGTTCCCTCTGTTTCACTTCAGGCATTTAATAGGAAGAATATGCTGGCTTTTACCACATGTCATCTTATTATGTTCCCAGTTGTGCCTCATTCTATGTTTTGACAAGCTACTCAACCGAGTGACCGTCTTTTATTATATACAGGCACATCACCTGCATGGGGAAGTTCAGAACTCCCAAATTCTTTTATGCCATACTGAACTAACAAAAGCAGCCTCTAATCTCAACGCAGGCAGTTAAAATTCTCAGTTAATGTTTGTAATTAAAACATGTGACATAACTAAGTTAATTCTTTTCTGTGTTTTTAGACACATATTATTACCATAATTACTGAGGTAATTTCTAATGAGGGAATTTACTCTGAGTAATTCTCAGTTTCAAATTACATTTAAACATTGAATCTTGCAGGTCGGTATTCTGGAGTCTACTGCATACATCAAGATATGTTAACATGGCTAGTCAGCTAAGTATGGGGCCGAGAGTCTGGAAACTTCACTTCTAATCAACTTGTACTAGAAAATGCTATACAGTGTAACAGAGATTTCTGGGAGTTGTATTTAAACCTTATGGCACTCAATAGTAAATTACATACTTTGAATGTTGAACTGTAGGGTGTCTTCATTATCTTGAAAGACATGTAGAAGCTTAAACAAGCCACTGGGCCCCCAAAGGAAGATGGGAATATTGATGGCCAGTCTTGTAGCACGTTTTCCAGCCCCTGCTGCCATGGCAAGAACACACAACACCAAGTTAGATATCTCCGATCAAATTCAGATAGCCTGAATTCCACACAGGCTTTTACAATTAGTATTTCTTACATGTGAGGCTTACGTCACAGTACTTGCACACAGAAAACACTAAGTAAAGGGAGCAGGTTGAACTGGGTCCATCCAAATCTGGATTTCAGACTTACTTTTCTCCAGCATTCTTTAGAGAGACATTTCAGTGGTGATCCATAGCAGCCTGCGTGCTCAAGAGTCTCCAGGCTGAGACAAGGAACCACAGTGGGTTTACTGGAGAGAGCTGAAAGTATTTTCTCAGAACTCTTTTTCATTTCAGCATCCATTTCATACTGTGAGTTCTTAAGTCAAGAATAGAAACAATAACTCAACATTCTTAATACTCAAAGCTTCTCATACTCAAGCAATAAGTGATCACGATACCTGTATAATTTGTTAATAACTTCACTAACATGGCGATAACACCTGTATCTTTTCACAATACACCAAGTCTTAAAGGTAGCTGTTGTAATAGAAAAGAAACGTTTTTCCATGGTAGTGTAGAAGTCTAAATCTCAAACCCAAAGTGATATTCAGCAACATTATTGGCATTTATATTTAAACATATCCAATGCTTAAGCAAAGCATTCCTTTCATCATCCAGTTAAAAAAAAAAAGCTTCATAAATAAATATCAATACTGAATCAAACCTTCCTACTGGAACAATGGCTGTCTCATTGACACAATCACTAACGGAACTGGAAACAAAAATTTACAGACTCTTTTTTTTTTTCAGAAAGAGAAAGCAGCTATATAGCAGTGATGTGAGAACTTGAAGGAAAATGTATTTTGTCGTAGAAAATGTTGTATGGATTTGGCCAAGGATTTATAGTACTGCAAAAAAAAGTACGTCCTGCTAGTGCCTGGGCAACACCAACAGCACTCTCAGCCCTCTGAAAATGGGTGGATTGTACTCTGTGACAGGTTGGAATCTCTATAAATCAGTCAGGTGTGACACCACCTCCACCCCTGTTAAAAAGGAATTGAATCAGTAAAAAATTGCTTTATAAGCATTTATATATAACATATATATAATTAAATAAAGGATATAAATTCATTCCTATGTTTCACAGTTTATATTATTAATGGCATTCATAGAAGACAAAAATAAAAATATGAAGACATTGTTTTGCACTTGTTATGGACTGGAGAACTCTAGGCATGAACAAAACATATAAATTAAGTTGAAGCTTCAAGTCAGAATTGAGGCACCTAAGTTTTTAAGATAGCAACCGTACAGAGATAGATTGGACTGTAATTTTTAGACATAATTTTATAAATTAATTTAAAATTTATTATAGGCACTCAAGTGATTCTAGAGTTGTCCTTAAACAAGGAAGATAACAACCCTATGAGCTCTAAGCAATTTTTTTTCTCCACCTTCCTGAATTCTGTCATATTTGTAACTGTTTCTGTGGTCTTGGTTTGTGTTGCTGGCAAAGGTTAACACAACCGTTGTTAATCAACCCCTGGATTGGTTCCAATCTTCTGGAAATGTCTCTTCCCAGGCTTTCCTAGGGTGCTTCTGTGGTAGCTTCTGCTTTTGTATCAGAGGTTTAAATTACTTTTCCACTTTGCCTTAATGGAAGGTTGAAGCTAATAAATTTGCTAACCCCAGTGTCTGTAACAGCCAGAGGAGCAAGACACGCACATTTAAAGCCAGGAACATTATTCAATAACATATGCAGAACATCTATGAGAATTCATTATATGTTTTTTCATTGAACAATTGAGATTTCTTTACTATGAATTATTTAAATACTCCATTCCCAGATCATCTCCTGGAGAACATTACATTTTCTGAATTTGTCAACCAAGAACAGGTTTAGTTACCAACACTCCTGTTCTGAGATTAACTTAAAAAAAAAAATAATTACATGGAGTTCAAACAGAACACTTGGGATGCCTAAATAAATTTGATATTTTGATGAATAATAGTGGCATTACTGAAATTTGATCATGAGTTTTGTAGGAAGACTGGGCATGATAGTCCTTACATAATCTAAATTTTAATAAAGCAGTAGAACATGACAGGAGGTACTGATGTGTTTAGGCAACTTGGGGTCTAGCCTACCCATTTTATATATTGTGCACAATACTTTTTTTTTTTTTTTAACAATCGGCAAAGAAAGTTAGAATTTTCTATCTAACCAAATGCTTGACTGCATAATAATCCCACAGTGGTGGGATTGTTTTCTCTTATGCTTTTTTGTAATTTTCTCACTGAACAATGATAATAAGAAAACAGACTTTATTCTGTTGAATGCACTCATTTTAAACTATCCATCCATATGCTTCCTTGTTGGTAATGACAGCTCAAATTATGAGGATATTTATTATTTTTGCTGTTGAAAGGCAATGTTTTTAAAGGTCCATTACCTCTAGCTTTAGATCTTAAAAAAAAAAAAAAATAATAATAATCAAGCTAACAGATGCAAAAGAGCAGATACAGAGAGGAAAGAAACATATAGCCAGAAGAATTAAAACAGTAACTCAGTGTAGCATGAAAGGCTTAATAATTTCAGAAGGTGGGTTTTACTTCAAGGAGTGTTTGGACTGTCAAAGATAGCACAGGAAAGTTAGATTACAGAGTTTTAGGCACCAGATATTCTTTCACAAAAGAAATTTTCTTAAATGATCCAGATTGGTGACAATGAACAAAACTAAATCACTACACATTCTTTTCATGCAAATTAATGTTGCTATCTATTTCTGAAGGTGGAAGTACATATGCAAACTTGCAAGTTGTTAAATGAAAAGATAATGAAATGTGGGATGGAGAACGATGAGGATCAGGAAGCTTAACTTTACTGCTTGACAACAGATATTGGGGACTCTTTAGTTGTGGCAGCCCCAGAACTGAAGGTTGAAAGCAGGATGCGTGAGAGGGACTGGAGGTAAATTACGGGGTACATAAAGGGGATGTGCTACAAGGATATAACAAGAACGAACCAGTGAGACAGGAAGGAAAACATGAATGACAAAACAAGTATCCTGGGATAACAGATGTGGACTACTTGTTTAACCTACAGTTTATTCTCTTGTATTATATACTTTTGTTGTAACAAAAGAAAGCTCTTCCAGCAAGGATAAAAGAAGAGCAGATTAGAACAGCTGAGCAATTCATACTTAAATATGAATCCGACAATAGACTTGTTTTCTTATTGAATACAAGTTAATACTGCACAACCAAGGAAATCCTGTTTGTTTTGACTCAAGATATTTAACAGCTTCCCTACAGGATTCAAATATTGCAAGAAGCTAACATCATGACATCCAGCCCAGGTAACAAACTTTCTTACTACAACCCACTAAAACATTATTCAACATTATCACCTATCTTGGGTGTTACAATTTCAGTCAGTCAATACAACATTTTCAGCAACACTGAATACCCATCATTCCCACAAGAGGAGTTAAGTAAAAAATTAAGTTCAAGACATAGGAAACACACTAGTTATTTCCAAAGCAAAGCAAACATCTGTGATACAAAAGTAGTAACTCACATTTATGACAGTGGTCACATTATATATAATACTTCATAAAGTGCTGTTCTTCCCACTTCTAGTTACTAGTCTTCACACAATTAAAGAATGACCAAAACGTCTTAGACATGTAAACCTGGGACAAAACTTCGAATCTAAGAAAAAGAATGCGTGTTCCATACATCATGATTTACAACAAAGAACAAAACCTGGTTATGAACGTGAGAGAATTATGACAGAATGGCGAGCCTCCCAGTATGCTACAATTAACTTTCAGGAGGCAGAATGCAAAAAGCAAACATAATATTCAAACAGACAAAGGACAGAGCAGCAACGCTAACTGTATTACATTGGACATGTACATTAAAAACCCAATATATATAAAACTCAATCATACAGCTTTTCAAATCTGGAAGAATAATCTCTCTTACTTTCACTTACCAAGCCCTTCAGGTAATTCCAGTGACAAGAAATATGGTCCATGGGCATGTTCTGATACCACATTTATAGAATATCAAGAATAGCAGCTTCAAAGTTATTATATGTCTAAATTACTTTCTGAGAATGCAAGACTGAACAGTCTATAAAGGGAATATGATTATATACATACATCATTTTTTTAAAAAAATCAGCTCATGGTGAGAAAGTCGTGGGTTTTTTAAGGCAAAACATAGCTTCAGGCTAATGATGTTTTCCACCATTAGGAACCAAAAAAAGGCAAATCAGGCTAATTGTCCTCTGTGATAAGCTGGCTATTATCCAATAGCTTTAGTGTCTCTAATGGAATTAGGTTATATAGAAAACCTGAGGGGCCCAGACAGGCTTGAATTTCCCTCCTGAAAAACAGTGACTCTGGACAACTTATACTAATACTGTCATTCCTGTGTTTCTCTGTTTACATCACTGATTACATTTAGAAAAAAGGCATCTAAAATACTCTTAATGAGGATATTTTTTATATATCTCTTTTGCACTCTTGCTGCTGACTGCATTAACAAGACAACTCTGTGAAGTCAAGCCTCCCGCTGTGTAAGTCGGGGGGGGGGGGGGGGGGGGGGGGGGGGGGGGGGCCAGCCAGGCCTCCAGGCAGTTCATGCACCCAGGGGGTCATTCTGACACATCCAGCCCCCGGGCACATTCTGTCTGAGGTTTTAGATTTGCTCTCTCTCATTTGCCAAGTATTTTGCCTCCAAAGGACATGGACATCACAAAGGCTCCCAGATGTTGAAGACATCTCTGAGATGTTTTAAGGGACCTGAAAGACCTTGCTCCTACCCAGTGTTTCCAAATCCCCTGTGGGTCTCCCCTCCCATGTAATTCTGCGAGTAGTGAGAGGAATTGGTCCACAACACAGAAAAGCTCAAAGTAAAAATTAGTACAGCCCAACTGTCTTATTTATAGAAATCTGTATTACCTGTGCCTTTTTAGGACAGGATAGTTTATAGCCAAACTTTCCTTCCCTGTAGAAATCAGATTATTTCTTAAAGTATAAAAAGATTCAGTAGTATGTAGCGGCTTTTTTAAAAATTCATTTGAATTAACCACATTTTTAATGAAAAAATATTAGAATAATTAGAAATAAGACTAAGTGCAGCAGTTTAAACTTTGGTATATTGAAAGTCACTTTACCAAACAACATAATCACCAATAGTAATTTGTGAATAAATCAGTTTTCATAGTTTAAGAGCTAAAACGAAAGGTATCCAATGGAAGCATAATTTCTAGTTTCCCTTTGGAATCTCTGTATTCAATTATTGGTAATCAAAATAGTGATTAACCCACTTTCAAAACTAATTATTCTTAAATTATCTGTTGGCTGTTCCAACTGTGTTAATTAAAGTAAACAGTAAGCAGCTGCTCTTCCACTGTCACTACTTGTTTCTTGTAACTAAAGCCCTTTTATTTTTTACCTTGATAGAAATTAAAAATACGCTTTTGCTAATTCTGTCCAATTATATTTACCCTCTAACATACAGAATTCCATTAAATTTCAAATAGCTGCGAAGGTAAATGAGGGTGTACACAAAATGACTGTGCATAAGTTATAAAAAAATAAAAGTTCCAAAATTATGAAACTATATGGACAGAATCAGAGTATTTATTAAGGAGAAATCATAAAAGATATTTAAAAATTCACTATCTTCATTAGGTTAAAGACAAAAAAAAAGAAAGCCCTCTAAAATAAACCTTATCTGCCGCCCAGCTCCATAAACCAGGTTTTCATTCATATTTCCTCAGGGAATTCACTGGGGTAATAGAATGAAGTGAGAGAAAGAAAACTCTTAGACCTTCAGAGGCTTTAAGCTCCCATAGGGAAAGGTATGATGCATTTTAATAAATTTTGTGAATTTTAATGAAAGGAGTTAAAGCATCGAAGTAATATTTCATCGAAATAAAAATAAGTGGTGCTAAACCCTACCCCATCCTAAACAGTAGATAAGTATTTTTTTTTCTTGCCTTAAAATCACCTCCTGAGATTTATTTTTTAGTTACACTCTTTAAATAACTTCAAAGAGGATGCATGGGCCTTTTTTATTTTATGCCATAAATTACTCTTGTTCTTTTAGAGTATTTTGGCTTTTTTTTCTTAGCACTGTAAAGACAGTGCTGTCCGAGTTTTTGATAATTTTATTTTTTTTTTAAGGGGGTGGGCACAGAAGGGAGACTGCTAAGGAAGGAGAAATACAGGCAGATATAATATGTAGGAAGAGTCCAAAAGGATTCAACTGATAGTTTGGATGTGTCTATGACTCCCTTAGTTCTGAGGAAAATAATATGCTGTCAGACATCATGCTGCGTTCATTTAAAACATTGCAGACTAAATTTCTACTGTAACCACAATTATTTCTGGAAAATTCAGAGGATATGGAAAAAAGCCCTGTTGCTTTAAAAACAGCTTTTGCTGGTAATATTAGAATGAATCTTTAATCATGCAAAATATAGTATTCAAAACCAAAACCTTCACATCAGAAATTACTTCAGGTAAAGCTACATGATCTAGTTAGCACATCCACACACTGAACTTGTCTTTGCCTCTATCCTATGACCAAGAATTTCCCAATCTACTCATTCTCCAGCATACACATATGTACGCTGTAAATCACCAAGCACTGGGGCGAGCAGGCATTCTCCACTTTGAATTCGGAATACAGGAACATTGTACGCACCTAAGGAAATCTGAATTGTTTCCTCACCCACCCTCCTGCTCTCCCCATCACGTTTCATTCCTCAGACGACCACCCCACTACCCATGCCCTACCTTAGCTGCATCTATGCTGCCTTCACCTTTAAGCAAAGCGATACATCATACCCATGCTGCTGACCCCCCCCATGCTCTTATATTAACAGCCAATCACATCTAAATGATAAGCAAATGGCTAGCAATTAGGTTACATCTACACCACATATTTAAACTTGGTTTGACCCTCGGTTTGTATCAGTCTCCACACTGTTAAACAGGTCTGAATACTCTGTGGGATTCTGCACCTCATGTGTATCAGCCTACCATGCCAAGCTGGTAAGTAAGCTGAACAGCATTGAAAAGCAAGTTAGAAAGCTACTTTGAATCCATTAACTACCCTTTCCTAAAACCAGGAGAATGGAAAATCACTTGTCAGCTGGGGTCAGGCTAAGGTGAGAAGCAACAGCATTACTTCCCAGTTGATTTTGCCACCCCACCTGCAGAGCTCACTCTCATTTCTTATCCCAAGAGGAGACAAGCATAAAGTTTGATGAAAAATTGCCGGTTTTCCCACCTCTCTGCCAAGGTCAAAGTGCAGATGCAGCAGTACCACTCTGCCCTGCTCCTGGGAGGAGAAGCAGGTTCCAGTGAAAGTGAAAGAGATGGCTCCTGCAGCCTGCTTCCCAAAGGAGACCTGGTCCCTGGGGCCCAGCATCTCTGCTTCAGTCAAACCCAGAGGAATAATAGATTGCACCTGGGGAAGCACAAGTCTGTAGAAAGAAACATGTTGGATGCTAGTGGTGTCCTAGCTCAGACTCTGCCCAGTGTGGGTCGGCAGGCACGCCCCCAGTGCTCAAATTCAAGTACATGCACTGTGCAGTTGCTATTCAGTTTTTAGGGAGACTTTGTAACCACGCTAGAGAACAAAAAGGAAACACTGGTTTCACCTGTTCTTTTGGCACACTTGTGACTCAAATTTCAGTATTTTGCATCAGACAAGGATGTAGTCTGGTTGTGGTCATATAAAGGATATATGATGCTTTGTGAGTCAGACTCAAGGTCCCAGATGCCTTTCTGCTCTCCTCTTCCCCAGAAGATTAGCAGCCATAGTAAGCAACATGGTAAAACACTAAAGAATTGGCACTGTGTACCTTGAGAATTCTGGAGTATATATATATGTTCCAGAATATGCAATATTCCAGTTATATACTGATACAATATGTGTAAACTTTACAAAGAACAGATGCGCGGGCTTTCTTATATTATAAACATTCCTGCCCTAGCCCTCTCCTTCACCATTTTTTCCATCTTCTTATACTTCTTTTTCTTTTTGCTGTGTAAAATAATGACAGGGCTTTATCTTTGGTACATAATATTTGTGTCACAAGCCTGAGAGGCAAGTCACGACTTGTAAGTCTGAATCCTTCCGTGACAATGCCTTCGGGAAGTCTGAATATACATCAGTAGTCAACATTTCTAGGTACAGTTTAGCATTCAAATCCAATGATGCGACTGAGGTTTCCAAAATTCTGACTTTGCTGGCAGGTAAAAAGGGTGAAGGGGTTGTGATATTTGCTATGACTACTTTCAGTGCTCTGTTAAAATTACATAGCATACCTCTGTCCCTTTTGTTGGTAAAGGAGGAAAATAAATCAATGCTGCTTTCTTTCACTGCTATCATACCACACAAAGTATATCGACACTGGAAAGTGCCAACAAATTTCACCCTCAGAAAGGCTCAAGAAGTAACGTGAAGAGCGTAACACAAGAAACACAAGAAACTCCTAATGCACCTAAATAATCTCCCATGTGGAAAGAGCAAGGATAAAAGGCTGTGGTCCAATGAACCGGACACTGATCAAGGAATAGAAGACTTTTGATTCCCTTTCTAGCTTCACTGCAAATCCAGTCTGCAGTCATACCCAAGTCACCTTAATACCTCATGACTCAGATTCCTCATGCGAGCAACAAATGCAATAGCCCTTTACAAATAGGTTCTATCTTTGTGGTTGAAAACTGCTGCATCAGACTTGAAATTCAAAATTTTCAAACCTATTTCTTTAAAGCTAGACTGCTCTTTAGATTAAAAGTGAGCAGAACTAGTAAGAAACAAACCACTTCCAACTTTCACTGGGTTTTGCCGGAATTAAATGTCAGCCTCCACCAAGAACTGGGTGTCCCTCAACCACCAAAATGCAAATCTAGGCAGCAAGGATTACCTATGCAGATACAAAGATTTCATTTCAACCCTTCATCTTAAACTGATAACTGTAGTCTTTTTGTTTTCCCATTTTTCTTTATATTTGTTAAATCAAAGTATTACAACTTACAGTTAATCCTTTATCAATGATATTCAACAGAGCTATTGCAATTTTTCACTAAACTTATAACATCACTACTAAATCTGCAACAAGTGTAGTGAAACACCTGTTTTTATATATCCTTGTATGGAACGATTCAGTTTTCTCTGCACTGGAACCATTAGTTCCGTTAAACACAAAAATCATATGAACAGCTGAGTTTAACTGCCTAAATTAAATGTTTGGATTACTTTTTTTTTTTTTTTTTGGGGGGTGGGGTGGGGTTTTTTTTGGTTTTTGTTTTTTTTTTTTTAATTAAATCCCTTGGAATGCATCTGTGTTCACTTCATTGTTCTCATTTGCAATGCTAATCTATATTAAGACTGCTATTTTGTCCTCACTAAAAATTTAGAGAAATTACAGCAAGTGCATTAGCAACTGACATGTTACCCTTAAAAGCTTTGAGGAATGGCATTGCTTTTAACATGTACTCTTCCACATTTGTTAATGAAGCATAATTTGCAATAAGTGCATGTCTACTGCAAAGCATGACAGCAATCACTTTCCAAGGATGTGAGAATCATTTCATTTATAATTTGTGCTAAAACATGTGTGCTGGATTCTAGTGCTTGAAAAACATATGAGGGACATGAGACTTGTGCTTTGCTACAGAAAGTATTGTGGAGGCCTTAGGATAATGTCTGTCATCTTACAGGCACAAATTTCTTAATACTAATCACAGCAATAATAATAAATTCTGTGTACATACAGAAAAATACTAATGTGTTCCAGGAAATAGAAAAAAAGCGCCCTTCCATAAGTGGTTCTAAATTGATTGTACCTAGAGATTTCAAACCAATATTTACAATATTTTATAATATTTATAAAAAACTGCAGAAGCAAGCTTATGATAAAAGTGAATTTGCTGATGCCTGTACCTGTACTGATAATGTAAGTCTGATCATTAAATAGGTGAATGGATATAACTTATACTAAATCTATAACAGAGTGAAACGTAGGAATAGACTAATGGCCTTGTGCATGAAAGCTTTGACTTAATGGACAAGAAACCAAAAGTATCCATCTTACTGTTTTGGCAACTCAATCTGGTTTCTTACACTGAAAACATCTTTATTAAAATAACTTCATCTGGATGATGAAACTGCTAATTTTATTCCAGGCTAAGTTACTTTAGAGGCTTCTCTGCTTACTGACAGTGTACTGCACCTAAGAATATTAAGGCAATCAAGAAACTCCATTATCTGAGCCAGGGACAGAAATGATGTCTTATACAGTGAAATGTCTAATGTTTCAGTGTGCTGTTACTGCTAGGGAAGATTAATAAACATCATTACACAGAGAAGCTGTAGCTTCCACCCTAAAGGATTTTGTTTTATGTATAGATCAAATGTATAGGCTGAGCCGCCAGCAACTTTCTGAAAGTCAGCACAGCAAAGGCTGTATGAATCTTTAATGCCCAGACTTCATTAGAGTACAAATTAGAGTACATTATCTCTTAAAGGGAGAAAGCATGACTCTCCTAGGTGAGACAGACCAACAAGAGATTTGAAAACAAATTTTTCCAGGCCTGCTGGAAAGTTTGCAGAGTCAGTCCTTATCCTAGGAACTTTCAGTAGCTTTGAAGGTTGTATTAAACTCTGTCTACCTTGTTGACTTCCATGCCTTCAGATTTCCCTTCCAAGCCTCTGAGACCCATCTGTGCCCACTACTCCATCAACTCAACATTCTCCTTCTCTACAACCATGCTACAAAATTCCGATTTCTCTACTTCCTATCTGGCCAACCTGTCTTTCAGGAGGTTTTCGGGTAAGTAAGGTCAGTTGTTCTCAAGGAAGACATAGTCTTCTCACCACCCATGAATTTGCAGACTATCTTTGAGAAGGAGCCATGCTAATCTTTTCTATATAATTCCATTGAGTTTCTTAATTATCTTCAAATGCACTACTTCTGGATAACATGAGTTGCCTGGCTTATCTCAGTCTTCAGAAGAGCTGTAGTTTTTCATGGAGGACAGAAGGATTCAGTGCTTTCTTAAATAAACAGATGTATGTGTGGGTGGAGAAAGTGGTGACTGCTGAAGATTCTTCATATGCTGAACATAGTGCACCCATACACATAAAAGTAGTTCTTACAAATCGTGCTAGATATTATTCCACCGAATAAATCAAACTTATTTTTTCATTGTAACAGTGACATTTAAACATATATGTTGAAAACCTTCAAAGCTAAGATTTTTTTCTTTGATTATGACTCCAGTGACAAAAATCTCTTTACATAAATACCTATGTAGTAATCCAGACCAATTTCCAAACACAATTAGATCCCTAGGATAAATGCCTTAAGAAGCTTCTTTCCTCCACTGAGATTGCAAGGTACAGAGGAGCTATCTCCCTGATCAACATTTACTTAGCTTCCTATTCCCAGTTTCAAATTTGTAGGTCCAGCACTGGAGAAGTTTCCTGGTAGGGAAACTGCTGAACTTCTGACAAGAACTGATTATTACTAGCTGGGGGAAATTGAGGTAGAGGAACATGATTAAAGTTTTAAACAATTATTTTACTTCTGGTTATTCAAACTATCTCATAACTAGTCCGTTACTTCTTAATTAACTGTACTGATTATAGCTGCACTTGTATAAACACCATTTGGGATACTAGCAATAAATACCAATGATAGCAGAGATTTCAGTGAGCCTTTTTTTTTTTTTTTTTTTTTTTTAATTCCTTTGACCTAATGAGATATCCTTTTCCCTTGGATAGATTCAGTAAAAACAATTTCTTCTCAATAAAGAATATTCCCAAAGCTTTTTGGAAAGCATGTTGAATATTTTTCCTTTTGCTTTTGAAAGAAACGAAGAAGCCATTTTGTCACCTAATAGTTAAAATGTTAATATCTGAAATGATCTCCAAGTGCACAAGAAACAAGTATATACAACTGTCAGATACTCTTTCACTTTATTATAATATCTTCTAATCATGTAATTAAAACCTGTTTAATAATACATACATCTACCTCAGAGGGACTTAGTGAAGGTTATTAGTATTTATGTAATGTTCTGAAGATGTGTGAGGCTATGTAAAGGCCAAATATTACTGTTATAGATGACAGCTATGGCACAGGGTCTTGTAAGACACAGGGGACATGCTTAATATATGACTCTGAAGAAATATTTTAATGCAAGCCTCATCTTCTGTGATTTCCTCGGTGATTTTCACTTTGAGGCACTAACTTCAGTTTGATGTAATGCCAGTAGATGTGTTAAATTTGGCCAGTTTAAGCAGCCACAAAACCTACTTTTATGCCTGAAAGTTTTACATTGTCTAAGCCACTTCTCTGTTAAAATGTGCAATCCACAAAAAAAAGTCAAGGCTGCAGTTATCAAATACAGTTTTCGAAGATTTTACAGGTCTGTTGATTCAGATCGAAGCCTACATATGTTATGAATTTATTTTATCCTTTAGATATTTTAAGATCTTATGTAATACTATTTTTAACTCATACTTATTATGCATCTCAGAAATTTACTAGAAGGTGATAATGAATGGGATGACAGGGTATAATTTATAGAGACAAAAGACAGGTTAGGCCAGCAGAAGAAAGGAGCTACAGATTAAATCAGGTTAACTATAAATTATCTGTATCAACAAGAAACACAGAAACTATATGTACTGAAACCCATAACAGTATAGATAAAGGAAAAAATTTAGCGGTGTCGCCTAAACACCTAGGACAGTAACAATGAGAGTAATTCGCTGTGAAATCAGAGATAATATTAATGAAAGATTTAGTTGGCATATGTAGACTGCATAACAGTGACATCGATTGGTGGTGACATTTATGTCTCCTGTCAAGGACTCCTTGAAGTGATTAGTAAGGGAACACACCAGAAGAGAGATTAGTCTTCAATACTGCGTAAGACCTTGTAGAGAATGCTACACTTGAAGATTATAATATACTCAAATTCAGTTTCATCTAAGAAATTAAAAAGTTAAAGAAATGCACTATATTAATATATGCATTTTTTAAAAGAACTACAATAATGTAATTTTAAAAAATTATTTTAAAGAATTGGTTAAAAGGGAAAAATGTGGGTGGTATAGAGATTGTTTAAATGCACTCATTTAGAAGCTGGCAGCAAATGAATACCAAAATATCAATACAGGCTTTAAAGGACAAGTGTACAAACTTTATTTTAGCAGTTCAGCTAAACAGAAATGTGTATTAGAAGTCAAAAGGCATCCTTCATAAATTAGAAATTTTAATCACATAATTATGATTATGCGAAATATAACATAGCATAAGCTCTGACAAGTTAAAAGAAAGCAACAATAGACATGTCAAAAAAGATTATTTTTTTTTTTTGCTGTGGTGACAAAATATTCAAAATGCATCAGAAGCTGACTATCTAGAGCATGGTTAGGATGAAAAAGAGATAAAGAGATTAGAAAACTGAATTATGAGAGAACAGTACAGCGTACCTGAATTTCTAACAGTTTGCTCAAGTCAAATTTTATTGGCTTTTTAAGAATCTATGCCATGGATAAGCAGTAAGTCTTCTCATTGATTACTAACCAGTTACAAGACTGGAAGCAAAGGGTGAAAGCAATTATGCAGGTTCCACAATGGAAGTAGCACAGATTATTAAAAGAAAAGCTGAGCAAAAAAAATTGCCTATGATAATAACTGACTGAGGAGTAATATAATGCCTGCAAATGCATAATGAAACAAAAGGAAATAAAAACTGAAAAAGGAATTAAAACGAACAAAAAAAAACCCCCAAAACAAATCAAACCCCAAAACCAACTAACTACTTAGTACTAAGGAAAAATGCAGCAGAGGCAGTCTTATGGAAAAGTTAATTTGTTGCTCAAGGGATGTGAGCAAGTCAAATAGCACATTAGAAAGAGAGAACAAAACACAAAATCAGTACCATGCCATGATGTAAACTCATGATGAGTATCTATGACAAATACTGTGTGGGGTCCTGATGTCCCCATCTCAGAAAATATATAATAAAAATATAAAAAGTACATAGGTGACAGAGATGATCTAAGAAATTAAATAGCTTCTTTACAAGTGAATTGATAACAACTCTCTTATTGCATGAGAGACATCTGGTGGGAGATAAGATAAATTATTATAAAAATATGAACGCCATACAATAGGAATAGCTACTTTCCATTTTCTCACAATGCAAGAACTAAAAAATTATCTGTGAATTATCAGGCAACACTTTAAAAGAAAATAAAGACTGTAATTTTCATCCCACATGTTGAAGTGTAGAACCACATTACTGTACAAACTTGCAGAAGTCAATGATATAAAAGAAAAGGTATAAAAGAGTTCAAAAGGTAAATAGACAAATTAATGGTGGAAAAGCTGTGAATACAGTCTCTGGTTCACAGCTGACTGCTGGAAGCAAGCAGGATGTTCTAGGGGACTCAGCATAGGCTTGGTCAATTCACCTACTTAACTGGTCACTGGCAAAAAGAGAATATGGGCTGGAAAAGACTTTTTGTCCATCCCAGTACTAAAAAAAAAAAAACCAAACAAAAACCAAGCCCCCCCCCCAAAAAAAACAAAAAACAAAAAACCCAAAACAAAATGCAAGCATACCAAATGATTTCACAGGCTTAATCCTTGAGGAGATGATGTCTCCTCAAACTCTTCTGAAGTTCTGGAGGGAAGACTGGTATGAACAGTTTACTGTCTCTCTACATGGAGGTCATGTGTCACTCACAAAGCTCAAAACTCAGGTCCGCAAAAAACAATTTTCCCTGGCATCTAAAATAATTGCAAATCTTGGCAGCAATACACGCGCTTTCTTCTGACTTTATTTTCTCCCAAACTAGTACAAAGCAACATGTGCACTAAAAAGCAGCACAGCTGCAACATCAGCAACTATGAAAAATATGCCATACGATTTTTCATTGTGAGAAAAAGAAAGGGAATCAAGCAGCACATGACAAATACTGTCCACATGTTTAATGAAACACAGGATGAAAGTTAGAAGTTACAGGGATAAATACAGTACAACAACCTATGTAAAGCACATAGAATCAACTTATTATTTCATACCATAATTACTGTGTGAATCAAAAAGTAAATAAAAGTAATAAAGTTATAGAATATCTTATTTCTTCTACTTTACACCGAAATCCATTATGTGAGACTAAAGGAAAATGTAAGGTCTTTCTCCACTCAAGTCAATGGCCTAGAAAATCATTATGAAACTCTTCTATAAAATAGATTTTCTGCTGTTGGGTATTGAAGCTTCTCAGGGGACAATGACTTCGTTAAACTATTTGACTTTACTTATGTCCTATGAAATACCTTACAAAATAACAGTAATTGTAGATTTCAATGATACTTTTAGCAAATTGCAGTTACAATTTCAACAGAGATGTTCAGATTTATCTTGCAGGAAATTATAGACAATGCAATACTGTACTTTTCAACTTTCAAGCTGTCAGAGTAAATACCATGTTAGAGAAATCTAAATACTGCACTCAGAAAACATGCAAATTCCTTGCTTATATGATCTATTTATTATTCCCTTTATTATCCACACAGTTTTATACCATATCATGAGTTTACATATATTTGGAGAAGTTTGTAATGGGTTAGGCTGTATTCATTAGCAGAGTCAGTTGTAACGGAGGTAATACAGAAAATATTTGAAACCGTTGTATCTTTTTATTAATTAAAGATATGATGCTTTGAAGAGAATGAATAGAGAAAAGTTCAGTTCCCACTCTCTTTTTTTCCTGCTATATTATTTCTTTTCTCTTTCCATATTACTTTGCATCAGAAATCCTAACTAATGGACTCTCATCCCTGAATGCATTGTTTAGTTTCTCATCCATTTTAGTCCCACTCTGTTTTCATCATTCTTATGCTGCATCTCAACCACTAATCCTCCTAAAATAATTATTTCCATGTTTTGTCTCATTCTTTTAGCTAGCCTTGTGTGTCACATGCTCTCAAGAAGCCCATTTGTCTGGTGACATCTAATCAGTACTACCGCACAGCGACAGTCTTTCCAGACTTGAAGCTCATTTACCCAATAAACAACATCTTTCTGCCTCAGAACACCAGTATCTCAACTCAGAATTCACATTACCTACTTCTTTACCCTCCTCCAAGTCCTCCACTCCAATCTGCATCAGGCAGGCTTTGCAAATAGCTGCTCATATACACTCACCTTTGCAGCTGCCCAAGCCTCTGACCCAGCAGAACCAAACCTCATCTCCTACTCTGAAGACTTAAGAAACCTAGACACGAGTACTTTCCCAGATGGCAATAAGAAAAGAGAAGTAAGAGCTTCTGAAATAATGATGCCAAATTTATATTCCTTTATTTATTTGCAATTTGCATTGTACTGGATATATTATATTTAATTTTAAAAGTTGCTGCTAAACAAAAGAGGGTACCCTGTTTGTTTTGCTGCATGTAGTTGTGTCCAATTGTGAGAAAGATCTGGAGATCAAAGAAAGGCAATAGAGATATCAAAAAATATTAAAGAATGCTGATATCCAGAGCACAAACTACCTGCAACGTAAGTGATGCTATTAATGCTGGCAGGAAGTAGTCATTGCCAAGTCATGTAAGCAACGGAAAGAAAGAAACTTACCCAATGGTTTGGAAGTGGACAGTCAAGAGTTTGTTGCAACATAGAGAACCAGTAAAAGTCACTTTACCAGTAGCAAGCCAGAAGGAAAGTACTTGTTCTGCGAAGTAGTATGTGGCATGCAAAGATTTATTTGTAAAGTCACTTCTTAAAGTCTAACAGTGCGGTGGCTTTTTTTCAAGTTATCTTTGTCTAGTTTAACAAAACTAAAGTTAGCCATGCAACCCTCTCTCCCTTCTTTATGTAAATAATCCTGGTAACAACAGGCAGACCTACCTCAAAGCTTTAGCCTGAGATTCTTTGAAGTCCATATTACTAAAACAAATTTGCATTTTACAAGGGAAAAAATGTATCTGTTGACCATTAGGGACAGGAAGAGACAGAAAAGTAATACCAGCAAGTACAAACTACTCTTCTTTCTCATACATTTGTGCAAAAGGGGTGCCGATTCAGCAGTGCTAAGGACATTGTATGAAATCCTAATTGGCATACTATTTTACAAATAAGAAAAAAAAATTTACTGTGCTCTTATTTACTGTCATGACAGAAAAGGGCAACATGATACATTTTCTGGTTTTAGAAATTATTTAAAGTAGATTTACTATACATAAAGAGTGATTTAAGGTCCTGCCAGATAAAATGGACTATGATAAACACATCCAAAAAGACCAGAAGAATTCAATTTCCCTGCTTTGGGGGAAGGTATTTGTCAGTATGGAAAATAGATTATTTGAACTCTAATTTTATGTATTTCTACTTACTTCTTAGGGATTGCCAATTTAATTTATTGCATTTTTATTCCCGTTCTTGATTGATCATTTTGGATATTCCTCCATATGATTCTACATAGAACTTACCAGTCCTCCAAAAGCAAGAGCCCTCTGTGGGACTGCCTGCTGAATGAGCATCACCAGATCTGGCGCAATAGGTGGAATAGGGAAATACAATCCTGCTTATGGCAAATAAGGGAAGGGAATAGCTTTCCCCACCCTCACTAAAGTAGGAAAGAAATTTCTAAGCATGTCATAGTCCTCCACATTGTAGACAGAAATGATGTAAAGTGCAGTCCCAGTGCAGGACGAGTGAAAAAGGCCTGATTTGCCTTTCACATGGGAAAGATGAAAGTTGAGTGCTCTGACCTATGACGTGAAAAAGGCTGTAACGCTCTGCTGCAGCAGAGGCTGTTGGGGAGCAGGTCTTCCAGGAGAGCTAATCCAAGGTGAGCTGGCTCCAATGAAATAGAAATTGATTTCCTGAGACTGAACCAATACATTATGATTCTTCCACAAAGACTTGCCAGTGCATTTGACTAGCATCATGGCTCTGCTGTTGCTCCTGTGTTAAAAAAGGATCTGCTCATGAGCATGAAATAGTAATTGTTTTCTATTTGTTATGATTCCCTTTTTTTTTCCACAGCTCACTGGAGAAGACAGGGACTTACAATAAGATGCTTCTATAGCTGTCTTGAAGTAGAAGCTGCTTAGGACCTGGAAAGAGAAACATGCTTGACTTCTTCCTGGAATGCTAGTGATTACGAAAAATTACTGTATTGAACATACAGGCAGAGCACTTTGTGGCGAAAACATCCCTTATATTTCTCAACCATGTGAGTTAGCACATCAAGTTGCATGCTTAAGTAATCACAGCACTTTACATTGCAAAGAAAGCAGCAAGTGTCCCAGCTCACTCTGACCTTCGTTATTTAATACATTTCATAAGTGTTCAAGACTGGGAAAGAAGATGCTGAAGTCCTTGCTAGCAGAACCTGTTCTGCCTTCAAGAATCATTTACACAGAGTGGTAGCTTGTCTTTGTTGGAAAACAAAATTAAATGGAAAGTGATGGCTCTTGCAGGAGAACTCGAGGGAACAGAAACAAGTGGAATATAATAACAGTCAGAAGATATAAGAGCTTTCAAAAAGCAGCTGAAGTGGCTCATGCATTTTTTAGATAATAGTACCAAAGGAGGAAGCCCTAAAGTAAAATCTTGGCCCCAAGTCAAGTCAGAGAAAATTATTATCATTAACTTTGAACACATCAGGAGTTTACTCCATATGATAAGAGAAGATCAGACAACTATGTTCCATCCATTTTAGATAACAACATCTGCAAACTTCTATGGAAATAAATGTGCTTACAGTCATTTGTCACAGTTGCAATAACAATTACTGATGAAGAAGGCCACTTTAGATACTCTTCCTTGAAAGAAATAAAGACTGAGATTCGTCTCACCAATAAAGAAAATTCCAATATATTTTCAAAGTCTAAGAAACTGGTAAATTTCACAATACTTAGAATTTTTCCAATACTCTAATGCTATCTAAATGTAAATATATCCAATAAAGGAAAAACTACTTCTTATTTTGTTTTTTTTTAATGATTTTTCCTGATTTATGATTTGTTACTTGATGAGAATCTATTATAAATACCAAAATAAGCACTCGTTGTTGTTTCAGTTCCTTATTACAGTATAACCAAAATACAGAAACACATATTTGTTTAGGTTACAAGGGATCTCTTCAGATGATCTAGTTCAGCACACCTGCTCAAGCAGGGTCAGCTAGAGCAGGTTGCCCAGAACTGCATCCACTTGGGTATTTCATATCTCCACAGACGGAGACCCAACAACCTATCTGGGGAACCTGTTCCAGTGTTTGATCATTCCCATAGTTAAAAGGTGTTCTATTGTGTTCTGATGGAATTTCATGTGTTTCAAGTTGTGTCCATTACCTCCTGTCCTGTCACTACTGAGAAGACTGACTCCCTCATTTTCATTCTCTCCCATCAGGGAGAACTATATTTATGAGACACACACCTTCCCCCTACCCTAAGCCATGTCTTCTCCAGGCTGAACACCTCCAGCTCTCTCAGCCTCTCCTCATATGAAAGATGCTCCAGTCCCTTTGGCATTTTTGTGGCCCTTCACTCGGCTCACTCTACAAGTCTTTCTTGTCCTGGGGAGCCCAGAGCTGGACACAGTGACCTCACCAGTGCTGAGCAGACAGGAAGGATCACCTCCCTCAACCTGCTGGCAAAGCTCTGCCTAATGCATCCCCAGGGTGATGCCGGCTCATGGTTAGTTTGTTGTCCACCAAGACCCCTAGGTCTTTCTCTGCCAAGTGGTACTCCAGACATTCAGCTTCTAGCATGTACTGGTGACTTGGGTTATTCTTCTCCATGTGCAGGCCTTTGCATTTCCACCCACTGACCATAATGAGATTCCCCTTTGCTCAGTTCTTCACCTTGTTAAGGTCCCTCCATATGATGACACAACCATCTGGGATATAGCCACTCCTCCCAGGTTTGTGTCATTTTCAAACTTGCTGAGTTTGCATTCTGTCCCATCATCCAGCTCATTAACAAAGACATTGAACAGTATTACCCCAGTATCAACTCCCAGGTACACCATCACTGACTTGTCTTCAGCTGGACTCCCTGCTGCTGATACACAAACTTTGTGTCCAGTTGTTCAGCCAGTTTTGAGTTCAACTCACTGCTCCCTTCTCTAACCCACGCTTTGTCTGCTTGTCTAAGATGATGTTATCAGAGACAGTGTCAAAGGCTTCACAGCAGTTGAGGTAACCAACATCACTGCTCTCCTCTTGTCCACCAAGCCAGTCACTTCATTGTGACAAGGTTAGCAGGTTGGTCAAGCATTACTTCCCATTTGTGAATCCAGCCTGACTACTCCCAATCACCTTCTTGCCTTCATGTATTTGGAAATGGTTCCAAGGAAGATTCTCTCCATCACCTTCACAGTAACTGAGGTGAGGATGACTGACCTCTAGTTCCCCAGATCTTCCTTCTTGCACTTTGTCAAAATAGGAGTGGTATCTGTTCTCTTCCAGTCTTCCAGAACCTCTTTCAGTTGCAATGACTGTTCAAGGATATTTGAGAGTGGCCTCAAAATTATAGCATCTACCTCTCTCAGTACTTGGGGGTGCAATCCATCAGGCTCCATTGACTGTATGTCCAGTTTGTGTAAGTGCTCCCTAACCTGGTCCTCCTCTGCCAAGGGTAACTCTTCCTTGCTCTAGACTTCCCCTCTGGTCCCAAAGACCTGGGATTCCTGAAGGCCAGTTTCACTGAAAAAGATGGAGGCAAACAATCAAGATCCTCAGAACTCTCCAAATCATTTGTCACTATTCCCCCTGCCCCGTTCAGCAGTAGCTTCCTTTTACTGTTTATGTACCTGTAGAATCCTTCCCTGTTGCCCTTCACTTCCCTTGCTCGATTCAACTCCAGGCTGATGTCTTCCTTCCTGTCCCTATCCCTGCAAGATCAGACAGCAACCCCGTACTCTGCCTGGATCACCTTTCCTTCCTTCCATTTCTCTGTATACCTCTTTTTATGTCTGACCTCAGTTTGGAGCTCTTTCCTCATCCATGCAGGCCTTCTACTGCCTTAGCCTGATTTCCTGCTTGTCAGGATGAACCTTTCTTTGAGGCTGAAGGAGGTGATTCTTGAATATGAGCTAGCTCTCCTGGGCTCCTCTTCTTCTTAGAACCATCACCCAGAATCATCCCCTCGCCTACTTCACCTTCCCATGTACTCCTGTACAATAAGTATGCAGCTCTGGAACCTGAAGGCCAGGAAAATTATGATGTGGATGAAAGCCCATCCAGGTTGGAGGAGTTCCTAAGGAGAGTCAGCCAACCCCACACAAGACCAGCTCTGCTAGGAAGAAAAGAAAGGTGGTTGTCACCAGTCTGAGAGGAATGGAGGGCTCGATATGCCGACTGGTCCCATCCCAAAGCTGGTGAAGGGTCTGGAGCGCAAGTCCTATGATGAGCAGCTGAGGGAACTGTGGTTGTTTAGTCTGGAGAAGTAGAGACTCAGGGTTATCTTATTTCTCCCTGCAGCTACCTGAAAGGAGGTTGTAGACAGGTGGGTGTAGGTCCCTTCTCCCAAGTAACAAGCAATGGGACAACAGGAAATGGCCTCAAGTTACTCCAGGGAGGTTTAGATTGGATATGAGGAAAGATTTCTTCACTGAAAGGGTTGTCAAGCATTTGAAAAGGCTGCCCAGGGAGGTGGTGGCATCAAGATCTCTGGAGGTGTTAAAAAAACACATAGATGCAGTGCTTTAGGGATATGGTATAGTGTTGTGGTATATCATGCATGCAAGATAGTTGTCAACGGTGCAGTCACAAAATTTCCTCGGTTGGTTGAGTCCTGCTTTATTGTCTTTCCAGCAGGTATCAGGTTGGTTCAAGTCCCCTATGAAGGCCAAGGGCTGTGAACACGAGGCTTCTTCCAGTTGTCTGAAGAAGGCCTTATCAAATTCTTCCTGATCAGAAGGTCCATAGCGGATACCCACAAAACCATCCACCCATTGGTCTGCCTGATAATCTCTACCTATAAGCTTGAATGACTCCAGACGTGTCCCAAGGCAGAGCTCCATGCATTCCACTTGCTGTCTCACATAAACAGCAACTCCCCATCCTCATCTTCCCATCCTGTCCTTCCTAAAAAGCCTGTGAGCCTCTCTCCACTGCATCACTCCACTCATGAGCTATCCCACCACATCTCCACAATCCCGGTGAGGTCATAGTCCTGTAACTGCACACACTTCTACCTCCTCCTGTTTACTCCCTACACTGTACACCTCAGTGCAGAGGCATTTCAGGGGTGCATTTCAGAAGACAAAGGCTTAAACTGTTAAAAAGAAAGCAGGGATTTGTTTTTATTTTTTAGGCTTCTGTGCCTAGGCAATATAGCTTATTTTAATGCAAAGTACTAGGAAGCTTTCAATGTCAAAGAAGACTCAACACTAGAATCTATGATTAAAATAGCAAGTTAATTTGAATAAAAATGTCATTTCAAGCTTTTCATGACATAAGCCATATATTTATTATGAGATTTATGAAAAATATTTGTGGACTTCATTTGGAAAACAGCGAATTTAATTTCTTCTTACAGAATTTCTGGTACTTACCAGTAAAGATGAAATACCAGACTAGGCAGACATTAGTGTTATCACCTGTGATAGCTCCTTGTATTACTAAAACCTCCTCACATCCTGTTGAATAAAACAGAACTCACCTCCCAGATATAACTCACCTCTTAGCTTGTACTGTCTGATAAAACCTTACCATAACGATATTATAAAGCTATTAGAGTAACAGCAAGCTAGAAGAATTAAAAGTAATAATAAAAGGTGAGCATGTGTTTAGCACAAAACAAAGATGTTAAGTATAATAATGAAGTCACCACTCAGCACTAAGAGAAAATATTTTCTAACTACTTAGATGCCAATTCTACAAGTTCAGATTTAATATAATTAAGGGACAGAATATAATTAAGGAACTATTTTCCAACTACTGTCTTTTTTTAGTGGATAATGTTATTTTCTTTTTTTTTTTTCAACAGAGACTGTTTTGTTGAAAATTTGTGACTTCTTTTGACAATTCATTTTAGGAAGAAACAAAAATACAGGACGTATTTACCAGAATATCAGGACATTTTGGCCTTTCAACGAAAAAAAAAAACCAAACCACAAACCACCCAATATTTTAGGGTTTCATTTTTAAGTTACTACATAGAATATAGATTTTCCAAATTTGGCTTGAGTTTTTGGTTTCCATTGGTAGGAAAGGCCAAAATAATTTTAAAGGGCTGATTGAAAATTAAAGTAGGATATATAATTAATGTCAATTTGATTTCTGAGAAATACTTTGTCATACTAGTTTTGCAAATTTCTAATGACATTACTTGCATTGATGCTAAATCACAGAGCTTACATTATTAACATGGCACTTGACTTGTGATTTTGATATTTGGATTCTGGACTGAAAAATATTGCTAAATACTACATTACAAAATGCAATTGCATCCGTTATGTTCACATTAGATTCAATCAGAAAAGCTTCCAGGGAGCTCTAGAAACATATATATTTGAACCTGCAGTATTCAGCTTAGAAATAAACTGTCACTATTGTTAGCCTGCTGGTGAATAAAATATTCTCTAGTCTGATCACCAGCAAAGTAGTCATAATGATGGTTTCATGTTAGATACCAAAAAGAAAAGCAACCTTAACAGTCTGATATGGAAAAATGCAAGACTAGATTGGATAGCCATGAGTACCGCAGAAAAGGATTTAATGTTGCATGGGATCACAGTCTCTGAACAGAGGTTAACAATATCATTTTGTTGTCATAAAAAGCAAATGTAATTTTGGGATTTATATGTAAGAGTGCTGCATTAAAAACATTCAGAATACATTTTTTTTAGTTAACTTGGTACTCTTAAAGTATCTGCTGGCCTTTTATTTTTTCTTCATTTTTAAGGACTACAGTTCAAGAAGGATATGGACTGATTGGAGACAGTCCAAAAGAGGCAAATAAAAATGATCATGGGTATATACAGCTTGATATAAAGCATATATGATAAATCTCTAAGAAAGTAAGAAGAAGCATCAAAGAAAATTCATCCACCTCTATGTGGTCTGAAGGCAAAATAAAAAGCAATATGCTAAAATTGAAGAAAAGGAGAATTAAGTTAGAAATCACGAAAAAATCTATCTAATGGTAAGGACAGTGAAGGATTAGAACAGGTTGCTTAGGAAGGCTGTGCAATCTTTTAAAGGATTTTTTTTACAACTGCCTCTTAAGAATGACAGAATTATAGTATATACTGTCTTCATGCAAGAAACTTATCCAAGGACTAGATAATGTCCTGTAATCCTGTTTATGACTCCAATGATCAAAGATACCTGTAAATATATCCTTATAAAATGTAGGTCCTATAGAAAGAAATACCACTGGAAAAACTGGTTTAAGATGCTATAATGTATCTAGTTCTTATGCCTAGAGTTCACACTGGACATAAGCAGAGAAGATCTGAGGAAGAATGATCAAAGCCACATGAAGCATCTCTTCTAGAAGTATGAATTAAATTTAACCTATCAAATGAAAGAACAAAGAGTGACTTAGTCTCTCTACCTCAGTAAGAACAGAGATTTAAAAAACAAGAGGAACTTGAAAGCAGCAGACTAGGATATAATGCACTGTAACAGCTATTGAATACAGAGCACAAACTTTTAACAATTAACCATCAAAGTAATTTACCGAGGACTATAATAAGACATATAAATTTACAGGAACAGAACTGAAAATTATGCTTAATTTAACTACAAATTTAGACTCAGAACAAGAATTTTGCATTCACCCATTGAAATATGAACTTTTATTCAATGTCACAGATACAACGGCAGCAGGCAAGAGCTAAGGTGCTGAAGTCTTCAAGGCACCTGGTGAAAGGTGAAAGTTCAGGAAGAAACATGACACAATATATAGGTATCCTTGGCTTATCCAGAAAGTGAACATGGATTTTCAGGATTACGTAAGTATCCATGTAACCCTTGAAAGGGGAACTGAAGCCCTGGTGTTCCATGTAGAAGGTAGAAAGCACTAATGTGGAATTTAGTTGTCTAAACATACATATCCAGTGCTTTTTGTTGCTCAAGATATCTCCTCTAAGAGCCGTACCAAAGAGCAAAAGTCTCCTGCAGCGGTGTTGAAAGTTCCAGCTATAAATGGATGGGGTTTTATGGTAATTTAGTGCATCTTAGATGGCCCTGGATGTCTTTAAGTAACTAAACCCATACCTTAAGTCTTCAGTGCCTTCACAAGGCACAAATTATTATTTTTTATCCTTCCTTCTGGAAAGATTGTTAACATTTCAGTCCATCACACCAGATTCTTACTGCCCCGATCCGATAAAACAGCAGAATTGAACATATTGAATGAAAAAACGTCACAAGGCTGTGTGGTAAACAATTTATTTTAAAAGTCTTTTGGTGATATTTTTGTCATAGCTGTGGTGGGGGTAAATTAAGCCACTACAGATGCTATCTAAAACATGGTCTAAAAACTGAACGAATGGGGACTTGAAAGTAGTATTTTCTGCCTCAGGCTAAAAACAGGAGTAATGAGGGGAAATGCTGACAGAAAAAGAGGTGTGTACAGCCCACTATTTTAATTT
The DNA here is from genome assembly GCF_023634085.1 of Falco cherrug. NCBI lineage: Eukaryota > Metazoa > Chordata > Aves > Falconiformes > Falconidae > Falco > Falco cherrug. Next base: position 2,114,795 of record NC_073702.1, on the reverse strand, counting down.
CAGTAGCCTGCACAGGCTATAATCAAGGATTAAATCCTACTTATTCTACATAGTTCACCTGTACAGAACAAAAAGCAACTTTTTACTCCCTAAAATTTTTATTTTTACAGTCCACCAGGCTTCTCTGATAAGTTAAGAAATAGAAGGGCTTTTTCTTTGGGTTATTTTCTAATGCACTCTCATGTAACTTAGTTCCCAGCATGTTGTTATCCACTTATAAAGATGGTCAGAATGTATATTTGACCTCTGATTCTAATAGGTCCACAAAGAATCACCATCTATGAAATACATCAAGTTCCATATATAAACTTTTCACGTATATTTCTATTTTCTTATTTCAGAATCAACTGGAGAACAAGTCACTTCAAACCCCACTATGAAAAGCAAATACGGTGAACTATCATTTGCTTTTCTCTTCCTCCCCCATCTTTCCCATAAGACTTAGGTAAACAATTTTTTCTAAGTATCTGTTGCTTTTACTCACAAATTAACAGAAGTCTATAAGGCCATCAAAATCTCAAGGTTAACTTTCAGAAAGTAACAACTGAAACGTAGCACTGTTAACATTATACTGTTCCTTTTTTCTCCCTCTCTGTGCCCCCTTGCTTCTGTTTTGCACGATACCATTCTGCAAGATTATAAATTACTATCTTTGATTCAATAATTTTTGTGCTAGTTAAATAAGTCTGTTTTGTGGGGTTTTGTTGTTTGTTTGTTTGTTTTGTTTTTTAAAGCATATACTAAAACATCCTTGGAACAGAAAAGAACAAATTAATATACATAGTACGACGCCGACCTATGGCTCTGTTTAACAAGTATTTTATTCCCTAATATACCTTCAAGGTAGTAGGATTATTCACCTGTGCAGACCTCATACTAAAAGCTCATGTAAAGTAATGTCCCTGAACCAAGAGTAGAGGCTGAAATGTGCCTACAGCTGAGGCGCTTACTTGAACACTTCTACAGGTGTGTTAGCTTTTCATAGTACACCTTACCCTCTGCTGGTTCCTCTGGATAAAATGCTTTTTAAAATGGTTTCCACTTTAGAAATACAGAAAGCATAATTTCTCATGATCTTCTATTTATTTGTAAGAAAATTACAGAAGTTATGAAATGTACTGAATTGTTTTTATCATGGGATACATTTATTGCTTAAAATGTGCTTGTTTATCCCCAGTGACTTTCTGGAAGGAATTCAGCACAGCATCACAGCTGCCGATCAACCTCCAACCAGCATCATACTATATCATTAGGCAGGACTAACTATCTTTACAATAGAAAATCAGTAACTATAAAACGATTTTCAAGTCATCATCTATCCTGTGAACTGTATTTTGATTAACTTCCTGGCTCATATAAGCTGTGTTTTAAGAAGTGGGTGGAAAGGGAATCATACAGGAACTCTTAAGAGTGGACAGTCTGGGTGTTTCATTACAGACACTAGAGAAAGGTATTCTTCCTCGAAGAAGGACACTCTACTCCTAGAAAAATCCAGTTATCTAAATACTTCCAAGTCAGCACCAACTGGAATGTCACTTCTTGACGATATTGCTCCCTGAGAGTAAACCAGAAATAACTAAATACCTGAGTACTGCACTTGTTTCAGCAGAAAAAAATAAACAGGTAAAATCCATGCTCCCATTTGACATTTTGCTACCAACTTCCACATTCAACCTTGCAGCTGCCTGTATTTTTCAGTATTCTGTGTGTTTTCTCCTGAGCTGATGTTCAGTGCCACTAAGGTCCATGTTCAGACCAATTTATTTTGCAGATCCTACAAGAAGCTAGCCGACTAAAATTTCTGGTTTATTCCATTTTTGGTAATACACATAAGATGACAGTAAGACAGGATAAAGCCAATAACAGCTTACAACTACCCCTCAATTCTAACACTACATTGAATCATGCTTGAGAAGTTTCTAAGTCCTCAGGATAGGCAGTATCTTTTTTAATCTATTTTGAGAAACACTTTAATTCAGTTAGGTGCTACACAAAACAAATTATTATTATTATTATTATTGTTACTACTATTATTATTATTGTTACTATTATTGTTGTTGTTGTTTTGTTGTTGTTGTTATTGTTATTATTATAGAGGCACTGACCAATGGAGAATCATGCTTCGTTAACAATCTAAAGTCAAAAATGGTTACTGACTGTAATAATGAAAGCTGCAGTGCTTGATCATTTGCTAGCCCAGTGAGGGTTCCTTTCCTCTGCATGATAAATCAGCTGCCAAGTTTGCCTACGGTCTTGAGTGCAACACTAACTGCATGGAGTTATCCCTCTCTCATCACATAAAACAGTAAGATCTTCAAATTAATCAGACGCCTTCATGATGCAGACAGTTTTAACTGCACAATTACGGAAATTACTGCACTCGCTTGGCAACCTTCCAGGCACTAATGCTTGGCTATACAGTACAAACAGTATTGTTGTGAACTGATGACCCTTCTTAATGTATACTGCTCTCCCTAACCTTGCTTTGCTATGCCAAATTCTAACAACATTACAAAATGAGACCCCCAATACAGGAAAACTTTGTAGGTAGAATAGCTGTTCAGGTGCAGTTTGTGTAGAGAACGGCTAAAAGAACAACAAAGATTCTATGTCAGTAATATGCGTCTAATATTTTATGCATCTCAATTACATTCACATAGATACACAGATGGAAACAACATTGTTTTATAGAACAACACTGTAACAAAAATGGTAGAACACTCCCCGTTCTAGTTTATGAACTCAAACTAACTGGAATGGAAGGCAGGAATATCTTTAACATTAATACATCTTTTTTGTTTGTTTCTTTATGAGGAAAATCTGTTTCATCGTGCTTTCAATGCTGGAAGTTCTCATTCCATAGTCTTAATTCCACATATTTCCTGCCATTTCTTTGTGACTCCTTCAGTGCCAGCACTTTTCATGTAGCAGCCTGATTAGGCCGAATATACACTTCTCTGTAGCTTTTTGTCATAACAGCTGCACTGTTATCAGGTCATGCAATACTTTTTGGTGGTTTAAGACATACATACCTTTGACTGACTTTGAGCCAATATTCATGCTTAATATATGACAGGAAATTTAAACTTGTTGTTTACTGGGAAATGAAACAAATAATTTACAAGAACCAGCAATCCTTTAAAAAATAAATGAGTATTTGTTATTATTTATTCACCTATAGATTATTCATTTACCTAGTGGCCAAAATAAAAATGTAGCAGCCTTTATATGACAGTTACAGGTCTTGGTATGAAATTTATTAGTGCTTCATTTATTCCTGAAATACAAGCTAGTAAAAAGTTGGAATTGCAAACATAGCACATTTTTTTATACTTGCGCATCTTCATCACTGATGTTCCACCAAAAAACCAAAAAAATAAAAAAATAAATCATATGACTAATGATAACACTCATATATAGGCAGAAATTAAGCACCTGGTCACTTTGAACCTCAGTTTTGAACACTGGTGGGATAATGCATTTAACTGTGCAGTAGGTTATACAATCTTGAACTTCACTGGGTCACTTACAAGACTAGAAGAACTTTTTTTCATCCCGCAGAGCTATCCTGACCACAAAACAAAATCACTAGGCTGCTCTATCTTGAGAAACTTAATTGGCAATCTAAAATGGGGCATCTTAAAACTGCAAGACTACAGCCTGTTTGAACATACAGTAAGGAAAGGCTATGCATGTACATTTGCATTTTTTATGTAAATTGTCTTGTACGTCAGTAAGAAGAGTCCTTATTTCTTCTGAAAGTTTGTGTGCATTAATGCACGACTAGCAACTGAAATGCTTGGATACTCTTAGAAGTGTGATGAAATATTAGTCAGCTAATTTATTTCCTCTATTAACACTAACCCAGCTAAGGATGCTTAAACGGTATTGGAACACTCTGAATCCAAATGCATGCTTTTAAAGAGTACCCACAGGCTGTGTGTGTCATACTTTTTTAAATTCTCCCTTGCTTTGGCTCATTTTCTTGCCAATACCACCTAACTCGAGATATTTTTAAAGCATGTATCACCCTGTCATCTAAACATTCCTCTTCTTTGAAGAACTTTCTTTGCTGCAATTGCTGAAAAGAAAAAAATAATTTAAAAACTCAATGCACAAGACTACCTAGGCTGAATTACATTTGCTGCCAGAAGAAGAAAACATCATTGTCTCATCACAGTTCATTTAATCTGAGAGGAAGCACAAATGAGGCTTCTAATTTCTGAAGGAGATGAGACTCGAAACCAAATACATCTGTAGATTGATAAGTATTCCAGGGAAAATCTTGAAAACAATATGTAAATTCTTTCTGTACCATTTTCTTTATGGGCAGAGGGAAAAAAATTTTTCCCCTTAGCCTCTAACATATTATGTAACTTCACTTTGAACAAAAGGGTATTAGAAAGTGGTACATTCTAACTGGCTACACCTTTCCAGACAAGGTCTTAAAACAGTCAGAAATGAAAGAAAGAAAAAGCACATCCAAATACATGCTAAAAGAAGTGATGTGCATTCATTGTCCAATAACCTTCATACAAATCCAATACATACAACAGCACACGGTTCAATAAACTTGGTAGGCATTCCTGTATTAACAAAATATACATTTTGGCCTCATAAAATTATTGGCTGCATTAGAGTATTTCTCTCTGTAAAGGAAATTTCTACTTGTGTATATTGTCTAGACATACAAAAAGAAAACAGAACCTTCTGAAGTGAGTACAGTACATTTCCAATAGCTATAATTCCAACCTTTTTTTCTAGCTTATCCTGGTTTTGTTAATTTCAGAAGACAAATTTTTAAAAAATATGGAAACCCCCACTGCTTTCTAAGGAGAAACACTGGTTTTCTAAATTTCAAAATTACTTTAAGACTGACATAACTTCTATATGTATAGTATAGGTTCACTTCTGAAAGGCTGGAACAAATCTTTTATTACACACAACGGTTTAGTGAACCATTCAATAAACCCAGGGATAAGTTTTGTGACAGAAAAAGAGTATGACCTTTAATAAGGTTTGTTTATCTTCACAGCTTGAAGATCTACAGTTGTCCATGGCCTGCAGCCAGGTAATCTGGCCGTGTACTATTGAAGTCTTCATAATCAAAGCTTCCCACTGCTTTAAATAAAATGTGGAACCAGTCTTTACTGTTTCAAAATAACCCTTCAAAACTTCTAAGAGGTGGGCATATAGTTATCCAAATCCCACCAAAATATTATCTCTACTGTTGTTGGAAACTTTGACTGAAAAACGGACCAGCACTTCACTGCTTTTTGTGGTATAAAAGCAAGGTTGTCTGTAGCTTCTGCCCAGGAAAACGTGGGATGCAGTAGTAAGAGACTCCGGGAATAAGGATTCAGAGAGGTGGCTATATATCAGGTACAGTGGCAGAGATTCATAAAACTTCAAAGGAGAAGCTCTGGGTTAAGAATGATTACTGGGAGGAAGAGAGATTCATGATTTTGAGACAGATAGGACTATAAGAAGAGAAGGAAAGGCTACAAACACAGACTGTTTCCTCTTCTGTGTTTGTTCTGAAGCCTGAACAGTCTATTGCAGCTATTATATCCACAAATAAAGAACAAGTGAGAAGATACAGGATATAACGGAGAAGAAAATTATGGAAGCTGCAGGAAATATAAGGATATACACTGAAGGCAGGCTAGGGAAAGGTACACCTTGATCTAACACATAAAAAAAAGCGAACATAAGACCAAGAAGGAAAAAAGAAATGTAACACAAGACATTCAAAAAGAAAGTTAACCAATAATATAACCACAATCACATTAACCTCCCCTGTTCCACCTAAACTTAAATTAAACATAATTACTTAATTTCCTTACTATGCAGAAAGGCCTGGAGGAAATGGTGTGATATAACAGTTTTGGTTTGTTGCTTTTTAAATCTGAGCCAGTAGATTCAATCTGTTCAGCAAAAATGTTCTGACATAATAGAACTATGTCAGAACAATAAATTTTAGGGTTTTTCCCCTCTAATTATTTTTTTCCTGTTTATTTCCTAACACTAGCAGATTTTTATCCTGTAAACATGTACTCTTAACAGAACATAACCAAATGAAGCTTCAGATTTACTTAAGCTTTTTGTATCTTAAACTTTCTTAGTTCCAGTAGGACTTCTTCCACGTGGTAAAGAGGAAGTGAAAATTAGTTATGGCCTCCATAAAACAGAACTGAAGAGCACCTTATACTATATTTTATTTTGAAAAAAAAGAAGGAAAGAAAAAAGAAAGATGGAAGAAAAAAGAGGAAAGAAAAAAGACAATGAAAGAAAGAAAATGCAGTAAAAGAAAAATTCTGTAAGATTACGAGGAAATGATACAAACATCAAGTTTTCAAATTTTTATCTCCAGTCTATTCATATGCCAACTCATTTATTATTGAAGCATGACTTCCTGAACAATTTACAACATATTCCCTGTTAATGAAATTATTCAGATATATGCAAGAAATACTAGAACTAAGTATTACTACAAATGTTTTTCCTATCAGAACACTCAGACAGCATAAAGAAAGCATCATGCAACAATTCTGCCTGACAACGTACTCAGAACTCAAGAGCCACGGGACTTGTTGAAATTACTTGTTTGTATCTACAGTATGAGACACTCATCCAAGTCTTTTTGTCCACATATGAAGTGAGATACTGTCTCTGTTTAAAATAATAATAATTTTGCTATTGATTTCAATGAAACCACAATTCTGAACACTGTACTCAGTTTCTCTCAGGGCTTAGAGAGATTCTTCAAAAAAAAGCACCACCTAATCAGGCAAACTACACCACAGGGTTGCAACTCATTATAGTCAATTTTCATGTGGCAAAGGGAAGAAATTCTGTGGGAAAACAGTGCTGTTTACCTAGTGCAAGAATTTGCACCAATTCAATCTGAAGCGCTCATCAACAAGTGTTCTTTTTGACAGATTTCTGATGTTACAGTAGAAAACGGGTAGTTTTTTCATTGTTTCACTTACTAATCTCATTATGGCAGCTATTCATAGCCCATTTTCATCGCCTTGCAAAGAGAGCGATGCACACAGAAGCATTAGCATATGAAACGTCAGCAAAAACATTTTTACATTACTGCAATTATCTGCAATTACAAAATGAGACTTGGCGTGCTTCTATCCGTGCTATTTTTTTCCTGATTTACTCCCATATAGCTGTATATTTATATAGTATATATATATATGTATATAGTATAAAGATAGGCAATTTCCCCAATGGACTGAGTTTATCTAAAGGCACGGCTGCCTGGAGCACCTCACTCTCTTGATACAGACTGACAACCGCCACCCCAGCGGCTCTCACACAGGATCCTGCACTGCCCACACATTTAAGCCCCAGGCTGTACCCAGCCACTACCATCGAGCAGCTTCTTCCCCAGCTGAAATGCAACCAACAATCCAGCAAAGAACTTGCTGAAACAGCGAAGAGCTTTTAGGCCTTTCGAGTAAAAAAGCTGCTCCAAAGGCCAAGGAGGCCCGAGACGCTGCTGCGCACCCCCCTTGCCCTCAGAGGGCACAGCCAGGGAGCCGCGGCGAGCGCCCGGCCGCAGGCAGGCTGAAGCTGAGCCCGGCCCCCGGCCCGCCGGCCCCCACCGCCGCAGCGGCGCCCCCGCGCACGGCCCGGGCCGCACCCGGCGGTAACGGGCACCGGGCACCGGGCACCGCCCCCGCCCCGCGCCTGCGCGCCTGCCGGCGCATGCGCACGTGCCCCGCGCCTCGGCGGAGCGGTGCGAGAGCGCCCCGGCGCCCTGCCCCGGCCTGCCCGCCCGCCGCCCTGTCCCCCTTGCCGGCCGCCGGGCAGCGCCCCTGCTTCGGGCGGGTGAGTAACGGCAGCGGCCCGCGGAGCGCCGGTCCTGGCGGCCCTCCCCGGGCCTCGGCTGCGCCCCGAGCGCCGCTGCCGGCCCCGGCGGCTGGGGAAGGGGCGGCGAGGAGACGGGTCGGGACGGGCGCCGTGACGTAGCCCCCGGGCCCCTCGGGTGTGGGCGCTGCTGGGGCGCTCCGCGGGGCCGGGAGAGGAGGGGAGGGCGCCCGCCCGCGGCCGTTGCCGTTACCGGAGGGTGCGGACGCGCCCCTCGGGCCGTGCCCCCTCGAAGGGCTCTCGCTGCGCCTCCCGCCCGCGGAGGGGCTCGGCTTGCGGCAGGGGCTGCGGCGGGGCTGAGAGCGCCGGCGCTTGGCGCGCCAGGCTTGGAGGAGCGCGTGGGCGCTGGCTCGGGCCGGGGCTCCCTGCGCTGCCGTCGGGCTGTTAGGCCGCCCGGCCCCGCGCCGCGCTGCCCCGGAGGCCGGGAGGGCTGGCCGGGGGCGGCTGCGGGAGGCCGCGCTCGGGTCAGGGCCGGCAGCCCCGCAGGGTTAGGGGTGTGTGCCAGTGGCCTTCCCAAGCAGGAGGCCGCTGGCACGTTGAAATCAAATACTCTTCTACGTTAAATACAATTTAATGCTGGAGGCTGGCTCACCACGTTTAGAACAAAGAAGTTGCAGCAGGGTTGGGTTTTGTTCTTGCTGCTATCTTTCTTAAGTTCAAACCCGATTAGTGAGAAATTCATGTTCCCTGTTTTGTGGGTGATAGTTACCCATGTTAGAATGGTCAGATTCCAGTACCCCTTCCTAAATTGGATGGACCGAAAAGAAGCCCTGTATTACTGGAAGTGCTTAAAAATGTGTGTATTTAGCATGTAAGCGCAGCTATAAAGTGTCTGCGTGCCATATGTAATGTCTTCTTCCGTCTTTAATGATTTTCAAGGCTTTTTTAAAAAGTCTTCAGAAAAAGACCTTTCTTATTCAGGCAAGTTTTGGGAAATTTCCCAGTTTTTCTAATACTAGAAATACTCCTGAGGCACTCACCAAGGTGGTCAGCTGCAGTTAATTTTTTTTTATTATTATTATTTGTGTTCCCCAGGCCAGAATGTGCTATATAAATGTGGTGGTTTGGACAGACTCCTGTCAGCCCTTAGGGAAGTTTACTAAAATCTCACCTGGTCAGTCACTTGGGAACCAAAGTAGTGTTTCTGGGTGCACATGTGCACTGTAGCTCTAGAACGAGGGCCTAGCTAGAAGCTTCCGCTCTGTTTAGAGCTGATCTGTTACTTCAGAGTTTTCAGGTTCTTTGAGGTGGGAAATCTTAAGAGAAGCTAAGCTTAGAAAACTTAGCTGAGAAGCTTTGATACTAGCCATGAGCTGTCAACCTCAGTGACTTTAGGATGGTGTTACCCTTGCATCAATAGTCAGGTTTTCAGAGTTCTTTTCTGTATTGCACTTTCATTTCTTACATTTAGGGAACATCAAAACATAAATTACAGTTTTTGCTGGTTCTTACTAAAATAGATACATCTGTTTTATCTGAACATACTTTTTTTGCATTGAGTATTTCTCTTTTGGGATCAGTAAAACTGGAAAAAAACAACCGATGGGTCAGGGTGTTGAAACTAGAGCTACCATATCACCAAAATGATCCAGAGTAAATAAACTCCTTTTGTTTTTCCCTAGCTAAAGAAACATCCATATTCTGGGAAATGGGATGGGAGGAAAAGCTCTGTTGTCATCTGTCCATCTGTATGCTTTTTTCTTCACATAGTGAAAATGACAAGCAGATTTGCCTGCAGGATAAGTTAAAGCTATAAAAAGCAGCAGTGAGGGATGAAAAAACCCCACATCAAAGTATGAGCTTGAATGGGAGAGGTTATCCAGTCTCGTGCTGTTAAGATTGGGGAACAGTTTAGAAACAAATTAATTTGGAACAGGGATAGTCATAGAGGGATGAATGTGCTATTAAGCCTATACAGCAGCTTATAAACAAAAAGTAAAATAGCTGTGTAAGGTTTTTCTGTTGAAGGGGACTGAATGTTCTAGAAATATAGGTTCTACCCTTTCATGGTAAAGCTTCATGCTTTTCTGATGTGTGATGAAGGAAATTGTAGTGTCTGTAATGATAAAAGGAGAAACCAAAAGATATCAATTAACTTCTGTGCTTTCAGTCTGGACCTGAAGGTAACAATTGATCATCTGGAGAATTGCATGTGGTAGTGAAGAGCACATTGAGAGAGCTACCTGAAGATACTGACATCTTCAAGCACCTTTCAGTGGAAAATTTGCCAAAGAACTTTCCAGTATAGAGCGACTGGGTGATTAAAAAATCCCAAGTGTAATGCACAAAGAAAACAATGTTGATTTTACAGTAATGAACTATGAGCACATATTTACCACTCTGGAACTAGATTTAGGGATGGTGATGATAATTCTGTAGTCGGGTGGGCTGAATTGATAGCAGAAATCTTTGGAAAAGGGATAGTGGGCAAAATCTACCAAAAAAAAAAAAAAGGGGTAAAAGGGTAACTTTATGTCCTGGATGCATGTTGAAAGACACTGGATTCAAATGTGTTCCCTCAGTCTCAGAAAGGAAGGATGTAGTAGAGCTGAAACTGTACAGAAAAGAAACACCTCAAAAATGTTTAAATGTATCCTGTGATAGCGATGCAATATGCAGACTAGACAGACTGGAAATTTCACCAAAGGAAAACTCAGAGCATCTGATAGAAGCAATTAAATCGTTAATGAAGTTGAAAATGTAAATAATAATAGATAGATGAAAACAAATGCTTGCTTACTATCCCTTCTAATTCAAGAACTAGGGGCATCAAATTAAAGTAGCAGGTGATGTCTAAATGGAAGGTGTCCTTTCATATTTTACAAAGAAATGACCTTTTGTTCAGGAGCTCTGATCCACAAATGGCTGAAGAAGCCTAACTATTCTGGTAGAGCGTTGCTCTACATTGGACCTGTTCTTTGCCCATAGGCAGAGACTGGTGATCTGAACTAACTTGTTGTTCCTTCTGACCTGTTACAGACAGATTTATTTTTTTTTTTTCTTTTAAAATGTATTCACTAGGCAAGAGAAAGAGTTTGAAATACTTAGATTTTTAGCTGGTACACTAACATGGGTCAACAAACTTGGCGTTAGAATCCAAAAGCTGCTACTAGTTAACAGGACATCATACGAGTCAGAGGAACTGTGTGGGGGGTTTTAATCTTTAATCAGGCTTTTTCCTACTGAGAAAGGGAATTGCTGTTAGATACAAATGCACCCAACAGTCCAGGGCAAGATACTGCATAAGCATGTAGGAATGACCAGTGTACTTCAGTAAACTGAAGTCAAATTCTAAAATTTGGATGTCCATGACAGAAATACAAATCACAGCTGTGCTATTTCTAATGGCTTTTGAATCGGAAGCGTATTCTAAGATTTTTTTTTCCAGTTCCAAGGATAGACATAACTTCAGGTGGCTGTCTCACATGGCATGTTTGCTCAGTCTGTTTCCCTGGTATTACCATTCTGCTATGGCACTAGCACTGATGAGAGTAATTTATCTGTCACTGTCTCTGAAGAGTAGCTCTAAACAAGATTAAATGACATAATGCAGGCGTTGCCAACCTGTATCTCTTCAACGCAGCTTTTACAGTATAGGTATCAATGCCAGGGCCTAATTATGTAATCATCGAGACTGTCTCCTCAAAACACAAGCCTTTACCATAGGTATCATTTACTTGTTCTAAAAATCTTTTACTTTGATGCTGAGTCTCTCTACAACCATACTAGAGGTTCATAATATGCTGTGGTAGACAAGGGTCTGTCCTGATGCTAGTCAAATTTTAGTAAGCACGTGGCTCATTTTTTAGTACACTTTTATGATAAATGCTCCATTAAAAAATACTTTTGAAACAAAAGCATAGAGGACTAAGGTCAATTTTTGACGCTTCAGAAAAAGCACTTTATGATAATGAAATCTTGATGTCATAGAGGTGGGATTTAGTAGCAGATATGTCAAGCAAAGAATAAAAAGCAACAGTTTCTTATAGGAAAGTCTGAATGGAAGACCTTAAGATCATTCCAATTATAGACATTACAGTCATAAATTCTTTTTTACAGAAGAGATGAGATAAAATAATACTTGCAGAAGTAATTTATCCCTGGCAGTCCTGTATGTTGTGTGATCAACATAGGTAGAATATGGGTTAAAGAAGACTGAACGCATTAATGCATTAGCCAGGTGTATAATACTGTTCCCTTTTAAAAAAATAATAATCGTGACCCTTTAGAAAAACTTCAGTTTTTCTGATCTGAAAACGGAGTTAAACTCCCAGGGATGGGTAGCATGATAGACTAGAAAGAAGACTGAAAAAGTCAGGAAAAATAGTAGAAGTAGTTTGAGTGTATTTGAAGTTAATTTCTTATTAGAAGAAAAATGTTCTGGACTCCAAAAAATCTCTTTGACAGACTTCTAGGATCTTGGATGAATTGTGAGCTACAGACAAAAAACCTGTAATTTGATGTAAACTGATGTGAGAACTGTTAATGAAAAGTCTTAAGTGAAGTACTATAAGCATATATGATGTAAAATCATTTTCCCCTGATAGTAGCTAAAGGTGTCATTTCACAATCCAGTTGGGCAAAATAAGCAGCATAATTTTTGTGCTCTTTCCTTCCCCCATCTGTGCTATTGACTCTTGGCATTAGTGCTGTGATATTCATTCAGCTGAGTCAGCTCTCTAACAAGATGAAAGTTCATAGAGCGGGGTTTTTTTGTTGTTTATTTTTGAGGTGTTAACAGGGTTTTGCTGTTGGAAGTGTACAAGTGACCTTACTGTGAAAACCAGATGTATCCTGGAGGTAACTAAAAGTAGACAGCAGTATGAACAGATTAAGGTTGGAAATGGAAGTGGAATCTCACTTTTTGGCTGTGCCATAATGCTAACCTAATTCAGGCTGTATTGTTAAAAAGCACCTTCTAAAATTCCTTATCTAAAATTATCACAGTTGTAACAAATAGTGTTGTGACAACTGATCGATGTGTTAATGCACTTTAACAGTAGTAAAGACCTTGGTTCTTGGAAATTAAGTTGAGATATACACAGGTCATTTTATAAAGTAAGATTCTAAAATTTGGAGGTCAGTGACAGAAATACAAAATCACAACTGTACTACATCTGATGGCTATTGAATTAGAAATTTATTGTAAGATTTTTCAGTCAGTTTAGTGTTGTCAGTTTTATGCTTTTTCCACATAATTCTGTGGTAACCTATATTTTGTTAATCCTGTTCTCTGGCTCCCTTGTGTTTAATGTTGAACAGGAATTAAAGTAATAGATACAGTAATCAGGCATTCTGTTATACTGATTTTCTTCCGCCTACTTTCAGGGCTCAAATCTTCCTGTATACTATTGGTGGTGTTTTGAACATAGCCCTAGAATTCTACGTGGTGTCACACAGCCGTGACATTGTACTAATGGGCTGCCAGCAGCTAACTTCCAGGCTTTTTGGTTGAGGTACATCCTTAATGCTATGCTGGGTTTTGTTTGCATAATTCAGCAAACAAATCAGAATTTTAGATTTGTAAAGTGGCAAAGCATCATTGTTTCAAGTTTAATTTGCCAGAGTATTTAGTCACTGTATTGGTTAACTAAACACAAAGTGGTTGGTCCAAAGCCAGTAAATAGCTTAGTAAATGAAACCTGTATTCTGAACATAAGCTGTACTTCTGTCATATCCCATTTTGTCCTTTAGTTCTGCTACGTTATTCTCCTTTCATGACTTCAGCTTTTTTTCTTCTGTTTTCTGTGCTATTTCTGTTAGACTTGTCAAAGTGTTGTAGTTCTGAAATAATGTAACCAGAATTTCCATTTCATGGGTTTTATTTGCATTAGGAATACAATGAATTTCAAAACTAAAATGTTTTCTGAAACATGCGAGTCCTTGGGGGTAGAGCCTCAGAACCTGACACAGTCTCAACCGCAGAAATGGGGTTTTGTCCATGTCCATCCCCACCCTGCCAAAGATGGTTAGTTATGCAGTCAGTGTATGAGACACATTTGTCTCCGTATTATTTCTGTTATGTAGAAACTTTGTGAAGCATTTCATACTGTTGAATTAAGTAATAAAAATTCTGACTTCAAGTTATTTATCTTTTGATCAGTTGCGGCCAGATTCCTTCTGTTCGGATTCTGAACTATGACATCATGGCAAGATTTCGCAGAAGAACATGCATCATTTTGTTGCTTTTTATTTTGTTTATTTGCTCCATAATGATGGCTTTGAAGACTCTGAGACCTGACAGAGCTGGCTTTGGGGATCCCTTTGGACTTGGTTTGTTGCCTGAGCTTCAACAACGGACGGTGCTCTTAGACAATAAACAGAATTCACTAAATAGGGTTCAAGGAGATACTGTAACGCGTGTCAGTAATTTGCATAGTATCACAGTCAATACTGTGAAAGCATCTATGCCTCCTATAAACAAGCTAGAAGAAGAACTGTCTTCTCCTAACTATAACTTTCACATATTCTACTATAGTTGGTTTGGGAATCCACAGTTTGATGGTAAATATATTCACTGGAACCATCCGTTGTTGCCACACTGGGATCCCAAAATTGCAAACAATTATCCAAAGGGACGGCATAATCCTCCTGAGGACATTGGGGCCAACTTTTATCCTGAACTTGGATCTTACAGTTCCAAAGACCCTTCTGTCATAGAAGCCCACATGAAACAAATGCGTTCAGCTTCAACTGGTAATGAATGTTAACATTTCAGCATGTTGTTCATTTATCCAGCCTTAAATATGTGAATGAACACAACTGACCCATTCTTCCATTTTTCTATGTAATTCTGGAAATGTCTGAAACAAGGAAATGTGTTTGTATTTCTGAGTTTTAACCCCCAACTGAAACCTGCATCTTCAGAGCTGTCTGATGAGTGTAACAGCACAGAAACATAAGAACCGTATTTGTTATCCTGTAGGTGCACATGTTCCATGAGTTACTGTTAAGCACTGACAACATAACGTAGAAAATAGAGAAACCATTACTAGATACATTGCCTATGTATTTTATCTTTGGGAATGAATCCTTCAGTTTTAAGAACAGGTTTCAGTAAATCATGTTAACATGGTTATGGCTGTTGAAATAGGAGTGGGTTTTGTGTTTTTTTTTTTTCCCCTGAATTCTCTGTGTGTAATAATTTGTATTAATTCATATGTCAAAGAGCATGTAGGATTATAGCTTTTATACAATACATGTTTTATGCAGTGTATTTATAGGTGTTCTCATTAGCTATGGAAATGTCTAATCCAAACCTTCATGAACTCAGGTATGATAGTTTCAGCGTACCTAATGATAGTTTGTTTCTTTGTCCAAAACTATATTTTTGCTAAAACAAATTGATGTTCCCTTCCTTAAATGAGATACGTAAGAATATTCAATATATTTTGGGTCTCATTCTTTGATGTTGGGCTTTCTGGTCAACTTTTAAAGATGTTCATTATCTTTAAAATAAGCAGACATATAGGCTAATACAAAGCTCTGAACAACCTCTGTAAATGTAGTTGGAGCAAAGTGACCAGAGCTCATAGCATTTTTTAGAGTGCTGTTCACTTTGAATTTAATCACTTTGGTTCACCTAATCATTAAGGTTTTATGTAATTGTTCCCAATAGTGGTGTTTACTTGTATAGTGTTTACTTCTTGCTTATACTTTTCTCCTGGTTTTTAACTTAACCTGTTTTGTACAAGGGTTAACACAAACATAGGAAATTTCTAATCCTTTTCAGTAATACAATAACTATTAACAGGAACACCAGCAACAGTGGGAAGACGGTTGCAGGGAAATCTCAGGTATTACTGACCAGTAAGCACTTTTTTAGTCTTACCTAAAGCAAAATAATGCATGTGATGAAAGCAGAAGAATCTGTGGTGTTTCTCATCCTGTTAATACAAATGTCTGATAAAGCTGAACTGCTGGTGGAAAAGGTGCCAAATACTAGGAAAAATGCTTTGCAAAATTAGGTGGTTGTTTTTTTTTTTTAGTAGCTTGAGTTAGTTTTCCATTCAAAACTCAGCAATGTGAATGAGTAGTTCTTGCTTCCTATGACGTAGTCTTTGTAACACATTACTTCAAATCAAAATCAAAAGTGATTTCTTTTTTCTGCTGTTATTCTAACCTATGGATTTAAGTGCACTTGAATTTGTTCTCTTCTGTCTAGATTTGACCAACATAAATAATGAGCTTTTTTCCCCTCAGGTCATTGTTTCAAATATTGTATATCTTTTTTTAATAAGAATTATGCTTTGTTTGGTTTTTTTTTTTTGTGTACTGTGAGGTTGACTATTTACAGTTTCTTCTTTTTTTCTCTTAGCCAATGTCTAATCCATGACTGGATTTTACATTCTGTAAAATAATAATTTTTCTTCTAGCCATTTTTGAGGCATTATCAAGGATCTTACAACAGGAGAAAAATGTAAGTGGTTCTTTCAGCCAATATTGTGTAATGATCAAAGGTATATAAGAGATTGGAGCAGCAGAAGTCTCATACAATGCTTCATTGTTTTCTTCTTATATTTTACAATTCTTTATTAATTTCCTGATTTTTAACAAATCAATACAACAGTTACTATTCCTCACATTGCTTGGAGAAATATATGTTTTTTGCACCAGCCTATATTTGTGGTAGTCCAATTTGAAGTTCTCCATTTTTCTTGAATGACAACTTTGGTTTCAACCATGTTTATGCTATTGTTTTTGGCATCGAATCCATCCTTTTTTAGACTCCTGAAGTGGTACATTATATTTTAACTATAGGGAAGCAAATATTAAGTAGTCTTTCTCAGAAGAAGACCAATGCAAACATGAGTTTAGGTTCCTTGACAAACAGTTTGGTCTCCTGAACTTTTCCACGTTTCCTAAACGTGTAGAAGAGGGTCTTGACAGATGTTGTGTTCAGGATACCTTGAGTGTACCTTGAGTTTGTTGCTGCTGTTCTACGTGTCCTTTACAACTTACTCATTTGAATGTTGTCCTTTTCTTTTGTGTGAGATAGAATATAGGGTTATAAAATATAAAATACTGCATTTTTCTTGTGCTTTAGCAGACTTGATTCTCTTTTTGATAAAAATGTGAAGTGTATGCTGAGGGTAGTTGAACTACTTTATGTAGTGAGCTCAAATTTCTGATTTTGAAGTTAGAAGATGATTGTGTATTCACTCTAATTTATGCTTTCTTTGTCATAATTTTGGATTTGTTTGTTTGGAAATTGTTAGTCAGAAATGTTACAGTGTTAGTAACATAGATGGCATTTAAAATATATACTTCCCTATTTCAGTGACCTGATTCGTGTACTTAAATCTTTACCTAGTTAAAAAGAATCTCATTGACTTATTCTTCCATATGTTTTAAATAGTATTGTTAGGAAAATATTCCTACATTGATATTTCATGTATTTCTTTCTGTCTTATCTTCTTCCTGATACCTTTTCCAGCTACACACTTAAAAGGACTAACTTACTTATCTCACAGCATTTTATTTCAGAAGGAAAGGGTTTGGCATTTCTGAGGAAGCCATGTGTTCTTTTGCTTTCATGGAGAGCATCAGGAAAATTTACAGTACAGGGACATTTTATTTGTTGTCATTGTCTTTGACAGGAATAGTAACATCCTTAAATTATTGAGTTACTCAAGCATATTTTTAGGTAATAAATTTAAAAACTAATTTCACATGACTGGAAGGGTAGTTTACACCATAGTAACTTCTTTTAGCAAGAAGGAGGTTGCGAAAATACAGTCACTGTTGTTAGTATGAAATGGTTGTATTATAGTAGAGCCAAAGGTGCAATGCAGTAATATGGTGGGGAATAAAGTTTCATAAAATAAAGAACCTCTTCCATTGCATGCATAGTCGTCATCTTTTGAGTATGTTCTAACCCTATGTATCTTGATATTCTCTGGCTCTGCTGTGGCATAGCTATAATGCCTTAGTTGGGAGCATTCTTCTATTCTTGGTACAACCTGGAGGTTAGGACACTGCTTGAAAAGCGGGAGGGAATGGCTTTAAGTGTTAGGCTTGGGACACTGAGTATGGATCTGTTCCTTTGAGGGATGAACTTACCACTGTTTGTTGTATTTTAAACAGAGAGAGAAGTTAAAATGCATTCTGAGAACACTGAGATCTTGTAATTGCTTAAAAAGTAATTTGAAATTCTTATTTATATTATGTGCACATTTATTCATACGATGTAGCTTTTGCATATAACATTCTCATGAGTTATAATTATTGTTTTAACATACATGTTCTATGTTAAAAAGCATGTTTTAAAACTTAAGTTTCGTATTTTCAGGTGTAATAGTGCTTTCATGGTACCCGCCGGGTATGGCTGATGAAAATGGAGAACCAACTGATGATTTGGTGCCTGTTATTTTGGATTATGCACACAAATATAATCTAAAGGTAAACTATTTTTAAGGTGCATAAAATAAGACTACTTAGGAGAGTAAACCTTGCTAAGAGTTTACTACATTTGACTTGTGGTGTAGAGCAGGGAGGCTCGTCATGTAGCAGTGGCTTCTTTCTGTCTCCTGTTACGCTGCACTTCCTTTGGGTCATAGAATCAGGTGTAAGTGCCCTTTTATCACATTTCAGTGTAATTCAGACCTAAGCAACATTGCCTTATAACTAGAATAAATACCATAATCTGCCTTTTTCTCTGTTTTGGTTCAGATCTAAAGCTTAAAGACTTTTAAGGTATGGTGTGGTGGATTTTTTAATTTATTTTAATTTTTACGAACAGTTTTTAAAATTAGACCATGTTGTTTTCAAATGTGTCTTGGGAGTTGAGGAAAGTATTACATATATCAAAACATTGTGGAATACAGTGATCTATAAACTAAGTAACTTTGAGAAAGAAGAAAGACTAACCTGATTTTTTACGTTAACAGCATAACATGCTGTCCCTGATCATTGAGGTCAGGAGAATAGTATCTATGAGTAATAAAGAAGGATTCAGAAATTCTGGTTTGAATGTATGTCTTTACTCCAGAAGGCATCAGGAATACTTGCCTTGGACATTAAGGTCAGAGAGGTGCTGTTCTGACTTTAGGTTACTCCAGGCATGACAGGATAGAAAGGCTAAATTACTGGCTTCCTGAAATAGGTGAAATATCAAATCAATTAAAGATTATGTGGATTGAGCAGTAGAATGTAAAATCATGGTTTGATTTTGTTTATTTTTAGAGTAAAACTGTATTTTACCTTGGGATAAAGAAAACATGCATTGCCTTTAGTCTTGCTAAGTAATAAATTTGAGTTTTTCAATTATCTAAATAGCTGTATATGTTTCATCTCTGAAGAGTGTTGTCTGTACAGGGGGCTAAAAATACAGCCTGTTCGTTTGCTGTGGTTTCAGTTTTTCAGGCATGTTGCAGATTCCCGGAGTAGTTTCCTATTGCTGGCTGTGACTGTAGTTTCTTTGACAAGCAGGAGGAAAGTAGGAAGGTTGCATCAGATACAGAAGTAATTTTGAAACTGTTAAAAATGTGCGTGAATTCCATTATGTGATGTAAGTTGCACATATGTAATAGTAAATTATTAACAAAAAAAAAAGTTTCAGTTCCCCCAAATTTTCAAATCATCTGGTGGAACTTGCTCTTGCCCAAAACAACTTGCTAACATTCAAGTCTCTCAAAGGAGCCAAGGCAAAATGAAATAACCTACCTAAAAAACCACATGTAATACTATGGTAATGATTGGAATCTGGATGGAACTGCTATTATTGCTTGGAATAATTACTGGAATACAGATATTATGTATGGATGCTTCCAGGCAATACTACCTTCACTAATGTTTTTAAATGTTCTTATCCTAGTAAGTTATTACAGTGGAGTGTTAGGAATGTCAGTAGACCAAAACCTACGTATGAAATACTTTCCTATTGTGTCTGCTAAATACAAATCTAAAAGATACATCCTTTTGATTTGCCTGGTTTTGATAGTTGGACATGAAATAGGAAATTACGGTGCTCTTCAACCTGTCCTGTCAGTCCTAGCAATTTAGTCTAACACTGTATTTTTCTTTTAATTTGTACCTACTAGAGATAGATACTAGCTCTACAGTGGAAATCTGCTACTGCTGCAGAGTTCTTGAAGACTTTATTAAATACATTCTGCTCTAAAATTGCTTCTGAAAAACTTAATTGCTTCGATTAATGTAATATATTCTTTCATTCATTTGTATATGTGAAAACAATGGCATTTCTACATTGAAATTACTTCACATGTATAGCTTGAATAATTCCATAAGCTCCAAGCTTGAAATTCAGAGCAGCAGTACATTATATTAGATTTAGTTCAAGAGTTTATTGCTGATGATAAATCTGTAACATTTTAAATTGAAGTTTTCATATCCCGTATCTTAAAATCTATTTTGACACTGAAAACTCTCCTTGGAGAATTATCTGTAGCAAATTTAATACATTGTTTAGAAATCTAATATTAAAATTATTTATTGGTTAATCAGTTGTTTCACATTTGAATAGATGATACTGTATTTTTTTAGTTTCTGCTGTATTTTAAGTTTTCTGAAGCATATTTGCTTGCTGTAACCTCAGGAAAACAGAAAGTGTTTTGTTTTAATGTAAAAAATCTAAATATTTACGCTGTTACCAAACTTCCTTGGATCTGAAGCTTCAATCCTAGCAGTGCAGGAGATGAACTAGGGTTGGATTATTCTCAACGTAACAAAAATGGTTGATTTGTAAAGAACAATATTTAATGTGACTGGTACTTGCTTCATATAATACGCACTGCCCATGTATTTAATAGTATTTTATGTTAGTGTTGCTCTTACTTTGTTTTCATCTTTCAGGTCACTTTTCATATTGAACCTTACAAAGATAGAGATGATCGCAGTATGTACCACAATGTCAAATACATCATTGACAAGTGAGTGCTCTTAGATTGGTTTTCTTTGTGCTTTGTTACATGCTGGTTTAGGGTACTTCTGTGTATTACCTAAAGCTTGGAAGAATATATAAGAATGTGCACTGAGAGAGAAGGAAGGAATACAAAACTGTTCATATTTCAGTGGTACAAAACTCAGTCTGTTTTAGAAATATTGAAGTTGACTTTACCTAGATACTCAAATGTAAATTGCTTTCATTATTCATTAGCATCACAAGTCATGATACTTCAGATTAAAACAGTTAAAAGTATTAGCTACATGATATATAAATTAAACGTATATTTTTATAGTGACAAACAAGCAGCTAGGGCTTTAATGACCTTTAATGATTTTAATTCAGCTTGACAATTTTTTTACATCTACTAGTTGCTTTGTTTATTAATGTTACTTTAACTGTCTTACTTCATACTGAATTAGCAAATTGCCCTTCAGAGAAAACTAATACCTATAGTGCTAGTGCAGTTTGACACTAAGTTACTAAGTCCTAGTAATTTAAAATTCATTATTTAATACTTCAGTAAGTATTTAATACTTCATTGGACTGAAAATGGATATGAATTGCTATGTTTTGAAGCGCATGCACTGTCTTTTTAAATAAGCTTTTAGGAAAAGTCTGCAGCTTGGATTGTAAAACAGTATTTTCCAAACGGCAAATTTTATCTTAATGATACTTGTTTGCTTTATAGATATGGAGGCCATCCAGCCTTTTACAGACATAAGACCAGCACAGGCAGATTTCTTCCCATGTTTTATGTTTATGATTCTTATGTAACAATTCCTGAAATATGGGCAAATCTGTTAACTGTTTCTGGATCCCAGACTATTCGAAATACTCCATATGATGCATTATTCATTGGACTCCTTGTAGAAGAAAGACATAAGCATGACATTCACAGAAGTGGCTTTGACGGTATGTACACGTACTTTGCCACCAATGGCTTCTCCTATGGCTCATCTCATCATAACTGGGCGAGTTTAAAAGCCTTTTGTGATAGTAACAACTTAATGTTTATTCCAAGTGTGGGGCCAGGGTATATTGATACTAGTATCCGACCGTGGAACAACCACAACACCCGTAATCGTGTCAACGGGAAGTACTATGAAACTGCCTTCAGTGCAGCCCTTTTGGTGCGACCAGAAATTATTTCTATTACATCTTTTAATGAATGGCATGAGGGAACTCAGATTGAAAAAGCTATCCCCAAACGGACTGGGCAGGTGGTTTACCTTGATTATAAGCCCCATAAACCAAATGTTTACCTAGACCTTACTCAGAAGTGGTCTGAGAAGTACAGAAAGGAACAAGAACAGTGGCTTATGTGAGCTGTTGCTGCTTCAGTTGTTTCCTAACACGTTGACTACACTGAGAAAGAAGTTGAGAGCTGAAAAATCTTTTATTAAATGTCTTTATTACAGATAAGTTCAAATTATTATGTCTCTTGAATGTATATGCTCTACTACTGAATTTACATTTTGAAGAGTAGAAAGATAAGAATATTGACATTTCTGTCTTATTGGATATTTTAGTTCAAGAATATTCAGGGAAGATGCTGGGGTTTTATTTGGGTTTTGTGTTTTTTTTAAACCTCGTAATTTGCATGCTGAGCTTCCAGAACATCTGCGTGGGATAACTCTACGTGACCAAAGTAGAACAAAAACTTGGCATAGTTATACTTACTTCCTTTATTCTTGTAGTTGTGTTTCTAATCAAAGTGATGCTGTAATCTAATTTTTTATCCTGATAGCTTCTTGCAGGATGCATGTCTGTAATGTGTGGAATAATCTACTTCTGCTATTTTTAATGCTTTGCACACAGGGAGTTCTTGACATATGACTAGCTTGTGGTAAAAACTTTGAAGAGGTATGTGTGATGCAACACTAGTGGGTTTTGTTTAAAAAAAAAAAACAACCCAACAGTATTTGAAAGATTGAGTTCCAAAGAACTGCTGAAAGATTTCTAGTTTACTTCCATTTTTTCTGTTTGGTACATGGTACAGACTTTTGCATGTTACTGGATACTGACCAGTAACATAGTTTTTTCTATGTTACTTTGAATTTTGAAAAAATATTCCTTGAAACTGAGAGTAGAAAAGATATTTTTCAGGGGGAAAAAAAACCCTAATCAGGCAAGAAAACCCGCTTGCATTGTGATATCTTGTCTGCTAATTCACTGCAGGCACAGATCTCGTGTGTTACTTAAAATGTTTAAAGAACCTAGACCTAATATCTTACTAATCCTGCAGTAACTATAATTTTAGGAAATGCTTTTTTCTTTCAGATTTAGGAGCAGTTTGGCTTGGTAGCAATCACAGCAACTCTCCATTAGTTTAACTTGAAATCTAAGATTTCTATTTTTCATATAGTTCATACATTTTTTCCAGGATTCAGTAGAGTAGATACTAAAATGTTACCATTCAGATATCATTCAGCTCCCTACCACCACTACTGTAATACAGTGGTGTGGCTGGAAGTAAGTACTTTCAGACTTAATAATCTCACCTCTCAAATACTGTGATTATTAACTTTTTCTTAATTAAGTTTGAAGGGATCAAGTCACATGGACCCATTTCCTCAGCAATCCTTTTTTTTTTGGTGTTTTCATACAACTTCATAGAAAATTCCTGAACTTTGGAGTTGTAGAAATTGCAGTGTTCTGTTTATTGGGAGCAAAGTGTTTAATCTGTGGCAAAGTGTGTGTGGGGGTGGTTTTTTTTTTTTTCTTTCTTTGGGGTTTTTTTTTTTGTATTTATTATTTGTATGCAAGGTGCTGATCCTGTGGTTTAGCTCATATGCTGGAACTGTTGTGACCACTAGAATTCCATTGATTTCACGGAAATTACACTCCTTACTTGGTTCTCACACTAATCTGTCCATGAAGTTGTAAGGTAGATGTGAGGACTTCTGGTTAAAAAAGAAAACAAATCAAACCAGTATGTTTTTTCCAGAAACCTTTGTCATTCCAAATAAACATAAGCCAGTTGCTACAAATATTTTCTAGAGTCCTTCTGTTATGAAGAAGGTTTGTTTATGTTTCTTTCACTTATTTACAGTTTAATTCTCTTGCCATGTCTCTGCAGTTGTTAAGAGATGGTGTCATATAATGCCCTGAACTGCTTGAAAAAACTGCAGAAATTGGGTGACAGATATATAACCTGGCATGCTGAAGTGCGCCTCTAGAGCTATTGGAATCTTATTAATATATTTTTGTATTATTTTTTCATTTTCCTACTGCGTTTCTGCAAACTTTAAAGTGCTTCTGAAAGAGATGTTTGCTAACACTTATTTTGTTTTACTTATGCTCAGGTGAATAAGCTGAAGTAGATAACAGGTGTGACCAGTCACACCGTGGTGTCTGAGATGTATAAAGCACTTGCTAGACTTTTACCACTTCCAAGTTAACCACTCTCTTTATTAAGGAAACTGATTTATATATTTTTACTATAAATCCCTTAAATAGCTATACATAATTTGGGTTTATAATTTATTACATGATTATGCTTTTACAGCCCAAAGAGCTCATATCTTTATTTTAAATGTGAGGGAATGATTACATTTTTACATACCAATATCCCATATGTTAATAAAAAATCTTCTGAAATCAAATCTTTTGAAAGGACAAGTCTCTCTGTTTTCCCTTTGCTTAAACTTTTGTCATCCACCGGTCTTGTCTCACAGTAGAACTGTCTGAGCACTTTATTAGTCTTGACAACCTTGCACTTACCTTTCAGCTCCTTACTTTCACCTGGTGGCAGTTTGTTTTCTCTGTGACTATAAGAGTTGCTTATTTTGTTACTGTTTATAGAAGTATTTGTGGTAGAGTGTTGTACAACTGAGGTGATCTATCTTGTGTAAAATATCATTTATGGTAACAATGTAATGGATATTCATTACTCTGAAAGACTTCTGTAATTGCAATAAAGCAATCATTTAGCCCTTGCCTTGAAGTGGTATGGACCATGACACACTGGCGTCTAATGGGATCTTCAGAAGAATTTACAGAATTTCTGTAGAAAAGAATGAAAATTAAGTGCCTAGAAATTAACTGCCCCTGAGTACTTACTGTATTTTATGTGCTTGATGTGTTTTAAAATACAAATACGCAGTCTGATGGAGTTTAGAATTTAATTTGAATATCCTGAGAGCTGATGAAATAGCAGCTACTAGAACTACCGCACCTGCCCAGCCAATACTCTGTCTATACTTGGGGCAAATATTAGTGCTACTTCTTGTTATAGGGGATGGAGAATTTTACTGGTGGACTGCTGCTGCAGTCATGAAAGTTTTTGGAAATCTGAGCAAAACCAGGTCTGTGGGTGAGGATTTGTACGAATGCAAAAGAGTAAGGTTGTTACAAGTGCACAGTTGTTGGGGTGAAGGAGGGGGGAAGGTGATTGCCTCAAACTTTACGGTTACAGTTCAAGGAAGAAAAAAAAATCATCTCCAATGTGCAAGCAAAATTGGGAGGTAGGGAAGAATATTTATTATTAATTTCAGATCTGAAATGGAATTTAAGGAATAATCAGATACTGTTTCATTTTGGCTTCACTATTATTTCTTGACTAGTTGAAAAAATATGTAATTATTACTTTTAATTAATTGCATTTGACTCAACTTGTTATAGTATGTTACAGTACTTAGACTGACATACTACATTTATATAGATGAGGCAAGAAACACTATGGGGAGTTTTACTAGAGATCATGCCATGCTACGCCTCTGCAAATATAGAAATATCTGAAGTTATTGATCACGTACTACTGACTGAGTATCCTCAAAGGGGAAATGGGTTTTGAGACAATTAGCAAGTCTTTGTGGTAAAAGAAAACTTCTTTGTAAAAGAAAAGCTATAGGTTCGTTTCTGTTTCTCTCGGTTATGATCAAGTAAATTGTTTCAGTTCTGTGAGCTGTCTCAGAACTGAAGCTTAATACATCTTCTCTGAAATAAGAATTTATATCAAATCGTGTATAGTAGTGCATGTTTCTCAGATCTATAAACTTGTACTGAATTTTGAGGGAAGAATACATGCATATGCTGTTACTATTGTAGTGGCAAGCTATAGATTATTGTGAATGTAGTTTCTGTACTGATGTTCATTTTTTGTCTAGTGCCTTTCTTTTGAGGTGCCAATGATTTGTCTCTTAAGAGGTTGTTGAAGCAGAAGGGTCTTTAGTGAAGTCAATTTTAGTATAAAACGTGATATGTATACATTCTGCATAGTTTGAATTAAGATGTTTTACACATGGCTCTTGGGTTCTCTAAACATTTCACAAGAACGTTTTCAGCACTGTTGCTAGTAGGAGAATGTATCTCAGAGCACATGAACAAGGATGTACTGTAATTTAGAGCACTTTTTTGGTGAATCTTGTGTATCTAAAAAGAGGAAATAAAGTATTTGCAGGCAAATTATTTACCACTTAAGCTGAAATTCTCTCCCAGTCTTAAGGTATTTTATGAGTATTGGTCCTCATCTTTCTACTTGCTTAAAATAGTGTCAGTATTTCATTCTTTTACTTTTGACCAGCATGTTAAATGTTGCATAAACTGCTAAAGTGTTTGTATTTCTAAGACTTCATAGTTATAATACTCAGTAAAGGGACTCTACAAGATTATTGGCACTGTAGAAAAGCCCGATATGAATTTGGTATTGTATAGGTATGATTTTGTGGTGAATGGATAGTGTATCTTTGCTGTGTCATGGAAATGAATTTAAAAACGTATATTTCTTTTAATACCCTACCTGGCTGGGGCAGAGATGCATTTACTTACATGAATATATATTGTGTGTGTGCACGTGTGTCTATTTATGTATGTTATATATGTGCATATAACTGAAGTAAATATTTTTAAGTACTATATAATTGTATTAAAATTACAGGCTGGATTCTGCTGCTTTTAAGTAAGCAATGTTTTTAATTCCCTATGATGTTTACAAAAAAAAAAATCTAGTTACTTATGTATGAATACTTTAATGAACAATAAATAATGCCTAAAAAGTGTGATGTGTGCGATTTTTTTAATAATACCGGTTCAGAAAGTAATTTTTACTTCTCTATTACAATATATGTGTAGAACTTAGACTGACAACAGGTTTGTCACAGTGTTTTTAAACAGACGGTGCTGAAGTTTTTAGGCCTGTCTGTATACAACTTACTAGGTTACTAAGTGAGTTCACTAGTGCGTAGTGTTGCAGGTATCTTTGAGTCCCTGGTATTTTGACAAAGTAAACCTGAAGTTTACAGTTCATATGGAAGTTTAAGAGGGATGGGTGCACAAATAATTAGCCTTGCAGGGGAATGATTTACAACTAAATACTACAGTGGGGTCAAAAAAGTATTTGTTGCATTCTGGTATTATATTGTGTTATTCAGGTATAAAAACTCTATAAGGTAAGGGTTGCCTTTTTATTTAAGTTTCACAGAAATGTGAGATTACCTTCTTGGAATTTGAAAAATATGTCTCGTTATTCCAAGCAAACTAACTACATAGGTAAGAAGGCAATTATAAGTTTATTCCCACACACAGCCAGTACTGTGTATTTCTGTATATGAATGAAAAGTATTTTAAAGTGTTGAATAATGTCATCATTTCATATTTCCTTTGTGTGTCACATTGCAAGTGACTCTTCCTTGTAATTAAGGTAGAATATATTGCTCCACAGTGCAAATGAATTCCTGAAATCAGGAAATGCAACAGGTAGTCAACACAAGGTGTACTTGAAATTCGAACTTATGCATGTACCTGTAATTGACACTTGAGGGGACTGAAGTACTTCTGCATTTTAGTAGGTAA
The DNA here is from genome assembly GCF_023634085.1 of Falco cherrug. Lineage (NCBI taxonomy): Eukaryota > Metazoa > Chordata > Aves > Falconiformes > Falconidae > Falco > Falco cherrug. Next base: position 2,087,212 of record NC_073702.1, on the reverse strand, counting down.
AATATCTCCTAGGGTATTTTGTGTCACTTCGTGTGAATTAAGTAGAAGAAAGAGAGAGAGATAACAATGAAACAGTATTTATTACCTTTTTCATTTATCTAATCTGATAACTTTCTATACAGTATATGGAATGTATATTCAGTAAATTCTTTGAAAGATAAGGAAGACTACAGTCATGTTTGTTTTCTTCAGGTGCGCGGTGTAGATAAAAGAAACAGTAATGCAACAAAAAGAACCTGTAGCTTTTGGTTTTTAAACTTCAGTCACATTTAAAATAATATTGTGGAAATAATGGAATACCCAGAAGTTTAATACAATAAAATCTGGAAAAATTAATTCCCTGACCCACTTTACTGGTAGATTTGAAGTAAAAATATATTGCATCTGTCATAATTGTTTCAGTATTTTATAAATAAAGGTACGGTCTTTAAGCTGGAGTCAAGAAAGTAGATACTTATGTTACCATACAGTGTGATGGTCTTACTGAAAGCGGTGAGAATTCTTTTCTGTATGTTCCATTATTGCTGATTGTCGTGTTTTTACCCCATCTGGTGACTAAGTACCATGCAGCTGCCAGCTGACATCTCCCCCATCCCTGGTGGGATGAGGAGGAGAATGGGGGCCAGGTGGGTGGGAGGGGTGTAGATAAAACCCATGGGTTGAAATAAGAACAGTTTAATAATTGAAATAAAATAATAATAATAACAATATAATTGTAATGAAAAGGGAGACCAAAAAAGAGAGGAATAAAACCCAAGAGAAACCAGTGTTGGACAAAACAATTGCCCACTACCTGCTGACTGATGCCCAGCCAGTGCCTGAACAGCGACTGGCAGCCCCCGGCCAACTCCCCCCGGTTTATATACCAACCATGGCATTCTATGGTATGGAACACCCCTTTGGCCGGTTCGGGTCAGCTGTCCTGGCCCTGCTCCCTCCGGCTTCTCGTGCCCCCGCTCACTGGCAGAGCATGGGAAACTGGAAAGTCCTTGACTTAGGGTAAGCACTACTGAGCAACAACTGAAACATCGGTGTGTTACCAACATTATTCTCATGCTAAATCCAAAACACAGCACTGTACCAGCGACCAGGAATAAATAACTGTCCCAACTGAAATCAGGACACTACTATTCAAAGCTGGCTCAGCACATGCAAAAATGGAGACTTTTTGCAGAACTAATTCTGATCTTAGAATATATGTATGCAAATGTATGCTTTTTTTTTTTTGCGATTTCTACATGAAAAATATAACTGCCCTTGTATCTAAAAAAAACCCAAACAACTGCTGCAGTTTTAAGCAGTTCCTGAATCTGTTCCTGTCAGCATTCATGGGGTGATCCAGAATGACGCTCGATCCTAGCAGTTAAGCAGAAGTAATCAGGGTATTCAAGTTCACTTCCTACAATCTTTTACCTTAAAGTATGGGTAAAATTTACTGAACTTCTCATAATTAGAGAATTTTGATGATGTTTAAATGGAACTGCTTTTGACATAGATTATACTGCAGCAAGAGTATATATACGTGACTGACTAAAAAGTCCATGTTGAAGAAAACCAGTTTTATTAGATGTGTGGATGTCTGCTATTGCGTTCAGAGCTGATTTACCACTTAGAGAATCAGTTTTGTTTTTAAATTGGTTCTCATCTCCACTTAAGTGTATACAAGACACATTTTTAGTTAGAGTAGTTGTTTTTGAAAACTTTGAAGAGCTGTGTTGCTAGCTCTGCATAGAACTAACACAACAGTAGATAGTTTATTGGTTGTTTTGGTTTTTTAATACATTGAAATGAGCATTATGCATCTGTGAGCAGGTCCTGGCCTTCAGAGTTGGTTTTATAACTTGGAGTCATTGCTATGGAAACAGCATGGTCTCTCAAGACTGGTTTCTCAGACTGCAGCATGATTCAACAAATAAGGGCAAACAGAACTCCATTAGTTTTTAGAATACTAGTGAAAAGTTGGGCTGCCAGTTTGCTCTAATTTTAACAGAGGTTTCTTGGAAAATTTGCATTTACTATGGTAGAAAATAGTTTTATCAGAAAGCTAAGATTGACTACTCATTAATATCAGATAGCCAGTTAAAAGTTTGGTAAGTATGAATTTATATATTACAATATGTACACATATATACACACATAATGCCATTACCATTAATCATAAAAATTAATAGCAATGAATACTTATTTTTAAAAGAGAAATACATTGGCTCAATAGAAGCCAGTAACCTTAGAAAGCAATGTTAATCTATTAGTAATAATACTAAGATTTTTCAGGGGAGAAAGAAGTAGCCAGCTATTTCCTTTATGAGAAGCTCAGAAGTCCTTATATTGCCTTCATATATGATTCTTGGTGAGTACACACATTTTATTCTAGGTGAGTGAAGGATCTACTTTAGAAAAATACATTCTGAAAGCACAAATGGAAGTCAGCATTAGTTGTACTGTTAGCGTACTAAAAGTACATCTACTTTGCTATTTTGGTCCAGCCTTTGGCAAGCTTCGTGATCTACTACTAGCACTTGGAATTTGTTGCATATATTTGTACATTCGGGTTTTAAATTAAGACATTAGAGAACAAGCACAAAGCAAAAATTTTAAGATTCCATTGCAATAACATGACGTAGAAAAGGATAAGCTGTATAGAAGTGAGCAAAATAGTTCAGAGATGTCAAAGTGTTAAGATGTCTGGAGGCTATACACAGGCAATATAACCATTGTAATCACATGTATTACATCAATCAGAAAAGATTTTCAAGAGGACTGGAAGAAGCCCATGTAGTTAAATAGAAGTGTTGGAAAGAAAAGGCATCTTTCAAATTAAGACTGTCCAAATAATAAAACTACTAAAGAGCCTAAGTTTTGGCATTAATGAAGGCAGGCTAAAAAAGTCCCCCACCGTACTTGGAGGAAAAACTTCCTAAATCTAATGATTTATTTTTTTCTCCCAGAAAGAGCACAGCAAACCATGATAGGCAAGACATAATACAATATTAACACACATAAAAAAACCCCCAAACTTAAAAGACTTACATACTAGGGGCATCATTAATGCATGTTTGTAAAAGATGTCACAAGCAGACAGAAAGCTGGTAGTGTGCTGGAAGAGCTAACAGGTAAGAGCAATAAAAAGAGCTTTCAAAGAAGATAAAGCTGTAGCAGAGAAGTTTGAAGTGGTTTGTAACTATCGCAGAAGAGGTTATAGAGAGTGTTTGATGCTGGATCTAGTATCTGCTGATGATCTGAAGAAATACCCTAAGGTGAAATGTCATAGAAGGGATTTTTGAATGGGTCAATAAAATGAACAGCAATAAATCACCTAGTCTCAATAGCACTCAGGAGTTTTCAAGGAACTCAAATATGAAATAGTTCATCTGTTACAAATGTTGTAGATGCTGTTGTTTCAGTTAAGGGTAGTCACATGAAGGAAGTGGGACAAATGTGGTATCAATTTTAAATAGACTACTGGGAGGGATGCTGGGAACTGTTGACAAGTCTGAAATCCATGCTGGATGGAGAAATAGCAATAATACGTATTTAAGATAGATGTGCTAGGCAATGTCAATATGGCTTTTCCAAAGCAAAGTTGCACACCGCAAATCCATTACATTTTTTAAAGTGCAATTGAAAATGTGGTCAGGACAAGAAAGCTTTCAGCAGGGTACTTGGCTTTCAAAAGATACTAAAATGTTAAGCAGAGAGAAGAATCTTCAATAGATTAGTTGCCAGTGAAAGTTAAGAAAAAGATAAGAATGTTTAATAGAAGCAGCCAGGTACCCATATTGGAATTTGTGCGGTTCAGAAAGCCATTTAAAAAAAAAATAAATTTGCTAGTGATAAGAAATTTTTGAAGAGAATCAAAATTTAAGAGCCAATTATGTAATACTAACAAATTGGGTGATAAAATGGCAGCTGGAAAAACATTGCTGACAGCAAATACTATACATGCATAAAGCTGTTCTACATGATAGTGGTCTCTTACTGCATAGAATAGAGATTTGGCTGTCCTTTAGTTCTGTAAAAAATTAAACTCAGTAAACAACAAACATTTTCAGGAAAGAAGCATCGCTATACCATTGTACAGATTTGCATTGTATTTCTGTCTGAAATACTGGTTATCCCTGTTTTTTGAAAAAAAAATGGAAAAGATACGTGGAAGGATTACAATGTTCACAGATTAAAAGAGTTTTGAACTGAGGAAAAAGTAAATTAAAAATACTTCAATAAAAATAATTCTTTAGAATGTGGTGATAGACTAGAATCATTGAATGGCATGAAGGAAATTAATAGAGAACATTTTTCTGTTCCTTATATCAAAAGAGGGACATCTAATTAAATTTTCAGATAGACTGTTCAAATAAAGAAAAAAAGTATTTTTTCATTTAATGCAGTTAAATTATCAAACTCATTGTTAAAGATATTGTAGAAATTGAAGGGATAGTAGGCTCAAAGTCACATAGCTTTGATCAGGCTTTTACTTCATCAACAGGGTGGGCCCAGGTGCAACTTTTGCCTCAAAAAGTCTCTGAACAGCTGATTGTCAGAAGGCAAGAGAAGGTATGGAAGTAAATATGAGTTCTGTGTCATATACTGCTGTCCTGGTTTCAGCTGGGATAGAGTTAGTTTTCTTCTTAGTAGTTAGTACAGTGCTGTGTTTGGATTTGGTGTGAGACCAGTGTTGACAGCACACGGATGGTTTTGGTTGGTGCTGGGTGATGTTTATACCAAGTCAAGGACTCTTCAGTTCCTTGGGCGCTGCCAGTGAGAGGGCTGGAAGGGCATGGGCAGCTGGGAGGGGAACAGCCAGGACAGGTGACCCAAACCAGCCACAGGGATATTCCATACCATGGGACATCATGCTGAGTATATAACCTGGGGGAGGAAGAAGGAACGTGGGGACATCCGGCATTATGGCATTTGTCTTCCCAAGTAACCGTTACGTGTGACAGAGCCCGGCTTTCCTGGGGATGGCCGAACACCTGCTGCCCATGGGAAGCCGTGAATGAATTCCTTGCTTTGCTTTGCTTGTGTGCGCGGCTTTTGCTTTACCTATTAGATTGTTCTTATCTCAGCCCTTGAGTTTTACATTCCTTTCCGATCCTCCTCCCCATCCCTCTGGGTGACAGGGGGTGAGCGAGTGGCTGCGTGGTGCTTGGTTGCCGGCCGGGATTAAACCACAACTGCTTTAGGTTAGACATTGTCTGTATTGATTTCTGTATGGAAAGAAAAAATGTCTTGAGCTGTTTCTGTAATTAAGAAGGATATTCAAATTCGAAGTAAAAAAGAGAGGAAGAGACAAGAAACTCTGATTTGGTGGCACATAATTAATTATTTGGGGTTTGTTTTGTTTGTGTGAGGTTGAATGTGTTAGCTTGAAACTATGGAACGTCATAGGAATACCACACATGCTTTGCCAAACCAGAGCCATTTAATATTGAAGATATTAAAAGATTGTGGTGTTGCAGCTTGTCTACCATGAAAAGCCCCAGTTGGGATCAAAATAGACCCCACATGTTGCAGGAAAATTCAGTCTACCCCTGTCTAGTTTCTTCAGCCTGGTGCTTCAGATAATCAGTTTGATTGCAGCAGCTTTTAGAGCTTAGCAAAGAGACTCTCTGACATTGGGAGCCTTTGAATATGGATTATGGTGGTAAAGAAGGGGACAACCAGAGCATTAATCATAAGACTTCCAGAGGATCCACCATAGAGACTGTAATTTGATAAAGTCAGAGTGTAATTTGTTTTATAAACCCCCAAATTTTTCTTCTGATTAGCAGTGGGGAACTTCATAGAAGCTAATGATTGGTTTTGCTTTATGTACTCATTTATCGTTACACATTGAATTTCATCTGCAATTTTATTTCCTTATAAAGTTAAGTCTCATAAAGTCTTTTTGCAGAATTCGTGCAGTTCTGCAAACTGGCCTGTGGCTAATCCTAGTCCATGAAAAGAATAAATAAATTATTTTGTTATGATGGTCTTTGGACTTCTGACTGCTGGTTACCACTGTGACAAAGCTTGGAAAAGTTACTGTGGAATCACTTTAGGAAATTCTGAGGTGTCATAAAGGAAAAGTTGAGATTGCTTATAACAGTTTCCTTCAATAATCTCTGATAATGCCACTCAGTATCCTAACAATTTCTGAAGCTTGGGTAGGGATGTTTGCATAGTTATCTGTAACAGAATCACGTACTTATTAAGGAATTAGCAAATGGCATTGTTAATTTTTACTACAGCTTATCTGTAAAATGTTTTTCTGTGTTGAAGTAATTCCTTCTTTGGTTTTGTTCTTTTTCTCCTTTTTCATTTGAGACTGATTCATGCCCATGCTCTTAGTTTTATGTACAGAGTTGATTCTTCCCAGGCTCAAATGGTCTCCTGAGCCTAAGTACCTGTCTGTTCATTATAGGGGTCTATGTTGGTTTCTTTTTATTTGTATCAGAAAGGAGAGAGGAATTGCATATCCCATAGATGCAGCTTGAATACCTGTAATGCATGGGAGTGATGGGGAACGAAGGTGTTCATCATTTCACATAGATCATTCATGCTTTTATCTCTCTGCAAATGTAATGCTTAGGCAAATTTTCCCTGCAGTAATATGCTACTAAATATGGTACAACCAAATCTGTTTAGTAAACACATAAACTGAAGAAATGTGTTTTCCACCGATACTCATATTGTCCTTTGTATTCTTTGCCAAATGATATAATACATGTTCACAGATATTTGGATCTCCTTTTATAATTTGGAGACTAAAGTACTTTTCTGTACCAAGTCTGTATTGATCAAAAAATAGATAAGAGTTTTAAATTGTAAGACTAATTTAAATACATTTAAAAACAAAAAAAACTTTCAAAACCTAGCTTGCAAAATGCTTGTACTCAATAGGAGTATGAAAGCTTTTTCCTCTGAGTGTTTATCCTTTAGTTAAGAAACCTCTAAGAAGAAAATTAACAGAGAATGCAGAATATATGGATTTTTGTTCTTTTTTTTTCTGCCAGTGCTTGAAACCTACAAAATAAAGACTATTATATGATGTAGAACTTTTGTGTTTAACCCTATGCACTCAATCATTCCTTTAATTCAGATATCATAAAATGCTAGCCTGTAGCATGTACAGTGCATTAGAATACTAGGGCCTAATCGTGATTTTGAGCTTTGGTTTCGTCCCTAAACAGATTTCCAAAATCTTCTAGAAGAACAGAGAAACCAGCATATATAATTGGTTGATAAGAATACTTAACTTGTGATGCACATATGGCAGCAATAGCTAAAAAGCACTTTAAATCAGAACAAGCAAAGACAAATTGAATAAATGTTTATTTTGCTTCCTTAAACCGTATTTTTAATGCCAGTGCTTTCTAGCGAGCAAAAAGCTAGAAGTGACTAACTGCAATATTCACGTGTTTAAATTACAATGAAATCTGAAATCCTAAAATCGCGGGTTTTAAGCCCTTCTTCCCTCTAATGACAGCATGCTCAGTTTTTACATATTTACTGCTTGCTGATGTCACTGGTATTAGGCAAAGCCCTGAGAAGGTGTAAATGAAGACAGACCACACAGCAAAAATAAGAGGTTCAAAGGCATCAGCCTACAGATCCCATGACAGAGCAGCAGGATGGTACCTGCCTTACCTGAGCCAGCACCATTGTAAGAGCAACCTTGATAGGAAAGTGGCATCCAGATTAGAGACAGCATACAGTAAATTCAATATTTTTAAATCAGAGTTACAAAACTGCAGAATGCCATCATCCATCTGCAAGCTCCAAGGCTCTGCTAAGAAAAACATGGCACTTTTTTCCCCTGTATCTAACTTCTTGTGCAAGCTACAGGGTATTGAATGGAAAGACGTTGCCTGTACTGAACAGCCCTGCTAAATCATCAACTTGTAGCTCACTTCCACCAGAAACAGGAGGAAGAATCAAATGCATTTGGGGCACACGTTCCGGAAGCCAATGCACACCCACATGAAGTTTGTCACATGGAAAACAGCTGAGGTGGGGAGAAGACACTCTTCCCGAGGGAACTGGGAAAACTCTGGGAACGAGGGCAGAGCAGCCAGTTCTATAGAGCAGGTGGGAACAGAAGCAATTGATGGAAGGAAATGGGAGATGGAGCTCTGCCCTCTCTGCCAGAACTGACAAGGATATGTGTCGGTATGTCATGTGAATGTAATGCTACCAGAGATGTGTTAGCATAAGGTATGTGTAAAATTGTGAGCTTAGTTCTGAAATGTTTTTTCCAGTATTAACCTAATTTCATGAAATTTTAGAGATGTTATGCTATTCATAAATGTTTTCCGTAAGTCATTCCCTCCCTCTCTCTCTGTCTTCACAGTTGCATATTTTACTGTACCACAGATGTAGAAAAATAACTACGTAATGTCTCTTGGTGAGATTCTTAGAGGAAGGGTGAATTTATTTTTTTTTTTCCTTTGGATGGGATTCAAGATACAAGATTCAGTTCCCAGCTGTATTACAGAAACTTGCTGGCCTCAGGCAATTGCCTTAGTCCCCTGTGTGTAAAACAGAAGTAATATTCCTTGTCTATTATGATCCAGCTGTCTGATTTATTCAGTTGTCAGAAGTAATTTTTTTCAGGCCAAGACTGTTGCTTATGATGATTTCTGTGCAGAGCACAATGGGTACCCTGTCACTGTCACATACTTATCTAGATGCTGCTAAAACATAAGCTGTCTTCATAAGCTAAAAATCTCAGACAGAACTTTTGTCTAGAGGTGTTTGATGTTTCTGCTTTGTACTTAGAGCAGTTAAAACTCAGCTTTAATGCAGCTGCACAAGAATAAAGGTCGTCTAACCAATACAATTCATATTTCCCCACACACACACCCCACCCCTCAAAGGAGAAAAACAGATACTAGCAGAAGAATTATTTTATGAGCAGATACTATAATTATACCAGCTGGGCTGCTGGGAGGGATGACAAGTAGATAGTGCTGTTCCCCTCTGGCCACAGGGAAATGAGGGCCCAGGGGGCCTCAGGGAATACTGCAAATTGCACATGCTGATCATGGAGGAAAAGGTTCTCACAATTGCTTCTTCCAGAGCTGCAGCCAGTATTTGAGGTGATTGAAGAACTTGCCTTTTTTCCACTTCTGATTCATGTCCTGGGCCTATAGTCCACAGGGGAGAGTGCTTACAACATCTGACCTTCCTGCAGTTCCCGTTCCTCTCTCACTGCCCCATGCCAGCTCCCACTCTTGCTGCCTCCTGCTTAACTCACAGTTATCCCGTGCCTAAGATTTCCTAATGGCTTAGATTGCTTCAGTGGGAAGCGAAAGGGAGGGGCTGCTGGAGTGAAAGAGTAGGTCTTTGAGAAAAACTCAAAATAGCAGCTTCCCCTTTCTTCGATGGAAAAGGAGCATTCAGCTGTGTATAAACTGAGGAGTGGCGCACAGGCATGGAAGGTAAACTCAGCACTGGACTGCAACATGTTACTTGGGTGAATACCTAGAAAACTAAATCTTATGGGTGCACTATAAAAAGTAAGAAGTTGTACTCTAGCACTTCGCTGGCAGACAAATGTAGTTTTAAGCGCAGGATGAAAAATGACTGAACTGCCAATGGCTTAAAACCAAAGTCTAGTTTGTTTTTTTGAAATTTCTGGTTAGATATTAACCTACCAGCAAGAGCAAAATTCTGAGTGTGGGTCCTTTCCACATCCTCAGAAAGCATTTAATGCATGAGTAAGAATAGCCCATAAGATAGCAAATCAGATAAATACATTATGGACAAGACCTTGTGCAGTGAAATTCAGAAACTGTCAGAGTATGGGGGGGGGAGGATCTGAGAAAGCAGATTAAAGGCAGTAGGAGAAGGCTGAGACATGAACTGTCAGAAAAATGAAAGAGCAGCAGGTATAGTGAGAAGTACTGCTACACTCTAGCCGGTGCTCCCTTTGTGACAATGGCGAGGGTTGGGCAATTTATTGAGTGCACACACTCATGAATACAGCGTTAGCTGGGTCCAGCCAAGGCTTGTGTCCTGGAGAGAGAATAAGCAACCCCAAACCGAGACAGTATTAGAAAGTAAGAGAGACATGAATTTTTTAGTTGGACTAAGCATGAGAAAAAGTGGGAAAATATCCTTAGAAGTTTGCAGTTGACAGTTTGGAAAGACCACAGTTTCATATGACTGCTTCCATTTCCTGTTGTGCCGCCTTTGCTCAGATAGCTAAATACGTGATTCACTGTGGGTTGCTTGTTACTGTCAGCACTTTTTTCCATGTCCAGGTACATTTTCTCCTTCCTAGCACAGCTGATGATGAACTGAATGACTCGGTCATTGGGTACTGTTTGTTGAAATGTCCTTGGGATGTTACTCTCTTACGTACCATAGGAAGACAATCATTGGTTGTATGTGGTAACCATAATCGATTTTGCTCATTGAGCTTTTAAATAAATGGTTTTAAAAGATGTAAATTTAAAGTAGCATTATGTACACGTAGACACTTATTCACACAGACTTTTTATATAGATACAGAGATTCATTTAATTCTTTCTATCTCTTAAAGCCTTTTATGTAGCTCCTAATTGTAACCAAGTACTTCAGTTTACTCTCTCGTGGTTAAAATGTGTTTAAATAGTTTTGATGATTTTACAACCTCTGTTGGTTTTGTTACTGAGTCCAGATGAAGCTTAGTCTGTAGTTGTAGCTCCTTTTGTTACTGAGGTGCTGAAGTTGTTACTGCCAACTCATTGCTGTTTATCATGACCTAGTAATCATGGTAATTTACGACTGTAGCCCCTCAGGATAAAGAATGAAATCTCTGCAATTTTCTGTTCCAGAAACATTAATAGGTTTATCGCCTCCTATTCTCAGAGAGGAGAGAACTGCATACCGCAGCTCATCCTGTCCTATACGGTAAGTCTACTGCACATGCACAGAGCAGCTGTGGCTTCATAGGAATAATCAATATTAATGGCACACACACAAAACAGTGAACTGGCATTTTACCAATAGATTGGCTACCTGTTGGACACATTGAGCTTGTAGGACATACAGGGAGGCCTTTCAATGGGGGAGCAAGAAAACAAGTGTATACACTGGAAGCATCAAATGCAATGTGTGTGTGGGGGGGCTGAACTATTGCACATGACCAGGGTGGCTGGCAGCTCAGAGGAACAGCCAGGCTTGGGCTGCACCAAGCAACCCACACATATTCGGCAGCTCCTGAGCTCCCAGGGTATGCCAGTTCTGCACTTGTCCAAGGTTGTAAGAGGAGAAAGGCCTGAAGCCTCTCAGAGAGGGCAGCTGGAAGACAGGTGGTCTTACACCGCTTTCAGAACAGTTCCTGCACTTGCCCTCGGACAAAATGGGGCCAGCACCAGGACATAGGCCAGGAAGATACGGAAAGTGGAATGGAAACCAATGCAAACTCTAAGGCAACTGTCATCAGGAACAAATGCTTGTAAGCACCATTCCTAGGTTGATTGCAATAACATTTTTATTTGTTAATATGTTTCTGCTGACAATCAATTGATGTCTCAAACTATAGCCTGTACAAATCTCAGCAATCTGTTCAGCAGTTAACACATATATTGTATTAAATTGCTCTGGTTAAGTGGAATGCCAGCAGCATTTATTACAAAACTATGCAGTACCTAGAACGTTTTACATAGTGTTTTGCTAAGCTTCCATTAAAATATTGTATATTTTTGTCTCATAAGTTAGAACATATTTGAATTATTTAAGTTTCTTTGTACCCATTAATTTAAATAATAATAATAAAACCCATAGTTTATAACTTTTCATCTAAATAAGCAAGAGCATCCATGGTATAAATTACAGGAACTATTTAGTAGTTCAGACACCACTTGGGCCATTAAAACTGTTTGGGCAGCTAATTTAATATAATTCCACTTGTAAAACACACTGATTTTATTTTTTTTTTCTTAAAAAAATGCTTCAAGAGATAAGTATTTTTTTTCTTCAATAGAATGCAGAAACGGAATATGCTAAGCTTAGCAGAACCTTGCAAATGAGCATGTCATTTCACATGATTGCAACCTGAGAATTAGCAAAAAGGCAAATAAACATTCAAAACACGAGTGTAGCCCATTACAGAAATAATCTGTATTTATTTCTGTTTCAGTGCATCATCAACAATACTTAACTGAATTGTCCAGGACAATCCAACACAGACATGCTGTATGGATACTGTTGCACAACTATACCAGTTTTTCCTTAAGTAATGCAGTTCATTTGCTGGGGGCTGGCGGTGGTGATATTCCACTGTAGGGCCTTCTTTGCATAATGCCTGTACATGGTGTCTCATACTTACACTGTGAATTTTCTAATTACTCTGCCATGTCCTCGGCATTCACGACATTAAGGTATTTCCTGAGTATTCATCTCCTTTCAGCTAAAGTACTCAAAATATTAGGCAAAGAAATATCTAATAATAAATAACATACACATATACATATATGTATATATGTTTGCAGCCACATGCTTCAAATTGCTTACATGCTTTTGAGAAAAAAAAAAAACCAACTCATATTGCCCTTTGTTGAGCCTTACTACCAAGCAAGGTAGCTACGATGTTGCTTTCCTAGGAGAGGCTTTTGGGTATAGTACATGAAGAGTTAGCCTGATGATGTACCAGTAGATTGGCTACCTGAAGACCCTGGCACTGGTTTTCAGCATGGCTTTTGGAAAGCCATCTTCCTGCTTTGTGCTTTGGCCTGGCACTTGAGACCAATAATACTGATTCCCCTTTGCACAGCACTGAGATCCACAGATGACCAATGCTTTGGGAAAGTTTTCTTTTGTTGGCAGTATTTTGTCATATTTGGAAATCCTAGCCCTTATATCCCATCTCAGATGATAAATAATGGAAGAATAGTCACATCATTTTAATTTTATATATCTAAAAATAGTGTTATGAAGGAACTAAAAAATTTTGTTGCCTGAATTCTTTGCATGGTTACTGGTGAAAGCAGACAGCTTCAGAACAGATTCAGGAGAAAGTCTAGAACAAAGTAGGTTCCATGTATATACTGTTCCAAGTATATTATGTTTACCTGGGTGAGAAAGGGCTCAGCTGCAGTTAAAGAGTAGAGAAATGTCAATGGAATAAAGAGAAGGAAAGCAAGGGAAGATGAATACAGAAAATGTGAAGAAAATAGGATGAGAACAAAAGAAAAGAAGCCAAAAAATAGAATTAGGGTTTGAACTAAGTATTACTTTTTTTCCTTCCTCATCTGATGGCTCATTTTTTGCAAGTCTTTTTAATATAATTTGAAATTGAATAGTTAATTAAAATTTCATCCTAATAATAGCTTGAGGTTGCTTCTCGATAATTTAGCAGTAATAATCTTATCCTGCTTTAATAAACTGTGAGGCTTTTGGCCTCAGAGATTAACCTGAATATGATTATTATCTAATAAATAGGGAACTTCCTCAAGCTATCATTATATTACTAAAAATCTTCAGACTACACTAATAACTGGCCTCTTTTACTTGTAAAAGTAATAAAAACAGTAATATGAGACCTTGCTATGTAGACCACTCTCTGTCAAGTCAGAGATAGAGAAGTTGCTGGGAGAATCTTTGGTGAGTTTTGATTTATAAGCAAAACGCAAAACTTGAAAGTACTGTACATGAAATATCCTGCAGATACTGGCAAATGATCTCCGTGCGTTGCTGTGATAATGAACTGAGGCAAGAAAGAAGTGGAAGAAAAAAGATACCTGCCTGTTTAGTTTTCTCTTCTTTTACTGGAAATTTTCATATTACTGGTATAGGTGAGATTTGCACAGATTCATTTCTGGCCACTGAAATCTTGCAGAGGCTTAAATAAAAGCAGATCTGTAGGCCTGCACGTAATCCAATTCATGGACTTCAAGAACATCTAGTGGCCACAGCCAAACAATTCAAGGCTTTGAAAAATGTGTCAAGAACTACCCTCTGTATTTATAATTTTTTTTTCCCCTTACTCTTTGCATTCGGTGCTTGAAGTATTAGTATATTACATTAGAAATTACTGTAATGTCAGTAGATCTGTGCTGCTGCTGAGGGACCAGAGCACCTCTTAGCTTCTAGATCTGAGTACACACTTCAGCTGCATCTCTCTGTGTTGCAAGAAGACCTTGCTGTTCATAGATTTTCACTCAAGAAAAAAAACACACAGGAGCTGCAGCACTGGATAATTACAGAACTGGACTGAAGGCTAGATCACATAGCAGCAGATGGACAACCACAATCCTCATCTCAAGTCTTTTATATTTTCTTATTTATGTCTTATTTATGCTAATTTACATCTGTTTCATCATGAGAGCCGTGTTATGAAGGAAGTGTGACTTGGAATATAAGAGTTCTCTGTGTTTAGTTAACTATAAATATTAACCATAATAACTATAAATGTTAACCATACCAACCACAGCTTGAGCAGTGGCATGTGGTCACCTGCACTGTTTAACTTTTGGTATATATTGCTTGTCACAGTTTTGATCCATGCCACCAAACATCCTGCCAGACAATACCCAAGCATGGTATATGGAGTAATGAGCCAAAACCAGTTTCCAATAGTCAGTAGGGATGAAACCGCATATTTAGGGGTGGTGAGAAAGGAATTTACTTAGATGGGTGCAATCTGTGTTGTGCTACTGAAAACAGAATTGTAGAATGGTTTGGGTTGGAAGGGACCTTCAAGATCATCTAGTTCCAACCCCCTGCCACGGGCAGGGACACCTCCCACTAGACCAGGTTGCTCAAAGCCCCATCCAGCCTGGCCTTGAACCCCCCTAAATTATTTTTTAAAAAACCAATAATTAAAGGAAGGCAGGCGTATTCTCCTACTCTGAGGTTGCTAGTACAGATAGAGCCTAGAGCCCCTCTTGCTGCGGTTAAATCTTTATCATGTGCTCAGCCACACAGCTCAGCTACCTGTCTGTATGGGGGGAGCAGTGTCAAGCTATTAGCTTCTGTCTGCAGAAGTTATAGAAAGCTGGGCCATGGCTAAGCTCAGGTTAGCCTAGGTGATCCCTGATGCTAAGTAAACAATGGTCCAAGCTTACAGGAGTGAATGAATATTTAAAGGCACAAGCCAGCACAACCCATGAGTGAGAGATAAGGACAGAAAGGGCAAAATGTTTTAATAATGTATTCTTTCTCATAGTATTTGCTGAACTGCAACTGTGATTTTCTAAAATCAAAATAACATTCAGTTGACTATTTCTTTGGCTGCTTTAATTAAAACATTTATTGATTTAAAATGAAAAAATGAGTAATGCAAAATGCCTGGTTGTTTGTGGGTTTTTTTTAATTCTGAACTGGAGTGCTAGCTAGCTCAGAATATTACGTGGTATTGTTATTACACTTCTTTCCCAGGTTTGATGATAATATTATTTAATTATTTAATTAAGATTTTTTAGTATTATTTGTTGTAGTAGTGGTATTTATTATTATTATGGCTTTGGAATGATGGTGTTTGGTTTTTTTTCTTTCATGACACAAAGTTAAATTTCTCTGTTGATTGATGTAGAAAGTATTTTTCAAGTGTGAGTGTATCTAAAAACAACTTCAGTCACAGGTAGGTCTCATGATTGTTGTTTGAAACTTTAGTTCTTCTAAGTTTGGGTTGGTTTTTTTTCTGGTAATCCTTATGTCACAGTCTTATGTACACTGTTAATAATATGTGTTCTTCTGTTTTCCCTGACTTCGGGTTTCAAGGTCGTTCACTCTATTATTAACAACATGCTCATAACTTACTTAACATCAGCTACAGATTTGTTCTTCCCACAACTGGTCTTTCTGAAAGATATGAATGTCAAGGCAAGGTGTCTTAATTTCCTCTCATGTATTGTAATGGTTGCATTTGCTTCTGTAACACCTTTAAAAAGATATATCTACGGTAGAAGTTTCATGACGTCAGGGGCCTTGCTTTGTTTGCGTTCGTTTCACAGCACTATGATCCATTAGGACATAGTACCGCAAGGTGCTGAGCGAACCCGGAGAGATACTGAGCAATGTCAGTTCTCATAGAAACCAGTGAAGTTTAAGGGAAGCTTGCTACCCAAGGAGACCTTTAGTATTTCAATGTTAGTTAATCCATTTGTCTAGTAAAATAAATAGGTAAGACTGGTGAGGGAAGCGTCCTACCTGCCCCTCCCCCGAGGTGTCCCTGTGTGGCAGTCACACGGCTGCAGGCTGACTGCTTTGGCACAAAGCTGTCCATGGGCTGCAAAACCTCCTGACAGAGAGGACAGCACCTGCCAGCAGGGCTGACATGTTGGGCACGTGACAGAGTTTTCAGAAAACATCTGCCAAATCCAATCACCCACAGAAGATAGTTTCTGAATCTGACAAAGCACAGTCATGAGCTGTGTGTGCTCTGCTTTGGCCTGTCGGGACTTAGGCCACTCTAAGTACACACAGTGGTAAAAAATCTTCAGCCTGGGTCAGCAAAATATCTTAGGTATTTAATCTTAATATCCCCCATATGCTCTGTAATGTTCTGGTCTACTGCCCTGTCCCAAAGTAGGCAGCCAAGCCTGGATTCATAATTCCTCGTCATAGGCAATTTGCTAAGCCTCGTTTCCCTGCACCCTCTCTACAGATGATGGAGAAAAATTGAAATCTCCCATTTCCAAATTGCCCTCAGAGGCTGTGCTGTCTAAGTAAAACAAACTATATTAAGCATTTCTAGGTGCTGCAGCTTGATCACCTGTGATGTTAATGTCTTAGGATGGGCCTGGCACAGTCAGCCAGCAGCAGCAACAGACACGGGCTGTGGGTCTGTTTTATTTACTGGTGGAGGCAGCTTTCCATTCTAACACAAAGCACAGGTGGAAGAAGTGACACCAGTTTTTAGTTAAAAGTGTTGTAATTCCAGCATTCATCTAGTTTCTTCTGAGCATTTGATTTCCAAATCCGTTCTTTTGTTTCCTTGGAGGCTTTTCTCATTGCCAGATTATTGACATAGGTTGGGTTGAAAGCAAAGTGACTTGTCACAACGTAAAACCAAGTCACATGGATACAAGCAATGAGGATAGTGGCTAGTGATGTGTTCTGGTCCTGACTGTAGAGGTTACTTTTCGATGCTGTAGAGACCTTCTCTAGCCAAGGAATTCTTCATTTCTCAAGCCAGAGAATCAACTTTCACTGAGAAGTGAGAGGTTGAACTTGGACTAAGGCAAGCCAAATCCCCTACAAAAGTGCATTGACCACTGAACGTCATGGCCACATGTGGCCACAAATGGTTCCTCTTTCAGGTGCTGTCAAGGGACCCTGACCTTTTGAATCATGATTAGAAGGAGACAGCGAAACTGTGCAATTAAGTCAGACACCCCATGTTCAGTGTTTCCCAAGCTTATGAGCAATATTGTAGAATTTTTTCACTTAAACCTTTGTTCCTGGCAGTAACCCATGTCTTTGTAAAAAATCTAATTTACCTCCAAAGAGTACTGATAAATTTGTTAATGTTCATGTAGCACTTTGAATCCTGCTATGCTCTTTAACATCACGGAAGGTTAACTCTTCTGTGAATGACCTCGTTAGTTTTGTCAGTATTAAGTATATGCCTAGCCTTGTTCTCACCTTTGGGAAAAGCTGAGCAACATTTGCAAAGTCGTGTTTAATGGAGTTTCGGCATTTAAGGGTACAACAAATGCAAATATCATAGCATGAAATTAATATTTGCATGTTATAGGAGGTAAATCATGAGATGTATTTAAATATAGTAGTAACACACTGGGGCCTTTCCTTGAAATATACCAGTGGCTGCCAAATGTGTAAGAAAAGAAAAGAAAAAAGAAAGAAAAAGAAAAAGAAAAGGAAAGAAAAAAAAAAGATGAAGAAAAAAATTAAAAGAGGACAATTGTAATATGCAGGAATGTAATTTTGAACATTTGAATTAAAATGGTGTACTTTTGCACCTAAAGAATAAAACCTATTCTGTTTGTTTGGGTATTCATTTTCTACTACTGGTTCATTCTTTGTAAAAAATCTTGTTTTGTATATGGCAGAAATGCAGAACAAACGCAGGAAAAAGCAAACAAATTCATGTGAATAACATATCCAGCCTGTCCTAGATGCTAACCCTTGTTCTCAAGGGGGACTTCAATTTATCAAATGTCCACTGGAAACAGAACACAGCAGAGAGGAAACAGCCTAGGAGGTTCCTGGAGTGTGTGGAAGATAACTGCCTGGCACAGCTGGTCGGTGAGCCACCCAGGGGAGGTGCTCCGCTGGACCTGTTGTTTATAAACAGGGAAGGACTGGTGGGTGATGTGGTGGTCGGAGACTGTCTTGAACATAGTGATCATGAAACGATAGCGTTTTCCGTTCTCGGAGAAGTAAGGAGAGGGTCAGCAGAACCACTACCTTGGACTTCTGGAGGGCAGACTTTGGCCTGTCTGGGCGCCTGGTTGGCAGCGTCCCTGGGGAGGCAGCCCTGAAGGGCAAAGGAGTCCAGGAGGGCTGGGCATTCTTGTAGAAGGAACTCCTAAAGGTGCAGGAGCTGTCAGGGAAGAAGATGGGCCTGGCTGAACAGAGGGCTTTGGCTGGAACTCAGGGGAAAAACAGGAGAGTTTCTGACCTTTAGATGAAGGAGCTAGCAACTCAGCATGACTACAAGGATGTTGCGAATTTGTGCAGGGTGAACATTAGAGGCAAAAGCCCAGCTAGAACTCAGGCTGGCCACTGCCATAAAAAGTAACAAAAAATGTATTTACAAATACATAGAAACAAAAGGAGGACCAAGGAGTATTTGTGTCCTTTATTGGATGTGGCAGGGAACATTGCCACAATGTATGAGGAAAAGGCAGAGGTCCTTAATGCTTTCTTTGCCTCAGTCTAATAGCAAGTCCATTTACCTTCTGGGTACTCAGCCTGCTGAGCTGGAAGAAAGGGATGAAGAGCAGAATGAAGTTCCCATAGTCTGGGAGAAATCAGTACCTTGCTGCACCATTAGACATGCACAAGTCTATAGGGCTGGATGGGATCCACCCAAGGGTACTGAGGGAGCTGGCAGAGGAGCTAACCAATCCACTCTGCATCATTTCTCCACAGTCCTGGCTACCTGGGGAGCTCCCAGAAGACTGGAGGTTTGCCAATGTGCCACCCATCTACAGGAAGGGCTGGAAGGAGGATCTGGGGAACTACAGGCCTGTCAGCATCGTCTCGGTGCTGGGGAAGGTTATGGAGCAGGTCATTGTGAGCACCATCATGCAGCATGTTCAGGACAACCAGGGGATCAGTCCCAGCCAGCAGGGGGTTATGAAAGGCAGGTCCTGCTTGAGTAACCTGATCTCCTCCTATGACAAGGTGACTGCTTAGTGGATGAGGGAAAGGCTGTGGATACTGGCTGCCTGGAGCTTAGTAGAGCCTTTGACACCATCTCCCACAGCATTCTGCTAGAGAAACTGGCTGCTCATGGCTTGGGTGGGTGTACTTTACACTAGGTAAAAAACTGTCTGGACAGCCAAGCCCAAAGAGTGGTGGATGGGCTTACATCCAGCTGGCAGCTGGTCACAAGTGGTGTTCCCCAGGGCTCAGTGCTGGGGCCAGTTCTGTTTAATATCTTTATCAACAGTTTGGATGAGAGAATTGAGTGCACCCTCAGTAAGTCTGCAGATGACACAGTGTTCCAGGGAGCGGGGCAGTGCTGATCTGCTGGAGGGCAGGAAGGCTCTGCAGAGGGATCTGGACAGGCTGCACCGATGGGCTGAGGCCAGTTGTATGAGGTCCAACCGGGCTCAGTGCCGGGTCCTGCCCATGGGTCACACCAGCCCCAGGCAGCGCCACAGGCTTGGGGAAGGGTGGCTGGGAACTGCCGGGGGGAAAGGACCTGGGGGTGCTGGTCAACAGCCGGCTGAACATGAGCCAGCAGTGTGCCCGGGTGGCCGAGGGGGCCGACAGCATCCTGGCTTGTGTCAGACACAGTGTGGCCAGCAGGACCAGGGCAGTGACTGTCCCCCTGTACTGGGCACTGGTGAGGCCGCCCCTCGAACCCTGGGTTCAGGTTTGGGCCCCTCACTACCAGACAGACACTGAGGTGCTGGAGCGTGCCCAGAGCAGGGCAGCGGAGCTGGGGAAGGGTCTGGAGCACAAGTCTGATGAGGAGCGGCTGAGGGAACTGGGGCTGTTTAGCCTGGAGAAAGGGAGGCTGAGGGGAGACCTTACTGCCCTCCCAGCTACCTGAAAGGGAGGGAGCCCGTCTCTTCTCTCAGATACGTGGCAACAGGACAAGAGGAAACAGCTTTAAGTTACACCAGGGGAGTTTTAGATTGGATATTATGAAAAATTTATTCACTGAAAGGCCGGTGAAGGGTAGGAACAGGCTGCCCAGGGAGGTGGTGGAATCATCATCCCTGAAGGTGTTTAAAAAACATGTAGCTGCAGTGCTTAGAGACATGCTTTAGTGATGGGCTTGGCAGTCCTGGGTTAACATCTGGATTTGATGATTTTAAAGGTCTTTTCCAACCTAAGTGATACTATGATTTTATAGGTGCATGTACAGCTTCCTTATAATAATAACTATATATAATTGCAATATAATGAATATTTATATGAGTATAATAACATAACATGGCAATGTTACAACATATATACCGGGGAGCTTCTTTTTAAACCCAGGCAAATAGTGATATATAAAGCATAAAGGAGTATAAATGTTTAAACGACATTTTAAGCTGGTTCTTGAGTTATATCTTTTTTTAATTATTCTTACAATAGCATTTGAAATCCCATTGTACTCTGCTTCAAAGTCAGATTAGGGCTGCTGTATATAAGCACATTCTTTTCACCACTTTTGAATATGGGGTCAGTCAATTTTATTGGGGATGAGGCTCTAAGGAAGGATAAGCAGGAGTGCTCAGGTGACCTCTATACATTCATACACTCTCTAGAGTGTGTCACTTCTTATTTGTCTTAGTTACATTGCTCAGATGCAGTATCTTCTTTTTCCACTGTAGCATGAGAGAATACAGATGTCAGGACTGCTGGCCATGGTCGTTTTTCCAATCATGGAAATTCACATTTTGCACCTGTGCTTGAACACCTGTGGGATTTAGGGTGCTCTGGAAGTTTTCAGCTCCCTGCTGTGATTTATTTTCATGTTCACTGTCAAGTGCTCATGTATGTGTATGCTTGTGCGTGTGTGCATGTGTCTGGGATGGTGAGACAGCTAATGGATTGCTGTTTAGGAATGACTGCTCAGGCTAAGCTTGCACAGCCATCCTAGCTAAAGATAATATTTAGTTCTTCTCATACAACCTGCATGTCCCAAATTCATTTTTAAAGTGTCAGGCTCGATTTCTATCTTCCTCTCTGCCCTTCCTACTCTCTGGTGCATGTAGCTGACACCATGAAATAGGTTTTTCTTCCATTTGAATTTCACTGATTTCATAAATCCTGTTTGCCTGGAGGCAGAATGACAGCATCAATTCCTGCCTTTTCCACTTGGCTTTCAGATGTAGTGCTCAGGACAGCACTGTATGTTAAGCACTTAAGCATGACCAGAAGTACTCCCCACAATGGCCAGCTTTTCCATACATCTCATTTTCCTGTAATATTTTTATAGAATCTTTACTACTGTTTCTTATGTCCATTCAATATTTGCAGGTTTTTGTCCTGAGCCGCTGTTCAGATCATCTTGCTTATCGGGAGCACAGAGGGAGGCCATACTGCAGAGCTTTTGCCAACCCAGCTATATTGATTATCGGGTATGAAAAGTTTATGCCACCAAACTGCCATCATGCTGTTCCTAAAGCTCTAGTTGCTTATTTCTTAGTTTATGTCAGAGGCATAAAAAGGGAGAAGAGCTTCTGCTGGCTTTGGATCAATGCTGGAGATGGATCCTGGTTTCTTCAGATGCAACTTTACCTGCAGTCTTTGCCCCTGAAACTCTGTCATGTGGACAGAGCTTTTGATTAAAATCCAGAAACAGGAAGGATGCTTTTAGGCAGAGGTAAGCACCAGATTCAAAACAGCAACTTTAACTCCTTTCCCTTTCTTCCACTCAAATAGCAGCTGCTTAAATAAACATGGTGGGGTTTTTTCTCATTTTTTAGCTCCAAGTCTCTCTAGGGACTAGGGTTCCCCCTCTTTGTTTGACCAGACTGCACTAACTGTGACATAGCTAAGTAGTTCAGTGCCTAGATTGGGTTCGTGTCCAATAAGGATCTATTCAGAGAGATCTTCTCAGAGCATCCCTAAGACACAGCAGAGGGATTTTCCTGCTTTAAAAACACAGTTATGGCAACTGCTTTCTTTTGAGGACAAGGCTGGAATGAAAACTGTTCTCTTTCAGAAACTAGCCTACTAAACATTTGCCAAGGAAGCGAGAGAGCCATCTCTGCTGAGGATGCCCTGTCTCTTACATCATTCTAGAACGATATTCTTAGTACTGTGCTACAAGTAATTTAAATTAATGAAGGGCACTTTCTGCCTTCCCTCTTAACGCTATGTCATGGTTCAAAAAGACATCAAGGTTCATTGGCTAAAGAGAGAGAGAGGAAGAACGTTCACAAGGGAACATGGTAGCCAGGCCATTTACTGGTCCTTGCTTCAACAACTGGTTATTTTGTCAAAAACATCAGGGATATCATGGAGGGAGAATGTTACAGAATACCTGATCAAGCAAGGGAAGTGTGTGATACCTTTGAGCAGTGGATTGAACTTTTAAGTTAAATTAATAAAAAGTCAGAAGCCTCTTGAATTATGTGAGGTGCAAAGCACAGTTGTAAGGAAGGTAGTTTTGGCCTTTGGTACCAATCTTCCACCCAAATCCCACTAAATGGGCCAATCTTTTTCTTTTTTTTTTTTTTTTTTTTTTTTGACTCTGGTTCTTGGCCTGAGGTAGCTGAAGAAATTATAATGAAGAAATTATATGGAGCAGCCAGGTATTTTTTTAGAAGTACTTTGTCACAAACATAAGGAGTATTTTGTCTGTGATTATTTTGGGGCTTTATGGATTGTTAGTGCTACCTTATGCTGTCCCAAAGTCCATCCTTAGGAGGCCTTCAAGCTGTTTAGTGCTTCAGTGCTTCTGTTGCAGGTATTAATTTTAAGTGAACCTTTCCTCTAAATAAAGTACTGCCATGCAGCAGTTCTCTGAGCTCTGTATTAAACATTGTGTAAAATCCTGGTTGTTTCTGTAATAACATGGCTACTAAGAAACTCGGGGGACAACCACGTCAGACCTGTGAATGTTTCAAAAACTGGAAAAGTGTGCTCTGATGAGCCTGCAGAAAATCTTGCCCTTCGATTCAGCTGATGTTACCATGTCACCATGAATCACATGAGGGAGGAGGGAATAGCAATGCTATTCTATTTCTAAACACTCTTCTTTACATTAGTCTAGTTTAGGAAGCATAGTTTCATTTCAATCTATGCAGTGTTATACTGTTGGCGTGTTACTTTCCCTATTCGCTCAAAAATAGAGAATATAAAACAGGGAATGTAAACTGCAGCAAGGGTGACAGATGGAATTTTTCCTTATGTAAAAAAATTCGAAGTAATGAATACATATGCAATCATTTTTTTACTGTGTGGCAAGGTCTTTGTGCCTCTGTCATAACCCCTGTAATTCTACAGCCTCATGGAGATTCACATATAAATCAAATAGCACAGAAGAATCCAATTTCTTCTCATTACCAAATGGGAAAGATACCCCTTTTACAAGGAGTGGCAACCCCCCCCCCCAAAAAAAAGCACCACCAAAACACCCCTTAGCTGTTTAATTAAAACTATTTAAATTGTATTTTTGTAGACTAAAAAAGAAGGATCCATAATTAAGCCAAGCAGCCCAGGAGGGAAACAGCACACTTTGAACAAATGATTTCTTCTACTCTCTATCAGTTCTTCTGCAGCAGTGATCATCCAGATAGCTGAAGGACTTGTGTTAAGCCTGTGCCTGCATCTCTTTATAGCTGTTTACTGTATTAATTTACAAAACCTGTGAAAGAAAATGTAAAAATCATATGTCTAGCTAATCACATGAACTAACCATAAGATTCACATCCTGCAATATTTGCTCAGGAAATTAGAGTCTTATTTTGTAAACAGCTGACAAATGATATGCAACAAAGTGTTTGATGAAGTAGTTTAAACAGTCAAATACAGTGAAAAGTTCATTAAATAGTTATTTGTGAAAATATACGTTGTCAGTACAAAGCATTCCAGGCAGGGCATATCTTTGAATATCTCTGAAGCACGACTATATTTGCCACCTATTCAACTCAAAATAAGTAGTAAAATATGCAGAAGTGAAAATTCACTTGAGTCTAGTGAGACAAGATATCTGTTTCTTTTGGGTGAATTGAATGTGAATGACTGTATTGTCCCCATAAAAATATCTTCAGAACGCAGCAATTCCTAAAACATCGATCCAAATTGAGTAACTGAGTAAACAGTAGTTCACACTCTATCCTCTGCATTATCTAGGAACGACTCAGGAGTGCTTGGAAAAGCTGAACTCCAAATTCTTTGTGGGCTGAATTCTCCCCCCTGTGCCAGCCTTGCACTGCCTGTGTACCACAAACCTAATGCCCAATAGGTTGCTTGAAAGCAAGTGTAGCAAATTCTTACCCAACATGTAAATCATGAGACTCTGATTAAATGTTTCCTTACAGTTTCCTGTCCATGGCCAATTTCTGTTTGTCATGTTACTCTGTGTGTGCATTTATTTTCAAACCTACTGTTCAGTATTTGGTTAAGTCAAAATTGCTAAGCAAGTACATCCTTTCAGTCACCATAATACAGAGCTATTGTTTTGAAAATTTGTGCTTCTTAATTTACAAATGCAAGATGATTTAATCTGCTATCATCTCCAGCAACATAATGGACTTTGCCAATCATCAAACTAAATTTGTTTAAGAGATAAGAGCTAATATGAGCTTGTTCAGCTTTGCCATCTATTACGTAGTAGCTGTGAGTGTCCTGTTTGGTATGCAACATAATTAAATGTTGTCCTTGAGGAGTTTACATATTGCCTATTTGCATTCTCTTATTACAACAGGAAAATTGCTGCACCTTGTAAGCTTGATCTCCACAGTCCTGTATCAAAGACGTGTTTATTGTGTTTTCAAATAGAAGAGAGACATTTCAGAAGGTAAAGACCTGAATGTGTTTGCTTTTAACCAAACAAAACAGGTGTTATCACACCATGTCCCTGAGGGGCCGAGCGCTGTGTGTGCTGTGTGGGTCAGAGGGCTCCGGCAAGCCAGCGCAGGGACCACTCCTCACCCCCCACCGCGGGCGTGCTGCTGCCAGTGGGCTGGAGCCCTCGCAAAACACCATCTAAAAGACAAAAGGTGAGCCGGGAACCGAGGCTGGCGTCAAGGCTGGTGGGGCAGCACCCTCGTTCCCAGGGGCACAACAAGGAGCAAGGAGAGAGCAGGGCAGCAGGCAGGGCCAGCCCAGGGTCCAGCGGTCACCAGAGAGGTGGTGAGGCACTCTGGGGCCAAGCCAAGAAATCAAGCATCAGCAAGGTCTGTGGCTGGGTACAGATGCCTCAACGATGCAGCTGAAGGCACAAGCCCCGGCTCCAGAGCAGCTCCCAGGTGAAGGGGGACTGTGGCTCCCTGCAGCTCTTGCTCACACAGCCCATCCACACCATCCCAGAGCTGGCCGGGCCCCCAGGAGGGGCAGAGGGGCTGCAGAGCCTGTCGGTGCTCTCAGGGCCCTGACAAAGAAAAGAAACAAAGACTGCTGAGGCTGCCATAAAGTGCTGTAGTTGCCCTGTATTTTGGAGCATCCCGGAATGATTCCCACAACGTTTCCACAGGAAAATAGCGTGGATGGTAAAGAAGTATCATGTTCTTCGGCCTTTCCTTAATGTCATGCCTGCGTAAAGCTGTAAAGCCAATGACAGTATGAATGAATACCTGTATGTAGAGCTAAGCCCACGTTTGATTGCCATTTTAAAAGCTTATTGACTATTTGAGTCATGTCACTTTTAGAAAACCTGAAGTTAAATACACACTGTCCTTTGTTGTTTTTGCAAGCAAAACCCATATAGCACTAATACAGTATGCAAATACCATTTACCTAAAGCATGAATTTAAAGTATTCTTTATCCTGTGTCAGCACTGAGGTTTACACATATTATGTACACAGGCAGATTTGTAGATTTATATAATTTACCCTAGTTTCATACAACATTAGTTTGCTGATTAAAATCAGGGGGAAATTAGCAGAGAATTGCACAATCACTAGTTTATTGAACGCTTCAAGAAAAATGACTGTTATAAGGAATTACGTAGAAATACTGGGAAACGTTCAAATCCACAGGACAAAAAAAGAAAAAACAATAAACAACAAAAGACCTGAAAAGCAGCAAGGAAATTAACATGAAGACAAGAATCCAGGTTGTTTTAAAACTTCTGGTTCTCCAAGAGACCACACAAAGCTCAAAAAGGGCAGTTTGCATACATGAAAACTTTTCCATTACAATGCCCTATTCAAAATCTTGTTTGCAGTTTCATAAAAGAGAGAATTTGGCCTTTTTGCAAAGGTGCTGGCTGATCATCACCCACTATTATTGAAGAATACGTATAACGTACCATCAAATAGCAGCAGGAAGATAAAATTTAAGAAAAACAGCCTTGCATTTTTTTTATGTTCGCCATAGATTTTCTCCCTCCTTTGTAGTTCTTGGTGAACAATTCTGGAGCACAGGTCTTATGAGGAGCGGCTGAGGGAACTGGGGCTGTTTAGCCTGGAGAAAGGGAGGCTGAGGGGAGACCTTACTGCCCTCCCAGCTACCTGAAAGGGAGGGAGCCCGTCTCTTCTCTCAGATACGTGGCAACAGGACAAGAGGAAACAGCTTTAAGTTACACCAGGGGAGTTTTAGATTGGATATTATGAAAAATTTATTCACTGAAAGGCCGGTGAAGGGTAGGAACAGGCTGCCCAGGGAGGTGGTGCTTAGGGACATGCTTTAGCGATGGACTTGGCAGTCCTGGGTTAACACCTGGATGATTTAAAGGTTTTTTTCCCAACCTAAATGATACTATGAGTCTATGATTCTATTTCACACCCTCGAAATACTGCCTTGTTTTTAAAGTCATGTGCTTATAATGGAGACAGAAGAGAAAGTTCCTTTAAAATTTTAAGAAAATTCATCATAATGTTTTGGAGTTAAAAGCTGCAGGCTTACACTGATCTGAAATCTGAACTTTTAACGGGTTTGGGGTTGGGTTTTTTTTCCTTTTTTCTTTTTTTTTTTCTTCCTTCTTGACTCAATGCCTTCTTGCTAACAACTTTGCACAAAAGTTAAACCTTCTGGGACCCTTAGTTACTAGCTATATTTCAACACAAATTCCTCACTTTGATAATTTTTTTCTGGTGATTTTTTTTTTAGGTCCCAATTCTGTGAGAACTAAGTAAATAATGATAATTTCACTTATTTCAAAGAGCTTAATGGAGGACTACCACCAATTCTGCTGTAAGCAGTATCAGTACTACTGCAATAGGATTGTTTTGCAGTTTTATTTCAATGGCAAATTGGAACTTCATGGTGTACATATATCTTCTTTGTGGCTGCTTAAAAAAAAAAAAAAAAGCCCACAAACTGAATCTTACTTTTCATCTCCCAAGAATAAAACTAGTGAGATCTTAAATTTTCTTTTTCAAGGACGATAGATATATGCTATGGACCAGCATCACAGTTGGCAACTGTACCCTTCCAGTTCTGTAGGTATCTATTTTTTCAGGTGTATAGGCAGCACTGAGAAACGGTCAGAAGCCTCTGGATGAGAGAGGAATTGTCAGCTCAAACTGGGGCTCTCATTGTTTCATGACAATTTCTGTGTGATTAAGATCATGAAAAACTGGTTTTTCTCCTGCCACATGAAATAAAGTCATTGTTAATGTATTCTTTTAAAGAAGAATATTTTTATTACAGGGCAGTGTCTTGTACACTATTTTAAAGAATAATGAGTTTTACTTTAAGATTGGACTAGTTATTTTTTTCTAAATGTTGTATCATATTTTGTGCATAATTAATTCAAGGAAACCTATAAGTACATCTTATATCTGACCTCAGATTTGATCATCCTAATGATCATTTCTGGTTTCACCTCTATATACCTATCCATACTGCTAGACTCAGAAAATTCATAAAGGCTCCTTCAGGTTGGAGGGCCTATGCTCTATCTAGATTTTCAAGGCCTAAGGATAAACCTCAAATCTATAAACCAAACTGGGAACCATAATATCAAGGGGATTTATAAAACTGTCAAGGTGAATTGATTATTAATGGTATATTTTTCTAAAATACAAGTACTATCTGAATGCAAAAAAATAGACAATATGTCATATGAAAAGGTATATTAATGCAATTAAAATCTAATTAATTACAATTCCATTTCATTAAAATTTAATTACTTACCTAGATTTATGTAACTGGGACCTGAAATTAATGATGGAGGCTTGTTTCTGTCATGTATTTGCTACCTTTAGCTAGAGCTACTTCAGTCACAGCAGCAAGGCAGCCAGGATTTCAGGATTTTTTCAAAAGATTCAGCTGCCACCAAGTCCATGAGAATTATTGCTATACCTTCCTTCCATTTATAATAGATGATCAGTGTATTGGTGTTTTTCAGCATGGTTGATGTGATCCTGTTAGCAGTCAGAGCTCCTTCATGCATTAATTTTCCCGTTTTCAAAGCTAAAATTCAGGTTTTTCCTCCTTCCTTATGCCATGTGTCTTTCCATGAATCTTTCTGAAGTTAAGAATAGACTTTTGGAAGCGCTTAGGCAGTAGCAGCTGTTGGAGGAATGCTTTCAGAGCTGCTGGATACCAAACATTTCCAAGCTATTTCATCTAAACTCTTAAAAAGGAAGAGAGCCGCCTGAGAGATTCACCAGGGGCTGTGGCAGTTTTGCCTTTGGTCTGTTTCACAGCCTGGCCAGCAGCAATGATGCTCCATCGCCAGAAACACAGGAACAGTAAATCTTCTGTTACTAGGTGTTTGTATTTAACATCTGTTACTCTTTTATGTAGAAGAATCTTCTCTAGTTTCCTTCATTTCAACAGAAATATAAAAAACAAAAAGAAAACTTCTTTGAACATGTCTGTCAATTTCACCAAATTCCATTCCTATGGAGAAATGCTCATGGAGAAGGCCATAGCTGTTTCCTAGTCAGACAAGTGCTAAGTCGTTTCTCATTAAACAACTGTCTAGGTTGGATTAGTCACTTTTTTAACCTCAGGTGTACTTTTTTTCCAGTGGCATAGATCTCCCCAGAAGAAACCTGAACAACATTAGCAAGCTTGCTTTGAGATGTCTTTACATAAATGGATGAAGAAATTATGGTGGTGAGCTGAGATCCTTTTAGTTTTCATAGGTTAGTCGGTAATCCCTATGTTATCACATGCAAGCACAGTTAAGTTTGTGAAGGTAGATAAAATCAGTGTGCCGAGGTTTTGTTGTTTCTCCCACCTCCACAGCCACAAACAACCACTCTCACCAGCACTGTAAGTGTGCCCTAGCTATTGTCCTTCCTTTCTCACAGTGCAGAAGCTAGACTGGACAAAGCACTGACAAGAATAAAATAAATATTATTCCTTCTTTGACACGGAGGCAGATTACATATTCAAGCAGTCTTTTCCATCTCTAATATCCAGTTAAACAGATGAAACTTAAGTGCATCAGCTGATAAATTAGGAACCCAGTACCTTACCTTGCTAGTTCTATACACCTTATGTCTACATGGGGTAGCTAGTACAGGATAAGTCAGGATGTGAATTCAAAACAAGAGAAAGGATTATCTCTTCCAGCACAGATTTCAAAGTACAGTTCTGGCATGAAAAGAGAGTATAAAAAACAGATCTGAGCTAAGTATCATTAGCTAAAAGCAGGACAGCTTCATTCGACCAGGGTGCTAATGAAAAGCTTTGTTGTGTTGTGTACTTTGCTCTTGAGCTTAATATTAGTTTTCCTGGGCCTTTTATGTGCCATGAAAGTCTGCATTTTTCTCACGATTCCTCATGGCAGTTTTCCATAAGAGCAAAAGGGAATCAGCAGACTAGGTCCTTTTGCAATCTGTCATATAATGCAAATGCACTTTACATTTCCAAGAATTAATGTTCCCACTGCTAAAACCAAATAGCATTTGGTGTCATTCTCCTTGGAGATGTCCAGAGAAGGACAAACCATACAAATGCTAAGAGGAGCTGTTGGTCTCTGCAGGTGAAGCCAGTCCTTGAATCATACAGATTAGGTGGATATTGCATGCTTTAAGCACCTTGTCCTCTTGTATAGTGTTATGCGTTATGTTTTATTTTATCACTCTCTGCTTTTTCTGTACGATGTCCTCATGCTAGATAGAGAGACTGAAGTCAAGGAGTAAAAAAGACTGTTCCGTTCAAGATTCAATAAAGAAAGAGAGAGGAATCTCAGGGCACTGACACTGTACCATCCCCAATAACCACTTTGTATAAGAAAAAAATTCTGCTTTCAGAGATCTTTTCTTTATCGTCCATCCCCAGTGCGGTGATGGCTACGTTTCCAGTCCCTTTTGAGCTACCTAAATTTTTAATGCACCTACAGCACAACTCATTTTTTTACAGAAAGTTCATGTTTAAAATGTAACATTGAAGAGACAGAATCTGCTGAAATAATTTCCACTACACTGACAAGCTGAGAGAAGAACCTCTGATCAGTCCTTTAAGGGCATCCTCCATGGGAAAGGGCTTGGAGGGCAGAGGAATCTAGCTGGCTATTCATTGTTCTTGCTTTAAACAGTTCAAAAACCTCACCATGGAAAGATCCTGAACCAGCAGCTGAATAGAGCTAAGGTTTGAGTAGAAGCAACGTGTTTTTAACAAATAATCTTTTAGTTTCAATTTCTTAGGGGTTTAATGTAATTAATATTTACTTCAATACATTTAATTCTTTTATTATTACTACTGAATTTTTAGTTATCTTGGTAGACAGAATTAACTTCTCTTTTTCTTAATCCATTTTTTCCTAGCAGTCTTTATCACCAAGTGAGCTCACAAAGGAGGACAACTATCAACCTTTACCTGGGATGAACTGACAACTGTCAGTGAGTCTGCTGCTGAGGCAGGATTCCAGAGTTCTTGGGGAATGGAACCATGTGCTTTCCATCCTAGTGAAAGGGCTGGTTTGGGGAGCATTGACACTAAATGCCATTTCACTAGAGAATAAGCTGTTCTGTTAAGCAATAATCAAAACCCTTACACACAGCAAGAACAAGGCACTCAAAAGCAAACACCCTACAAATCCTCTGTGAGTTTCAGGTAGAATCAGAGTTCTGTCAAGTCTGTGAAAATGCCATATAGCAGAATCAGGAGCATTTTAAGGTAAGAAAATGCAGGGGATTAGCCATAAGGAGTTAGTCAAGATAAGAGAGTTTGCATCATCTTTATCCTATGTCTTGACATAACATCCTTTGCATTTCACACTTCAGAGTGAGTTATGTAACAGTTACCATCATTTTAGAGATGCACTGAAAGCCCTAATATATGAGAGATTTTATAGAAGGACCTCCTGTTCTTACACACATCCAGAAAGAAGCAAAATTTCAGCACGCTTTCTGCATGAAAATCCCCTTGATTAAATGTGTAATCATAACTGCATATAGATCAAAGTGCTAATCATCTTGGCTGACAGCACCAATGATGCAAAGCACTAATATTCTACCCACTATTCCCTTTGAAAAATGCTCTCTCTTACTGAGAAACACAGACATGCTTTGCATTTGCCGATTTAATGTGTTTGGAGGTTCATAAAGCTGGGCTTCTATCTTACAAGTTTTTCTTGGCAGATGTCTATCAATCATCAGCATCTTTTCATTAAGCTGGCAGCCACTGTAAGAACCATTTAATCTCTGAGTAGTTCTGTCCTAGGGAAGCTGTCCTTCAGTACAGGTCTTTGTAGAGGTTCGTGTACCGAAAGGTCCTTGTAAAAGAGCTCACAGCACAAAGCGCTAATTCTGTAATGATCTCTCTGTCCAGAGATTCCTGAACCAGTGAAGAATTTATTATGTTGGCCTCTCCCCCTACAGAGTTTTCAGGAAAATGGCAACCAATGATGAATTAAGCAATCTGGGATGCAGAGCAACAGTAAATGAAGGAAAAAAAATAGGAACATATTTTTACATGTTTAAAGGGGAAAAAAAGGGGACTAACTGTTCTTAGACATATTCATGTAAGTGAGAGAGAGTCAATGATAAACTGGCAGGCATACCGGCAGAGTACTGTATTTTTCAATACTCTATT
Source organism: Falco cherrug (assembly GCF_023634085.1). NCBI lineage: Eukaryota > Metazoa > Chordata > Aves > Falconiformes > Falconidae > Falco > Falco cherrug. The sequence continues at coordinate 2,054,997 of NC_073702.1, read as the reverse complement.
CCTCCAAAGATTTGTTTTCTAAACAAGTTTAAAATGCACAGCATTAAATCAGACATCAGCAAAGCTCAGAAGACACTGCCATGACCAGGCTTGTGGGCTTGAATTCTTGTTACAGGTATTTCTTGACAAAGAGTTGAAAGCTGTTTCCAGAGCAAGAAGTAAGCCAGAACAAAATAGAAGTGTGAAAAGATTAGAAAATTCTGAGGATGGGAAGACTGCATTCATTGATCATCTAATTATCAGTATAATAAATGGCTGTATTAGGTCACACGGCTATTTAGTGTATGTGAACTTTGTTATGATTTAATAACAGGCAATAAAGAAGCAAGTAGCACTGCTACAGCCACAATTGTCCAAAGATATGAGTGAGACAAGTTTGTATTAAAGAAATAATCTTTTATTAGACCAGCTGACAGAGCTTGAAGAAACACTGAGTCTTTTCTCCAGATTGGAAGCAGGAGCTGAAAATCTTTAAATTGGATGTGGGGTAAGAACAAGTGGTTTCTACTAAACTTCTGCTAAGCTTCTCCTGTCCTAATTAGTATGACCAAATTCTGACAAGCAGAAGTGGAGCAGAGCAGGCAGTTTGCAAGAGAATAGGTGCTAGGGTCCTTAAGTCCCAGTCTTGGAAAAGAACAAGAAATAGCGCCTAAATCATGTGAAACATTGAGGAATTACTTCAGGATCAGAAGGGAAGCAAGAAATGTCATTTACTGCATCAACAGAACAGTGTCTCTGTGGTCTGTGTTGGGTATATGACTAAGTATTTGGTAGAGTTATGAGTTTTAGTTCACAGGTTTATCTTTTGAAAGTATTTTATAAGTCTCTGAATATCAGGACTGAATTGTCAAAGATGAAGTGGCTGCTTTGTGAAAAAGTTTTTCCCAGTAGTAACTGCATATTTATGTCCTGCATCGATTGTCTGTGTGAATTCATTTTAGTACACAGCAGGTGTGTTGTTTTATCCAAGTAATTTCAAGGATGCCATTTTGTGCACTATATGAAATTTTGGAATGCACATGTTCAGATGTTTATTGTGAAAAGAACACTGTGATCTATGTTGTTATGCATTATTAAATAGGATAACCAAAGATGAACATACTCGCTTCTAGAAAACCAGTTCCCCAAAAAGCCGTGATTTATGCATTATGGATATTCCAGCGCATTTGATCTGCAAAGAGCACTCACAAAACCCTCTTAATCAGTCTAAAGATGATGCTCACCAAAAAAGGGTATTCTTCGAAGGAAATAAATCACAGCTGAATATTGTGACCTACTACGGTGCAAACTAAACAAAAGACAACAACAGAACACACTGACCGTGCACTTCTGCATAACCATTTAGCTAAGAAATTTCAGTGTAAGTTGGGTTTTAAAATGGAAATATACACTAGACTGGAGCTTGTCCAATACTACAATCTGTATAATCAAATCATTAAATATATACAACCTATTCTGAAAGACAACTCACCCACAACCCTGCCTGCCTCTGTCACCCTCACCACTCTCCTGAGCTTGAAGTACAGCTTATCAAAATTTGCATCAAAAGCAAGCCTTCCAGAAACCAGCACGCATCGTACAAATGAAAAGTTGTCAGCACAGCTCCACAGGCACTGCAATAAATGTTTCACCAGACCCAAGCTAGGTCCCTTTACTTGAATAATCTTGACTCCAAGTTCTCCTCTTTTCCCATATTATTCTCCTTCCAAACAAACAGTCCACCCATGTTTACCCTTTCCCCGAAGGCCCCATTTCTGTTCACTCTTATTTGGTATACATGTGATCATTATAGAATTTCCTGCCTTTGTCAGCAGCGACATCAACTCATCCTCCCTGCATTCTTTATACTTCTCCTATTAGTGTCTTGTTCACTGCATCCCATGAGAAAACATAGGAGCAAAAGACTGTTCTGTAGCTCTGGCTGCAGGCGTAGCAGATCAGTGAGGTTAAGGCGAGATGAATTGGGCTTTACAGTATTTTGCTGTAATGCATAAACAGTCACTGGGAAAAGATGTCCTGTGATCTTTTACCATGTATGGTTTAACTTTACTCTTATGCCACACTTTATATCCTTTAGTATGAACCCTTCTCAGTATAAACATTTTAACTGGAATGCTGCTGAGCACATTTTGCCTCATAATGAAATAAGGTGAAGAGTTTTTTTGAGTTTCTATTCAATGACAAGCATTAGGAGGATTGTGAAAAGCTGCCTTCTTAAAGCATCAGCATGAAGACAAAATTATAACAGGGCTTTACTTGAATTGTAGATAAACTGAACTCAGATACAATTTAGGAGATCAAAATCAGGGAAGATGACTGTTGAAAACACAGGAGCAGCAAGGAGGGACATTGCCTTAGTTAACACAATGCACAAAAGACATCAAAACAGTATGTTACCTAGAGACAACTTTATTAACTGTCCCATGCAAGTCGCCTTCCTCTTGCGCTATCACATGTCTTGTATTACCTGATGACAAGAGAAGAGCAACAAAGCTGGTGAAGGGTCTAGAGCACAAGTCTTATGAGGAGCAACCGAGGGAACTGTGGCTGTCTAGCCTTGAGAAAAGAGGGCTGAGGGGAGTCTGTCGCTCTCTACAGCTACTGAAAGGAGGCTGTAGGCAGGTGGGTGTCAGTCTTTTCTCCCAAGTAACAAGTGATAGGACAAGAGGAAATGGCCTCAGGTTGTGCCAGGGGAGGTTTAGATTGGATATTAGGAAAAATTTATTCACCAAAAGGTTAGTCAAGCACTGGAACAGTTTCCCAGGGAAGTGGTGGAGTCACCATCCCTGGAGGTATGTGTAGATGTGTCACTTAGGGACATCATGTAGTGGTGGATTTAGCAGTGCTAGATTGACTGTTGGACTTGATGATAAAGATCTTTTGCAGCCTACATGTTTCTATGTTCTACTTCCTATCAGTACCTCAGTGCTTAACATCCTTGCATCACACAAGATGGAGAAAAAATAAATCTTTTTATTTCACTAGATGTGATAACCCACTTCCTGATTATTCATTTTTGCAAATACTCACTTTTTAAGACTAGGAGCTTACAGCCTGCTGCCCTGCCAAGGCAGAGTGGCTGTTCAGGAGAAGGTAGTGTGCCTTGAAATTTAATAGTAAATGCAATAAAAGGAAGGTGAACAGGAGTCAAACCTTGGAAAAGAGAAAGATTTTCCTTCCCCTGTTAGTCCATGCAGCTGTTCCCCATTTCTGAGGTTCATGTTGGGGGAAATTTTCAGAAGCACAATGCAATCAAGTCCAATTTGGATGTTGCTAGAATTTATAGTTAAGAGGCCAGTAGAAATGTGAGATTTCTGGACAGCTAGTGACATTTTATTGTTCCAGCCACACAGTTTGTCTCCCCAGAGACATAAAAAAATAATATAGTGAGTGTACTGCAGTTGTGGTACTCTTACATAAGCTCCTGTGGAAGGTGTGATTGAGATATCTCTATATTAAGAGTAGTAACCAGCCTTAGAGAGAGAGTTGGAAACTGTTTGCTCAAAGTGATGAACTCCTCACTACCTTCTCCCTGACATAAAAAGGCAAAATGATGTATTTTGGAAAAGTGTTGACTCAAAGTATTTCTTGTTTGTAAGTGGATAAATATAATAACTGTCACAAAACTACCAAGCTGTAATATTTTCTGTGTTGCAATCTGTTTTCCTTTCACTACTCTGTTTTGCTAGATTGGAAATTCAAGAGTCACAGTTTCAGTTTGCACTCCAGTTACGAAGAGCAGAACATTTACAATATTAATTTATTTTTCTCATTCCAGTGTTCTTAGGAGTTTAGATCAAGAGGGTTCTTTGACATTTGCGTGTACATGTCTATCAGAAACCATAAATAAATTAAATGTGATGAGACCTTCATCACTTCTGACAATTCTGGTTTTGCAATAAAAACAATCCAACACAACTTGCCTGAAATAACCGGGGAGCACATTTAGTTTTTCAACCAGTTCTGCATCGGCAAATCAAAATGCTGATTTCTGGGAACTGTATTACCAACTATCATTTTGTTGCAGCTTCATAGATGACAGACCAATACTGTAGAGGAGGTCAAGCAGTATCTACCTGTCTAGTTAGCAAAATAAATGTAGGCCAGTTAATCATATTATTTCTACTGGAAGGTAATTGCAGAATCTCACCATTCTAGTGATTAGCAAAATATATATTTTATTTTCAGTCTTGTTCTTGCACCAATATTGTCACTTATCTTAGACAACCATTTCTCCTTCAGTCATGATACCCTCGTGGTATGTCTAGAGAAAACAACAAATTCTGTATGGATTTTTCCTATTCTCAGACTTTGCTTTGAAGATAAAGAAGCCACATTCTTTCAGCCTTGTTTGTCTGAGAAGGTCTTCACATTTGTCCTCATATCCCTTACCTTTTCCAATTCCACCTTTCATGGAAATGAGACTTTGCCAGATCAGGCTTCCCACCACCTCGCGTTAATTAAACTCTCCTGTCCTTTCTATTAAGGATCAGACTCCAGATAAATGTTAAGTTAAAGCCTGAAATTAATTTTCTGTGAACTTTTCCAAACATAATCTTTGCTCAGTCACATGTTCAGTAGTAGCAGAGCAAATAGTTTTGAAGTGCCAAATACAATCACAAGTTTTCCTTAGGAAATGGGAACTGTTGCATTGTAACTAGCCAGGCTTCCCTAACTCGGGCCTGTCACCAGTTCTGGCCTCACCAAAACTCTTTCAACACAAATTTATCTCTGCATCCATTGGTATTTAATTCTGGGTATTGGCATGTAGTAAAGCATGAAGTAAATCCTGAAGACAGAAAACCTTATTGAGAGATTTGAAAATTCTGGGGGGTGTTTAAAACAATGACATTTTGCTGGAGAGTAGTATTTCTAGGGGATAAAGAAACCTGATCAAATTATTTTATATGGGATTACATTTTGATTTATTCTGCTGAAATAATTACTTCATATTCCACATGGAGAGGTCAAGGCTTGGTCTTTTTGGCCATCAAGATCACATGGTTCAAAGGATTTTGTTTGTATGTTTATTTCTTGATTGTAAGTTTGATTTGATTATGTCAGACTGATTTCTACAAAGTTTTGGCCTTTTAAGTTGCAAAAACTCATCAGAGCTGGACTAATATGAAATGGAGAGCAATAACTAACTGTATGAACTCCGAGTCTGTGTTCCTAATATACCTGCAAGTGTTATCAGTTGGATTTTTAGATTAAAATATTTCTTAGTTAAGAATCAATGGAAAAAATATTTATTTCTTCCCATTCTTGATTCAAAAGTGATGGCCCAATAATGGTACATTATAATATTTTGTAAACAGGTTTTGAAATTTCAGCTCATAAATACATTCTTCCCTCCTTCACAGTCTGTTCTCCCTTTTGACCTTTATCTGTTAAAAAGGTCAACTCAGTAATTTAGTATACCAGCTGAGGAAATAAATGGTACCATTAGAGGGAGCAAAATTTGTACGAGACCAGTTTATCTGTTTGTCTACTGTATGTTTTATGCAATGACCTTTCCACATAAGTAGTTTTAAAAAGTCATTCTCCAAAAGGAAAATTGGATCCCACAGTATCATTTTCATTTGTACATTTGCTACCACCACTATTATTCACATGATGCTAGTAGATTTTCTTCTTTTGGTCTGCTTTGCAATACCTGTATCTTTTATTTCATGCTTGAAGTATAAATATCACGTTCATCATAATAAACAATGAAGATACAGGTAGTCTGTATCTTGCCAGATGATCACAGAAGGTGTGCAATTCATAGAACTTCAGTAAATCCAAGTGTCAATGTAGGATCTGAGAGCTTTCCAGATCCACAGCCTTGTTCTAATTCTGGACATAGGCAATAAATAAATTTGAATGAAGGTGAGACACTATAGAACCAGTAACACTGGATGTGTTATAGAATGTTTTAAAAGCAACCAACAGCTTCTTCTATTATGTCAAAGATGCAAAACAGACAAAAAGAAAAACTTTTAGAAATGTGGTGAGACATTTGAAGTGGATCAATAACAAATGAGACAGAAGGTGTCATCCGTCAAAAGAAAAACAAATACTTGAAAGGATAAGGGTCTTGTGAAGTGCTGATTAAATGTAATATGCTGTGTGATGATGCACAAATGTGAAATGCTTCAAAGATGAACAGCAGGTGCTTCACCATGTCAAGGAAAACAGCTTATTCTTGCAGACATACATTATGATAAAAGTTATTAGGATTTGTATAACAAAAAATTAAGAAACAAGTAGGTGAGGAATATTGTGAGAGTGATGAACCAGATTCTAAATATTCTAAAACATTAAAAGCTCTGAATTACTTGCATTCACCAAAACCAATTTCTTTGCTAATCCCACTTACTAACAAGTCACAGAAAAACTAGCTCTATCTGTGAAGTAACATGGAAGCTGCTAAATTAAAGGTTCAGCCATGAACCACATTCATCGCAAACTGAAGGTCAATTTTGAAGGAGTCCTTCATATTATCCTTACTGACTAAGGGAAATTTATTGTATATCCAGGATAAATTTGCTATAGATTATCTACTGCTAAGAAAGAAAGAGCTGGAAGCAGCCAAACCAAAAGCAATAAATATCCACACAGTTTTGAGAAGAGCTGATTTACAGATAAGAGGTGACCTTAAAATAAAAAGTACAGATAAGTTCTGGTGTCCTCTACCCTGAGTTCTGAATCAGCGCTCAATAAATTTTCTTGCTAAAGGAATAATTAAACTCATCAGCTAGGACTGAAAAGGCGATAATATTTTGTCAAGTCTTAGTTTCTGTAGTCACTTATGGAAAAAGTCATCCACAAAAGCATCTGACATTTGTTCAGAAGCCAATAACCATCTGTATGAAGTTTGTTTGAATACTAAAAGAGATGGGACACAAACTGCAGTTTATTCACTAACTGGAGAGACTGATAGAGCCTTGTGCTTAACTCACTCCTATGTGCATACAGCCCTGTTTTAGGACAGTGTCAACAGACCTGAGGAGACATCAAGCTCAAGGGGGAACATTTCACCATGTCAGTGAAACCCAGTGGTCAAATTGTATTCGTTGGACTGCAGCCTGAAACACCATTAGTTAATTTTATGAAGATTAAACATAGAGCAATAAGCATCATAGTGTTGTCTTTGCCAAACCATTGTCCAGTGTTGCAGAAAGGCTGTAATGCTTGCAACACAGATCTAGAAACATCACAGATTATCTCTAGTTGGAAGGGACCCATAAGCATCATCAAGTCCAACTCCCTGTTCCTCTCAGGACCACCTAAGACTAAACCATATGATTAAGAGCATTGTCCAGACACTCGAACTCTGACAGGCTTGGTGCCAAGATGACTTTGTCGGTAAGCCTGTTCCAGTGACCAACCACCTTCTCAGCGAAGAACCTTTTCCTAAAGTCTAATCTGAACTTCCTCTGATGCAGCTTCATTCCATTTCCTCTTGTCCTGTTTCTGGTCACCACAGAGAGATCAGCACCGCCCCCATCCACTGCCCCCCTTGAGCAACTTATAAACTGTCATGAAGTCACCTCTCAGTCTGGAGAAGGGAAGACTGAACGAGCCAAATGACCTTAGCTGCTCCTCATAAGTCTTGCCCTCAAGATCTTTCACCATCTTGGTCACCCTCCTCTAGACACACTCTAATGGTTTGATGCACCCAAAACTGCACCCAGTACCCAACGTAGGGCTGCACCAGTACAGTGTGGAGTAGGAATGAAGGGGAGGAAGGTGACACCATAACTATGGTTCATGAAACAAAGAAGAATCTGTTACAGAACCTTCCTTGTTTCCATAAAAAATAATCCAGACCGGATTACATTTTACATTCTGATCTATTGTGTTGCCTCAGTCAGATGAGGCAGAGTAGGCTACCTGTAGAGGAATGAAGGCAGTGGGTTGATTAGCATTGTTAATAAAGGGTTTATTTATCTGTCCACATCTGATTGTTCTAGCGAAGCTATGATCAATCTCCACGCTGTTAATGAAGCTGTGGCAATTTTGTCTCCCCTTGAGGCAGCCTCAAAAAAGTACCTTTCCAGCGCTTTGCTATATCTGAATGCTGAAAACGTTTTTCACTGTAACTGGCAAATCATACTTTTTACACCACACTAGCAGAATTCTTATTGCCATTTTGTCATATTTTATACCTCTTTTTTCAAATATATCCATAAGCATTTCAAATATAGAATTTGTCTCCCTATCCCCATTTAATTGTTCTAGTAGGTCTAAGACTAATATCCATGTTGTTAGCGGTGTTGTTGCAATTTTATCGCCCCTTCAGGCAGCCTCAAAAAGAAATTTTCCAGCATTTTGCCATGTCTGAACACTGGAGACATTTTTCAATGTAACTAGCACGTCAATTACTTTGCACCATCCTAGCAAAGTTCTTACTGCCTTCTTGTTATACTTTACACTTCTTATTTCAAATATATCTATAAGCATTGTTAAAGTGGAATTTTCTTCTTCTGTACCCATATCGATTAGTCCCCATCTACACTACATACCAAAAGTTGCAATTTGAGTTAAGATGGACAACAAATATTGCAATATACCCACATTGATTAGTTGCAATGGCTCACCTCTCACAGCATCTGTTATGGGTTGCAGGTTCTACCACCTGCCTCAGCTACCTTGGGCACCAGTTGTTGTAGCCAGAGTCCAACTCAGTCAGCCTCACACGGGGCACCAATTGTTGCTGCACAATCAAACTGGTAGGCTGCAACAAGGCTTTGCCCTGGGTAACATTCTACTGTCTGTGCTGTATCTCCTTCCCCCAGAGGTCAGACCACACTGCTCCTCCTCCATCCAACTGCCTTTGCCCCAATCCTCAGGGCTATTTAATGACTTAGCAGGAACGAGCTACAGCTGCACATCGTCCATGTCAATCAACCCACTGCCGCTGAGGCCAGGCCACAGCTCATGTTATCAGTGCTGATCACCCCACTGCCTTCAGCCCTCTGCAGCTACCCACCCACTCTCAGTATCCCAGCGCCAAGAATGCCTTTTGTCTATCTTCACTAAAAACCAAAGCTTTGCTGAAGCTACCCAACGCAATTTGCATCTTTGACACAGGCAACAATGAAAGGAATAGCATGAGAGCTCTAGAATATGTCTCCACACATAATTCTAAGGCCTAATATCTTGTGCAACATCTGCTATTTTATGTCTGAGTAGTCACTTTTTCAAAACTATGCTAAGAATCTAGTTTAAGTATCTTTTCAAAGGTAGTGGGTAGAGCTATCAATGTTGTAGTTAGTCTTCATAAAGTCATACACGAGGCACATCGTTAGGTGAGTATGGAAAGAATTTCTTCCTTGGTTACAAGATTATTATGTTTTTGATGTGTTTCACTTGGAAGAGGCATTGAAATTCATCACTAGTGATGCCATCTGCCAAATACTTGTCAATGTTGTCATTTAAAATTGTTTATTTTCATGAAACATGTGCATTGCTGTGATATTTTTATCATACTGAGATGAGACGAGAAAAAATTTTGATTTTCTTACATCAGTATCAGACTGGGATTAGAATAGCCTTCAGAGAACAAGACTGATTACCCCATTGCATCCCATGATCCCCTTGGCTTTTGTATATGATAAGGTAAACTAAGCATAATACTGCTCTGCTCACCCAGTGATACTCTTAAAATTCCTTATATCTGTTCTTCCATTTCCTAAACGTAGTTTTGTCTTAGTTTAACTGGGACATTCAAGTTCTTTTTAAGAATCTCAGTGGTTCTACTGGAAGACATCTAATTCAGGAGACAGTAAATATGGATGCTCAGATTCTTGGAGGCATAAGGATACTAATTTTCCAACTGTGGACAGCTACAGGGTACCATCTTAGAACATGGTATCTGAGATAAGATTCTCCTATATAAATTAAGAGAGAAAAATGTTAGAATTTTTTTATATATATATATATATATATCTATATATATCTTTAGATCTACAGATGCTTAGTGTTTAAAAAGCCTAGCAGATGTTGAAGGCTTGTTTGAAATGTCTCAGGTTAACTGGATGATGTTATGAAGTGTGTGGTTCATCACACAGCTCTCAGGACTGTGTGTTTCTGTACGTGCTTTTTGCAAACCATTGACCTGAAATGTGGAAATGTTCCCAGCTACAGACTTCTACCTCACAATGAATTTCCGATTTATAAATGATGGCTGTGAGTATTGAAGTTAAAAAATGAAGGGAAAATGGCTACTTATATCTTCTGTGTAAAGAGAGCAAAACTTTAAAGGGCAGCCTCAAGACTTGCTGAACTTTTTGGACTCTGATTTGTTTCCAACATTTATGTTCAGTACACAATCCCAATTATATGTCCATTGACTTTTGGCCTTCAGTAATGTATCTCCAATGAAGCAAATTTTGCCAACCTTTTTGACATATGATAACACAGCAATAGGGCTGAGAAAATAAAACATCCATTTGGTTTTGTTTGCTCACAACAGAGTTTTTAGCTTCTAATACAGCAATAAAAGGCAAAAAAACAACTGTTGGTGCTAAATGGTGGCTTACATGTATTGCTACCACTATGAAGCCTAAAGTGATACAGAAAAACAATGCATCACTTCTTGATTTTTATGTGGCAAATGAGCATTAGGGATTAAACTGCTTATATTAAACAAAACTGTACAGGCTGTGGGCAGATTCAGTCGGGAAAGAAGGATGATGCTGAGAGCAGCTGCAACAGAAGTAATGAAAGAAAAGCTAAGCAAGTAAAAGCTCCTGCTTTGAAACACTGTCTTTTAATTAATAAGAGAATCAAATATCAATCCTCTTCCACTGGAGTACTATGGAATATCAACTTTAGAAGAGTTGTTTGAACTATTGGAGGAAAATGCTGTAAGTAATCAATACAAAATACTTTTTAATTGTTATTTTTTTTAATATTATGTGAAATGGAAATACCAGTCTCTTAATTCTAATATTGTACATGGATCTAGTGACACAAAGGCAGCCAGCAGAGTAATGTGTCTGTAGTTTCTAAAGTGTCAGATGTAGCTCATGTCATTGCCCATGATGAGTGGTCATGTCTGAGGTACCAAAGGTAGCTAATTCCAACCAGCATTATTGCCATAGCTACAGGTGAGGTGGGCAGAGATTCCAGAGAACTGGAACTAAAAAAGGGAATACTATTATCTGAGATGACTGCTACCATAAAGAGCCAGACAAAAAGTATATAGGTTAATAAGAAGAAATGCACTTACATATTTTCCCTGCTTTTCTTTACAGAATCACAGAATCATGGTATGGTTGAGATTGGACAGGACCTCTGGAGATCAACAGGTCCAATCCCCCTGCTCAAGCAGGAACACGTACAGCCAGTTGCCCAGGACCATGTCTAGATGGCTTTCGAGTATTTCGAAGGATGGAGACTTCACAACCTCTCTGGGCAACCTGTGCCAGGGGCTCAACCTCCCTCACAGTAAAGGCGTTTCCTGATTTTCAGAAGGACCTCCCTGTGTTTTGGTTTGTGCCCATTGCCTCTGGTCCTGTCACTGGGCACCACTGAAAAGAGCCTGGATCTGTCCTCTGTGCACCCTCCCTTCAGATATTTCAATACATTGATAAGATCCCCCTGAGCCTTCTCTTCTCCAGGCTGAACAGCCCCAGCTCTCTCAGCCTGTCCTCACAGGAGAGGTGCTCCTGTCCCTTCATCATCTTACTGGCCTTTTGCTAGGTTCAATCCAGTAAGACTGTATCTCGTACTGGGGAGCCCATAACTGTGTGCGCATCATTCCAGGTGTGGCCTTACCAGTGCTGAGTAGAGGGAAAACATTATTTTATTAAAATAATAAAATAATTTCACAGTGAACTTTACAGCAAAAAAAAATTCAATTGATACCACAGAATGGGTATAACTACGTATATCCTTGAATATGCATTTTATCCTAATCTTTTTCTTCTTCTGCCATTTCAACAGTGTGCAGTCATAGGGGTCTGTCACCTCATATTTGGTTGTATCACTGGCATTCTCTTATTATACTTGAACCTAAAGCAATATATTTAAGTCATTGAGATGAAACCTCATAGCACCATCAACTTCCACCTGGAAGACGTAGCAACAGTGAAGACACCCATGGATTTCATGAAATCATTGTTTCTTTTCCCTGTGTAAGTACAAAACTGTGACTAAAAATCTTCATTTGTTAATAATGTAAAGGAAGGAGGTCACTGTTGTTATTATTATTGTTACCAGGAGAGGGATTAAATAGGGCCTTCAGCACAGTAGTCATTCTTGACTTACTTTTTCACATCTTCCAAAATCCTGTTGATGTTTATGATGTTAACAAAACTTTCTGCTCTTTTCTTATAATAATTTCAAAGTTTAAACTTTTAAGAGACTTCTATCAGTAACAATGTATGTTTGTTGGGTATCAGAGCTCTGTCACTCTTTTTACTTTTAATATAATGCTTCCATCAATAGGTCTGTATGCCTTTTTAATCACAGAATTTTGTTTCAATTTTAATACAATTTTACTTTCTTGCTGAAGTGTATATTTCATATAAAATGCAAACTTCTTATCTAAGTATACCTGAAAAAATCAATAGCATGATTCAGCGTGACAAGGCATTCCTTCAAAGCATTTCCTTTGCTAAATCTGGATGAAAATACAATACAGATCAATGGTCTTCCCAGACTTTGGGTTGCACGGCTTTATTAATGCCATCCAACTAGCAAGAGACATTTTTGAAATTGTTCATGCATCAGGAGAAAGTACATAGCTTGATAAATAAACAGTTTTGGGTTGTTGTTTTCCTTGATGTACAAAGTTCACAGACATTGATTTCAAACAGAGAACTGGCATCATGATTAAAGCACAATGTATGCTGTATTACTTGGCTAGAGGTAGAAATGCAGGTGAATGATATCACACAAAGACATAAATATTGAACAAATATGTTATCTATTAATTCCTTAGAAGGCTGACATTATGTGTGTATTGGGGATTTTTGAAAGAAATATGAGTTGGAAAAACCTTGTTGATGCTCTAATCTGCTCTGATTCTTATCTCAATAGAAGTCTCCCTGGCTGACTCACAAGTGCAGTAAAGCAACGCTTTTTGGAGTCACACTTACAAGTAAGTACTGCTGCAAATACTTTGTGGACTGTGAACTTTAAGGAAAATAAAGAACCTTGTTTTATGAGAGCAAATTAAGGGAAGAATGTTTGTTTTGACTTCCAAAGCCTCCAGGATGGGTCCTTCAGGCACCAGTGGTCCCAAAAGAGGGGACAATTATTGAGACATTGTCAAATGACAAGTTCTGCATGGGAGGCTGGAGTAGAGCACTGAGTGGATATTAAGGTCTTCTGAGATATTTTCATTTAAAGCAAGGATAATTTTAAAAGAATTTAATTGTTGGCCACAGTAGATACATATATTTTCCCAAAGCCAGAACACCTTCTAGAGATCAAAGCAAAGTATGCAAAGAACGTACAAGATTAGCTTCATTAGCTAACAAAGGTCTTTATATATCTCTTAGAAATTCACGTTTGTGTAAAAATGCCAATGGCAGGGATTACTCCTCTCTACGAGGTAAAAAGAAAGCTGAGTTAAAGGTGCATAAATGTGTTATGAGGTACCTATGTTTACCTGAACTTGATTCAGTGACGATCTATTCACCACCCGGATGGGGCTGTTGCAATAGGATTGTGATACTTTACAGAACCAACATACCAACTTTGCTGGTAATATAATATCTGCATTGCTGACTACCTAACTGCTATAGTCTTATCTTCAATCAGTAAGATATGGTGTTATTGCTGCAAAGGAACACAAGCATCACCTGCTTTTGAAACCAGATCTGACACTACATAGCTCATCTAACCCGCAGCTAGGGCTCAGACACTCACAGACGTTCAGGCACACAGGGCAGGACTGAGTCTGCCCGAATCTTGAGTCCCACAGTGTTTGTGTTTCCTGTGAGATACCTGGAAGTGTATCCTTGTTCCTCTTGTTGTGCCACCCGGATCGCCTCTCTGATGAACCAGTTCTCCCAGGGTACTGTCTAGAGAAGCCAGCAGGCCCAGGGCTTTGAAGATTTCTCTAATCAACTGACTCACATGGTATTTACTGAATCAACGTATTTAAACATTAAACCTTTCAGTAGCACTTCTGCTCCAGCTTCCTTCCAACTTTCTTTTTGAATCCTATCATATTTGTGGGGTTTTCGAATATCAAAATGAAATCTCAAGAGCTTGGTAATAATTTCATATTGGCTGGGGCTGGCTCTTATTCTGTTTGATAATTCAGGAGAAAGTATTCTGTGGTTCTGTGATTTGTCACAGAATCCATGAATAAAAGACTCCTTTTAGAAATCACTCATATTTATGGCTTTTTATCTCAGGCATTAGTTGCAAGATTTACCTTTGATATCAGAATGCCAGTGAATTAGTATGGAAATAAGACTGCTGTGTTGTTTCCATATACTGTACCTGGTCACTTCTTGTTTAAGAAGAAATAGTAACATCACACGTGATAATCTGACTGCTTTGGCAGGCACTCTCTGAAACTACTCAAACTTTGACAGGGCATGAAAACTGTCAAAGTATTGTTTGCATTTACTCTTAAACTAGAAATTACTCAAAATACAGTTTCATCTTCAGAACGAGTTGACCATCTGGCAGCTCAGAAAGTTCTTTGAAAATTGGTATATTTATTAAGTTCAAATTTTGAATCTCCCAATTTCTGCCACATCAGTCAAGATGTAGATGGCCCATATTTACTGCTCACTCTGAGAGACAGCATAGAGAGCTCTAACATCCTCCTGTTGTTTTTTCATTAAAACACAAAGCACTATAGCTCTTGGCCTTCTTTCTGATGTTATTTAGCTTGTAGGGTTGTCTTGTCTTCACCTAGCTTATCTTTTCAGAACCATCCTTCCATCAGAGTGAATGGAAGTAACCTTTTCTATAATGAGCTTTTCTTGGAAAAGAGGGACTCATTTCTTAGTGGATAATAAATGATGTTAATCTTCTGATTCCTCCCATAATACATAGCACCCTCTTTTAAGACAAGTGAAAAATAATAATTCAGGAAAACTAATTAGAAATTAAATTGCTTCTGACCATTTCTGTTTCCATGAAAACCTTTCTCACCTTTAGTCTTCTATTGGACATATCTAATCTAAGTATCTGTTGTCACTAAGTAATTGAATACCCCGGCGTTTGAATTGTTACAGAGCCAGTGATACATGTCTGTTCCTGTTATTTTTGGCTTCAGAAAGAGATGGCTTAAATGTAATTGCTCCCGGTGGTTTGGCATTCAAACTGTCTTTTCTTGCTGTTTATATATATGTATTGTGTACATATATACACATACAGAGAGAGAACATACTGCAGTATTTTCTATTCCATTTAGATGTATATTCCTGTCTTTTGAATAACTTCCTGTAGTGGGTTGACCCTGGCTGGATGCCAGGTGCCTGCCAAAGCCGCTCTATCACTCACCTCCTCAGCTGGACAGGGGAGAGAACAAAAGGCTCATGGGTCAAGATAAGGACCAACTACCATCACGGGCAAAACAGACTCAACTTGGGGGAAAAAAGTTTTAGTTTATTGCCAATCAAATCAGAATAGGAGAATGAGAAATAAAACCAAATCTTAAAGACACGTTCCCCTAATCTGTCCTTTCTTCCTGGGCTCAACTTTACTCTTGAATTCTCTGCTTCCTCCCTGCCAGCAGTGCAGGGGCAGAGGGAATGGGGGTTTTGGTCAGTTCATCACACACTGTCTCTGCTGCCCGTTCCTCCTCAGGGGGAGGGCTCCTTACACTCTTCCTCTGCTGCAGTGCGGGTCCCTCCTACGGGACACAATCCTCCATGAGCTTCTCCAATGTGAGTCCCTCCCACGGGCTACAGCTCTTCAGGAACTGCTCCAGTGTGGGTCCCTTCCACGGGGTGCAGTCCTTCAGGAGCAGACTGCTCCAACGTGGGTCCCCACAGGGCCACAAGCCCTGCCAGCAAACCCGCTCCAGCATGGGGTCCTCCCTTCATGGGGCCACAGGTCCTGCCAGGACCCTGCTTCAGCATGGTCTTCCCATGGGGTCACAACCTCCTTCACGTGAATCACCCTGCTCCTCCACGGGCTGCAGGTGGGTGTCTGCTTCAGTGTTAACTTTCATGGTCTAAAGGGGCACAGCCTGCATCACCGTGGTCTTTCACCACGGGCTGCAGGGGATTCTCTGATCTGGCACCTGGAGCAACTCCTGCCCCTCCTTCACTGACTTTGGTGTCAACAGAGTTGTTGCTCTCACATATTCTCACTCCTCTTTCCAGCTGCAGTCCTACAGGGTTTTTTTTTTTCCTCCTTCTTGAATACACTATCCCAGAGGTGCTACCACTGTTGCTGGTGGGCTCAGCCTTGGCCAGCAATGGATCCATCTTGGAGCTGGCTAGCATTGGCTCTATGGGACACAGGAGAAGCTTCTGGCAGCTTCTCACGCAAGCCACCCCTGTAGCCCCCTAGCTACCAAAACCTTGCCGCACGAACCCAATACACTCATTTGTATCATAACGCCCAAAACTCTAAGGTCTGATGGTGCCTGAAAGGTGCTTTTTAATTATTTTTTTTTTCCTCCTGATGCTTCATTGCTTATCATCATTCAAAGCTTTGATGTCAAAACCTTTTTTAAGCTTGCAACCTTGTTGAAGCCCTTAAAACATTTCACTACTGATTTCCAATTGTCTCCATAATCAGGTTCCTGTTCTTTCGTTAAGACACCCATAATTTACTTAATCTCTCCCTTTTCCTCTCCTCATACCTCTTTGAATGATCTTAAGATTTAGAAAAACAGAACTCAAAGGGACCTCCCTGTCCAGAAGTATAGTCTCTGATGTAAGATCAGATGACCACTGGCTGAGTTTCCCTCCCCCTTCTCCTTTTCAATAAGCTTCTTCATAGAAATCTGTCCTCCTTTACAGTATCTTCAGGTTTCTTGTCACAGTTCCCTTCAAAAGAACAGGCATGTAAAAAAATCCATATATACATACACATGCGTGCACACAAGGTTGTGTAAGAAGAAAATATATAATATAACTCAAAGATGCATAGCATCACACTGAAAAATAGCTTCAGATTTCTCCTGACTCTTCCATTTCCACTCAGGTTTGGACATAAAATCTAACAACATGCCTGAAGCTTGAAGAGACTAGAGATTTCTAGTTTTATGGAAAAAAAAAATACCCCCCTGAATTTCATGACTGGCAAGCAGGTCAGAAACAAGAGTGTCTGCTGGTTTGGGGACCAGCAGGAGGAGTTGGATTTTCAGCTCCTAATTTCCTCACTGTTTTTGCTGCTCTCCCACTCTGCTGCCAGTCACATTTTACCCTTTTACTAGCAGAATTTCAGGAGATATTTCTAATTGCTAAATACAAACAATGTTGAACAAAACCTCTGTAAACCTCTTAATCTGTATGGAAGAAAATCCCTGATCCAGAACTGCAGACGTTTGTGGGGTCAAGACTGTTTGCTCAGATTTTTTTTTTTTTTTTTTTTTTTTTGAGTTCTTCTGTATCAGGATTTTCTGAGCTCAGTCTCTGATATAGGAAAGCAGCTGGAAACGTCAAGGGTTTAAAACTGCATCATTAATTAAATTTCACTGAAATTACTTCTGCAGGATTAAGTAGTTAAGGGCCAGCAGTGAAACAGGCTGCTTCTTCAGAACTATGGAAGCACATATGTTATGATTTCATTCTCATATATGAATATCCTTATACATATTATACAGCGCATTAGGAAATCATTAAAATCAATTGTATTTTCATGACTTGAAGAGCAGAGCACCTGCTCAGAGAGGTCTTGATTTAAGTATACCATCAGCACCGGAATTATCTCCACAGGTTTCAATAGACTGTAGAGGTCTGCAAGGATTTATTGTTTTACAGTCATCCACATGGAAGAATGTAGCAGGTTACGATTAAAGAAATGGTGCACCGATTCCAAGCATCTCCTGCAGCAATTTAGAAAAGAGTCAGATTTAGGAAGAGTTTAAGTAATTAAAACCATCCCCCACATTTTGCCATGTCAGATGCCATGTATCCTGGAGGTATGAAGAGACTCCTTCAATTATTATGTTCCCTGGGTACCTATTGCTGTTCCTTGGCCCTTGTGCAGAACTGCACTTCATAACTGAATTCCTCTAAGGGGTGGTAGGTAGTCCTCTCCCTTCCCAGAAGACCTACGTGGATTTAACAGACATGCTCTGAAGAAACCTGCTGCACAAATGCAAGATCGCATAACATAGCGGTAGTTACTCCTTTATTGTAAAGGTCAAACCCCCAGTCTTTTATTTTGTACCTTAATAACTACAGCGGTAGAAGAAAGGGCAGAGAAAAGGCAAAAGGAAGTGGGAGAAAAGTGTTCTGAGGTTAAACACCAACACAAAAAAGGAAACATTTGGGCTCTGGGCTTCACTCTCAGGACTGTTTACGACTTTTGAATTAAATACTTTCTGTCTCTTTGTCTTTCCCTTGTCTTCCTCTCTCCCAGATAAGCTTGAGATCCTTTCTGCAAAATGGAAAGACCCCAGCAGGAAAGTTTGAATGTCTGGGAATGCTTCTGTGCCATCCCAATTGCCAAATAAATTACAACTTAGTGGTTAAACCACTCCTTTGCATCTTTGTCATGAGTTATTGGATAAAAAGTGGGAAGAGCACCTCACCTCCTACCTCCTGGCATTTTGGCAGCATGGTAATGATGCTTTGAAATAAACAAGTGATCTCAGTTTGTTCTTAGACATAAGACGATTAGAGTCTGTCTTCAGTATTGGGCTTGTAGTCTTCTATCCCATGAAGAGGGAAATGTCTTTCCGGAACATCAAGCAAGAGCTTAAATCCACAGAAATGTAAGGCTTAAGAAAACAGTATTTGTGAGGCTATTACTACTAGTTAGCACTAGCCAGAGACATATTCAGCGTTTTGGTAGTTGTGAGGAAATTGGTTCTCTCTAAGCATTTTATTTAATCCAGACACATAAATCAAGTGTACTGGATTTATCTCTGACACAATTAAAAGCTATAGGGATGACAGGACGTTCTTCCTGGCATCTATTTCTTAGTGCTAAAAAACAAAATGGCATTTAATTGACCTAATGACCTTTAGCCACAGAGCTAATATGCTTCCACATATAAACTTAATGTGCCAAAGTTTATGCTATTACAGCTCCGACATTAAAAAGGCAAAAAATAACATGGTGACCAAGGGCAATCTAGATTTGCAAATTTAAGCATTTCAGTGATAACATGACAATATGTGTGCAGTATCTACCTGACAGTAAACCAGAAAGAAGTGTCCCTCTGCATGTTACATATGGCTGGGCAGGATAACAGAGGCACAATGCAGAGAGGGAAGGAAGAAACTAGCTGGATGCAAGTGTAAAGTTGGCTGTGGAAGAAGACCCCTGTGATACAAGAATACTTTAGTTCACCTGGTCAGTCTAATCACTGTACTGTAATGACTAGCAGTCTGGATCTTCTATTTCCAAACAGTAACGTTTAAATTCTCGAAGCTGCTACACAAGAAAGTGGACACAGAAAGTTGCAGATAAAGAAAAAAGCAGCTTGGTAGATTATTCAAAGACAAGCAAAGAATAAATCACTTAATGGTGCCCTTTTGAATCCGTTCATTGGCAGGTACCAAATTTTTGGCAACTAGAGAACAAGCTGGACTAGTCATGGCCTCACTCACAAGTAATGTTATAATCTGCTGCTGCTCACATTTTATATAACATCTTTGAGACTTTAAACACCAGTGAGTTAAACAGATCACTGTCTTCCACAGTCTGGAACCTAGGCACAAATGTTCTATCTATGCCTTGTGTTCATAAATCTGTCCTTTATCGGATATCTCCCCTGCAGAGGTAGGTGATTTTCTATCTTATCAGTATTTTTAATGCAATTTTACTTTAATACTAACACAGTAGACTTCATTTTTCTTATTTACACTGCCTTTTTGCCTTGTAATTTTGTTTGTACTAGCTTGTGCTGACAGTCTTTAGATTGTTGGTGCTTTTCATTACATCAGAAGATTTCCTTGATGAAAGGCAAGATCCTGGGTCAGATTATCACCTGATATGCCTATTTTCCCTGGAAAATGATGTGGTTTATTAGCCAAAACCAAACACCTTTTCTATTTCCACTACTGCTGTTATTCTGTTGATGCCCTGGTCATTGAAGTAACTCTGGTATAAAAACCACATATAGACTGAACCAGGTGTTATTAACAGCAGTGCCATCTGCCAGATACTGTAATCCACTGAAATTATTGAGGCCATTTACATGCTGAAACTAATCTAGATGGACAACTGTAGGACCAAAGTTAAAATTTTACCCATGACTCAACAAATGGAAAATAGCAGAATGTTAAAAGGAGCTGACCATGGAGTGAATTATATTTGCATTGTGAGGTCAAATGGGTCCTTCTATGCATTTATTTTGACTCATTTTCCTCTACAAATTTAGCTGTTTAATAAACATATGCACAATGTAACTGCTTGGTGTAATTCCTGAAATAAGAAATCTGATCATTAGATATATTTGCATACAATTAAACGCATTTCAAAATTTATGTATGCTGTATACAAGCACAGATATGAATTCCAGAAGAACTTTGGGCATTGTATATTGAAGTCAAGCAGGTTTACTCGTGCAAATGTGCAAAGTTTGGCTGATAAGTAAAGCTTAGCAGAGGAAGTCCCCTGAAAATTAAGAGTCTGAAAATATCTTTTTGGTCAAGTTAAATTTAAAATGGGTACTTTATAAGCTTTTGAACTATGTGATTCCACATGCTATTTTTGCTAAGCTGAGGGTTTATGTTTTTGTTTACAAGTATGTTTAATCACACTGCAATATATGCATTCAGGATTTGGAACAAAATGCTGGATTATTATTACTTGATTCATTTAATTCTCTGTTTATAGTATAAGATACAATGAGTTGTTTGAATATGTTTCTTTCTTAGCTGTTGCAGCTAAGAAAGAAAAATGAAATTTAGAGCAAGGAATTTGGCATAGTTTCAAAGAACTGAAGAGTAACTGTCTTACAGTATGTAGAATTTGGGAAGGAGATGCCTCAGCTCTGCTTTTAGTTATGACTGTGATCATCCTTTACACAGAAACACTCAGCAATGACAGAAATTTTCAGCTTATTTTTTTTAAGTTTGTAAAGGGGTACATTCCTTTTCTATAATTTTTGAAGTGTGTATTTTATTCCTACGTGAGTATACCTTAGTGTTGAAAGTCAAAGGATGAAATTGTCCTTAGGGTTTTCCTTTCATCCACAGAGTCATAAGGAATACCAGACCTATCACTTTAATCCCCAAATCTGGGAATAACATGTGAGAGTGACTAGTTGAAAACCATTTACAACTATACTAGCAAAGAAGAATTACAGCAGGACAAGCCTTGTTACCTGTCTTGAAGATTTAAGCTTATATTGCCTTTATCATTGAGCATCAGACTGAGTAGTTCTTTATGAATCTGCAAAATACTTCTTATAGGAAGGTTATGTATACTTGGTAGGATAGGTGCATTGTCTCAAAGCAATCAAATTTAATGTTAACTAAATATTCACTCTCCAGTGGTGCCAGCTTTAGTTTATGATAACGGTAAATGTCTTTCATCATACTATGGAAGCATCAGTTAAAATACATATTATGTTCCTTGATCTCATCTAAAACTGCAATCAACAGTACTAACTTCCGTACAAATAAAAAGACAACTTTGTTTTCAAAAAGAATCAAACAACCCCACACACACCCCCAAAATAAAACACCCCACTGACCTGAGATTCAGTTGAAGCTTTGCAATAAGTTTTCATGTATTAATTCACAAGATCCTAATACATATTTGTAATGGAAGTTTAAAATTATATCACTAACCATTGTGATGCTTCTGCTTAGGGCTGGACTACAGCAGAAGACAAATACAGCTGCTGAAGAATGGAGTGATTGATGTATAAGGGAAGTGATATGGGGTGGAATGCCTAAATACAACATCTGGGGCAGAGTCTGAACTTGACTTCAGTGGTTTTGACCATCCTCACCTGAATCAGCATTTCCTCAGCTATCTCCAGTTGTGTGATGCCTTTTGATTCTGTGTGAATCTTTCAAAAATCTCTTGCACATTGAGGAGTTAATTGAGAAAGCTTAAGCAGAGCAAAGATTTAATGCACTAATGAGGTAGGTTATCAGCTGATATCCTAATTGTCTGAACCTTTCATCTACCTGATCGCCATGTAAAGTTCTGTTCATTCCCACAATTGTTTAGGGTTTTTTCCAAATCATGCCATCTTAGCTGCAGTAATAATTCATTTGGAAGAACTGTTAGACAAACATTATTTAAATCACTCGACCCATTTACTAAGTTGTTGAAAAATCAAGAAGAGCATTGTTTAATATATCATTTTTTTGGTAACTTGAGTTGAGTTAGGGAATTTTTATAGAAACCTGACTACATAAGGGCATTGAGAAACAAATTCTACAGTAGAAGGAGCAAAAACAATAAGGTGTATGGTCTGTGTGTACAATTATTTTTCTGGTGAGTTGGCTGAAATAAAAATCCAACCAGCTAAGCCAATTTTTTTTCCCCTCCTTAACACAAAAACTAAAGGGGAAAAAACTAGGTAAAAATTAACTGGACTATAACTTTGAGTGTTTTTAAAACCAAACATTTCAATTTCATTTCAGGCAACTTTGGCAAAGCAAAGAAATGGAAATGAAGAGACAGACTTAGCAAACACCCATAAAACCAGACAGGAGAAGAAACGGCTCCTCACTTTTTGCTCGAGGACGCTCATCTACAGCGTGAATAGCTGAAGTTTAATTTTCTCCTCTGCCTCAGGGGATATAGCTTTCTGAGCAGTATGCCTCAGCTGCTAAAGAACTTTCTGAGCGGAGTAGGCTACTATCCATCTTTTGCTTTCAGGCTGGTCAATTTGGTCTGAAATATTTACAAGTTATTTTGATCAGTGACTGGAAGCTAAGTGTTCTCTCTTGCTATCTCTTTGCTTAAATCCTTCAAGTGGCATTCCACACAGCTCTTCTGGTTCTCTTTCTCTAACTGAACTAATCTTTAATTATTCCATGCAAAGTGGAACAGTTCAAGAATAAGGAATGAATCAGCCATGGCTTCATGGCTCAGTCACTAGTATCTGAGAATTTAATTTATATGACTCTCAGCTCTAAGCACAGAAAGGCTTAGGCTCGAGGGCAGTCAGTTTTTATGAGAGCCTTCTAGTGCTGGCTTAGAAGATATTCAAAGGAGGAGAGACTCCCTTAGTCTCTCCCACTGAACAACCCACAACATGAAAGAGGCACATTTATATTCCTTTTTGCAGAGGAAAAATATGAAGCAGGATTTCTCACAGGTGTTCAAATGATTCAACAGTTGGGAGTTGAGGGGTGTCCTACACGCTCCGTGTTGGTCATAGAATTGCAGTCTTGAAAAAAGGAAACTACAAATAGTAAGCATGCAAATAGATTGAGGAGGTCAGAACAAACAATTCATATTTGTCAAGGAATAGTCTGTTTGTGATAGAGACTTGCAATAATAGAGCTTATTTCAGTCTATATTTTCCTCAATATTTAACATTCTGCTCTTGTACTGAACTTTTCTTCTCGAGGTCAATATTTTATTCGTATCAACATCTGAGATATGACCATTTCACATAGAGAAGTCTCAAATGGGTATTTTGAATGTGAAATGGCTCGTCAAAGACACCTGATGAGATAGCAACTCCCAACCAAGTGATATGAAATCAAAGGGAACCTTCCATAAATGTCAGGAGATTTTGAGTGAGTTCACTTTGGGGTAAGGAAATCCATGAAAATGACTAAATTTTAAAGTAGTTTTGTGATCAGTATTTGTTAAGTGTCCTTTAGTATGAATGACTTCAATACTTGTATGTGATAATAATATATAGAGATTCTTACGGACAGAGTTTATTGAAATCAAAATATGCTTGTAGAAGTAAAAGCTCATAAATCACGAAAAAAGGCATATATCATAAAGGTGATAAAGGGAGAAAAATTTTACGTAATTAAAGAGGCTTCACTGAGAGAAAGATGGATGTCTTGCGTGTTTGTATACACTACCCCTAGTGCTGGGTAACACTACACTTTGTACAAAACTGTTCCATGAAAACTGATATTGGTGTCTATTAATCTGAACCTGTACAGCTACAACTTATTCCCTACAGACTCACCCTGAAATAAAAGCAATTGCTTAATTTCCTGGAAAGCTGCAGTAGCAGCTTGATACCTATTCTAGCCCCTATTGTTTCTTTGCATCTGTTCTCCCAGTAAATCAATATTTAATTTTCAATTTACTAAATTCAGACCTTAAAAGCCTATATAATTTTCATCAGGAAGACTGCAGAAGACCCCAAACCCTCTTCCCACAAAATAAAAAGAAAGATTGGAGAACACTTTATCAGAAAATGTTATCCACATCAAAAGGAAAAAAAAAAAAAAAAAAAAAAAAAAAGGCCTCTGCTTTATACAACAGGACTCTGGCAAATTACAATGTTTCCAGGTTGTTAAAGGTAGACTACAGTTGCAAGAAAATTTCACGCTGGATTCTTTGGTGTTTTTCCCCAAATGGTTCACAACTCTCTCGTTCTTTAGAACATATTAAAAAGACAGATTCTATAAAGCTGTCCATAAACAGAAGTATCAAGTGCAGATGGAAGACTGAATTTTCTCTCTGGCATGCAAACTTTAATGTTTTATGCAAAATAAGCAGGGCAAAGGTCATTTCCAACTTGGACATATATATCTATATTTACACAAATAGGTATTTTTGTTTATATATTCCTTGAGTACCCGCACCTGAAAACAAACATCAAATTCAGTGAAATGACAATCAGTCTAAAGCAGTTTTCCTATTAAAAGCAGAGCACCTCTTATCATTATTTACAATATGATTTTATGATATAGCATAGTGTAAATTTAAGGAAATTACACCAGCCAGGGCTTATCTCTCACTTTCGTTATGAGTAGGACAACTAGAACATCTGTCATAGTGGTACATTCATTCATACGTGCCTCTGAACAACTAAGTGAATTTTCCTTTTACTCTTGATGACACTATATTAATTCCTTCAGATAGCATCTCCATGTCTAAGGCAACTCATCCTGGTTTTCTGAAAATTTAGGACAGGAAGATAGACTTTAAACAGCTGAGTCGGATTGGAAATGTCATTTTGTCACACACAGCACAGAAGACCCCACCTGAATAAAATACACTACAGGAAAGCAAGCTTTCTAGGCCAGCAATAAAATAGAAAACTGCTGTTTTTACACATACTTAATATATCACATCCTTCAAGGGATACTGTAAGCATAGGGATTTGTTTTTGTTTGTGGGCGAGTTAGTCAGAGTGTGCAGCTCAGCTTCTCAGATCTCTAACACCAATAAAATGGCTTGCCCTAAATCATGGATCTCAGCCTGAAATGACTCAGCTTCTTGGAAAAAAAAAGAATGGAAAAAAAAAAAAAAAAGAAAATTAAAGGACAGTGTCTCTTTTCCCTAGGCTTTCAGCAAACACCCCTGAGAAATTCTATTATCAAAAATAAGGACTTGAGCACAATAAACTTTCCCTTTTCTTCATTTGTAACTTTAGGTTGCACTGCCAGGAAGAGTACCTTTCTCTTCCTTCCAAGGCAATCACAAGGACATATTAATTATTCTAGCTCCAGGCTTCAGATTTTTAACAATAGTGCAGCATAATTAATGCAGGTGGTATTTACACATCATTAGATCTTATAAAGGCTTTACCTCTCTCCTCAAGCTATCATGCAGCTTATTTGTATGAATGATACCCCTTGCTCCCCTGCTTCAGTTCTGGGTACCCTTATCCTGTTCAGCCTTGTAAAACCACTCTCTGCAGAGAACTTGCCACCATTTATTAACACTCACTTTCAGTCTTTCCCCCCCCCACCCGGAGTTTAACTTTGAGATCTCATACAGCGCTCAGTGATCTCTCACCTTCCTTCCTTATCTTTTGGTGCTTCACCTCCACACACATTTTCCAGAAAAACTTTGTATCACAGGATCTTCAGGGACCTCAAGAGATCCATGATGGATCAAAAGACCTCCATGCCCTTCCCTCCAGTTCAGCAACATCTAACATTGGACCCTCAGAATCAAAATGGGTAAGGCTGCAAGCATCCAGGACAGAAAAAAGGTTATTTTGATAAAGACAGTAAGTGCTGAAGAAAGCTCACATAATACTCTGCAACTGCATTTAGTGTATTTGACGGGGTCTATAGAAAGAAAGTGAATATCCTCATTTTTTTTTGCTAGGATTTGTTCCAGGTACCTTGAATATTGGTAGGAACTAGTGGTAGCAAAATGGATCTAAACGTGCCCAAATTTCCTGTAGGGACCGGAAACACTGATGGAGAACATTGTCTTAAAAAGAACAATAAAATAGGCTGTGTCCCAGAAGATGCCTAGAAGGAACAACTCATTTCCCATGAGGTGTGGCTTTCCAATGGACAAGTTTTTTTCCCAGTCCGCCACACCAATTCTGTCACCCCTCTTGATACATCATTCTATGTCTGTTTGCAACCAAAAATAAGCTGAAGGCCTTCACTACCAAGGCCCTTTGCAGATACCTCCACCTTACCTATGAAGCCTTCACTCATTGCTGAATTGTTAGCTCTCACTTATATTCAGTGTGAGGAGACAGCTTCTCTCTACCATTTGTTAAATAGGGGGGGAAGAAAAGAACTTTAATCTTTTTATCCAAACTCATACTTCAGATTAACTTCTCATAATACCAGCAAAGCTGTTCAATACCCTCATTTGCCACACTGACTGTAGCCTGACAATATTTAGACTACAGGTATCTTGGCACAGATACTGGCCTTGGCTTTGAGAACAAAGCTTTTATCATGAGTTAATTTTTAACTTCTCTTTCTTACTGCCTGGTTTATCTGTTGCCCTGGCCTTATACATACCTAGGAAAATTCTGAAGGTAGGGGCTGTACCTTTTTGTTCTACAATGCAATAGAAGTCATGATCCATGAGTACTTCTCATTTATCGAGCTCTCATAAAGTCTAGAGAAGAATGTAGCTATAGATCCATCTATTTACATCTATCTAGTTATCTGTTTATATGCCTCTATTCACATATCTAATTTATGTTAATATTAATACTTACAATAAATAGGAAAGACAAACAAGGTCATAGGGATTTCATATTCCACAGGAAATCTGAGTCTGAGCTGAGAACATTTAATCAGTAAGATCATGATTAATAGTGAAGGAAAATTCCGATGGGTCATTTTCCTAGCATCTCAGACAGAACAATGAAAATACAGGTTAAATAAAAGAAAAAAGAAAGCCTCACACTGGTTTATTTGTTAACTCTAAGTCTGTATTGATACCACAAACATCAGAGGGTAGAAACTTCTGCAGTAGAAGCTTAACTCTCTGATTTCTTCTATTTAGCATATTAAGGATTAACTGAAAACTTTTAAATCTACACTCAATGTTTCCAGTGCTTTTACAGTGCTGCTTGCAACAGTTCCAAAATGCCCAAAGGTATCTACTGAATCGGGCAGATTTTCCAGTCTGAGGGGTGTCTCGGGTGGTCAAATGAAATAACTCCTGGGAAATATTGATAGACTGGAGGGATATTCTTTGAGTGGAAAGGTAGCTACCAAAAGAAACCTAAGTAGTCCTGACACTGATTAGTCAAACAGGGACATAAAGCCCTTAAAAAAAGACATAACGTCTTCTTGAGCTTTGAGAAATAGAAATTATTAATTTATCCAATATTTTCTTCTAACCTTAAGTAAGAGTTAAAAGAAGAAGGGGAACATTGTGGCTAACCTCTGTCTTTAAAAAAAGGAATTATATAAGGTGACAAATTGATGCACAACTCTTCCCTTAAGGCAGAAAAAGGAATCATGTCCTAGAAGATACCATGAAATCGGAGTTCCTCTCAGCCAATAACCTGAAGGGGTAAGTGGTGCTGGAAGTGCAGCCCAGCACTGAGCAGGGGCTGGTTGTGACAGACACTGGCTCTGTGTGCGTTGTTCCTTTTCAGATATCAGTCCAGGTATTGTAAACTACCTGTTTTGTTTAAAATATCATGAGAACAGGAAGCTGAGAGGAAGGCTGTGTGCTTTTATCTAGGTCCTAGTCTCTAAGACATGCTGTAAGGCCTTTTGGACTGAAATGACCCAGCTTGCAAAGATACGTTGTGAAGGGGCTGATATTCCACCCCTGCCTCCACCCCCCAAGATTGTCTTTAATCTGTCTCGTGCAGTGGTTGCAAACACTTTCCCTGCATGAAAGTTATTCTGTGCCAGCCTATTATTTTGTGCCTTAATAAAACATAGAATGGGAGACTGAAAGCTTTTGGGTTCTTTTGATAATCTCACTAACATGACAAAAATATGGAGGCATTTCCCCCTCATAGCTCTGGTTAATTTAAGGCCTCGTATACAGATACTTTCTAGAGTCTTGTCTTTTTTTCAAATGTAGCTCACATGCAAAATATTTATTATTTACATATGGCCCTGTTGTACAGTCAGTGTGAAAGGGAAATCCCTGCTGAAGTCACTGAAGAGTTCAGCCTAAAAAAAAAAAAAAAAAAAGTCACTTGTGATTTCTTTAAAATATTAATATGTAACAACTAAAATTTTCTTTGAGCTAAAACTGTCTTTGATTCTTAGATGAAGGAAAAGAAAAAAAACATCAATGGGAATTATATATTGATGTAATAAAACCAGGTAGTTAATCCTTTACATACAATTTTTCATTCATAGATCCACCATTATTTTACAGGCAAAGTAATTGACACAGAACATGATTTTACAAGCAAACGTCTCCTCCTGAACCTTGTAAGGAAGACTCAGGACTACACCAAACCCAGGTCTCCATCCAGAGCCTGGCCTCACAGCCAGACCTATACCCTTTTGGCAGGGGCAGCTGAGCAACTTACTCATCTGTCCCTGCTGGGTAGAGCTGGGCATTAGCACAAATCTTGGTAAGTTGGTTTCTTAGTTTATCCTACTAAGCCAGGCACTGGCAAAGCCAAAATATTAGCATACTTTGTGACAGACTTTGTTACAGGGTTGGAGACAGCCAGTTGAGGCTGGTGACTTCTTAAATCACCCCATCAAAATTCAGTAGAAGTCATTTGCCTGAGCCTTGAAACACTGAATTGAAATTATTTGGCCAGCATCCTATTACAGATCATTTGAGGAGCTGAGAAGAAAATTGTAGTTTTCTCACTCTCAGGCTTACATTCTGCAGTGTAAAATATCCTCTATAAACTGAATACTTCTTTCATTAGCCTCAGCTGAGAAAATCCACACACCCCAGCCTCCATCAATTAAACTAATTGAACCAGTAGGTTTAGCCTAGTTCCCCATTCATGACTGCTGAGCAATTGTTGGAAAAAATCAGCCCTCAAGCTCAAAAAACCTTACTTAATAAAAAAAAAAAAAAAAAAAAAAAAAAAAAAAAAAAAAGGGAGGGGAGTGGGCTAAAGAAAGCCTTTAGAGACATCTGAAGGTAAATCTCTGAACAGAATAAAATACGCTATAGTTGCAGAGTCACCGTGCTGTCAGGCACACTAAATGACGTGCTGGAAGAAGCTTACAGGAGGTCCAGAAGTCCTTTGTGATAAATTCTGTCACCTAATTGAAGAGGGATTTGGGGTGGTTTTCTTGTCGTTGAAAGAATTCAGTCAAAACTGTTTATGATTACATTTTCTCTGCATGAGAGGGCTTATCCTCAAGATGAAGAGTAGTACTATAAGGGGTATTGTTTGGAGTTATTTTCCCCTTGGAGCAAAGCATATCATGTCAAGTGACGGAGGTGCAGGTTCCTAGGTGAAGTATACTTACAACCACTTAAATTATCTGCATTTCAACGGTGCTACCTTAATACTACATGCATTAAAAAATATATGGTTTATTTTTTAATGAAACTATGACTGTGTATGTCACAGCACTGTATGGTTCTTCACTGTGTTTGGATTAGTTTTGAGGGAAGTCTCTCTTTCTCGAGGATACTGATAATTAATATGTCTGTTTGCTTTTTCTGTTCTCAGATCTGGGTGTTCTGTCAGATGATACATGTGCTAATATGTGGAGCTTTCAGAAGCTCTTTGTAAAATAATCAGAAGAGCTTTCAGGCCAGGATCCCAAAGCAGAGAAACAGCTGTATTGCTTTGGCACAGGACTGTTTTTCTGATGGAGTAAACATACTACTTGATTTGTGTTTCAGAATTATTAAATGATTTTATAACCCATCCTACCAATTTAAAGAGTCTTTTTCATTTTAGTACAATTTTCAGTTTTATACTCTGTTCCTTGGTCATTTCAGCAGAGTACAAAATTGTAGTTTCAGGCATAGCCTGTTGCGAGAAGCTGTGTGAAGATGCACTGCTTCATGGGGCTGAAAAAAGCGCTTCCTTCCCTACTGAATTATCTCTGAAAGCAGCCTGGTTACTCTAGGAGGATACTCATTTTTAGACGGCTGCAGTATATTCACATTTATACTAAGCCAATTCACTGCCAAGTGTGGGGTATAGACAGAGGTCTGTTCCTGACCCTTAACCGGCAGGTTTCTTACAGGACAGCGGTCAAAGGCACTTTCCCAAGAACAAGGGTCTCTGCTCTGCTTCACCCTGGTATGAACTGTGTGACGTTGCCAGGTCTTTACCTCAGAAGTATCACTCAATCCTCACAGGAGACTAAAAGATAAACTCACATCCGTTTTCCATATTTTAAGCAGAGAGTTAATTTACCTTGGGCAGTGCTTGAACAACTCAGAGTAGCTGAGTTTGGGTTGAATTCAGAGATACAGTTTTCAAGTTTAATAAAACTCATGAATACTCTAACGATTCCTGAAAAAAAACTTCCTCAGTCAAAATCACATTATTTTTGGCTCAATTAATTAGTCAATATTAGTTCCTGCAGCTTGCTGTCATTAGAAAGGAGGATTAGACAACCTACTTTTGATCATAGTCAAGCTCAGCCAGCAACTGCCTTTGTTCAAAGTTCCAGGTGTCTTCCTCTCCAGCATTTTACATCTAAAATTCCCTTCATCTCCATCATTACCTTCTTTCTTCCCACTTCCCTCTTCCTTCTCCCTCCACTGGACTTCTATGATCTCTGTATCAAATAAAGATTTTGTATATCAGAACCACCCATCTCAGTGTAACAGCAACAATTCTTGCTAGCATCTGAAAACATTTATGGTTTTGGTGGTGAATAGATATGTTTAACAAGGTCATCCAGTTAATATTTCTTATGTTTGAATAATTCACTAAGAACAACTTATTGCAAATTCAAACCAGTGGTTTTTAGATGATCCAACACTGTTATTCACTGAGCTAAAATGTCTCCTATGGTCCTACGAAGGTCACCTTGAAATTTAGAGCAGCTGTTGCGTGGCCAGCTGAAATAGGCAGTTAGAAAATTAATTCCACAGTCAAGATACAAGACTAAATTAGCATGTTATTGAAGATCCATTTAAGATTCCATTTGCCACTCTGAGAAATAATTCGTCATTCCCATTGCTAACCACCACACAGAGCTTATTCCTGATATAGCAGAACTCTTTCTGCTCCTCACCAGCAATATCATCCATGACAACCCTGCTCCCACCAAGCCTTTACCTCAAAGGTAACCTCATTTTCAGAGCTTTCTTACATAAGTTCTTGAATCAGGTAGCAAATCTTGCTCATTAATCTTGCTCAGTAATATAAATGTCGCTTTATGGATTTTGATGGAGCTATTCATATTTAAGGTACTAACTTCATTAAATGTTTCTGAAGTCTAGTCCAGTTGGACTGTACATATTTCCTTTAGGTACAACAGAAATAAATAGCTCATAAGGGTTGAAATGTTAAAATCATATCTGTTTCTGCTTTAATTACCCAACACAGTCCTAATATACAAGCTGGGAATGATAAAGTTTCACTTAATTTGCACATAGATAACCTGCCCAGCTGAAGGAATTACTTATATTATATTGAGTTTTTTAGGGAAAGACACATACTTTCTTTCTGAAATACGTGAGAACCTCTGAAGCTACAATAATTGAAAAGAGACTGGCAGCTTTGTCATCAGCTTCAGTGGGAGCGAGCAGGATATCACTGCAAAACTGTAGGTACTTTCTGGAGATTTTCTAGTGTAGTCTGATAGAAGCTGACATTTAATTTCTGGTCTAGTTTGGGGTTCTTTTAAATATTTATATTAGTTTTCTCTTCTACCCTATATCATAGTTTTATGTTCCTAAACTCTGTCCAAAGGTGTCATTTATAACTGGTTTATGTGAAATACATATTTTCTGAGTATATACACATACTGACCAACAGTTACACATAACGCATGGTGGGGCTGAAGCAAGACTGAGACTTCTGTTTACTTGGTTTGCTTCCTGGCTTGCACGTGTTGCATAAAGGATAACTTTTCAATAGCAGCTACTTGGCTCAGGAGTTTAAGTTCCATTTTCAAAACATACTTATGCACTTAAGAGTCCTTGGGCTCATTGACTTACAATGTGACTTGGGTTCTAAGGCCATTGAGAAAAATGCATCTGAGTGCTTTCCAAAATCACAGATAAAGACAATTATCTCAGTGAAACTGAGATTCAGAGAGGGAGGTATTCTACAAAAGGTGAATGACAGTATTACACCAGATAAAAGAAGACATATAAGCTGAAAATTAGGTATAAAAAGCATCTCAATCAATTAGATACAATAAATGTAGGGTAACTGAAAGAGCGAAAAATGCTGTGTTGCTGCTGCTGGTTGGAACTGTCATTGGGTTTTTTTCAGACTCTTTTTTTTCTTTTTTCCCAAATCCTAGTTTTCTTTTCACACTGACAAATTGAACATGGGTACACTGGGTCAGACGGTTGTTCTGTAACTGCAAACAGGTAAGCAGCCCTCTTTAGAAACATATGTATGTTCATTTCCCCCACTTGCTAGGCTTGTGCATAGAGGCGTTCTTGAAGACCCATTTCAAGGGAGAGATTGGACTAGATGACCTCCAAAAGCACCTTCAAATCAGAGTTTCTGTGATTGTTTTGCTGTTAATAGATTGTTAGCATGGGGTATTAAGGTGCTCTCAACATTCTGTCTCTCATAACCTACCTTGATTTCACCAAGATTATTTGGGGAAAAGAATAACAGACTGTGTTGTGTGTATCTGCAGCTGCAATAAAGTGTGCATTTGAAAAAGGTATTGATTCTTTTTCATACAATTAAGAGAAGAACAACAGATTGCACACACCCTGCTGGAGGTGTTTGATCCAGGGAAGTTACATCCTCTTTTCAGGAAAATGAAAGTCAAGGATCTTGAAGGACAACAGGAAATAACGTGACAGAATGATGAAAAATACTTCCCGCACATCACCTAAGGGGAAACAGAAGCAGCAGCTGTGTCATTCAGAGCTGGAAGAACAGGAAAAGGAAATGGCATCCTCTCCCCCCAGAAATATGCAGTACTGCCTGTGAGCATTGTGGCATTTTGGGTTGGTGTTGTGGCATGGTACTTGCTAGGAAAGTTCAGCAAAAGAAAAAGGCAATGCATGTGAACCGATAAAAGAGAAATGTCAACAATTTGCAGGTAAAAAAATACAGAAGATCAATTGGGCATGCATGTCTAGGCATGAAATTAAGACAACTGTGTGCAGAATCAGAGCCATCTCTATCATATTTTTATGAAAATGTTACCAGATATTACACTAGGTATTGGCATAGTTATAAGTTTCTTAAACTGATCCAGAAAAAAACCAGACTTACTTGAGCCATATCCATTTACTCAGTTCAGCTTGTACTTTGTACATCTGAAAGCTCTTAGGTCCTAAATTTAAAGTGAACTCTGTAAAAAACAGGGAAGCAGGCTGGAGTTACTGGATTTTTTTCCCCATGATTAATGTGAAAAAAACTTTATGTCTTGAAGCCTCACAACTCTACAGGTGTTATACAGCCTGTTTATTTGTCTTTCATTTAACCCACAATTCTGGTGACCCATAAGTTAGCCATAAAACATCGAGAGCAAGCAACAAAGATTTTGCTGTTTGAATGAGGATCCTTGGTACCTCCTACTCCCTTCACAGAAGATCAGTTGAGTTCTATGTTACTGCTGTGGCATTCATAGAGTTAATTGGTGATGACTATTCACTGATGAGTTGTCTTTTTTTCTTTTTTCCTTCCTTTCTCAAATACTCTCCTCCTCCCCTTTTTTCTCAGAATACCATCCAGTAAAATTGATTTTATCCCTTTAATAGCTTCATTTTTCTTTCATTTCTGTAGAGGAAGGCAGCTATAAAAGCTGATTGGTTCCCAGTTAGCATAGCCTGTAAGTTAGCAGCGAGATAAGAATCCTTCCTATCTTTGTAGGTTTGGTAGAAACAGGAAATTTTCATTTGAAAAGAAAATGCACTTCAGATAAGAAGACTGAAATGTTTTAAGGGTTATTAACTGTGTTTACTTTCCTGTCAGTTGCATTACAAGTGATAAAAACTCTTTCTGTTCCAAAATACAGATGGACAATAATTCAACCACAAATCTGTACGTATGCTGGAGTTGGTATATATGTGCATATGTTTATAATGGTTTTTTTTTCCTGCGGCTTTGTGGGTGCCTGCACGCTTCCCCCTTGACAGCCGATAAGGAGCCGGCTGCCCAAGGGGGCACCTGTGCCACCACCAGCTGCCACGCCACCTCCCCTGGTCCTGGCAGGGACTGGGCGGCCGTGGGCACCCACACGGGTGGAGTGGTGATGCTTGTGAGCCATGGGCTGGGGGCAGAGGGGGCTACCTGGGAGCTGGGGGTGCCGGGTGTGTGTGCTCCTGAGGGTTAGTTACTGAGGCTGGGAAACGCATAGCTGTTCATTAGTGCTCTGTAAGTGTCTGGTATCACCATTTATCTGTTGCAGTGCCAGTATTGACCATGGATATAAAGCACACTGATTGCCAGTTAATTATGTGTCATTAATAAGCCAATACACTGCTTTGATCATTATTTGAATTAAACCACGTGAACTTAGATGTTTTTCTCTGTGCAGCAACAGCCATTGCAACAAGTGCTTTACTGAGGCAGTAGCTGGAGAAGAAGCTCAGCTGGCAGAGTGGGGAGTTACAAGCAGAATGCTGTTGGCTCTGCTCTGGTACTGCACAAGCCAGAACAGGCACTGCCCCCAGGACAGGAGCAGCCCAGCCCCTGCAGCAATGTGCCTTCTCCAAAAAGGCCAAATTGCCCTTTCCTCCCACATTTGCTTCTCACTCCTTCTGCATGACGAGCCAAGGGGTGTGCACATTTCCAGTTTCCCTTTGGTGAGCTGGTTTGCTTCACTCCAAGCGTGTCTATATACTGGAGTTCCTAATCCCCATCCAGAAATCTTTTTGATATGTGATTTGTCTAGGGGAATATTTCAGTAGCCAATTGCAATCATATGAGCCTACCAACTCCGACTTTTGAGTGACAGTGGTGTGCAGGTCATTGGAAACAGCACAAACCATAACACCAGAGCAGCTGCTGTTCAGCCACGGTTTGGGTTTCAGGTCAGCGAGAGGCCTTTGAAGACTCTCTAGCCTATAAAGGTTTTTGAGGCTAGCAAAGGATTTTCAGCTTGTAAGGACATCACATATCCATTTTTAGTACAATGACAGGTCTAAAAAGAACTCTATGATTGAATTTGTTGCTGGAAATTAAACTCATGGCCTTTCATCCAGCTTGGCTAGAAGCTGTAGGTTGTGACAAGCCAGCAGTCCTATAAATCATGAGTGCTTGGTTCTAAGTCCAGCTCTTAATTAACTAAACTATGAGCCCTTGCTTTGTGAGAAATGGTGTAAAATCATAACTGTCCTGTCATAGCACAAGCAAAACTTAGCAGACTGCAACAATGCTTTACCATTGGTCAGATTCTACTGTCCATGCTGTTTTCCCCCATCCTCCCCAGGCCAGACCACTCTC
Organism: Falco cherrug; assembly: GCF_023634085.1. Lineage (NCBI taxonomy): Eukaryota > Metazoa > Chordata > Aves > Falconiformes > Falconidae > Falco > Falco cherrug. The sequence continues at coordinate 2,019,032 of NC_073702.1, read as the reverse complement.
CTCCTCAGCTCTACTACATCCAAATGAATCCTCAGGGCTATTTAACGACTTAGCAGGAACGAGCTACAGCTGCACATCGTCCATGTCAATCAACCCACTGCCGCTGAGGCCAGGCCACAGCTGCATGTTATCAATGCTGATCAACCCACTGCCTTCAGTCCTTTACACTGTCTGATACTCTGATTCCAAGGAAGAAAAATCCATGTTGACTACTCCGTGCCCCGAGAAGTTACACAGCAGACCCCAGCATCCTGTGGTGTAACTCTTGCATTATAGGTAAAGACATAATCAAAATCCAAGACAACAGACTTCTAAAGTCTCAAGTGAGAAGGAACAGCAGAAAGAGTAAGTCCTTCCTTATCTCTCGCTGCTCTTAAACTGAACAATGGTTAAGCAAATCCCCTTTAAAAAAATAGTGGGTTTTACTTCTGCATTCTCCAGTGTGCTGTTATGTTCATTGGAGACAGCTCAGCACCTTTCAGCCTGTTCAGAACTGTCTCTACACGAATGTGAGATGTACTTGGTATTATCTTCATTGATTTGGTCCCTAAAAAGGTGTAAATAAGTTGTATATTATTGTAAAGGGTACAGCAGTGTCTGCTGCAGCTTGAACTGTTGTATCACTTAACCTGCATGCACAGAAACCTGAATGAGATTGGGCCTGAATTCTAGTGGCCTTAAAATGCATTGATAGTTTCAAATAAAATAAACTGATACTGCTAATCTACAGCAGAGTTGATCATGACAATAAAGACTTGGTTTTGAAGCATGTGTTTCAATTTCTTTTGCTACTACAAATTGCTGTTCATGAATATTTGACTCATCACTGAGTAGTAAAAGCTCATAAGTAAATACTGACACAAAGTTGTATCAGTAGCATATTAATCCCTATTTTTTTCTTTAAAAAAGTGTCAGTTACTTCTTCAGGGACTGGAAAGGAAGCTATGTACTGAGTTCTAAAGTTGAATACATAATACTAGCAAAGGATAATTTCCCAGAGGGCTAAAGAATATCATCTGATCACTGAGGGTGATGTGAAAGTATAGAATATTTCCCAATTCTACAATGGCAGGACAAACAATAAAAGAGAATATTTCAAATCAAATTGTGAATTTTCATCCCATACTTTTGGACTAGCAGTGCTTTATTTGTTTGCCTTGTTGGTGCTCTTTCTTGGTCAATATTTGTTTTCAGTTCCTCCATTTCCCTCCATGAAATCACTCTACAAATACACCACTGAAATACATAAATCAGGTTCAGTATCTTCAAGTGAAGAATTACCACGTCCTAAAACTGCACATTGCTTCATGCCCAGCAGTTCGGTTTGCATACCCTGCCTTATAAAGTAAAAAGGACTGTTAACCTCATTCTGTGCAGGAATAATGAGCATTTTTAGCATAAATTTAAATTACAGAAAATCCCATTTCTTTTGAATCTCTGTGTTGTAATAAATTTAAGCAAATATAGTTGCAAATCGTTATTCCAATATAGGATTCCTGCTCATATTTCTTATAAATGGAGAGGTTTTATATACTGGAAGAGATGGATATAAGCTATGTAGTTTTATAACAGTTCTCAATGGGAAAAAATACAGGCATGACAGGAAATGCATACTTAAAAAGTAAGAATGTTCAAAGATATTTAAATATGACTCAGAGCGTAAAAAAAAATTCATTTTAGTATGAATTGACCTTTCATATTGAGAGTGTCACTGGTTTAAAACTGCTCTTAAAAATGCTTAAAGAATTGCCTGTTACTTTCAATTTATTCATCACTGCTTAAAGGCATAACTTGTAGACACAACTAATATTAATTGTACAGGAAAGAAATGCCATGGGAGGACATTCTGGGGAATGCAGCCTCCTTCTCCAGGAGGGAGCTCTGAGGTCACTAGTGACCTCGCTATGCAGGGTATCCTCACACCACTGTGCGGTCAGAGAAGGGGACACCCCATGCACAGCCATCAGCAGCTGCCGAGCACAGGGAAGACAGAGACGTCACAGTGAGCGCTTGTGTCTGGAATTTGCATTTTTCCTTCTTGGAAGCAGCTTTTTAAGATGTATGCAGTCATATTTGACAGAATTATGGCCAGCAATGACCTTGTGTCTTAAACTCACCCACCCTCAGAATTTCATGGCCTGATCTAGGAGGTGTGAGGTGGGATAGGATGATACGTAAAGCATAAATTATCACTCATAGCACAGATGAGCAGTGCTGGTTGTGTTGCTTTCATCAGACCAGAGACACGAGCACACAGAGTCCGTTTGCAAAAGCAGCAAGGCATTGTGTTGGAGGCCTCTGCTATTCACCTGTACCCATGTGAAAGCACAGAAGCTCAGTAACACTTCGGTAAGCCAGAGGTAGAAAGATTGAGTGCTGTCCTTGGAAAATGACAGCTCCTAGAGTGTTTAAACCAAGTAACATAGCAGGCAAGGGGACAACTGTAACGGTGTCGTGCTTTTGTCAATCCTTACTGACAAAGCAAAGTGACATCTTAGCCGTAACTTTCAACATGACGGAGAGGAGGAAAAGTCACTCTGTGAGGTACAGAAAACTGCAAGGGTGTTGGTATAACAAATACTGAAACATCTTCACCTCTCTTAGTGTATAGTATACCCTACGCACATATAAACTCTGCTCTCACTGGGGTTGTTTCTGGCTGAATCACAAGAGGAACCCAGTAATTTTTTATGCTTTTATATATTTTTTCTGATCCTTCTGTTGCATCTAGACAGTTCAGCCATTCTTGCTTTTGCGGATAATGATTTCAAGAGCAACAGTAATTCACAGTGGAATGCATTTTTCTTCCCCTTCACTGAAAAATCAAAACAAACCCAGTGTGATCCCAACATTTTCCTCTTCATTGCTCTGGGAGACAGCCAACCCTTACCTACAGTTGCTGTTGATGAGATTCATATATCATAATTAAAAAGGAAAAAAAGTCTCGGCGTTCTTAGTAATACATTGTAAAATATTGGGATAAAAAAGAACAGCTTAAAAAGCCTATTAAATCATTTGTACCACCGATAAAAAGCAAAGACCATTTAACCTTCCTCTGACACAGACAGCTGTTCTGTTGTTCTGTTTGGCACAAGGTTACTGTGGGTAACGAACTACACAAAATGCTGGTCTAGCTGCTCAGAATGCAATTTTATAATAGTGTCAATAACAGAAACTTTATGATCCTTTTGTATGCAACTTTCTCCCAGATGAAGGATATAGGCTAGATCTAAATAAGGGCAGAGGGGTTTCTGTGTATTGCAGACTCTTGAATCCCAAACTACAGACTTTTGCTCATTGCCCTTGCTCTGCTCCATTCCCTAAGCAGCCTGAAAATTCTCTTTTTATCTCTCAACTTTCTGCATCTGCTCTTTTTGCTACCCACACTTCATGACTAGGAATGAGGCATTACATTAGGTGAGTCAATGATTCAAAGCAATGGTACGTTCTCTTTTTTTAGGAAGAATTCCTGCTCATTAGGAATAAGAGGTAATGGGTATAAAGCAAATTATTGCCATAGCTGGTGACATTCTGTGCCTTCCTGAGCCTCAATAGATTCAGGGGCTTACACAATACCCATGTGTGCCCCTAGACACGAAGGTGGTTAGGAGACGCCAAGCCTGTGCTGTGCTGTCTGTCTCTCCTGTCTTTAACAGCACAGAGGCAGCAGCACCTTTGTGCAGCAAACAATGCATGAAGAGGCTCCATTTGAGGTTAAGATTCTTAGATTTAGATATCCGCACATAGATGTCCATATACATCAGATGCTTACGTTTCCACTGCTGTCAGTGGAGCTGGAGAGCAGTTGAGCGCTATAGCCTGTCTCTGAGTGCCTACTTTAGGGTGAACTTATCGTCTCCAGGTTTCCTTAGCTGTTGGGAGCAGATTCGACTGCATGGGAGGTTTGGCACCTTGGGCGCCAGAGGAAAAGACGGCAGGGGTATCATAGTTACATCATTTGGCTGGGAAGGTGGAGTTCCCACTCCTTTGACTTTTCTGGTTTTGCAGCAAGCACTGTTCAACGTGAGAAACAGGGCTCCCTGCACGTAGAGGGGCACTCTCAGGTGAAAGAAGCCAGGCTTCTTTTTTGTTTTCTTTCATGCCAGTTTTCCCTGCTGTTGTGTGTGATCACCTTCTGGGTGGTTATTAACTATTATGACTAGGACTTGTCTTACACACCTCTTTTATTTGGCATTTCTTCCCTGGAATAGATTTATAAGCAATCAAATTACTCCTATTTGGTAAAAGCAAAATTATTTTCGCTTTAAGTGAAAGTTGCAGGTATTTATGAACAGGTCATGGTGTCTAATTCAGTTCATTTCAGTACTGGAACAGCCCCTGAGAAACCTCTTTCTCCTGCAGACAGAACTGTAATGTCATAGTGGTAACTCCATTGTGAAAACAGGTTTCCTGAGTAAAACTGTTGAATTCAGTCTTTGTTTTAGACCACAAGGATTCTATTTCATGCATTAAGTGCCAAGGAGCTCAATTATTTATTACTTTATAGTTTAAACTGGAAAATTTCCCAGATTACTTATCTATTCTCAAATACTTGAACAAATGAGGAAGGAAAGGGAAGTTTATTAGAATGAGTAAATAGCCAGTGAATGGAGAGTTCTTTCCCAGAAAAGTGTAGTCGATACCCTAGATTAATCATTCTGATCCTGGTACATATTATATATAACACGGTCATGTCACCTAGAAATATGGCAAGGATACCTCTCTGCTGTTGTGTAACTCACTGCTGTACTCCTGTTAATTTGGACTGAGGTCAAGAGAACGCTAGGGAAAAAGAAGTTTTCAGATATGTTCATTTGAACATTTGTTAGTTTTAGAAGAGTGAGTAAAAATCCACTCCATGTTATAGCTTAATCTAATCAACCCTTGGAAAATGGAACAGTTTTGCAGTCATTGCCTATTTTTGCATAAAGATAATTGTTTGTACATTCTTTTTTCTTTGCCAAGAGTGTTGATAAAAAGGAAAGGCTTCTTTGCAGAACGGTACTACTATCTTCCATTAAGGAAATGATTTTCAAAACCACCTATCTCTCATGCAAATTTCAGAAAGGAAAAGGTAGTTTAGCTAACACAAAAAGATGTAAAATACATCTCCTGCTGTGGGAATATCAGCTTATTTTGGGATGTTCAGGATTTATACAAGAAACTACTGAAATTCATAATGTGTGTCTACAAATACCTGGCTATGAGCACAGTGCTGACTTATTGTACATAGCTTATGGCCAATCTGGGCAGACCCATCTGCTTTCTGGGGGGCACGAATGTCAAATTTAACAGAGACTGGGGTTGTTTCCTGCCAGGGCCAACTCTTATTATCAGTAGGCTTTTTCTGTGCTTTTCATCCATGAGGAGTTTACTGCCTGGTAACCTACAACTGCCTGTTTGAGGGTGCGCTCCATCTAGCTGCTCCTCTATTCTAACTGCTGATTCTGGTTATAAAATAATGATGTTTCTGACTTCATCCAGAGACCCAAATGTAAGATTGTGTTGAGCCTAAGTTTGCAAAATCCTTACAGACCAAAGGACTTCCTTCTTTTACACATAGATACTGCATATTAGGTGATGTAAATAGATTAGAGCTCCTCAGCCTCTCTTCCAGAATGTGTTCAGCTGTTAGAAAACTTAGATACAATGGTGAGTACCCACCTGTAGCTGTTTGATGAGACTTTTTATAACCAAACACAAGAAATGTAAGCCAATGATTCAGAAAATTACCAGCACGGTTTTAGGAATTGAGATAATCGATAGTAATTAGACAGATAGATTCACCGTCATGAATTGAATTGATTAGCTCTTTCAGTGACCATTTATGGCAGAAATAGCAATGGTCTCTACTGTATAACAGAGAAAGAAAATGTTAATGCTTTGGAGGACTTAAAAGAAATCCTTTAGCCCCTGTTCACTGAAAATGATATTAGGGTGACGGTGATTACAAGCAGTCCATCTACATGCCTTTGAAGAACCAAGCCCTTGGAGGATTCGTTTCCCCAGAAAGCATGAGGACATCTGTGCCTGATTGAATGAATGCGTTGTTGCCTATTATTCAAAGATTATTTCCCTTTCCCACTGAAAGGGCATAATAGCTAGCCAGGTGACAAGGATTTACAAAGTTATTCGTAACAGTGCAAAGTCTCCCTGACCTACAGATGAGCACACAATTCAGTTTTCACTCACACACTAACAGTATGAAGTGTTACCAATGACTGAAAAGCTGGCCCAGCCTGTACTCACTCCCTTTCATGATATCTCCCTGGACTCCCTCTCACGCCTGTATTTCATCTCTCTGCCAGCTCCAAGATTTCTCTGTTTTTATTAGGTTTGCCTTTCCAATCTATGCCATAATCTTTCATCTCATGGGTTGATCCAAATTCCCTTTTTCTCTTGATTCCAAACAGCATAGTGAAGGGAAAGACAAATTCCTTTACATCAGGTTTTGTTGCCTTTTTATGTGACACAGTGCTTTGTTGTGAGCAGCACCTCAGGACCCTAAGGACACAAAGGTTACAATGGAACTCTCCAAAGGAGAGCTGCTGGCAGGGGAGCAGGCAGGTCTGCCTGCCTTTGTTCTTGGTCTTTAGCTCCCACCCAGAAACTGATCTTTTTCTGATTCAACCATGAGCTGGTTCACCAACAAATCAGAAAACAACCTAACAAAACCACTGAATATTTTTCTGTGGCTTAGCTCCCTAAACTGGCTCATTATGAGGTTGCAGAAGAGTTGAAAAAAGGGAGATGGGGGAGTCTGCTGCCAGAGACAGCCCAGGGGTAGGAGCACCTTGCCATCGGACAGGCTCAGCCAACTTTGCACTTGGAACATAATGCCCAGTCCCTTTGGTTTTAGAAGAATAAACCCTCATGTATTAATAAAGTTTGTGCTAACACAGATTTTACAACAGATTTTACGTGTGATTAAACTGTTTCATTTAACTATTGCATTAAGCTATTTAGAATGCTCAGGTTTCATCTGAAACTATGGCACCTAGTTACAACTTATATACGGTGTCGATAACTTTCATAGGAATTTGTGTGAGTTGCTAAACTTTATCACAAAACTCAGTGACTCACAGAGATACTCAGTAGTTCCCTGGATCAGCTTCATAATGTTCATTTATTAACCAAAAGCATGGAGAATACCATCCACTTTCAAATACAAAGTTTTCTCCCCACTGCAAAATATCAATTTCTCAAAATGGAATAAACATGTCAAGACAAGATTAAACTTTGATATACATATTTTTCAGGGAGCACCAGTCTTCTTTGATGAGAAACAATATGGCTAAGTCTTTCATTTTCTTATATAAGTAACCTTATTAAGGACTTGCTCTAACTTACCTGGAAAGATTTACCATGCTTTCCAAAAACCCTGAATCAGGTTCAAAATTGTTGGGTTTTACTTTCTTCAGAGAGGATCTTCTGCAAGATTTTTTGTATTCAGCAAGTAGTTAGAGCTTTCAGTCATAAAGAATAAGGGACATATATTTTTAATAGGTTCATCATGTAATAATTACCCCTATAACCAAAGCAACCGTCAGCCCAGCCTGAAGAGAGGCAACAATACAGAATATCTGGCAATCTGTAATGTGTGACTGCAAAAAATATTCATATTGCTTTCCATGTGGCTTGAGTATGCAAAATGCAATGACAGGGAGAGCAACAATGCCCATCAAATTTCTAGTGTTTCTGCTCCTAGGTTGGTCAGGAACTGAAAGAGGCACCTTTACATTCACGAGCTTTCCGAACAGCAGCTTGAGACTTTAGGCTTGTTCTCACTACCGTTATTGATAATGAAATTACTCTTGATTTCCATGTGTTTCAAAGTTCAGTTTGCCTTACTGATTTCAGAAAGTTTGTTCCTGACTTCTGCTTTTGTGGCTAAGAGGCAAACAAATGCAATCAATGTTATTGCCTTTTACTCTTCTTGCCTCATACAGCTTACACTTTTTCTTTATTTGTGTGTACAGAAGTCTGGAGAGCTGTTCAAAGACAGAAAATGTTTCCAGACAAGTCTGAGGCAAAGAAGGAAATAATAAACATCAAAAACTATACAATGTCAGTATGATCATTTCATACCATCAGTCCAGACTTCACTGCACTTCCAGACACTTTTACATCTGTGCCAGCTGACAGCATTTCAGTGAAGTTAGATTGTTTATTGGACCTCCAGCTGTTCTGTCAGAGTAAGTAGGAAGAAAATGATAAAATTGTATCTAATTCTTTATATATTAAACATTAATTATTTTTCACAGTTAATGTTCTTTTAAGCTCTAATCTGACTAACGGAGAAGTATTTTATTTCCAAGGGAGCCACTGTATGCAAAATGCAACTATTGAAACACTTTTGTCCTCTAAGTCCTACAGTGGGTGTGCTTATGCATTTTGTTGCATACAGGTGACAGTGTATAAAATAAGATTTGATGGTAATTCTTCCTAAAACACAAGTCATGCACTTCTACATTTTGCTGATTTTTTATGCCCTTGAGAAGGCACTGGCAGCTACACAGGTTGTAGGCATAGATCTAAAGGTCACAGATGACAGCTGGATACTTACTACTTTCATCCTCAGTTGCAAATTACTGCTTAACTGCCATTTTTGCCTTTGAAAATATTCCCCTTAAGTGTTTTCCTGAATCAGAGTCTATGTGTGGTCTTGCTCACTTCATACTGTACAGGGTGAAGTCTGGAGTTAAAAGCTTTGCAGGATTAAGAAAACAGCTGTTTCCTGGCACACCAGCTCCTTTTCTTTGCTGTCTGTAACTTCAGTGAAGATACCAAAATGTTACTTTGTTCCAAGAGATAACAGAGATTAAAAATGATATAAGAAAACCCTTTCAGGACAGTGCAGGGATAGATGCATTCATGCTGCTGATGGGGAATTGCAGGGAACAGAAACTTTACCAGAATCAAAGGAGTCTTAATGTTCTGATAGTCTTGCTAGGGCAATAAACAGAGTTCATATTAGTCAGCTGTCAGGGACTGATCTTTGTCAATTACAAAAATTATGAGCGACAGAACATCACTGCAGTGAGCAACCGTTGAGGTTGTGACATTCCTACAGCCTGTGCTTGTTACTTCTACTTACTTTATCAGCTCCTGAGAGCTGGTGGGTCGGAAAGCCCTAGGGACTCCTGTTCACTTTCATAGTTCAGATATTAAATAGATATGACTAGAATATCAGAATAATCTATTCATGGATAAAGATCTGGTAACAATATTGGTAATAAGCAAATATATTTGGTGAAGAAAGGACAAGACTGAAAAAATTATTCCTGTAGCAACAAAAAAAATTATTCCCTGCTTCTGAAGACAGTCTTTTAGATGTACTTCACGGATGCCTAATAGCACTTCCTTATCCATTACTGCCATTATTCTTTTCCTGATCATACACTGACAATCTCATCTCCTTCTCTTTCTCCACATTCTACTGTGAGGACAATTGGGCATTTTAGACCCCTTTGCACTTCTCAAAGCCATCAAATAGTCACAAAAGGCTTGTCTCTGTTTCTTATTAATTAATCATGCACAAACTTCATCACATACTTGAGATTTTCATGGCCAAAACATCTGTATTCTACTCATCTTGTGGTTTAATCTGCAGTGTGTTCATACAAGCAGGACAAACTGCATCTTGCTGTTCTGAACTGCAGTTCCAGAGTTGAATGTGAGGTTATTTCCTCTTTCTTCCCCAGCCCCAAAAACATGTTCGTATTTTTGGGGGTTTGCCTTGTGCCAGGCCGAGTATTACTTAAAGCAGTGAACAATTAGCAGGCACAAAACGCAACTAGATGAGCAAAACAACATTTTGGACCTCAGTTTTGCAAAAGATGGAGTGGTTTGTACTGTATTAAGGTGTGAATCTTCCGCATTTGGGATTTAGGCATATAATGTTTGCCTGCTTTCTATCTAGCAAAGTCTGTTGTGGAGCTACTTCTTTGTCCCTTTTAAAGCCTTAATATAGAAAACATTCTCTTACAATGAAGCCAGTACCTGCAGAAGCAAAAGTTGCCCTCTCCTATGCAGCATTAAAGGAGGACAGAAAAGTCCTTATCTCACCTTCCATTTTCTTTGCAGTCTGGGTCTACGGCCTTATGGTACAAACATCCGATATGGAGCAAAGACTATGGGTTTTCCTGAATCTTAGATACCCTATTCCTATGGCAAGATGATAGACTGCTACTAGGAGTTCAGACAGACTCCTGTGCTATCATTCCCTATTGTTTATTGCTAATGTTGTTGAACTTAATGCTTCAAAGTTTTGAATCTTGTTAGTATTACACAGTATCCTCACCCGGTCTGCAGAGACATTAACTCTTTCAGGAAAATGCCTACACAATTTAGTCCTTACTTTGTACAAATCAGAGCATACAGGTTGTCAAGATTAGCCAACAGCTGAACAGCATTTTGCACATTTATGTCCATTGTTGAACTTCAAAGTGTTTGTAATTATGTCTTTTCAAACTCAAGAAAGCTGTGGAGAAGGTAATAGAAAACTGTATCACTGTAGTTCCTCATTGTATAAGAATCAAGGACATAAAAAGAAAGATCAGGTAATTGCCCTGAAATGATTGTTTCATCAATGCCTCAAATACGAAAACTTTCAGTTAAAGTTATGAAAATAACACAAAATTATGCCCATAGGAAGGTAATGGCATGTAACAGGGAAAAAAATACACTGTCACAACTATAACTATAGCAGCATTTTGCAGCAAAATTGCTGTTTTATAGGTATGATATTATTCAACAACAACAACAACAAAATTCAAGCTACTTCTAAATGTCATTCAGCATAAAACTGTACTGAAAACCACAGTATAAAAAGCCAAGAATGTGGTTCTGTTTGTGTCACTAACTTGAACATAAGGGAGGATTCAGCTTCAGATAAAGACACTGTCATTGAGGTGGCTTTGTGTGGGCATCTGCATATAAGCTAAATGTTCAAGCCCCCCACTGACAGAGATCTAGTCAAAGGAATCACGGTGACTCAGCTAGCACTTCAATAGACACATCGACACCAGCATTCGATCAACTGAATTGCTGCCTTAACTGTGTCGACAAACTGCATTTAGTTGCCTAAACATAACAATCTCATACTGGTTTGGGTGCATTACAACATCCCCCCAGCATCTGCTCACACCTTCAAAGAACCCAGGTCTTTGTTCATCCAACACAGAGGGCTCAAATACTTACTATAAGGTGCTTCAAGTGGCATGAGTTTCCCATATTTAGAGAACTGCTTTTGTTTCTTATAACTTTATTCATTGAAATAGGAGTCATGTTTTATTCAGTTTAATGTTCGTGCTTCAGTTTGTTCAGACAGATCTTTCTCCACTAATCCTGTGAGGGACTTTGATAGGTTTTTCCCTAGGCACCAAACTTTTAGGCGTAAGTATCTTCACTGTGAATAAAAGAACTCATGGTAAAATCACAGAAATATGTCCACCAGATTTTATACTTATAAGGGTTTATTTTAATGCTCATTGCATTAAAATAAGAGTAATTTATGTTATAACCCTTCTTGCTAATACAAGTACATGAACATGTAATAGATATAAGACCAATGGTGACATACCTCGAAGAAAAGCACAGTATGAAATCCATATTTAATACTGGAAGAAACCAAAAATAATGAATCATACCGCAGAACTACATTACGACTCCTCTGAAGGGTATGGACATTACATTCATTGTACACATTCACTTCCTCTCTTTTGTTTTATTCATTACACCTCTTAGTCAGAGACAAATTACAAATGATATCAAATCAGTGCTGACATCTGGCCATTAAGAGGTCTGCATCAGTAATACAGGAGAAACTCTCATCTGGGATAACAACATGAATGTCTAGCAGAAATGATGTATTGAACTTGATTTTTAGATTGCAACATTAGTAACAGGTATATTCAGTTCAGAATCTGATTCCCCCTGACCTGAGGATGCAGCCAAGGCCTCTCCAGGACTCTGGCTCACTATCATAGTACAGTTCCTGCTTGCACTACAAGCTGGACAGACTCAGAAACCAGCTGGAGGAACAATGGTAATGTAACTTATTTTCCTTGCAGTAGCTGTGACCTCATGGAGTGATCATACTGATAATTAAGGTACTTCTTGAGTTACCTTGAATCATCCATGTGAGCTGACCTTCCCTATCGCTCTGAGACCTGCACAGAGGCCAGCCACGTCGTGTTTCTTGGGTTTTAGGCAGGAACTTGTTAGAAGTCAGTCTACTGGTCTCCATCCTTTCTGAGCTGTTTGCAGGGGCCACACTGGAAGGGCATGTGTTGCAGAAGGACTAAAAGTCAGGAAAAAAGAGCTATGGAACAGCTGTTAGTTGGCAGTTGCACAGCTTGATGTATTTTGACCATTCTAAATGTACCTGAAAAGACACACAGTAATTCCTACACACTTTGACTCTTTAGACAATTACCTCTAAAAGCACTTCTACTGTCAAGCTGCTAGATATTGTTAAGCTTCTATTACATTTCTTTAGATACTCAGACATCAGTGTGGCTTTAAAAAGCCTTAAGGATTTTTTCAGAGTCTTTGTGTTTCCTAATGAATAGAAATATTGCTGTATAATGACATCACTGTTATCAGCTACAATCTTACCCTTAGCCAAGGAAACACCTTTTTTTAAAAAAAATAATAATAATTCATGTTTCTGATACCATTCTGTCAGATTCTAATTAGGCAAACAAATGAAATTCCAATTATGAAATCTCTGACAAAACTATAATAAACTTGACATATTACAGAGATGACTCTTCTCCTCTGAATATAGTCCAGGTATATATATATATGTGTGTATATATATATATACACACTGCCTTTTTCAAGATCCTGTCAGACTCTTTGCTAAGAAATACTCATGCAAAGATTCTCCTCTTCATTATATTTCCACTTTATCACCAAGCAGTCTATCTTCCCCCCTTTCATACTTGTCTTAACAACACTGTTACTTGCATGTATGGCAAAGTGACATTAGGAAAGTGATTTGTGTGTTTCTAGGATGTTTTAAGGAAATTAAAGTGCTGAAAAGAAGAAAAACGAGCTATGAAAAGCTGGTGTCAAGGTCCCGAGAGCAGAGCACTGGTAGGATTTAATTGCTCTGACCAACTGTATACTCAGTAAACAATAATGAGTTGTCTTTTTCTTTTGCGATATTTAGGCATTTCTGGATTACAGTAGTTAGCAACATATATACATGTACATCTTCTCCCTTGAAATATTTTTGCTGGTCTGGCACCACAGTGAATTCTTCTTGATGGCCTCTCTAAACATGATTTTTATATTCATTCTAATGAGGAAAATTGTTTTGCCCTATTTCACGTTGTCTGTCATTTCTCCATTATGCAGTGCCGGTTACACAATAGCATTTTTTCATGCCAATATATTTTTCAGATGCAAATAGGTAGAATACAGATGAAGGTAGAAAGGATGCCTTTTGTGAAATGCACAAACTTCTCACTGCCTTCTCTTTTCATCAAAACTATTAGTCTTCCAATTAGCCCAAGAGTAACAATTTCTGTGCATCGTGCTCATTTTCTATTCTTTTGCATTTCTATTTTTCATTTTTATTTCACTTCAACTACTTGACATTTCTACAGTCTTAGGGTTTTGTTGTTTTTTTTCAAATTCAATGCATATGCTACACTTGTTTTTTTGCTTGAAGCTTTCTCAATCCAGTTTAATTTTTTTACAAGCAAAAGATATTGACATTGCCTTAGCTTCCCAGGCTCATGTATTTGCCAGAAGTTCCCCACCAGAGTTTTGCAGATTTGCCTCTGTATAGGATTTGTGAATCCCCCACTTCAGAAGCACAAGCAACACTTCTTTTCTCATCTAAAAATATGTAACATCTCTGGGGCAACTCTACCAATCTATAGAGAAAGAAAATAGAATAAGGATGGTATGCCATGATTTCAGTATCTTTTACATCAGTGTAGCAGACAAAAAAAAGGAAGAGCCAATGATTTATGTCCTTGTAGCTGTAGTACTGCTTTTCTATGCCACATATTGACTGTATTCAAAGCCTAGTTGGTGGTAGGAATGGCAAGTATTTGTTTGAAAATGAAAAGTGATTGCATTATTCACTCATGTACTTTTGTTTTGCTTCATATAGGTTCAAGTGTTCTTATCCTGTATTAATCACTGTATTATTCTGGTATACGTTAAGCCTGGAGATTACATACATGCCACTTGCTTTTCAGTCAGAAGTCTAGAGCAGAATTAGATGCCTTACCTGATCATCTTTTTTGCAGAAAAGTGTTAAAATATGTATGGTGGTATTTTAGAAAGGGGAACATCTGAAAAGCATGGTGTGCAATTAGAGCAGAGTATGATCGTGTTTGAAATCCTGTTAGTTCTCAGGTGAGATTACCAGTTTGTGATTAGTTTGTGTGATAATCTGTGGACAGGAACATTATGTTCTACAGGATTTGTGTTGTGTCTTTTGCTTTGTACAAAGAATGATAAAATTGGGGAATATTTTCCCCCTTATTTTGTCATATATCTTTCATCTGAGGAAACAGCAAGTGGTGCTGTCAGCTCTATTAATAACATCACAAATCTAGCTGACATGCATTAAAAAAATTCTCATGGTCTCCTGTGACAATATTCTGAAATCTTCAAAAGAGTTTCCATTTCCCTTACAATTGAGGGGGATGAAGCCTAATTGACTGCAATTGTTTATCCTTTTGTGGCTACTGGTGCCCAAGAGAATGAGAACCAGTAGATAATGAAGATTAAATAATAGTGATGGAAATATAAATAGTGTTATAATAAGAACAAGAAGGAATACTTCAGGGTAAGGAAAGAAGAAAAGGAAAGAAAGAGGAAGAGAAAAATGCTAGAGGCAGGATAGGTGATTCAAGAGAAAAGCTTAAGGGAGATGGGAAGAATTTGAGATAGAAGATAGTGCAGGGAAAGCCTGGAAAGACAGTGTTAGGACAAATTCCCAAGAAGTGGAGAAGGTGTCTATGTTGTTGAACCTACAGTCAAATTTGCAGTGACCACTACATTATCAATGTAATGTAATCAAAAGCAGTGATTCAAAACAAAAATAATAGGAACATCCTATAACTATACTTTGCCAGCACACATAAGCCATGGCTGTATAACCAGAGGAACCGGGGTAGGAGTAGGAAGAATCAAGGCTATATCTGAAAAATAAATAATCTAAACAGACAGAAAAAGAGCATCTTGGGATTCCTTTATTACAAGTTGGGATGTGAAATGTTATGAGATTAAATAGCTTGCCTACATTCATTTTAATTTATTTCTTATGGCAAACCTTTATTAAGCATTTTGATCAGCCTTACCAAAATCCCAGTGTTCTCCCTCTTTCTTGAGCTAAATCCCCTAAATTCTAGGAAACAGGAGAAATGAGAAGATGAGAAGATCAAAAAGAAATTTAAAATTAAGATAGAAAGCCACATAGAAAAGAGAATGGATCATTAGGCAAGAACTCAGATATTAAATATACATACTCTTTTATATAAGAATGGGATGTTGCCAGTTCCAACCAGTCACACACTTGCACAGGGCAGAACCTCTTCCTGCGCACGCTGGTGATAACTGTAGCACATGTGGGATGATGCTACCAGTGCCAAAAATGCAGCTACTGCTTTTACTAAGGAACCCTGAAAAACTACTTCCAAAATTGCGTGGTAGGAGCTCACAGGAATTGAAAAGAGGGAAAAGAGCATTACGATATTTTTTGTATCCTGCCTACCAGAAATTCTATATGGAGAAAAGCAGAGAATAGCAAACTGGGCAAATCTATCTAGCAAGCTGGTAGGTAGAAATGCTGGAGTGTCTGTGTGAATTCAGAAGTCCTCTCTAGTCAATTGCCAGACATTTTCCTTTTGCTGGATTGTGGGTAGCAAAAACCAATTATATGTTGCTGGGAGTATTTTCTGTAAACAAAAGTGCCTGATTACCTTTCTAAGAAACTTCAAATCTCTTGAAACCCTATAACAAAATTTCACATTTTACATGAGAAAATACAGACTCTAAGAGTCATGGTCTAGCTTGGTCTATATATTTCACAGTCTTTATCCATTATCTGTTATATTTTCCATGTAGCCTTTTTTAGAAGGCTGAATGGCATTTTCATACCAGCTCTCATTGGTGACCCATGTAATTGCCTTTAGTCTTTTATGTTACATGAAAATCCATCTTCTGGGCTGCATGATGACAGAAAAGCAGCTTTGTTTCCCATCATTTCTAACAACCTTTACTAGAAAGAAATCACTAACAGGTATTCTGCAGATTACTGATTTACTCAGCCAAAAAAGAAATAAGAAACACCAACCTTAAGCTGCCTCTTTTCACATAAAAGAGCTTTATTATCAGCTCTGAAATGGATGTGTCTGCACTCATAATAAAGTTTGATAAAATACAGTCTTACTGACCTGAACAAAGCTTTTGCTGTTTTTCCTGTTCATCATTCATAGTGATATCTGTAGAGAGCATAAGGCTTTCTGCATTTTTAAATGAAAGCTCTTTCTACAGATAACAACACTGCAGCTATCTGCATGACTTGTCCATACAGTTACATTATTTTAACATATTCAATCTATTTTATATTGACTTATTTGCTATGAAGGATGGGATTTTTAATCATTTGCTCTGAAGGACCTCTCCTGCTCTTTGCAGGTAACGAAACACCCACGAAGAGCAGCATGCCTAGAGACAGCCAACAGCATGAATTCAGTGCATTGGGGTCCTTGGAACAAGTATCTTGGAACAACTCTGCCAACCAGGTTATTGAGGATTGACTAGATAGCAGGAGAGCTGTTATATTTGGTTGCTTATCTGCTGTTGTCTGCAGTGCAGGACTTGCAAAGATGTCTTTCATTCTGAGGCTTAACACATTAAATATCACCTTATCTGAAGATATTTGAGGGTGTAGAGCCTCTTGCATAGAATAAATGTCTCGTCTAAAAATAGCATTACATTTCTGCATAGTCCTTCATTTTGTGTTGCTCTACTTCATACATAAATTAAGGCACAAAGAAAAGCTAAAGGTCGGTCTTCACACTGACAGAGGGAAGAAAACTCAAAGCTTAAAAAGAAAATCCTCTGACATTCCTACTCAAAATCACCCCAGTATGTCCAAATATTGCATTGAATAGAAGGTGGCAGAAGGTATCCTTCAAAGACTTAGATAGAAAACAGAAAAAAAATGAAAGCTGGAATGTCTTGCTGAATAACAGATATAACAGCATAGATTAAAGCTGCAGTATCTCACTGAATATTCACTTTCATTCTGTGGGTTTTAAATAAGGCCTTTAACCCACGATTCCTCTATGATTAAATCTCCTTTAGTGTATATTCACTGAATCTCTTAAATTACTACTCCCTAACATTTTATGAAACTAATGGATTGCTAAGAAAAAATTATTAGTCTAGCAAATTAAAGGAGAAGTAACAAGCACCACCATGGGCTGTATCAAACACCACTATGGATTAGCAATGACAAAGCACTGGACCACAACAGCCTGCTTGCCTGTATCTCAACAGTGAGGAACTGGATCATTTAACCCACCACAGTCCTTTGCAAGTCACAAAAGCTTTGTGTTACTCGTGTCTCAAAACAGTTCCCGGCTACATATACTTTTTAACACCAAGCATTTGAACTGGATCCTCACATATAAGCAATACCTAATACTGTGCTGTGAAGTCATCATTTGCAAGTGTCCATAGCTGCCCTCCCAGTTCTCCTAAAGCTCACTCTAGTAAGGAGGCTTTTCCCTGCATACCTTTAATTTTCACTGTTTTCATAGTGATGCTTATCTCCATTTTAGTCATAGCTATATTTACATCTGAAAGTTGTGCCCATTTAACAGTGGAAGAGGAAAACATGTGGCAAGGCCATAAGTCACTGAAGCTGGAGGATGGACTTCTGACTGGCTTGCTGAAGTTGACTGGGAAATTTTCTGGACTGTCATAGCAATGCAGAAACACAGGGTTAAGGTGAAGTACATTTCTTTAAGATATAGCACTGATGTCTTACCATCACTGTGAACGAAACGAGGACTTACTTCCTTTCCAGTCTATTATTTGTCCCTTCCTTTGAAAGAACTGGAGCTGTTAACGATGCTAATAAGATTTTTTTCACTCCACAATGGGGATAGAGAAGACAACATTAAAAATATTTAAGAGTTTCATTTCTATGATTACAATGGTTTGCTGTATTGAGGGCAGCCAGACTTTGAGAGAAAGGAAGAGAAAGGAAGGGAAGAGAAAGGGGAATATAAGGAAATTTCTGGGCTTTTGAGGATCTGTAGAAAAGACACTTACCCAGATGCAATTTATAAAGATTATGTTTATAAAATTTGAGGATTATGTTTATAAAATTTTGGACAAAATAATACTGCAAAAGAACTTACAGACAGAACACACTTGCAGTTCCAGGATGTATGGTCTTTCCAATTAAATGCCTTGCTAAATCATAAATTAATTGGAAAGATGAAACTTGCAACACATTCCTAAAAAATTACAGTTATATTGCAGATATCTCCAGCCTAGGAGAAAGAAGGTAATTTAATGAATTGCCATTATCTTAGCCACATTCTCTTTCAATATATTTCTGTTTGCAGTAGTGGATAGGCTTAAGATAGAGTTTAATTTTTTAATCACTCTATTTTTATTTTTATTTCTAAAATTGTGACATCTGTGTCCTTGGCCATTTATAAGGAAACCATAAAACATTTTTCTCTTCAGCATGTATATTTTTCATTGATTAGTGGAACCAGTATGTACAGCTCAAGGTATGTTTCCCATAATGAAATTACTAACATCGTGTTGGGGAAGCAAGGTTTGACTTTTTTCAGCTTTTTTTTTTCCTGAAATCATATCTAATTTCTTCCAGATGTTTGGTATACTAATGGAGAAAAGGAGAAGTGTAGTAAAAGAAAATAAAACCAAATTAAATTTTACACGTCATTGCTTTAAAACAATTTCAACAACTGCTATGTTCTTTATGAAGGCTTTAAATTCCATTTTAGCACTTTTATAATCACTTATGCCAAGGCAAAGGGTATGCAAAATGTGATGAAAATATGCTATGAAACAATCTTACAGGTCTGCAAACGATACTTTGGCCACTCTACTGCTACTTTGCTGTAATTTCTATCCCCTTGTCCAACCTCCATCCTCTATCTCAACAGGTAAAATGCATGGAATAAAAGACAATGTATGGTACCAATACTGGCTAAAATTTTCAGGAAGGAGTTACAAAAAATGTTGATTTCCAAGAGAGGATGTAAAGTTTATCTCTAATAAGCCTAAACCGAACATGTAATTCAAATGCTATTTTGTAGTATGATGCAAAATGCATTTGTATATATAGATCTACAGTAAAAGACAGAAGGCAAATTTTGTAGGGACAGACTAGCTTTGTAGTAATCGTGATATACTGTGATTAATCAGTTCCTGATTTCCTAAATTAATGTCAAAACTGTATCGTTGATTTGAATGATGCTACTCATACTTGACAAGGCTGTGTATGAAAAGATAAGAATGACATCCAGCAATAACTAATCTTTATATTGCGTTGAATTGCATCAGTGT
Organism: Falco cherrug; assembly: GCF_023634085.1. Classification (NCBI taxonomy): domain Eukaryota; kingdom Metazoa; phylum Chordata; class Aves; order Falconiformes; family Falconidae; genus Falco; species Falco cherrug. Next base: position 1,999,442 of record NC_073702.1, on the reverse strand, counting down.
CTATGAGCCTTTACAACACTGGATGTAGGGGAGTGAAGGCAGTGGGGTGATCAGCACTGATAACATGAGCTGTGGCCTGGCCTCAGCGGCAGTGGGTTGATTGACATGGACGATGTGCAGCTGTAGCTCGTTCCTGCTAAGTCATTAAATAGCCCTGAGGGTTGGGGCAAAGGCAGTTGGATGGAGGAGGAGCAGTGTGGTCTGACCTCTGGGGGAAGGAGATACAGCACAGACAGTAGAATGTTACCCAGGGCAAAGCCTTGTTGCAGCCTACCAGTTTGATTGTGCTGCAATAACTGGAGACTTACTTATTGTATTATTTTAATGTAGAATGCTTGAACAATTCCAGTACAGTGTTCATATGCAGTGCTTTCATGTTTTCTACAGGTTCCTGAATCTGGCCAAGACTTTACATCTACAATATCCATCAATCTATTTAATTAGGAAGCAAAAAAATCACATCTGTAGTGTGCAATGATAAGTGTCTTTATGGACCAAAAGCTTTTAAGAATTACAATAATGATGAGAGAAATGCCCTTACCTAAAGCTTAGGGTACCTCAGGACAACTGAAATACATTAAATAAGTACTAAGTAGGCAATTATGTTTGAAATAAACTATTGATATAAAACAGCAATGGTCAATCAGATCATTCTCTTGGATGAGCTTTTGTGATAACTAGAATGATGCCTCCAGAGCCTATTGCAAATCATAATGCCAAGCTCTGCAGAACTACAATTAACCTATATTGATAAGCAGAAGTTTTTATCAGTTGATGTAAGGGATATTAGACATCCACATTTCACAGAAAAAATGTTTATTTACTATTTAATACACTTGTTAGACTTGTTTACCTAGAAGTAATTTTACTGAACTCTGCAAGAAAAGCAGTAGGTGGGAATGTAAGTCGTCAACATCTGTTTGAGCAGAATCATTAGCTAATGTCTTGCAAAACAAAATGAAAATGTATGTAGATGTTAAACATGAAAAGATGAGTTTATAGTCAAAACACTAGAAATTACTACATCCAAGTTTTTGGCAGGGTTTGGATTTTCACTACAGAGCCAGATGATAATTTGCTGCATTCTGTAATGCAAGTTACCCTACACGGAGGAGCAGATACCAAAGTGTAAGCAAGGCCTCACTGGACGTGTTAAAACTGTTTAAACCCCACCTCTTAAAAACTCATTTACAACAGGGAGCTAAATTTGCACAGATGTGAATCAAGTATGTTGTATACTTAATTATATCAGCCTTTCTTATGGACCAGAGAGGCCTTGGTTAGCTTTTTGATCCATTTGTGAGTGAAACCTTTTGTGAGATGAAACCATTTTAGTGGAATAACTAGTGTTTGGTACTAGTCATCCCAGAGGGTAAAGGAGAACAGACAGAATCTATCCCAAGAGTACCAAGCTTCCAACTCATACCCTGAGGTAAGAAACTTGGTTTCATACTGGGATGCTGAAGATCAGCACTTCTGAGACACCCAATGCCCATCTGAAGCACATGAATAAGAGTCACAATGAGGGAGCCATAGTTCCGTAACCCAGGCAATGATATTGCAAGGCTGTCTTTCCCTATCTGAATCCTCAGCTTCAATTGAAAGTTTGACATGGTATGTGATTCTTGTCATTCTGTTAAGTGCAGTATGATTTAATCTGCGAAGGTGATTAGAAATGCACCTAAAAGTAACCTGAGAGACACTGGTCTCCTGTGTTTGCAGTGTTTTCGAATACCTGATGACAGGGGTGTTCATTTTCAGTAAACAAACAAACAAAAAGGTTAGTGGATTTCTGTAAAACTAAATCCAGGTTTTGGCTGGGAGAGCAGCAGGAAGTAAGTTACCAAACAACAACAATAGTCTTTCAATGAACATATTCAGCTTTCCACATAATTTCAGCCTAATTAAAATATAAAGCAAACTAAAATACAGTTTATTATATGACTTGATTTTACACATTTCATATTAAATGTCAACATTTTTTTTTCTCAGAAAAAAAACCAGTAAAATGTGCAGTGAAAGGATAGTTCTTAATGTTATTTTGCTTTTGCAGAAATGGCCAAATGCCAAATTTGAATGGGTATGCTTTATATGTAAAACTTATCATGCAGTCCTAATTAAAATTTACTGAAGCTTTCAGCTTCATTTAAAAGAGTTAATCTTCTGAATACTTTTCATTTTCTTTTGGCTGCATTATATCTAAGGAGAAACTATTATACTTTCTTAAATTAAATAAGATGGACTTATTTTTAAAACATCAGGAAATAAACCCCAAATTTTTGTTTCTCATGGAAACAAATCTATGCACTTTTGACAGGATTTTTTTAGTGACAGAAGCTTTGCCTTCTGTAAATATTCAATATCAGAAGGTGGAAAACCAAAAAGTATTTCAAAAAAGTCAGTATTTAATTATTTCTTCTCATTGGTAGAATGTAAGTGTTTTTACATATGAGTACATCTTGCTGGGATGGATACTGAAAGTAACCAATTTGACCACATATATAAAGTAACTAAGTCTGTTTCTGTCTTTTACTGTATTAATTTAAAAAGCTATTAAGTGTGTACTAGTGCTAAAGTGGTTAACTGTGGGTAAATTTTATAAGAAATACATTGATCTCTTGATTCTACTAGGTGAACAATAGCTGGCAAGACAGCAGATTTTTAGAGGGTGTTAGACCATTTTTATTGAGTATTCTGTCGATATTATATATATATCGCATATATGTCTATTATTGTATACAATTTATATGAAGATAATGAATGCTTAATAATAATAGAGTAATACAATGTAATGAGTAATAGAATGAACAAACAAAATAATGTTACAGTGCATCTCCTCAGCAGGAACGTGCATTCTGTCACCAGGAACACAAAGCACAAGATACAAAATATTCACTATATTGGATTTCTAGGGAATTGCAAAAGAAATGTAAGAGGGAATGTTTATTCTACAAGGCATTTCATGTTCTGAAAGACTGTTCACTGTCCGGGAAAGTAAAACATCTAAGGAATGAGCTAAAGCAGTCATGGCATTGGTAGTGCCAAAAGAGGTTATACCAGTCCGAGTCTTAGTGGAACTCCTCCTTGTTGATCTTCTTTAAATATATATTAATGATGCAATTAGGGTTTTAATGATGTTAAGTAAGAGTGGGCTGTGAAGTCTGATGATGATGTAAGACCAAGAGCACTCACTAATAAAAGATAATTTCAGTATATTATGCAGAAAGTACCGGGTGATCTTGCAGAATGGAGAAACAGGAAAGGGAATAAATGTGAAAACTGGTAACAAGCATTTCTGTTCTATGTTAAGAATTGGAAATGGTTGTTAAAAGTCATGGCTTTGAAGTATCAATATAATATAACACTAAAATAGCAAATATGATCTTTGAATGTATCAGGAAGGTATATCCAGCAGATATGAAGCAAATGTTTGATGACGATGCCTCCTGCTTCGTCCCACCACTTTACTATGGTCTGCCATATTTTAAAAAAATGGATTCAAACTGAAACAAGTTCAAAGGCAGCTATATGAAAAGCCTATAATTCAAAGGGAGAAGAGAGGTTACATTTTTTTAGTATAGCAAAACAAAGGCTGCCAGGAAATATGCCTAATGTCTGTAAGTATCCTAATGGTAAATAAAAAAGTGGTAAAAAAGTTCTTTAAAAGGTAATGTTGTCACAGGAATATACATACACATATATATATATATATATATCTCAATTGATTATGCACACATGTAGGCTGGAAATCAGAAAAATGTGCCTTAAAGCAGAAAGTTTTTAAACAGCTTTCATAAACAAGTGGAAACAGAAACCTAATCGCTTCTACAGTTTATAAAGGAGATTATCACCTTTGGCCACTTGTGTACCAAGAGATTGGACTCAGTGGCCTGGGAAGTGCTTTCTTACCTCACTATGTTTATACAGTATCTAAGCCACAGCCTTAAACATTAGGGTTAAAGTTACAATGATTAGCTATGTTCTTCTAGCATAAATGCACTGTACAGTGTAAAGGTCAGCTTTCTCAGAGTGAGTTCCTTGGCATCCACAGTCAATAGTATAATGAATTTCCCTTCATTTCTACAACCTGAATCAATTCTCCTAAATTCTTAGCAATTGGGTATTTTGGACGAGATTTTCTCACCTGCTAGAAAAAAAAAAAAAATATTTCTCAGAGTCTTCAATGTCTACACAGCTATACAACATAGGTATTGCACTCCCGAGTCAGTCCTGCACTGTGAAGACAAAAGTCAGACTGTCTGAGGGATAGTGTTCCACCTTAGCACAGATAACAGAAATAGAATTTCTGCAATGCTATCTATTTGCAAGAGAAGCAGCTTTTATTTGCTCAACATCTTTGGATCAAACTGGCTCTATATGCAACTAAACGTGTTGCCTTTTTCCCTCTGGCTAATGATTTTTCATCTTTGCCATTAAAAATGAAACTCAATTTTTTTTTCTAGCTAGGCTGCTACCAACAGGACCCTGTTTTAGGGAAAATCCTTCTTCATTTACATCTAGAGTGTCAGTGGAATTTTGCCTTTTAATACAAATAGGGAGCATTATGTTTCAAAGATACCCACCCATTTTACTCCAGCTGAAGTAAATTTGGGGGTGGGTGTTTGGAGGCCTCGAAAACAACAGCTCTGTTAATGATGGTGAGACAGAAGGGAACCCATATCATGCTCCCACATCTGCATCAGCTCCCCACTTCTATCAGCAGGTTGTTGAACACATTTATTTTTTCTCTCTGAATTCAAATGTGACTAAATATAGAGCAGATCTGCTGAATAGGAAGGTGCATTTTTACATAATATCTTTTCAGAACTGAATAAAGGTCAAAATCTGACTTACATTGCACGAAATTAATTCAAAGGAGATCATTTAGGACAGAATTCAGCCCCAAGCCTCTGTAAGACTACAATTACAGATGGCTTTTTCAGAAACAAAAGAACACATTACAATGTCCTTCACATACATCTTATAAAACTGTTCCAAAGTGAACCCAGATGTAATTAATGTTAGATATTAAATATTTATTGCAGAGGAATCACAAAATCATAATGTCATCATAATGAGGCTAAAATAAATTAATTAACTTGAGATGAGATTGAAAGCTACATATACAGCTGGGTACCTTTCAAGGACTACTCCCAGTTGTAGAGAGCTTCATGGAGCTACAGTCAATGAGGCGTAGTATAAAAATTATACCGAAGCGATACCATGGTCAACAAATATCTAGCATAAACCTCAGGATTTCCTCATTTTAACTGATTGATTTTGGCCTGAATGGACCATTCCAAAACCTGCTGATTACTAAGACATAAAGGACTGGCATGCTCTTCATTTCCTGAAAACCCTTTCCGCTCCCAGCACACACACATGAACACTCATACTGCAATGGCCTGAATCCAGGCTGTGAATGATGTATAACAGAAAGAGCAATCAAATTCCTCTAAAACCATTAAAGTCACATTTTCATTGTGAAATACACAATACCCCTATGACCAATTATCCCGACTGCCATGAACACATAACAGTAATACAGTGAGATTGGTTCAAAATTAATTTATACTGGGCTTCTTCAATCAGTCGGCGCAGCGCTGAAGCTAAGAGATGTTCCATACTGTAATGCAGTATTACAGAAGAAGAGTATGACACAGCTACATTGATTTTATCTTCACTACCTTTTCTACTTAACACCCGACTACATGCGGTATATAAAACCAAATGCAATTATGAGTCTTTAGAGTTAGCAGCTGGACATGGCAGAAAGTATTAGCAAGCACTCTTGCCCTTTAGGAGACCAGCATGTGGAAGAAAATCAATTATTATAAAGTTTTGGATGGTTTCCCAGATACACTGCAGAAATTGATAAACACTTAAGAATTTTTCAACCAAAAGAGGACAGGTGTCAGAGGAAAGAGGAGACCCATTATGGTACTTATACCACATTTTACGGCAGTGCATCATCACAGTGGTGGCTTAATCTAAAAGCATGGTGTTATTCAATGTCTGCCACCGTCTATAGATTCATCAATTCCAAGGTCAGGAGCAACCTCTGCAGACACAAAATCTGACCTGCTCTTGAGCACGAGACATAGGATGCCCTGGATGCAGTCTGACCTGTTCAACAATCCCACCCACTATTAACCTGCCAATTTTTCCTGCTTGGGAAACATCCACAGCTTTCTTCTTATCTGAGTTTGTTTCATTTTAACATCTTGCCACCAGACCTTGCCAATTATTTTGGTTTAGTTTCCAGCTTTGTAAGGACCTGTAGATTGTGAAGAAGTCACCTCTTAATCTTGAGAAACAACTAATTACTTGCTGAATTTAATGAGATTAAATTTTATAAGCTACTAGAATTTTGCACTGTATGGGTTTATTTCCTGATAGGATTATCCCAAGGATTATCATGTAGCCTCTCTAAACTATTTATTGGTCTGCAGCCCCAGATATGATCATGGTAGTCTGAAGCAGTAATATTCAAAGGTGACATAACTTCCTTATTTCTGTACAAATATTCCTAGCAATAATATCACAGTTCATGCTTATCTGAGCTTTACAGTCAAGGCTTCTTGGAACAGAAAAGTTTTCCTCCTTTGCTAGAAATAATATCCTTTCATGCAAGGCCTATGGCTTTATGCTTGGCCATAGGTAAATTCAGCTGTTGTTTGCACCTAGCTTGCTAGCCACTCTTGATCACCTTGCATCAAAGACTTACCTTTCTATTATTCACTACACTCACATTTTTCATCTTCAACTTTGTCAGTATCATTGCGTATTTTCTTCTAAGCATCGAAAAAGAATATTAAATATAATAGAGTCAAATACTGATCCTCATGGAGCTTGTAGACAAATCTGAAGAATTATGATTCTTCATTTATAGTAATATTTTAAGACCTTTCAGTTGCCCAGGTTTTAATCAATTCAGTATGTGCCACGTTGATTTTATTTCTTAATCAACGTGTCATGTGCTACCAAATGAAATGTCTTAGAGAAGGCTAAGTGTGTTCCATCAATTTTATTACCTTTATAAAAAAAACAGGATTGCTGTATCATATGTTTCATTGTTCTGCCTGAAATCATTATCAGGCTGACAAATCTATAATTACATTTTTTTGTTGTTTATATTGGTACAGAATTGGATCTCCTGTTTACTTCTGGGCCTACCAAAATGCTTCAAATGTTGAAATTCGGTGTTGAAACTCAAGCCTAACATTTCAAGTAGAACATCAGTCAGCTCTGTTAGAAGTCTGGGATGCAAATTTCTTGGACTTGCTTATTTTAAAATCTTTGCTTTGTTTAATCTTTGTTTAACAGATACCTACATTTTTTGAACTGAAAGATTTTTATTCTTATACCATGCTAGAGTCAACGCTACAAACAACTGAAATGTTGGTATGAGACTGTACAGTAGTGCAACGTCTTCTTTATCACAAGATACAGAACATGTCCCAGATGTGGTCCTGAAGGGCAAACACCCCTTCCCGCAGCCATCAGTATGCTCTGATAGGCCTTATCATCTGCCTGTTTCCTAAAGCAGCAACTGTAGTATTTCATTTAACAAATACTCCTCTGTTCTATTATTATTAAAATGTTCCTATTCCCATCTGGCTTTGGACCAGTACTAGACAATGAATCTCTTGTCATAATCTACATCAAAACATCTTATTGTCTTGACATTTCCCAGACTCTTTTTGTCCTTCAGCTTTTCCCATTATTCCTCTGTATCTCATAGTTTTCTTTGTAATATATAGTATGAACTGACCAAATCCATCTTTTTTAAATGCACCTTTGAAAGACAGCAACGAGTGAAGTATGCTTCCTGTCCACTTTAGTTTAATCTAAAACTATTCAGAACATATCATCCTGATTGAGAAAAAAGTTCTTTTTACTAAAATAACCATATAATCTTTTTATTTACATTAACTGTGGGTAGTACTTACTTATAATCCATGAATATGTAAAATATTCATTTTTCTTTAAAACATCAGGAAGTGAGTATATTGATACAAACTTAAAATAATTTTAAGTGTTAAAATTTGCAATGAAAATTTCAGGTTTGCCTTCCAAAATTATTTTCATATGGAAGTCTAAAAAAAATATTGAAAAGTCAAAATATTGTCAAACCCTTTCAATTATGCTGAAAAAAAATCTTTATAATCTGAAATTAATATTCAGAAGGTTGTGACTGTTCATTTCACCTAAAATACACATACATACATTCACATGAACAGGATTAAGCATATATTCATTGACAAAAATTAGTCTCAAATTCAGACCTTGCAATGGACTTGAATGTTTTCATTCTTGTAGTTCATTGCTTAGAATAGCTGATTCTGTAGTAATGGAAGGATCTGCTAAAAGAGAAGTTGCTAGAGAATCGAACCGTCATTTGCAATCTTAAACCTTTATTAACAGTTCATGCTAATTACTGCAGTCATTTTCTTCATACTCTCTTTCTTTATAAAGAGAGTAAAGTTCTTTTTACAATTCTTTATCTGTTCTGTTTGTCAAAGCCCCCGAGACATCTAGAAGATTCTTCAAACAGAGCTTTAAATTTTCATGATTATTTAGAGACTGTAATCTAACCTGTTTCATATTAATATTTATTTTGTGCAGTTTGTAGTCCTTTTGTCTCCTGGTCTCTGAATACACACTGTAAACCACCCATGAAACTGGATGTTGTTTACACTGTAAGCTGGCTATCAGCCACATCTTGTACCCATTTTCTCTAAGTACAAGTTTTGCTCCAGATCCTAATATGCCAAGAGCACAGTGCTTGCTGGTAGGGGTGGGGATGGGGAGAAGGCAGAATAGTGGCCTGTTGTTGCAGTACCTGTCTTATCCATCAGGCAAGGCGATTTTATTTTCCTTATTGCTCAAGTATGCTACACCCCTGCCTTCAGCTTTGCATTACTGTTCAACGTTAGTTGATTTATAATAGGAAATAATGTTCATTTTTCAAGTTGCCTATGTGACAGGGCACCAGATGTGGCAGGGCACAACTGAATGAAAAAAAGAAATATCACAGAGCTCTCTTCGACCGAGTAGACAGGCCATCTATATGAAACAACAGCCCTCGGTCTGTATTTTGCTCATGGGAACCTAACACAACAGTGGAGGCCAAGGTAACCCTGACTAACCTGGGCAAAGCAACACCCTTCCAACTGTGATCTTTAAGCCCCAAAGCTGATATTTTTCATATATGCTGTATTTATTTGTATAAATAAGAGTGAAAAATCTCAGCTCAATATATATACTCACCGCAACCATATCAGTTAGCCAGAGTCATGGCCAAATCATTGTGAAATCGGTGTTATGTTGGAGAATGCTTTTTGGTGATGGTGGTGGTGTTTACTTCTTTGTTTTAATGAAGTCCTGTGTGTTTTCTTCATGAAATGTGTGATGCAGCCAAAGGTGTGGTAGGGCATCTGAGGTCTGAATCTGTGGCCCACCCTACCACCCCTGCTATAGGACTGTGCCTCCACGCACATGTAGGGTCACATAGCAGCAGACAGCACCACTGAAATGCTATAGAACATCCCCCCACTCATCCCAAGCAGATGCTGTAGGACCAGATTGTTGCTTTTGGCACAGCTGTGAGTAAGTAAGGTTGCCCCTGCATCCACCACCAGCATCTTCCCCCTAAAAATAACAGTTCCAGGGGAAGCTGCCACTCAGCAGTGTCATTCCCACTCCTCTGAGCTGCATAGATGCAGCCACGCTCACCCACTGACACCATGGAGAGTGGAAAGTGATTCACCTCAGTCTTGGCAGAACTGTAGAAAACTCAGCTCTGCTTCCCTGCCAGTGTTCCCAGGCCGTCTCAACTCCAGAAAAGAAATGACAGGGAGGGAATAGTGTAACCGAGTTACATGCAAGCCCTGCTCCTCTTACTCAGTCTTGCTCACAAGTGAAAAGGGCAGCACTGTGGCTGCCATCAGGGCTGGAATGTAAAGCAGCTAAAGTCGTGTCATATCTAGCTTTTGTTTCTTCTTTCATTGGCTGAATATACCTCTGTTTCAGAAGATAAACAAATAATCCTTGCAAATATGTATGTAATCTTTACTGAAGAGTCAGTAATGGTAGATGCAGCTCAAGCAATGCAGACATTATCAATTGCCATGATCAATACGATGAGTGTAACAGCACAAGACAACAACAGAAAAGTGAACACTAGGTTTCTGTAAAAGTTCAATAGAAAATAAAGGTTCCCCAAATTTTAACCAAACCTGTATTAGATAGTTATGGTTTAGAATAACATTTTAAAAGAAACTAAAGATATATTTAAAATTTCCAGTTTGTAATCGTCTAGTTATCATAAAAGCAAAGAGAATTATGTTTTAAATCTAATATACCAATGCGTTACAAAACACTTCTCAGAGTCCTTTATTAAAATGTGTATGCTTAATATATATTCATTCCATTACATATGCATACATGCATATTTATTGATTTATGTGATGTCATAGATAAAATTTCTTTAATCTAAAGAAGCAAATAGAAGAAAAACTTAAAAGTGAAGAAAGCACAAAATGTTTTCTTCATCTCAAATCAGAAAGTGAGTTGATACTGGCAGTTACCTTTGAAAATATTACTCTTGGCAAGTTGGTTTTTGTGTTTGTCTTTAAAGAGTGATTGGAGATAAAAACACTAAATCATCAGGCGGAGTTTGGTTGCAATCTGCTACTGTTAAATGTTTATACGTGGTTTTGTTTGTAGTAACTCATTCAGAGCTCTTTAAAACTTGTATCTTTTAAAATTACATTATTTTTGCTGGGGTTTTGTTGTGTTGGGTTGTTTTTTTTTTCTTCTCCCAAGGTGTTTTCACTATGCAATTCTGAAGAAAATAACATTTTAATGCTTAAGAGAGAAAAATTCTGTCTCTTCCTGTGTCATTATTTTTGCCATTTGAAAAAATACAATCAAAAAAACCCCCAACAGAATAACAGTGCTTTTGGAGATGAAAATGAGTTGGGTTAAAATTCTAAATTAGCTGGAAATATCCTCAGTGAATAACAGTCTACCTCTCTGAAAAAAATTGGTTTTGACTGGGTAGGGTTATTTGTACTTCATAATTTCATAGCAGGCAGCATCTTTTAAAAACATTATTTACAGTTGTATACAAAAGGAAAATTTTAAGCAACAGGAATACATTCAAAGTCATTTTTCTGAGAGCCGCTATTTTAAGGAGATCAAACCTGGGTCTAGCATGAGTTATTTGTACATGAATTATCCTGTTACTCCTTCCATCCTTCCTTTAAGTACACATTCTGATAGCCTTATACATTACTGTATACATGACAATACTGTATTTTCATGTAGTAGTCAATATAAATTGGAAACAGTAAAATATGACCATACTTATATGTCACCCCTGTACCTCACTACCAATACCATTAATGACTAGTGCCATGCCCCTCCCTCCTTAACCACTATCCTAGGATGTCTGCTGGACAAGTTATCTGGGAGAGCAGAAGATCACAAGTTTCTCTTAAATCTTCCCCGAAGATCCGTAAGTCACCTGATGGCTAATCACATTATTTTGAAATCAAAAGGTAGAAACCTGAGGGTTTGTTACTGAAAGTGTTTTGAAGGAAATTTTCAGAGAAATGAGAGGAAGAAATATCCCTCTTTCCACCTCAGGACTGAAAACTGAAATAACGAACTTCAAAGAGCATAATGGAAGTAAGCAACAATGTCTCCGTATGAGTCCTTTCATTCTTCCATCTGTCTACGACACTCTTCTTTTTACAAGTCCACAATCACACCCAACAAATCACCCAGCCACCTCATGTGCCATCTGACTCCATCACTCCAGCATTTCATTATTGCAATTCAGCTTTTCACTCTTTTATCTCACATTTTATTCTGTCTCATCTATTAGAAATCTTACCCTGCTAACACACCTGTTTCAGAATGGAAGAAAAACCCTTCATGTCTATCCCATCAGAGACCACAGTCATCCTGCTAAAAACCTGATTCTCTCCTGGCTGAGAGAGAGAGAAATAGAACAAAAAAACCCTTCCCTTTGCAGTCCTATTTCTCTCCACTTCCTTAAAATTATGCTTCCCTCTTACTCAAAACAGTACCTCTGTGTTTTGTCTGGGAGCATGGCCAGGTGCAATTGTAATGGAGTTTTACTACCATGGTGTATTTTCCATTACCCTTTCACCTTTGAGGACAGGTCTTTTTTACTCTTCAGAAACAGCTTAGGAGATAGGGGTCGTAGACTCATACGCACAGCAGAAGGAGTCAAAGGAAGAATAGAGTTAAGAGTCTATTATATATCAAAAGCAAGAGATTTCATAGTCCCATTAATTTAACTTTTAAAACTGTGGTGGGAAGGTCATATGAGATCGTACTCCATAAAATCATTTTCAAAGGACAAGACAGCATATGACTGAAACCCTTGAGCAGAGCTCTCTGTAGTATTAAATCTTGCCTCAGACCAGACCCATAAGAGCCCTCAGGAGGATGTTGCCCCAGCCCAAGGCTGACTCCTGGCACCTTTGCTGGGCTCTGAAGTTCCAGGTGCATGATGTGGGAGTACCTACAGATGTGACTGACAGCACCTGGCTGGTGTAACTGCCACCGTCAGCCCCTCCTGTCTGTTGGGGCAATGTTCAGGGACCCCCAAGGGTGCTACTCTATCTGGGCTGACCCCTTTTTTCACCTTTCCTCCAGATGAGTTCCTCAGGCGAAAGGACTCTTCTGGGACACAGAGAGTGACTTTGGTGTCTTTAAAGAAGTTTCAATAATGTCTGAATTAATCACCACCCGAAGGATCTGGACACTTGCTGGGAGCACCGGCGTGTTTCGGACTGAATTTCTTGAATACTTCAGTGTTTACACATAAATATCCAGTGGAAGAGGACCATCTCATTGTAGCACGGTAATAAACTTGGAGGAAATTCAACAAGAAGGTTGATGAGCATGCTGACTACCACCACCAGCTCCAGCCAGAGTACTTTCTAGTAATTAGAGTTTTCTTTAGAGAGCATTGTAAGAAGACAAAGGAACTAAAAGCCAGGCGTGACACCGGTTCAAGCAGCTGACTTGTTGGACAAAAGCAAGCTAGCACGTCCATCCCCTCTGCTGCTCAGGTTTCTCGTGTTGTTTAAATTGGATATTCGTGCTGTACGAACGCTGCCAAAGCAGGCTCCCTGTCTGGCAAACAGTGAGCGAGGGCACTTCTGCAGGTAATGTGCATCTTGTCAGGGGGAGACAGCTAAGTCCAGTGCTGCCAAAACTAAGCACTTGGAGCGTGGCCGGGTGCCTAGGCCAGGCATCAGGGTACTTTACCCGGGCAGATTTTACATCCACTCTCTATAGGCAGCAGCTTGTGTGGGGCATTTGAGGACCATAATTTTCAGGTCCGGTATTTTGAATTCTGATTTGCTTAAGTTTGGACATCTAATACTTCCATGTCTCTAATTCACCCCAAACAAGCTGTGAGTGCTTTACAGTTCCAGTCTCCACAACCATTGACATTGCCAACAGCCTTTCCCACGTTCTTCATGATTCTGTTAACTCTCTGTAAAGATTTGAAGCCTGGAATATTAATTTGATATGAAAAGTCATCTTTATTTCTCTGAGAGTAAGAGTTTACACTACAAACAACCAGCAGTGAAGCTGAAAAAGGAAGCAGTATCTGGTTGAAAACGAGTCTGCAGAGCTGCAATGCCGTGTCTTGCCAAACCTCATTCCTAACACCAGAGGCAGCTGTACGAAGGTATACATTTTGAAAATCCACTCCGATTTTTCTCCGATTTTGAGAACCCCAAATCTGGCTGGCCAAACCGGCCTCAGCAGCTAATACTGCTGCCTGCATGGATTCAGAACAAAATCAAAAAAACTATTAAAATATTGCCATAAGATAAGCACACGTTACCTCCTTCTTGAAGAGGAGTGAAAAAATAGCTTCATAGTGTGTGCCCAAAAGTTTTCATCTTTTCTAGCCTCTCACTGAGAATTTATTTAAATTCCACGTAACACAGAATCCTTTTTTTAAAACTAAAGCCTTCATACATCTATTCCTTGGGTAGCATTGGTAGTCTGTAACTTACATCTATTTCACGTACTTATATTTTGACCCGTCTAAAATGCCACTTTTATAGGGAACCATGAGCTTTTCCTTTTAGTTCTTCAGCTCTTCACAATTTTCCTCTACGGACATCTTTATAGGTTTAATATCATTATCTTGCTTATCAATAAAGATTTGAGCTTTTCTACAGTAAATGAGATTTGGGTTTGGGGTTGGGGTTTTTTGGCATTTTTATGTTTTCCCCATAGTTTTAGAGGTATAGAGGAATATAAAAAACTTCCTGATCAATACTACAAACGTCTTGAAACAGATTTTTTTATAATAAAATAAAATAATAATAATAATTAAAAACAAAACCAAAAACCTTGTCCTTAGTACAGCTTTTTTTTGCTTTAATTTTTGAAGAAAACAAAAGATCTACTGATCTATCAAGCCTGCATATACACATTCTGTAATGATTTCTGTAGTTCTCACTGGCATAAATGATGCCACTGGGTATCTCTACCAGCAGATGTCAAGATTCAACCCTTTCCAGGCATCTAAGAACTGACTGCAAAAAAATGTAGAGCCTCCTACTGTATGCAGAGCGTGTTCAACACACATTTTCGGAGCCAGTAGTTGGGTACTAGTCTTCAAATTCAAAAGAACTTTAACATCTTGTCATTTGTTGTATTCTTTTATTCCAAACCTTTTTCTTTGTTTTTTAATTTTTCCTATTGACCTGAGCACTCTGTCATTGCTTACTGCAGTGGCCTGCTGGATACAAGACTTCCCATTTTCATCTTCACTTGTGATCACTATGCTACAATAACTTTCCTAATCAATTTACCTTTTTGTTTTCTTGTCTGACATTTACCTACATCACCCCTCATTTGCTGCCCAGGCATCCAATTAATTTTTAAAATCCAGTTTTGTCTTTATTCATCTGTTGCTTATCATTTCTGTGCAATAATTTCAGGTCTGTATGAAATACCACATCCTTGATTTTAAACAAGCATGCGGTTATAATTACCAATGTGCATGCTGTGTTTCTGAATGTGAAAATAATCATCATCTATTTGCATGTGCAATTATCCATTCTGCATATACCATCTGCAGGTGAAGGTTTCACAGGCCACAGTGGTCATTTCACATGCAAATTAGACATGTGACCACACTTGCATGGTTCACATGCAATTACTCACCTAATACACCTAAAAATCAAGACCTAAAATAACTGTTTTTAATAAAGATCACAACCAAATGTCTGAGGTAATTCTAATAATAATGTAACATTGTGAAGTCTCATGGGATATTATTATTGCATTTAGCAGTTATGCTACAGCTGCTGCCATACAAGTGAACAATGCAAAACCTCAGAGCAAACCTGTGGATGGTTTAGCACATTTGGAGAAGTAGTAGCTGGTAAACGGAAGACTTTGGTGCAAACATTGACTTTGTAAAAGCAGTTGAGGTTACATCATGTGAAAGATGCAAGATGAGAGCACAGGTTCAGTTTTAAGGGAGACAGTTTTAATGTGTGGCTGAGTTGTGGAAGAGCTAAAGTTGTCTTTACTGCAGAAGATGCTGATGGGCTTGGGCTAGGCTTAAACATGTGGCTGTTAGGTCACTGGCTTTTCACTGTTTGAGATGTGGGTATGGCAAGCTTAAGTCTCACACAAAGATCAATGATGTGGATGCTAAAATCCAGAAGTAGGTGTGGTGAAATAATGGGTTTCATCCTCACTCAGAAGGATTACTTGAATTTCTATTCAGAAGAGAATCTCTTAATCAGGACGTGCAAAAGCAGGAGGTGTTAAGAGAAAGGGTTAACAGAAATGCCTTTGTACTTTGCAGAAGGAATGGGAGTTTCTTCCAGGTGAATGCAAGGGTTCTCCCTTGGCTTCTGTTATTAAAATCCAGGGCTAATTTGGAATTTGGGATATGTTTGATTCCATTCATTTGAAGTGACCTGATCAAATTGTTAACCCATTCATGAGTGTGAGAAATCCTGACTTACAGATAAGTGTCTTGTAAAGCATTTCGTATTGAGCATTTGTATTTCAGTCAAATTATAATGTTAATTTCAGCATCCTCTTTTCCATGATAACAGTCATTCATTTTCCAGAACTTCACAACTCTTCTTTTGTTAGAGGACAGTGTGATGTATGTTTTTGCTGACACCAAATTTATCCTTGTTAGAGTGTTCTAATTTTTCTGTGGCAAAAGGACATCCTTCTGGCTCATTTTTGGAATATTGAGAAGCATATTGTGAAGATCATCATTTTCATTCACTATCACTTTCATTACATGACTATTAAGTTTTCTTACATTTTATGTAAGATGCAAAGTAATACAGTTGTTTAGATGATAAGGTATGCAAAAAGTATCTGCTGCCCATGACGTTACATTAGCAGCTTAGAAATACCTATCTTTATTAAAGCTCAGCAATGCAAAGGACTGTGTCAGGGCATCAGAAATTAATCCTCTGTACTGGTCAGTTATTAAAACAGTCCCTGGCACAGTTTTGCCTCAGATCAACTATAATAATCCTAAGCAGCCTTTAGATATGAGGGCTCCATAACTTGGAGTAAGAAGAGTCCAGAGACCATTTGCTTTGTTTCAGTAACGTGGGTGCTGGCCGTGCACAGATAGCCTCGGATCTACCCGGCAAGCCTCACTAGCATAGGCAGCCTAGAGTGGCTGAGTGTCCTGAAAACTGAATTATGCTCTTAAGTTATTGAGTAGTAGTGTTTTTATAGCAATCTAAGGGTACGAGAGAGACAAGGTTTGTAAGGAGAGGTAGTATTTTCTATCCAACTAATTCATGCAGTAAAGAAAAAAGGGATACATTTGAGGCTCAGAATGTCTTAGAATAGTAACAAAGCAAGAGGTGAGGTGGGGGAAGAAAACAAAAAAACAATAACAATGCTTAAGAAGAAATACAAAAAGAAAAGAAAACTAACATGAGTTCATCTGTTGATAGTCTGTCCTTGTCTATTCTGCTCCCTTACACTGTACCCATTTTTGTGATATATGAGAGCCTGGTTTTAGTTTGCCAAGAAATATGACTACAAAATAGAGGCATGGAACTAGATCAGTCCAGGTCACCTAGTCCAGTCATCATTTTGTCAGGTAATCCCTTTCTTCAATGTATCCTGCTTAAAACTGATTATGCTTCTTGCTTCCCCTTTTCCTGTCACAAAAGTGTGTTTCAGAAACTTGTTGCCCTGAAGCTTAGAAACTTGCTTCTAAATTCTACTCCAAATTGATGGATTGACCATTTTTGACTCATTTGTCTTGTGCTAGCATAGACTAAAATTCTTTTACCTTCCTCAAGTCAGTGGCTGACCTTCCTATGTACTTGTAGAGAACAATCATATCTGGTAGCATTTTGCTCACCTAAATCATCCAGTTCTTTATATTTTTCCTTCTTGCAAGAAATAAATTAATTTCCCTGATTATCTCACAGCCTGTTGCTGTGTCTGCTGTGGTTTAAAATAATCTTTGTTTAAAAATGGGGCCCAGAATTGTGTATGCTATCTGTGAAGAAGTCCTACTGCTCTCTCTGTTGGTGTCTTACCTGCTGTCATGCCCTGCTGCAACATACAGCTTCAGTTGTCTTTATTTTTTCAGGACCACACCACATCAATGATTCACAGTCATCTTCAAATTACTAATACACTCCGTGTGTTATACATCTGTCATGTGTTGTTTGCTCTTTCTCTGAGTCTTTTCCCAGGAGGAGAAGCATGTCCAGAGATGCATCAGGATTTAGTGGCGCTTTCTTTTTTTGTTTCACCCTTTGTTCTATGGTAAAGATCACTGCATGCATTTATAATTGCTGTCTTAATTTTTCTATTTGGATTAACAGGTGAAGACACCAGTGATTGTTGGTAGTTCCTGAGCAGTTAAATCCAAAGTCTCAGACGAACCACTAAGTTTGGCCCCTCACATAGAAAAGTTTTGTCCCTAGTGCAAAGTGTTGAAGAAGCGCACTTGTTGACCATGGTCTTACCCTAATAGTCTGTGACGGCCATTTAGGTACTTCAGCAACAAAAGAAGAATTTGGCACCAGGCTCTTGAAGATATAGACAGTGATCTAGCATCAAAAAAAGTACTGTGGAGCCCATACAACAGCTATGAGCTGCTCAGAGAAGACTTCATTGCTATGGAATATAATCCGCAGCAGTTCATACAGCCTGTGATGAGCACTGGAGACTTCATACCTGTTACCCCAATACACCCATACTGCCTTGATATGGTTAACAGGAGAGGAATGCATTAACGGCTACAGTTAAATCATTCTGAAACGATGGTCTTCAGTCTCTTCGTTGAGAGCTGATATGGCTGGTCATGCTTAAACAGGTGGCTCATTGCTTTCAGTGTAAGTGAGGGTTACAGGGAGAGGACCCTGTCATCCTCACAAAAGGAGGATTGCAGCTCCTGCGTTAACCCACAGAAGAGCCAAATGCTCTAAGCTCCTGAGATTTTAACCAAGAAGAGGGAAAAGGTTAGTTTGATTTTTTTAATTTTATTTTTTTTTTAAGTCAAAACTGATCTTTTAAAGGAATATAAAGGAAAGTCAGGTTTCAAATTGCTATCAGTTCTGGGAAAAAACACGTACCTTAATATTGGCTCTGATGCTATCTAAGCACAGAGGTCTCAACCTACTTTAAACCAATGATTTTTAAGTTGTTTCTTAACAGAAAGAAGAAATGCTCTTAGAAATGCAAAACAAGTTAAAACTATGCAAAATAGTAAAAAAAATACAATTATATGCAAATATGAGAAGATGTTTTTTAAAAATAATGAGTAAAGGGAAAAAAAAGCCATGTAAAATACCTCGATGGGTTTATTTTAAATAATGGGTGAACTATGCAGCCTGTTTTCTTGTTTTGTTAATGAAGCATCAGGACCTAAAATATATTTAGTGTTTCATGAATATGCAATGAAATGTTAAATATTTGCAATGAGGTTTGGCAGTGTGAACTTACCTGAAAACTTACCAACCTGAACATTTTAAAATACTTTAGATTCACCAAGAAGCCAAACACAGGTGCCGATCAGCTGGTTTTTCTGCCTGGAGGCAGGATTTCTAGCGGCTTTTGTTCTTTTGGTTAGGCAATGCAGAAGAGCAGTCACTATGGATGAAAGAGTTCATTACCTCAGTCAAACAAGGTTTTTACCAAATAGAAGATCAAGGTGTTCAAAATTTCCCAAATAGGCTAATAGGCTGGCAGAACCAAACTGGGGTAATTATAATTATAAAACACAATTGCCTGTTTTGCAGCTGCCACTCAAAACAGGGTCTTTTGTGTGACCAGTGAGCTTGCAAACATTTAAACACCATTTTATTTATAAAAGATCAATCATAAGTAGAATTAGACTAGCTGTAAAACACTGTAAAATGGAATTAGTTTTGCCAGACAGAAAAAAAGAAGAAAAAAAATCAACCTTCATCATCTTGGAGCTCTTCCTTTACTTGGAAACATGAGCAACCCAAAGGAAGAACATAGGAGCCACCTTTTGCCCCCATCACTGGGTCAGCTCAATGAAGCACTGGGACCATCCCACACTTGCTTTCAAGGATGGTCAGAAAATGATCTGGCCTCACCCTCTGTCATTGGTAAAACTGTAATCAAAACCTTTCGACAGTAAGTATTTTTAAGTCATAGCAACTGTATTTCAAACTGCTGCTGGTAGCAGTGTTTTAATTAGGGCTCTGAGTCATATCAGGGCTCTGTGCTGTTGCGCTCCTGGAGTGATGCAGGCATCGCTGCGCAGGGCACCCTTTTGCTGCTGAAGTGTGCAGACTACCTCGTTATTCCACACTCCTGGCAATTGCTGTTTACACTTGAGATCATAGGCTGCAAATTGCAGGAGCTAAAAGGCAGATATTCTTCCTCCTTAGCTATGCTGCCAGAAGGGAGGCACAGCTTTTTAAGCAGAGCTGGAGCGGGGAGCAGTAATCCTGTCACCTGTCCCACCCAAGTTCCTCTGGTAATATACATCACAGCTGGAGATGTGGTGCAATGGAAGACAGTGCCATGACTTAGGTGACTTGGTTACAGGTAGAAAGCTGCTAGAATAAGCTGCTCAAATGGCTTCAGACCAGATACTCAGGCTCCAAGTCCAGTGTTCATCATCAGACAATCTGTAATATGCCCTGTTTTTCTTGGTGATGTCAAGTGTTTCACCTGACTTGGGAAGATCTCAGGGTTTTTCTCTAGTAGTCAAATTAAAAAGAAAAAAATTGCATGTTTTTTGGCAAAATTCTAATCTTTTTTTTTTTTTTTTTTACTTTCAGATTTTAAGATTCTCCAGGTCAGCGAACATGAAGATATGATGAGAAAACAAAAAAGATGGAGGCAGTATATCTAAGCCCCATAAGCCCCAGTCTGTGGAAACATACACTTGTATTTGTCACTTCCTTCATTCCAAATAAAAAAGGACTTACAACTTAAAAAAAGAAACCAGCCTGCAGCCACAGTTACCCACTCTGTCGCAATTCTAACTAATGTTTCCAAGCACATATTAAAAGTACAGAGACTGCAGCCTGAGATGAATACTAAGCATATCCAAGGGATTAATGCAAAACCTGTCAAGCATCACAGTTCACTCCTGAACCTGATCTTTGGTAGCCCACTGAGGTTTGTACTGCTAAAACAGACCAGTTTTTATAGAAAATGGCGAACGGATGGGGAAATGTGACTAGCATTCAGCAAAGATTACTAACATTCAGCATACATTGTCACCTGTAGTCATTTAAACCACCAAAAGTTTAACTTTCTTTCTTCTTTAAGTGTGCTGTGGTTGGTCTAGAACTCTCGGTCAGGTGTTAGGGTACCCATGTACAAGCAGCTGCACAACCTATAATGAAAGGATAATCTTTGATGTATAGAGAAAATACACACAACAAGCTGACTGGATAACAGTAAGAAAACGATAATGGCATTGCAAGCTCTGGTTGCAGATTCTTGAAAATTATATTACAACTTATCAGACAAGCATAATTTCTAATAGCAAAATATGTATCATCACATGCAAATCCCTTTAGAATATGATAGATGAAAACCAGCTGGTTTTTCTTGCATTCAAGGAGAATTTCAGGTTGTTCCTGTTTACATTATTGAAAGTTAGGTTTCTTGATAAATACAAAATCCTGGCAGAAGGTGATATTAAAGGTATTTGAGTGACACCTTTAGAGCTTTCTCTTTCTAAACAACTGGGGCAAATGATACTTTTTGCATTTCTTGAACCCATTTTAATTGAATTTAGAGCCAACTCGGGTCTCCCAAACTCAGACTCTGAATATCCAGTGGAGGAGAAATCACCAGACAGCACTTGTAGACTGAAAGAATTATCAGCAAAGAGACTGATCCCATAAAACGTTCAGTGACTTTGATTCCTGTTTAAATCACAGTAAGTTGTGATTGTTCAGTGTAATTGGCCCCAGGTGTCCGAGACACAAGATTGCCCTTTAGAATGAAATATTTCCATCCATGTCAGCACTAGCACAATGGTAGAAAGCTGTGCAATTCCGTAACAGTCTGATTTTATGTACAATCAAAAGAAGATAATGCTGAATCTTAGAAATTTATAGAGATCAGGAATTGTGGAAGTGGCTTTGAAAAGAGTACATTTCAGATTGATAATATTTGCAGGAAGTATCTATTTTCAATCTTCTTTCTTTAGACCAGCCTACCAGCATAAATTGCCATGTCACTAGATTCATCCAGTTTATACGCTAGTCACCTAGAGGACTATAGAAAAGGTTGTGCTTGCTGTCCCCAAAATTGTGAGTAAGCAGGAAATATTAGACCTCTATTTCAATAGCATGCTACAACAAATTCTTCAAATTCTGAAATGCCTTATGTAACTATTGAATATTCTCATGTATGAATCTATAAACACTATACATATTTCAATTAGCATTCCAAGTGTAAAAACACCATGATTTACTCTGGTTAATTAATGTTTATTTGCAAGTCTGAGGGTCAGTGGTTGATGGACAGAGTATCAAAGGATTTACTTGAAAAAAAGCATGTAATTATATGGAGGTTTCCCTGAATAATAGGAATAAATACAGTAATTTAACTAAATCATGAGAACATTCCCTTCCTGTTTTCAGATATGTCATAAATCTTGCTGCGGTACAGAAGCTCATCAATAAGAAAAAAAGTAACAACTGCTATGAGCATGCCACTCCACCTTGAACGTCTGAGTTCAGATGTGATCAACAGTAAAATGAACAGTCTTTCCTTAGGAAGAATGAAGCAAGAGAACAGCAGTGCGGTATGATGACGATTGCATCCTTGTAAGATGTTTTTTGTACCAATCACACCTGAGATTTAATTGCTTCTGTTTAAAGATATGAGGAATCTGACTGTCACTGAGGATGAAAAGCATAGTAATCACTAGCTGATGGCAGATCCTCAGCAGATGTCTGCTGCCATAGCACTGCAGGACTCATTGGGGCATGCATTCAATTGCAAATCTTCCCTTTGCTGTTCTAATTCACTGTTTCTGATTATAGTCTCCCTTAAACTGTGTTTTGGGGTAAAGTAGGTACTAAAAGCAATGTAGCTGGTCTAGAATGTGTTCTGCCTGGGCTTAACAGACCTAAGTCCTCAGTATTGCTAACATGGTCATGCAAATCCAGTCTCTGAGGCAGCTTGTTTTGTGGTTGATTGCCCAATGCACTGGGATCCACCATGCCATACCAGCAGAGCTTCCCATTACAGCTGAGATGCAATGACTAGGGCTGGAGATATGGGAGAGTGGTTTTGGAAACCACTTCTATACCCAACTCGGATGTGACTTGACTCTTTGAATAGTATGATGGACCACTGCAGTTTTTTCCAGGTTCCTGGTGTATCCTGCTGCCATTCATCATCTTACCCTTTGTCCTTTGACAATGGAGTACATATTTTTCCACTGTAGTGTAAGTTACCACTTCCAGAGGATGCCATCTACACAAAAATGATTTCTCCTTATAGTCTGCTATATTATAGCAGTTAATTATATTGTACATTCAGGGACTATTGGGAAAGACATATGTCTCTCTCATGTCTAATTCAACGCTTTGCTTTCCAAAAGGTGCCAAAAGTCTGCTTCACATAGGGAAATGATAAGAACTACGAAGTACAGGGGAAAAAAAAAAAGAGTAGAGAAAAGAAATGAAGAAATTTAAATGAAAACAGAAAACCAAATGAAACATGAAAAGGAAATTATACATTAGGCTTTCCACACAATATAAGCAAGGAAAATATACATAATGGATTATTTTGGTTCATTAGAAGCATCTTATAAGAACGGCATGTATCAAAAAAAGCAAGAAAAATGCATACAAATATGACTAAAAGTGAAGCTGCTAGACTGAGCGAATCAGTGAAGAAGAAAAATTCAAAATAATGGGCAAACATAGTGTTGAATCTGAATACGATATAGGGTGTTTTATCAAGCATAAAGAATACATCTTTTAGAATGTGGAGACCAGTAAGCTTTCCATCCAATCAGGAAACAGTGTCCGAGCATGAGCAGGACAGAACTGCATGAAATACTTGTAACTGTTTAATATTACCAGTCGATGAAACAATACAAATGACTGCTTCCCAGCAGGTGGCAGTGAAGTTAATGTACTCTAATCCACCTCTGCATCCTTCTGCAATCTTCATAAAGACTGGTAGATTCTCATACTGGAAGGCTTCTTTCTTTTTCTAGATCTAGATCTAGAATGACAGAACAAAATAGGAGCCAACAGAAAAATTTCAAGTCTCACAAAATGCTGCCACTCAACACTGTCTGGCTAAAAAGGAGCCTTTTCTCTGATAAAGACTGGGGAAGGAAATCCGACAACATTATAGAAACTTGGTTTTATCATAGTTGCTTCAGAAGTCATATGTCATGTTTTGAAGCCTAAAACTGCTGAGAACTTGAGGGGGTTTCCCCGGTTTGTCCATTTAATCTACTTGTCTTGAAAAGCTTTGTAATTCAGACTAATAAACACCTTTTCAAACATTTTCAAAATCACAGGCAAAATATTATTAACATGACTGTTGAGAAAGCCCCTTTAATACAGTCAGTGTGAGATATATGGTGCAGTCCTGTTAAAACACAGGGTGATGGATGGATGCTGTACAGGCTTACCAGTCATTCTGATTTGTATGCAACAATTCTGTCCTCATTCTGAAACTCCCACATTATGCCAGGGATTATGATTGTTCTGAGACTCCTGATCCCTGGGAGAGGCATACAGAAAAATATCCAAAAGTGCTACAGTGAGGCAAAGTTGTAAAGGAACAGCTGGAGGGACCAGACATCAACAACAAAACAGGGAAAACACAATCCCATAAGCCTTAGAGGGATAATTGAATGACATCCTCCATCCCTAGCATTCCTGATATTCCACCACTCCTTCTTCCTTGTCTATTACTATGTCACTGCAAATAATAACCTTCTGTTTAATAATACAGAAGAGATGCATACTTGACTATTATAATGTTTTCTAAATCACTCTACCTTCAACATTTGTCTACTACATCCTTGAAAATACTGAAAAATCCTATTAGCTGACATGATCTGTTGTAAAGAAACCTTGCTTTTTCCTTTGTGTTTGTTTAAATTTTAAAGTATTTGTTTTAAAAAGTGTTCTGTATGGCTGTCCCATAAATGAAATTGTTTAAATTTTAAAAGCAATTTACAAATAACTGTTCTGTACTGTATGTATTAGTTCATTAATAATGGATTTCCATGTGATGTTTCCTTATTGCTTTTTTAATGGAAAAAATTTAGCCCGTTGCTTTTCTAATTGTGACTTCATTATATTCCAGTTTTTACAATAGATTTTCCTAAGCTGAAATTAAACACAATTATCTCTCTTCAGTGTCAGATCCCCTGAAAATGCGTATCTAACTGGTACAACAGGACTGCTGCCTGTGCATTCACACAAGAATCTGAAAGCAGCCCAGCAAAGAAATCATGGATTTGGGATGCTATGTTTATTAGAACTGAATGCTGTGGAAAGTAACCAGGCATACTGGCAAAGAACAGTATTTCAAACACAAAATAAGTCAGAGAAAAATGTGTTTTTTCAAGGTACTTTGCTAGGGAAAAAATAAATAAAAAGCATACAGAATTTGTTTCATTGATGGAGTCATCTAAAATTCAGCTGCTTGGAAAAAATAGGTAAGGCTAGGTTCAGAGAGCATGCAGATAATTGCACAGATATACATATATTCTGACCAAAATTCTCTGCTAAAAAAATATTAAAATTGCAAATCAGAGTTTTTTCAAAAGCTAGGAGATGACAGAAATAAGGTTTCCTGTGGAAGCTTGTGTATATATTATTCAAAGGGTCTTGTTGAAGGACCCTGCCTCATGAGCCTCCTCTTCACGCGATCGAGCAGGGATGCAGATATGCAGTATGGTAACACTTAAAAGATTAGGCAGCTGCTGCAGAAGGTTCTTCTCTTCTGTATGGGTCACCGTGCAGAGAGGGACAGAAACATGTAGTTGGCAATGTGGCAGCAATCTGTTATGTGGCAAAAGAATATCCAGTGGTGTGATCAAAGAACTCCTTGGCTTCTGAAGGAGAGTGGTTTTGAACTATTCTAAACTCATCTTCCCTGTAGCTTATCTTTATTCCACTCCCCTCTTTCTTCTGTCTCTTTCTTTCCTGCTCCTTTTCTAATCTCCTTTCCCTTTTTATTAATCTTTCCAATCCCTTCCCACCTTCCCTGTGTCCAGTTAGCTAAACCTCTTTTCTACAGTTTTTCCTCATTACTCAGAGCTGATCGTAACAAGGCGACTCAGTTACAGAGACTACAGCCACAGCACTGCTGAAAAGGCAGGAGCAACAACCGACACAGGAATATTCTCATAAACAGGAATGTCCTCCTAACGTCTAGGTCCCCAGGTTGGACCATGCCTGGGTCTCTGGGGTGGCAGGGACAGGGCCATAGCTCAGGAGGCAACTAAGCAGCAGACTGAAGCAAGAGCATTTTCAGAGAACAGAAGCAATGAGTTCTATCAAGTCATACATAATGAGGTTAATAATATTTAAAAAACTTTGTAGTTTTTTTTCAAATCTAGAGACGTTTTCAAAGACCCCCAAACATATTCATATTACCACAGAAATCACCCTGCCAAATTTCAAGTCCTTGCTCTATAGCGCAGAGAGCTAATGAGGTACCTTTAAGTAGACTTTTAAAATGTGCAATATTAATCTTGTCCTCTGAAAATTTCCAAACTATTTCAGCTGAAACTACCTTAAATAAAGAAATACACAAATCAGCCCACCTACAACATAAACACAAATGTTTAAAGTTTGGTGATACTTTCAGCGACTAAAAGGGGTCCTAGGCCAGAAAATACAGTCATTAGCAGGTGTATAACCTTGTCAATAACGCTGAAGGGGGAAATGATCCATTACCAAAACTCACAAATACAAAAATTACAAAAAAATGTATCTATAATTCCTTTCTGTCTTGGTCCTGCAGGACGATGCCTAACCTGCACCTGTACAAGTACAAAATAGCATCTTTTGTTAGTTAAGCTATTTTAAATATTGCTTGATAAAGAACTTCCTACAGTTGATGGTAAATTGTCAGTTATACTCCTATGATTCCCAGGCTTTAGCACAGAAAAGTTGTAGTAGGGCTTTGTATGGTCAAAATGACAAAAAAATGCAAATGATAACATTTCGATGTATCTCAAAATTGTGTACCTTTGCAGACAACACATTTTTTTTGTAAGTATCAAAAGGATGAGATTTTTTTTTTTCTGCAGATTTGTTTCATACGAGAAATACAAATATTACTCAACACAAGAAAAATATGCTTTGGTTCACCCAAACCACTGGTACACCGCAGCAGAGGTTGGCACATATGCTATGGTTCTGATTGGCTGTGGTCTCATAGCTCCGATCAATAAACTAATTGAGCTGTGTCAAATTGGTCTTCTGGGATTTTGCTCCTATTAGAACCAATTCATATTCAAATTTGGAATAAACACATAGAAGAAACAGGCAGAGTGATGTCTCCTCTGTGAATAGCCCAGATATAATATACAGCCTCTTTCCCATCCTCCCTCATAGCTCATTTTGGAAGGTTAAGGGCAATTTCTTTTCACAATTTCCGCTACCCTGATGTTGCTTAAACTCTTACCTGATTGTAGAGCAACTCTGTTTTAACCCTGCAACAGTTTTACACATGCTGTCCTGCTCTACTAGTATCCCTCACCTATTTGTCTGTGCTGAATCTTTCATTGCTTTCCCGAAGCTTTTTTCTTCAGTGCTGGATTTTTCACTTTCATTTATGAGGCCTTGCAAAACCTCAGCCCTCTGTTGTTTTCACTGTGTGTTCCTGTCGCTATACTATGCATGTGGAATTCAAATGTGAGGATCAATACTCCTTGCATTTTGATAAAAAGGACTAAGGGAGATAATCACCCACATGACTTTTATTTTCTATTTCTTTTTCTGGTGGCTTGAGATATCTTTGAATTGCATTTAGAAGATTTTACCGGAGTGTCTTCTCCAGGACTAATGGCACCTTTTCCTTTCAGCTTCACTCTTCACTTAACAGTGTCTCCAGAGGTTTATTTCAAAACAAATTCCAGCAGGCACACACAGATCATCAGCTCCCAGCAACGTTACAAGTAAATGCGACAACTTTAAATGTGGATTACAGGGCAAGAATTCCTATACACAAGTACCTTCAGTTAATTGAGCATCTGTCTAGGTCTTTTTTGACCCCACGTACAGGTCCTGCGCGTATTATCACTTCTTATAACCATGCAGATTAAGTTTCTATGGAGATATGCAGTCTCATATGTACTGCTGTGGAGTTCCCTTAAGAAATCTGTTAGGCACAAGTGTCAAGATCTGGGTTTGTATTTCCCTTTCCTCTGTTTCCTACTCATTAGTTTCTTTTTGGAGGAGTCTTCTGCTGTTTTGCATCAGATGTACACAGATTTTCATTCCAAAGAACCTTGTGCAATAGCACAACTAAGACATATGGGCAGATCCTCCTTAAATAATCAAAATAGCATCAAGCTGAAACTAAAGTTTAAGAAGTGCTCCATTAGCATTTATTCTATTAACATCAAGAGGGTTTTGTCCTTATCCTCATCTAAGGCTTTAAAAGATGCTAATTTTAATAATTATGCAGCAACACTAAGCTTTTTCTCCTGTCATTATGAAAGGAGGTATATATCGTACTCCTGCAAGTTGTGCAAACCTTTGAGTACAATATCATTAATATCTTCAGCTATTAGAGATACAAGTTTTAAGGAAAGCGATTTTATTTGTGTTTGCAAGGGTTCCTAGGATTTGGTGGTTGAAAAAAAGTGTGGAATGCTGTGACTTCCCTGGTATCAAGAACAATTCTTCAAATTGTAAATTTTTGGGGGTTTTGAGAAGGGACAGCATCTTTTGCACTTTGCATACTCAGGTCATTTTCGTGGTTTAGTACTAAGTACAAGGCAGCTGCTCGCTCACTCCCTGCCCCTGAAAGGGATGGATGGGAGAATGGGGGAAAAAGTTAAAACTCCCGGACTGAGATAAGAACAATTTAAAAATTGAAATAAAAGAATAACAACAACAATTGTAATGAAAAGGAGGGAGAAGGGAGGAGGAATAAAATCCAAAGGGAAGGGAAAAAAATCCCAAGTGATATACAATTTCTCACCACCCACTGACCAATGCCCAGCCAGACCCCAAGAAACGATCAGCAGCCCCCAGCCAACTTTCCCCAGCTTGTATATTCGTCATGACGTCCCATGGTATGGAATATCTCTTTGGCTGGTTCGGTTCAGCTGGCCTGTCTGTGTCCCCTCCCAGTTTCTCATGCCCCCCCAGCCTTTTCACTGGCAGGGACTGAGAACTAGAAGAGTCCTTGACTTAGTATAAATTTTACCCAGCAACAACTAAAAACATCCGTGCGTTTGTTATCAAGGTTATTCTCACACAAAATCCAAAACACATCACTGCACCAGCTACTAAAAAGAAAATTAACTCTATCTCAGCTGAAACCTGGACAGTTATGAACTTACTACAAGTTCCTTTTAAGGTCATGGGTGGGAGGTAAAACTACTTTAATGACCACTTTTTTTTTTTTTTTTTCTTTCAGCTGCACTTTTCAAGTGAGATAAACTTGCCATTTAGCAAATGCACCTGACATTT
Source organism: Falco cherrug (assembly GCF_023634085.1). Lineage (NCBI taxonomy): Eukaryota > Metazoa > Chordata > Aves > Falconiformes > Falconidae > Falco > Falco cherrug. The sequence goes on along the minus strand of NC_073702.1, from coordinate 1,970,220 downwards.
ATTGTCCTGCCCATACTTAGTTATTCCTTCACTAAAGAGTTAACCGGGGCTTTTGCCAGTTAGTACTACTGCATTTCCTATCAACAAATAATAAACTTTAATTTGCATTTAAAAGTGATTTAAACCTGCACAGAGTGAAACTCTGACTACCTAGAAAGTCTGTAAAGGGAAGGTTCCAGAGTTATGCTCAGACAGAAGCACATTTACCATGAACTGGGGACATGGAGAAAATCAATCAGTTGTCATTACTTCTTGAGAAACATCCCATAATTCCTGCAACGAACAGATGAGTTGTCCTGTAATTGACCCAATTGATGGGGAAGGGTTTATAGGAGGTTTAACACACAAAAAAAAACCTCATTAGAATTGGCCATCAGGGTATGTAAGCAGGAACAATGAGAACATGGGAAGAATTTTCTGGGGAAATGCTTAAACCTGTAGTAAACTGAACCACATGGGTGCCACTCACCCAGTTCACTCTGCATAGGACATACTCTTGTGTACTGGCTGGATGAGCTACACTTTTTAGTATGTAAACATTTCAGTAAGTATTTGCCAACACTTAGCAGACTTTTCTCTTTAGGCGTCTGGCAGCAGCTGATTAAAATGACTGAAGACCAGCATCTTAAAGTCAAAGTAGCATGTAATTGCCAAATAGGACATAAGATTTAGGGGTATATTAACACAACAAAGAGACCCAATGCATCTTCTTCTGTACCAGCACAGAGGGACTATCTATTGCTCTAGTATGGCCCAGCCTGTTCCCCTTCCTGGGCTGGGAGAGCTAGGGTGCTTGCTGCAGATAGCAGCCAGGTAGGATTCAGCTGTGAATGATTTCTTATATATTAAACACTGAAATCAACTGATAACTAATAAGACAAATAATTCTTAAGTAGTAAAATGTATACAGAATAATTATTTGCAGAATGAAATAAAAATACGGTAAAAACATTAAGACTGCTACATATTGCATCTAAAAAATCATGCTGTATTTTCCTAAATAACATGGTGTTTCAGCATCAGCATAGGTGGTAATTTCTCCTGTAAGTTTAGAATTAGGATCAGTGTCCATTCTTGTGCTCAATAAGTCTGTAATCAAAACCAGTGTAATGCCCAACACATTAGTAAAGCTATGCTTCTATCTACATGTGTTCTTTATTAATGCATCAAAACTTTTCCCCTACAAACTGTTAAAAGACCAATAATGAATGCACCATTCAAATAAGCCAAACAGCAGAGCACTATTTTAACAATAGTAATCAATACTTAATTTTCCCTAAGGAAGATATTCAGTCTATAAAGTTATTTGCTTTGGGAAGCATTTGGGCAACAGGCATTCTTGTTGCTTTAAAATGACAGCAGGGAGTCTGAAGCATACTGTTAACACCCTTTTCAGTAGATGTGACTACAGTTCCAACCTATTGAAATTCCTGCTGCGTTGCTTTGTATTTAATCACAATGTTTTAATGACATTTATTCATTGTAACTGTACTTTATTCATTTATTCACTTAAATGTTTACACAAAATTGAATATATAAAATTGTGGCAACATCTTTTATGAGCAACAAATAAAAATTAAGTCTGCTTGCATTGAATGTACATGTCTATTCAACAGATGCCCTGTTACTGTTTGATGGATGTCTGTGCCAGAAGAAGAGCTAGAAGTAGATTCTGTTTGGTTTAGAAATAATTGGTCCTTAAAAGATTTTCAGTTTTTTATTGAGCCACTACACACACATATGTATATGCATACACTCATGTTATAGTAAACATGTCATTTATATTTGACAGAGTCAGAATTCTGATTAAAAAGAAGCACAGCAGGTCAGAGCCTCCATTGCTAAAAGTCAATCTGTTTTCACTGCTGCCAGTCGTAGCAACAGAATAGTGCCAGTATGGGCTAACAGAGTATGGCCAGTGTTCCTCATAATTCTGTCAAAGAAAGAGTAAGTTCATTCTTTAATTTACCTTTTTTTTTCCTCTCCTTGTAATTTTTCCCAGTTCAGTCTAGGATATAGGTTCCCATTTTCTGCCAGAGAGCAGAAACAGAAAAGTTTTCAAGTTCACACTCTTCATTATTCTATTGTACTAAATTCTGCAGTAATTTTCCCAAGATTGATGCCAGCAAGATGGGACCCCAAATTCTACTTGATGGGCCAGAGTAGTTTCCCGTGCGTGTTTCTCAAAGAATCAGAGGTCACAGATATACTATCCCATTTTGAAAATATGTCAATATCAGCAGTCATAATGATATCTGTTGTCAAGTGAGAGGGGCTTGGCCCACTACTAACATCACTAAACATTCCCCAAAGGCATGGCTGGTTACACCAACAGCAGGGCTCCTTTGTTTTGTCAGCCAATGTTTCAAACTGGATGCTGGAGAGAGAGAGCACATTATGTCTCCAGTAATGAGACCCGTGAATCATTTCTCTGCAGGCAACTCCAGAGCCTTTTCTTTTACTTCTGTCCTCTGGAAGGATGTGTCTGGGAACTGTTTCTAGCGCAATGCCTATTTGTACCTGCAGCACTCTGGCCCCTCATCAGAACAGAGATGGTACATATACAGTGTTAATCTCGGGTTTTAGATGCTGAGCTTAAAAGAGAATTTCTGGGGGAAAATAAACATTCAAGCATCAATAACAGGGTTTGCGGTCAAATAGCTGCCTCTTCAGGCACTTAATTTGGAAATTGCCTCATGGGAGTCACTTAAAGACCCTCCTTTTTGTCAGCAAAACCCCTATGGCACGCACTTAATTCTTGGCCACAATGAACAGTTCTGTGTCTGTGTTGTGCCTAAAATGCAGCGGGACAAACAAGTATCTTTACTCTTCCTTAGCTGCTGTGGGTTTCTGATCTAGAGTATGTGCTCTAACCACATGGCATAAACCCACAGGAGGAGGTATCCCTGACCACTCAAGAGTCAACACATTCACTTTGCACTGACCTTGAGCCAGGGACAGTACGCATGAATTAGTAGACCATAGATTTGAGTGGTGCCTTGGAATAAATATTTAAAGTATTTATATAAAGAAGAATGACATAAACACCAGAGATTAATATTAGTATGTCACAACATAGCCTACAGCTTGATAGCAAAGATGGGATGGCAGATGGGGGACTGAACCTTCCCCCTGCTCTACAAGTGGTTTATTCCTTTACAAAAAGGTACTGACTTCAGCACCCAAACCCAGGAAAGAGTTAATGAGTGCCCAAAGGTGTGTCTACCAGCTTGGATTTAGACATCTCTGTCTCACAAAGAACAATAGAATAGAATCATAGAACCATTTAGGTTGGAAAAGACATTTAAGTTCATAGAGTCCAACCATTAACTTAGCACTGCCAAATTCACCGCTAAACCACATCCCTAAGGAGGCTTTAAGCCAAGTTCTTCACTTCAGCAACTCCTCCTAATTGCCTTAGAAATTCTGTACACTGGGTTTTGTGAATCCTGTTCTGAGGTACCTTCCCAGTCATTAAAGTATTTCTCTAATCATTGTGTGTAAAATGTACTTCCCTAACTTGTGGCTGGGGATGCTGCTAAGTAGAACTGAAGAGGTAGTTTGGCTCACTTCTGCACTGAGCCAAAATTCCCAGTGTGAGTCCAGGCCTTTGAGATTACCATTAAGTGGGTAAAAAATCCTCTTTAAAATAGTATTTCATGCAGTAATTTCAGATTGATGGAACTAATTCTGAAATTATAAATTACTCAAAGTAATGGTGATAAGGACTTAAGTGGCAACTAGAAGAAAGCTACAGACTCATATTTTAGGGCCACTAGGGACCACTAAGCTCATCTAGTCTGACCTGCTGCCTAGTGCAGGCCAAACAATTTAATCTAATAGTTCCTGCAATGAACAGAAACATTTCTCCCTACAGCACAAGTTAACATTACTCAGTCTCTCAGCTTGTAGCTGAGCAAGAATGTAGGCCTTAAGACATCCAGTTTTGATTTAAACAATTCAAGCTTGAACAAACCCTTTTCCAAATATAAAGAAAAACAAAAACAAAAAAACACCAAAACCAAAAACAAACCAAACCAAAGAAATGTATCCACATTGCTACTGACTGGAAGATAAAGAAACAGTGTGGACAGTAGTTTTCTAAATTACAAAACTGTGAGTTGCACAAGCAGCTGTACGAGTCCAGTGTCAGCGAAAGATATATTTCTTTATTTCCTTCATTCTATACATCACTGAGTTTTTAAAGCAGGCTAATTCTGGAGGCTGAAAGGGTTTTCTTAGGGATTCCAGTCAATATAGCTTTGGACATATTCCAAACCCACTGCAAATAATAGAAATCCTTCATTGTCTTAGACATGCTTTGGAGCCAAGTAATGTCTAAAACGTGCTCTAAAATATTGACCCACACAATGACCTATAAGATTAACCCTTTATGGCTAATTTTACACTTAGCAATAATTAAGTATTAAAGCTAATTGGCATCTTGATACGCAATTTATATCCTACAAAAAATAAAGGACAAAACCTTAACCTTACTACATGGCACCTAACTTTGCAAAAGGAAACTTCCTTCTGCTACCACTTATACTGAAAGAAATAAGTAAAGAGAAGGCGAAGATAATCAAAGATTGATCATAAAATGGATCAAGATCATATTTCAAATATATAAGTAATATATATAGTAGCTGAATCTGAACTAATAACGGAATGTATTATATGTCAGCACTTCAGTGCTCCTCAGAAGATACAGTGGATAGGTCTTTGTCACAAAGAGACAGTCCTGAGACTGTTTCAGAGGAGAATTTGACCTATTGAATTAATGTGACGTGAGCTTACATGTCCAAAGGGTCAAAAATAACTGTCAGAGAAAATCGCTGAGGTCATTTGACTTCCTCGTGGAATTCATTTCAATAAACTGAAAATAAATGGAGCATCAAAAGCTTGGAGATAGCCTAACAAAATCTAATTTCATTCAAGAAACTGTTGACCTCTGTTACTAAAGTTTAAGGCTCAGTTCTCAACTATCATATTGCACCCCTGTGCAACCTACTTCATCAATGGTCTGTGGTAGGATAGAAGGAAACTTCTTTCAAGTGACTCCTCTGTCACTCTAGTTTCAGTCCAGCATGAATAATGTAACAGAAAAGGAAAAATAATTTATATTAGGCATAGGGCCATCTATCCCTGATTACCTCCTCCATGGAGTGGTTTGGGAACTAAATTACAAATGTGAGAATCTCAAAATAATCTCTGGTCTCCTCAATCAGCAAAAATGCCACCCTTCCCCATCACCATCCTTGGCTTTTGATATGCCATAATTGGTAACGGTAGCTCAAAAGCTGCCACGGAGTATATTTATAGTAATTTCAAACCAAGCAAAAAGTCATTTGCATGGCTATATCCTGACTTGAGAGACATCTAATCAGCTAGTAGAATATGCAAAGGACAAAGCATCAAACTTTAGACAAGCTTGCAAAAATTTAAGCGTGATGATATTTTGTATCAGAAATGCCTCGTGCTTCGCTTGTTAAGCAGAGTAGAGCAGACCTAAATTGCTTCAGTGTGGAGCAATGTAGTTCTGAGTAAAGCGAACCTGCATTTAGTGCATCATTGTTCTGCAGTAAAATGATGATCTTCTGTTGAGTAAAGGGATTTGATTGGTAACAGAAAACAGTACAATGAGCAGAAGATCCAGAGGAGAGCTCACAAAGAACAGATAATGTTAGATGAATGTAGATAACAGCCTTCTTTCTTTGACAAGAACAGCAGTCTGCATTTCTTAAATGTGCCAGAAAGCATTCTTTCGCTATTGTCAGCCAGGAACCTAGGCTATTTTCGTTAAGGCTTCATTTGTGGTATGAATATTTTTTGTTAAAATATGTTAAATGAAGAGAAGAAAATGTTACTTTCAATCCTCAGAAAACCCCAAGAAATTCCAAAGATGTGCCTCCAGCCCCTCCTATGAACAGATTTAAGAGATGCACACTGAAGAGTTGTGTCAGACCTCCAGATCTGTAGTTGGTTTTGCAACCTTCATTCATACAGAATTAAAATATAATGATTTCTTAATAATCACTGCTTACTTTAAATCATGTTTTGTTACTACCAGGTATACCAAAATATGATTTTACAGTTGCATGTCTTTAAAGATAGCTTGCTGTTATTCAGGTGGAAAGTGTAAAAAGTAACTACTTTTTAACATTCCTGTGTGCCTTCTGCAATATCTGTGCATTACTCAGGAGCGGCGCAAGTTACATGCAGTGTATGCTGTTACAGCATACGATGGTTTTACTGTCAATGCCATCAGCTGGAAAGTGTCTGATCCCAGCTCAATGGTTTGCTAGGGACTGTGTGATCCTCAGGGGTTTTTCAGGCTCACAAGATTTGAAATACATAGGCGTTTTACAGAGTTCTTTGTGCTGCCTGCTGAGTGGTTTCCTGCAGGTTGCATCAATTCACTACACTAATCAACTGATGGCAATAAACAAGAGTCACTTAATTACTACTAAAGACCACTTTCTGCCTCTGGATACAGATAGGTAACTGCCAGTGACTTTAAAAGGAGGTACTGATGTGAGCGTGAGCCTAGAATCTAATTCTGTGCAGTTTGGTTTTACTGTCTTGCTTAATGGTTTGGCTGAAAGTCCAAAGACCTAGGCTGTGGTTTTAGGTGTCTGTCTTTGGCTGCAGCAAAACTGCTTTATCAGAATGCTCCATTAGCGTCTTCATGGCCTTATCTCTCAAACACAGACATTTTCCATTACTGGGGTATCCTCAGCACACCGGACGTGAACATAAAAAAAGAAAATTACTCCATTCCAATGCAGCCTGGACAAGACTACACCTGGAAACATTAATGCTGCAGATCTACCATTTCATGGTCTGCAAGTTAAAGACAGCACCCCAGAGCACTGCCCATGTTTCTTGGTTTTCCTTTTATAAAACTTTGCAGTGCTGACTGTACCAGTCTGCCAGAGGTCACTATTATTAATATACCCTATTACTATGATCCACGTGCAAATGTGGAGCCACAGGCTCCCCACACCATGCCCAGCAGGGAACCACCCAGAAGTACCAGCATGGCTTACACTCCTCCCTGCAACCTGCCTAGCAGAGACCCTCCCTCACTCAGCCTCATAATCCTGCACTTCTCTAACAATTTCTAGCAGAGCTTGGGCCATCATTAGCCAATCAACTGAGTCATTCCTTTGAGTAATGAATTTAGGCTAAGACTGGAAAAAAAGTCAGTCTAGTCAGTAAGATATCAATTCTACCTTTGCAACTAATATAGTAGGAATTTAAGTTGTAAGAAATTTCTCTGAATTTTAATTTAAATTTAGGCAGAATTTTAATTTTAATTTATGAAGCCTTTAATAAATTCATAGGAAATTATTTAACATTAGAAATTAAAACGTTGGAAAGCTCATTATGCTTCTAGGATTTCAGGCTATATTGGAAGTGATGACTGGTACAACCAAAAGAGCTCTGAAGCTGTGTCTTTACCATGATTAGTACAGCAGGCTAAGGAACACACCTTTTTGCTCTTCACCATTGCTAGTAGCCTGGTTGTAGCTTGGTCTCCAAAGACTAGATTCACCTCATCTAATTTTAGATTCCCAGATGAGGTAACTGTTGTGTCCCTGTAGTGAAGTAAATGCAGTATCACTGTGGGTAGTAACAGGCTACAAGATTTTTAATAACTGCAAGGACTCAGGATGAAGATTTTCAGACTCTCCTTGTCTAATCTTGCCTTTGTCAATCACAAGGTTTGTTTCAGCTTGCTTAAGTGAAATTGCAGTTGCCTAATGACCAGGCGGACATTACTTAATTTATTTTAGCCTTGTTTAGTCTTGTGTGATTTTGTGCTGTAGCACCTATTGGTGTTGTAATGTTGTTATATCTCCTGTAAGTAATAGACACTGGTTAGAGGTAGCTATTCTGATACTTAATCTGTGTAGAATTATTTATCTTTGACTCCAGAATAGCAGCATGGTGTAGCACAATACAACTGCAGAATGCTGGCAGGGGCCATGGAAGCGTGGACCCAAGCCCAGAGGCTTTAGGGCTGGACACAACTTGCCCGTTATCGATGGCTGAGCACTAAAGGAATGCAGCTCCTGGAACCTAGAGAAACTGATTTCAGGAGTCAACAAGAGAACAAGGAAACAAGTATCTGATGTATGTAATATACAACACATAGAACAAATTTAGAAGTGATTTGAAATTGCAAGTCAATGAAGAAAGAGCTAGATGTAGGCTTTGTTAGAAAAACAAAATAGCCTCAAATTTACACTCAGCTGAGGAGAAAGAAACCATCAACATCATTCTCCTCCTGGCAAAGGACTTGAGAAGCTGAGTATTGAAGTAACCAGACTATTGCAGTAAAAGGGGAAAAGTAAAGAATGGCATACAGTGAGTGGAGAAAAAATTAGTTCATGAGTGAAATATATGTAAGAAAGATTTTTTGTAAATATTCAACCCAAGACATATGGGGACTGATTTATAAAAGTGATGAGTGCTTACATCTGTAAGCAAAGTGCACTTGAGCTGTGTTCTGGGTGTACAAAGTGCTATAGCAATCCTAAGTACTCTGAAAATAAGGCTACCAAGGGCCATATTTTAAAATACATTTAGACACTAAAAAATTACAAAAATTATGCCTACAGGGATTTTCAAAAGGACCTGAGAAGTTAGATGCCTAACACCAATGAAGAGGGATTAGCATCTCCTCAGGCTAATGATCTCCTCAAACTAATTTGCCTACCTGGACTTTTAAGGTTTAAAAAAATCTGTCTCTGAGTACCTGAAAGTTGGCAGCCTAAACAAATTGATATTTTTTGACAGCATTTGTCTAAGTCACTCTGTGCCTCAGTTCCTTTTGTTTAAAAAGGATAATACTATCTTGCGTCACAGGGCTGTCAGCAGGATACATTGAACTAAAGGCTTTGAAGCATTCAGAAACAAGGGTGAGAAAGCTATTGAAACATCTTAGCGTCTGATCACGTGCAGATTTACTCCACAGTGTTTGGATAATGTAGAAAAAATATAGCTCAAGCTATAGCTAGTCAGGAGAATCAGGCCTGTGAAGAGGATATTGAGGGATGGGAACTGTACTTTTTCTTTTTTTTTTTAAGAGTGTGTGATTACAATTAAAACAAATTATTAAAAAATATACAGACATTTTAAAGAAGTCTTTTAAATGTCACGCCATTATCTGAGCCAGAGTGACTTCAGCATCTCAAGAGACTCATCATCGGGTCTGCCATCCTGATCCACAACCTACTTAGTGTATCAAACAGAAGTTTAAAAGGCAGTTTCATCATGGTTCATAAGGACCCAGAGGAGAAGACTTCTGATATTTGGGACACTTTAATCTGACAGACAACAACATAACAAGGTTCAGTTTCTGGGTAAAATGGAGACAGAAAAGTACAAATTAGGAAGAAAAAGAAATTTAGCAAGGGCAATTAATCACTGGTGCGGCTTACCAAGGGAAGTGGAAAATTTTTCGTAACTCTTTAATTCAACATTGAATGACTTTCCAAAGGATGGAATGCAAACAATAAATGTTGGTGCTAGATATTAAAAAGGAAGAATAATTCCTACCTGCGGAGGAATGTTGTCTGTTCTGTGATATGCAGACTAAGTCAGTGTCTTCTCCGGGCTTAAAACAAATGCATCTATACTTGGCTACCTTTTGGGATGAACCAAAGGGGAGCACACACCATAAGTCGTCCAGCATACAGTCACTGAACTAAACATGCAGCAGCTATCTTTGGGGCACGTAGTGTGCCTTTTTTTTTTTTTTTTTCTTTTTCCTCAGGAAAATTAATTACAGGTAATTACGGTGTATCATTTTTTTACATCATATATCTGCAGTGCTCCTTAATGAATATAAATTTAAATACTGTCCTGGACTTCTACTCTACCACAAATTAAAGAATAAATGGATCAAAGAAGAAGGAAAGAGTAAACTATGTTACAGTATGAAAATTGTTTACATTCAGGCATATGCAACAGCATTTCTGGGTTTTGCTCTTGTTGTTGTTTGCTTGCATTTGTTTCCAATATCATTATTTTGAAATAAGTGAAGGTTTTAGGTGTTCCAGAGACTATGCTCTTCATCAAGGTTAATATAGATGGTAAGATTAGATCTTGCAACTTCTTTTTCCCAACATTAAACATAAACAAATATATAAATAAAAGTATGCCGTTAGTTTTGAAGGGGTTGTATCCCTTTGTACCAACCATGAATTTACATCCTAATCTGTATGTTCCTGCAATTCATTGCAGCTTAAAAGATAGGAAACTCTGACAGAGAACAAGCCACTTTACATTGAACACTCCATATGGGAAATTTTAGCCAAATAAGTGATCATAATTGAGATGGCAGCAAGTGAAAAAATGGGGGAAAGAAATTTTTTCTGCTAGCCGCTTTGAAACCCTTGCATTTCAAAAATTCACATATGCATTGGTTTTCCCCTGAATAAAATTCTAGAGGGGGATTTAGAGTACATATAAATTCAGGCAGTGGTATCAAGACTCTGATTTGTAATAGGTTATTCAGTTAGGCACTTAGAAAGAACATGACATGACCTAATCTTGCTGCTTGTTATTCATGTTGCAGATAGTCCTGTTGCAGTCACAAGACTTAGATTCATCAGACACAGTATTTATATATTAAATATTACTCAAATAAAGGGGAGGTAATAAACTAGAGGTGGGACGGGAGTACTGCTTCTTTTCTAAATCCATCGGCTAGTTTGCCAGAGAGATTTCTTCTCTCTGCAGACCTCACTTCTCTTATGTCCTTAGACCATCACAGCCACAACAGTAATTACACAAATTTGCACTTTTTAATTTTAATATTCTGATTAATCTTCTGGTTTGGGTTTAGTAATAGTTGCAAAGTTTCTGGAAAGTGTTTCCTCAGAAGAGTGAATTAAACTGAACTTTGTGAATATTGACATCTAGTGTGACTGACCATGTTCTGAATGCACCAATGGAGTTTTGGAGTTTGTGTGTACTCAAAATATATTAATTACTGTATGGATTTTACTCAAGTGGAACTTTGTGGCAAAAAATGTAATCACCGTCTGACTTGTTCTTCAGTCTTATGCTCTCATGAAAAATCTGAAACTTTTCCAAATACACTTTCTTGGAAGTTTCAGTCCTTTAGATGCCAGTGGATTTTGTGACTATAGTTTCTCAAATGATTCATGAAGTATATGAATGATTTTATGTATTTAACTTCAACAAGCATAAACAATTTGAAATAGTCTCTTACTTGCTCTGCAAATTTACAAAGATTTGGACATTAATTTATCATTAACTGGAATGAAAACCTTTGACTGTATGCATACTTGAGGTAGAAGTTTCCAAAGCACCAAGTGCTTTTTTTCACCACATCTCCTGCAGTCAGCAGGAAGGCAGCTTCTCAAATCCCTTTGTGGGCTACTAACTTTAGCTTGTCTGCATATACAAACTTTTCACAGCTGCTTCCCACTCCAATGCATATTTTTCTAACATCAAAGGAGTTTGAGGCTTTTCACATCTCCCAGCTGTCTATCCTATGAGAATGCAGGATTTGGAGTCGATACATTATCATTATTACTCGTTGCTATTTGGAACCATACTGGTGGACCATGACTCTGTTGTCCTACATACTGCAAAATGTGAGAATAAAAAGATGGTTTGTGACTCTTAACAGCTTATGGTCCTTCCAGACAAATGAATGAAGCCAGGAATGTTAGAAAGGAGCTCAAAACCAAGAAACAGATCTATGATTAATCATTAATAGTTGTAATGAATATTGAAGTAAAACACTCAGAGAGAACAGAGGATTAACTCTCACATGGGTGAAAAGACTTTTGAACCGTGCTATGCCCCTGCAAGGACATTGTGAAAAGGGTTACTATGAAGTTTAATGTTTTGCTTGTCTCCGCTAGTTCAGTCTCATATATACAGAGCCATATTTCAAATAGAAAACAAGTTCCTTTTTCTAACTGTAGGCTCTGCCCAGCCAGACTGGGTTCTAACATGAAAAGGCTGTATTTCTATTCCTCTCAGTATTAGCAGTAAAAATTGCCAAACAAGCTGGGACCTCAGATATTTTTCTTCCACTAATGCACTCAATAACTTTTCCAATATTCTGCCATCTGTATCAATCTAAAATTAAGCTATGCCTACATGTAGGCTTCTGCTGGTATAGCTTTGTGAGCCACAGATATGAAAATGTCTTCCAGAAGCTCCTGTTATAAGTCCACTTGCATTTAAAAAAAAACAACAACAACCAAAACACACATGAAAAAAAAACACCACACAAAAATCCCAGAGCTTTTAGCTGTTTAACTTGTTCAGCTGTTTAGCTTGTTTAACTAAGGGGTAATCAGATAAAGTATGCAATATATAGCTTTCACAAAATAAGCTGCATCCTTTACTAGGAGAATGTTGCTGCTGTGGTATGCTACTGTAGGAATACCTTTAAATCACTCCTCGTGAAGACATGGCCCTTAATGAACAATTCTGTGGTTGATACACAGAACAGCCTGCAGTTTGTAGCATAGTTGTATTGACTTGGTAGCACCAGCCAACATTCAAAGAAATTGGTACATCTTTTGTTTCCAAAATCACCAGATTTAATATTGAATCACTGAAGAAACAAATCTGTTGATGTGTTTATGCTCGGGGTTTTTTGCATTAAGCTTCATTTTAGTACATCACTGCTGGAATATATATGAAGTATCAATGATATGATACTGGCGCGCAAGATAGGAGTCAAGGCAGAAGAAATCCATAATTAGATTTTTCTCAGTACATCCATCTTCATTTATCCAAGAGGCCTAAGTCATTATTATTTACTCAAGAATCTCCTTGGAGAGTAGGACTGTAAAGATTTGCTGCATATTATGAGAATCTGCAAGTATATTGAAGTCCCCTAGTTCAATTATTTGTCCCTTTTACATTTGATTATAATAGGAAGAAAGTTATACCAGTGCCTATATGTTTGGTTTCTGATGATATCCTCCCTCTCCTAAATTGTTCCTGTAATGGAAAAGGGGCAACTATTTCATTTCTTCTCTCACATGTTGTTTCTTTTTTCACCAGCTGATATAAGCTTACCTTTAAAGTTCTTTGTGTTTGGTATGTGAAGGTAATAAAATTTTTTAAGAAATTCATGACAGAAAGTCTTAACTAGAGAAGTTGTACTTTTCACAGTCATTCTTTGTGCTCAGTGGAGACTGAGGCTTGGATGCAGCCAACTACATCTCTTGGATGCAGCCAACTACATCTCTTCATAGATAGCGGCACCCCAGACCAGTTTGTATTCTTGAGTGAAGTCCCTGCTTTATCTTGGCCTGTTAGAGCAAAATACTTTTTCAGGATCAGTCCTATGAGGCATAGTGCAAAGGCGTTTAATTTTAAATTTGAAATCTGATTGTCTTGTATAATGTGAAACTGCTGTTTAGCAAAGAAACTTACTCAACAAAAATGGCACTATGCACACACACACACAAAATAACCAAAACCAACACCAACACCAAAACCAAAACCAAAACCACCCTAGTTTACCATAGATTTCTTCATCTCACTTCCTTGATAAAACAATATGGAGCAAAGAAGATATTTCATGACTAAATGAAAGCTATAATAAAGCCCACTAGCTACATTTCCATATAGAAGATATTTTAATAAGTGGTTTATTTTATTTTATCTAAAATTAAAGGCATTAGCAGATGCTATAAATGTGCCTAAGAATGGAGACTTAAACTACTCGGATATCAGGTTAAATGCGTTCAAGTTGGTGTAACGTAAAAACTGAGAACACATAGCTCTTTCCCAGATGAAAATTTTCTTAATATTTTCTGTTAATTTCTAACTTAATCATATCCAAGCCTCAGCCTGGGTTTGACTCTCACTGTACAACACAGTTTTTGTCTGGATCTAGGATCCTGCTCTTGTCCTACAACCCTGCAAACTGCAGCGGGTCACTGCACTCATCAAGGTCATTAAGGCTGATTGCACAGCACCAGGTACTGCCATTAGCCGATCCGGCTGTAGAATCAGGGCCAAGTTTAAGGCAAGCCATAACTAATGAACGTCAAGAACAGTAAGCCAAATGATGATAGATTTTTAAATGATGCAGTTAACCTCTAGCCAACAATCAATTACAAATAGGAAAATGCACACAGGGCTCCCACGAGCACAAGTCCTCCAAAATGGATGTGAATGAAAAGCGAAGCCCTGCCCTCACAAACACTGCTAGGACTAACTTTATGGAGACATCAGTGGAAAAGCACAAATTTCAGTACTGCATGTACATTTTTAGGAAGTACTTAAATGTCCTTATTTAAAAGCATGCCTCACATAAATGATCCGATGATGTTAGGTAAAAAATAAATCCTCATATTTTTTTTTTTTTTATATTATTTCAATAAATACCTAGTTTTGGGGTTGGAGAGCTGTTTGAGGAAGGGATTGTTTCATACCGATTTACTTTTCTAATTGTGTTTTGGTTTTTTTGAACTTTACAATATCCTGCTTAAAGAACACAGTCTCTATCTATTATTTTTTTTACTTTTAAAACATCTATTAATATCCACGTGTTTTTCATTATGTGAATGAAACCTTTTATCAAACTGTGCTCCCAGAAAATATTTTGGAACTTTCAAAAAGCAACCTAAGCATATTTCCCATCTAAGGTGGCAAGCTCAGCAGACAGCTTTTGCAAAGGCAATTTATGTAGCAACGGTATAATCACAAAAGGCTTACATTTTCTCTCAGATGAGAGAGAGATGTTTAGATGTTTGGGCTGTCACCCAAAGGTTCTATAGAAGAGATGCAACCTCATATCTAAGAATAAACTAGTTCGCTATAATGACTCTGAAATGTAAGGGTTAATGTTTGTATTCTTCATTAAAAAAAAATGCTGCTAGCATTTAAAAACAGAAAATCTTGATAAATCCTTGTACATAAGGGTAAATCCTTGTACATATATGTAAAAAGCATGCAAGAATCTGAAGTGAGCCCTGTAATTTCCTGAAGAACTGACACATCTCCAACAAAATAATTTTGGTGAAAACACATTTTCTGCGGGCATATATGTGCTTGCTTTGGTGCAGACTACATTTGTAGTCAAAGGTAGGAAAGAGCTAAAGACATTCATCTGAGAATAGACAGGACCTCAGCGGTTCATTTCCTATTCTGAATCTCAGAGGAAAAAATGTTGCACTCAGTCTCCCATTTCTCAGGAATCACTGTCACTACCGGGCTGCTACACTGGCCTCGGTTGTTCCTACTGGAGCTGTTAAATCAGCAACTACAGAGCAAGAGAGGAACTAAAGAAAATTAACTGTATTAAAACCTGCATTACATATACTAAACCCCTGTATTAACTATTTTAAAAAATATAAGCCGGTTTCTGTGCCACTCGTAATAGATCAGTTCTTGCTCAAAGATGTTATTATCTATGCAGAACCCAAATCTTTCCCACTGCCCAGTTTCCCTTCCCTTCCTTTCTCTTCCCTGACTACTCCCATCTCTTGAGAAGAAGGGTGGGGGAGCAATGAGCACAGGGGAAATAACAGAAATCTGCAAGTTAAAGGGGTGCTCAGACATAATCCCAGGACTGAGACCAGAGAAGAGAAAAATGCCAAAAGATTGCTTTGTTAGGAATTTCCTTGCAAGTAGCAATAGCTCAAAATGAAACATTGAGTCCTGCTCCTACTGGCTTTACAGGTGCCCAAAAACTGACCTAATAATTTTACAGTGTCCCCTCTTTCCCTCCCCTTGCTGACTGCATTAGGTGGCTTGGTTGAGCCTGTGGAGACCAGAGGACATCCTCTAGCCAGGGGTTATAATGGGCCTCCTAGTATATATTTTTGCGAATAGCTGCAAGGGAGCAGAAGCAGGTCCTTGACCTTCTCTCAATGATTTTCTGAAAAAGATGCAGATCTTAGTAATTTTAATTTTTCCCCAGGAGTTCTTACTAGTTCTTACTAGCTCTTACTAGAATAGTGGCACTCAGAAATGCCTTCACGCCAACAGTGAAGTCGCAGTGGTTTGAACCAATTCCCACCACGGTTATAGAAATACTCGTATTGTCGTTGATGAACTCTGGGTCAGGGCTGTCTTTTGGAATAAACCTGTTAGAAGACCAGACCAATTCTCTTAAGCGACTGGAGCCCTTACAGCAAATCAGCAGTTTGAAATGTGGAGCTACGTGGAAATCTACCCAATCTCTCTCTTCCCTGGCTTCACAAGTGGGAGCTGTTGGTACCTGCACGGCTCTTGGTACGAGGCAGAGCAGAGGAGCATAGGAAGTTAATAATCCACAAGCCATTCAGAAACATCTAGGACAGAGACACTGACACCAGGGTATCATGTGTCTGCACTGAGCATCTAGTAAATTGTTTACTTGGAGGGCTGATGAGAAATGCACGGATGAACGTCTGAAGCAACTGCTTGGCAGGTAAGGCTACTCGTGTACGCTAATAGATAGCACTATGGTCTCGTCATCACAGTGTCTTTTCCCCAAATGTATTTGCAGCAGTTTATCAACATTATATAATGCAAGGAGAGTTCGGAGCAAGGATAAAGGTTTGCTAGCCAGCTTGCAGTGTGCTTGTTTATTTGACATACTTGATTTACAGGTCTCCTGTTTACACAATGCACTTTCAGCAGTCCTTTCTTTTATTTTTAATGTCAAATTAATTACTCTTGATCCTAAATAAATAATCTGGGAAGTCCTTCAGGTTTCAGGAGCAGGCTTGAACGACTGCTTTTAAGAACTACTCCAGTACATGGTTTATTGCCCATATAGTCAATGGTTATTGTACTCTATATGTTTTCCTCTTGTTTACCGCCTTTTTTCCCTGCCACTGCACGGTTTTGTTTCCTCCTGCCGGGTGGGTAAAAAGGAAAGAAAAAAGGACGGGGAGGATGGGCAAGCGCTAGCAGCGCTGCCCCCCTCGGGGTTAGGGGGCGGCGAGGAAGCGGGGCCGGGGACCTCCTGCCCTTCAGAGGGGCAGGTCGCCCTTCCCGGGGGGGACGCGCCCACAGGCGCTGCCTCCGCGCCCCCCGCAGCCCCGGGGTTCCGGGGCCACCCTGCGGCGGAGGGCTGGGGGGGGGGGGGGGGACGGACGGACGGACACCGCGGCTCCGCGGCCGAGGGAGCGGAGGGACTGAGGAATGGCGGGATGGAGGGATAACGGGTGGAGGGATGGAGGAGTGAGGGATGGACGGATGGAAAGATGGAGGGGCGAAGGATGGAGGGATGGGAGGAGGTGGGCTGGAGGAAGAAGGGATGGAAGAATGAGAAAATGAGGGCTGAGGGACGCAGGGATGACGGGCCGAGAAACGGAGGGCTGCAGGAGCGAGCGCCCGCGCTCCCCAGCTGCTCCCCCTCCGCTGCGCGCCTCCGCGCCGCTCCCCGGCCCCCCCCGCCGCCGCCGCTGCGCGTGCCCGCGCCCGGGGCTGACTCTCCCTCGCATCCTCCTCCCGCGGCGGCGGCGGCAGCGCCGGGGATGGGCAGCGAGAGCGCGCCCAGGAGCAGCCCGGGCCCCGCCGCTCCCCCCTGCTCCCGCACCCGCTGCTGCTCCTGCCCCGCCGCCCCCCGCGCCCCGGGGGCAGCGCCGCCGCCGCGCTACCCGCAGCCCCCGCCTCGGACGGGTGAGTCACCGGGCCCTGCCCCCCCCACCCCAAAAAGCACCTGCCGCGCATCCCCCGTCTTCCTTCCTCCGCGCCTCCCATCCCGGAGCGGCCCCGGGGATGAGCGCTGGGGGAGCCGGGGGGGCGCGGAGAGGAGGCGCCGCGCTCACGCCTGCCCCCGCCCCCGGGGGAACGGGGGGTCCCGGCCCGGGCTTGCGCCCGCCCCGCGGGGCCGGAAGGTCCGGGGGGGCAACAGGGGTGTCCCCGAGGCTCCATGGGGGCTGCGGGGGAAGGGGCTCCCGCCCCGCTGCTCCCCCCCCCCCCCCGGGCACCGCTGCCCATTCCCACCGGGGTCTCGCACACGCACAGCCGCACGCGCAGACACCCCGACAGCCCCGCTCCCCGGCCGGGCCAGGGTCCCCCCATCCACGGGCCGCAGCGCCCCCCACCCCGCCGCCGGGGCGGTTAGGGGGAGGGGGCAGAGCCTGAACTTTTGCAAAGGACCATTTGAAGGTGGGGCGAACCCGGCTCAGCAGAATTGGCTGCTTCACCGGAGTCGCCCCCCCGGGAGGCGGCGGAGGGTCCCGGTCCCACTCGCGGGTCCGCTGAGTGCAGCGGAGCGTGGCTCTTCCCATGGGAGGTGGCTTCGGGCGGGACTCGGGGCCCAAATGGACTTTTCTGACACCACCACTCCCCCCAAGTAAATAATTAATTAAATAAAGCTGGGGAGGGGCGGGGGGAGAAGTCTGTGCTCGTTTTGCTTTCACTGCCCTGAGCCGGGAGTGTGGACGATGGGATGCTGTGGCCGAAAAGCGTTTTCTGGTTGTGTCATGATGCACACGGTTGGTTGTAGGTAGTGTAGTAACTATCTGTATCCCAATAGTTTCCTGTGGAGAAGGGTTGTTATGGCAGCAGCGCTTCCCTCTTCTATTTTGCATCTCTGGCTTAGAGTAATGTTAAAGACCTGGGGGGGGGGGGGGGGGGGGGGGCGGCAAAAAAAGGCCCCAAAAAAGCAACCTCTTGCCTCCTTGCCAAATAGCCAACAAGTACAGATATGAGTCACACTAAACCTTCACTCCCTTCTCCAGAAGCTGGTGCTGTGATAACACTTAAGACTGAAGGAGACTAAGGGAAAATGTCATTATTTTTTCCCCACAATTTCTGCTTTTTGTTAAATTTTGTCAGATTTTTTTGCTTTGTGTTGGGTTTTTAATGCGTTTCGCTTATACATTTTCATAGAATTCTTTCTTGCAAGGACTTCTTACTCCTGCATTACACTGGGTAAAGGGATTCAAGTGGTTCTACATACAAGTTACACGCAACATTTGTGGGAAGGGAAAGCTTGTAATTCTGTAGATTTAGCTTTTCTGTACAAGTTACAGGATGATGATTTTTCTTGTGATACAGAGGAATCTGCATGAAACTCATCAAAAAGGTCTCATCACATCCTAACTGACACAGCTGGTGGCAGTCTGAAACCGTAAGATTTAAAGGTTATCACGAAAGTAAGTTTCTCTGTTGCCTGTAATGATCAGCCTGTTCTCAGATAAACCACAAATAGTTGTAAGGGAAACACTCTGATTCTGATTTCAGTTTAGTCAGTAGTGTTTTGGTGAAACTGTTTAAACTGTGAAGCCTTTCACAAGGATGGATGTTAAAAGCACATGAAATTGGTAGAGGGCTATATTACTCTGCAGTTTTTACTCTACACTTGTATAGGTACCATTTGTTGTCTTCAACTGGAGTTTGCTTGAGTAGAGGGTAAGCAGTAAATGATAAGGACAGAAGGATTTTGTCCTGAACACTCTCACATTTTTATTTCCTGCAGAATATTTGCAGACTGATATTGATATTGCAGGATGAAACATTATTGAATTGTGATATCTTGTTTCCAATTGTACATTTTGAAATAAGGTTGGCTTATCAGTAGGAAAGCAACACCAGTGTGTAACTGTTCATTTAAGAATGAAAAAATGTCCCAGGATCATTCATGTGTTGAAACAGACCAGATTCAGGTTAAATAGGTGAACTAAAATAATGTGGTGTAAGTGATCTGTAATTAATTTTCATTGCTTATAATGAAAACAGGCACTCTTGTTGTCTTCAAGAGATGTTGGAAGATAAATGAGAACAGCAAAGTTTATATTTTGAATGACAAACTGTTAAAAAAACCTCAGATATTTCTAAGGGAATACAAGCACATCTCTTGGTATAACTGTGGTCATGATTCTGATCCCAGCTAAATTAGTATGAGATTCTCCCCAGGCACCGCTGTGAGCAGAATCCAAAAGGTCTCTGCTAACCATTTTTGAGGGGCCAGGATGTGAAAAGATAATTTGAACTTTTCCCCATGCAGTAGCTGGAAGGATTTATTTCATGTCTTGTATGGAATATTCCACGCTTTACCTTTCTGAGCTGTACTCAAGCCTATAGTTCTTACCTGCCCAGACAGCTCAACTGAGATATTTCTTGTGAGAAAGAATAATGTATATATAGCTAGGAGCAGTTTTACTGGGACCGACTAGTCAAATAATAGTCAGGTTTACTGGAAAAAGGGATTGACTTTGAGTGCTACTTTCATATCTGATACCATTAAAATTTCATTTTTAGGTCATGGGAATAACATGTTTCTTAAAATGGCATTATTTGGTTTATGGTTCTGATATGAAAGGACTAGCTGAATTTAATCAAGCTGGAGAACAGATGTTTCCAACTTTAGTGATTTAAAAATATCCTTAGAAATTTAAAAATAACCTTAAATTGTAATGAAGAAAAGACAAATTTGGATGCTCTGAAAAGGGTTACAGCTGAAGTTATTTGATACAAGCGAACCAACAGATTGCACTTATTTAACATTAGATAGAGGTAAAATGGAACAAAAAAGAAAGCTGGCAAAACCCAGCTATCATAGGAAAATAGTATAAACACTGAAATTATTCAAGAAGTTCCAACTTTAAGGGTCTGACGCCTTTATGGGACTCGAATGGAAAAGGTCCCATTGGCTTCAGTAAGCATTAGTACCTGGACCCTATTCTAAGAGAAGGGACGGGTAAAGCTAATTAAATTAAGTACCACAAGAATTCTGACAGTTTCTAAAATTAGATTGGAAATGTACATGTTTTCTTCAGTTAGAAGGAAGTCCTGGGTCCACCAAAACTGAATTGGAGTCTTGCCATCAATTTCGCTGGGGCCAAAATGTCACCCTGAGAATTATGTTTCAAGTGACTTTTGAAATACATTGCATGTTACATTTAATCTGGTTTTAATTTGTGTGATATTCTATTAAAATGAGGATACCTTTGCCAAGCTTGAGTTATTAATTAGTTATTAGCAATCATTTTCCCTTTCCTTTTCCATTTTTTTAAATGTCAGTTTTTCAGAAATGGCAAGAAACACAAAACAGTCTTCCTGTAAGAGTGTACTCATAACCTGAATAATTCAAAGACTGTACTGTCATTGTGCAATCAATTTTTTAATATGATGCTGTCAAAGTCATAAAAAAAATAATCAAATGTGACATCATAGAAGACAATGTATATAGCTGACATGACATCCAAATGTTTTAATTTCCCCGCTTTATATTTAGCAGTTAATGAAGATAGACTTTTCTTTCATTCCTCTGAGGAAACTCCTAACACAACATATTAAATGTTCAGAAAAAATGACTATATTTTCTTAAAAAGAAAGATACCTCTTGTGAAGAAAAGTCCCTAACGTAAAGGAAATGAAATCATAAAGGAGACAATTTAAAGCCTTCAGTGGGAAACGGAACTGAGATAATTTGCAGCTATTGAGAAAAACTATTGTCAGATAGGTTTTCTAGAATATGATAGGTATGATCTTGACAAAGGACAATTTATTAACTGTTCCTAACTAGGTGTGTACCTCGGTGTAAAAAAAAAAAAAAAAAGACTAACACACTTTTACCCTCAAAACCCATAGTCATTTCTGTGGTGTCTTTCTGCTGTTTTTCCTCCTAAATGAAGTATATTTAATGCTAATGAACAGTACTGGATTGGTAGAAATGGAAAATGAAACTGTGTTTACGCAGCGTTGGTGGAGCATAGAAAGCAGCAGCACGGTGCAGTGACCCAGCACTGAGCTGCCATTCCAGCCCGGCTTGGGTGGGTACTGGGCGTGGAGACAATGTTTGCCCACCGAGATCTTCCAGGTGGCTAAGAGCCTTTTTTCTCCAAGTAGTCAACATACTGAGGAAATTTGCCTGGAATGGGATTTTGTTAGCCTTGGCCTCTGTCATCTTCAAAGAAACTAGCCCCAGTTGTGGCTCCATGGAGACCTGGCCAGATTCTGCGAGGAGCTCGGTATTCTCAGCGCCAATACTTTTGAAAGCACTGAGTGTGTTTTCAAGATCCTCTAAGAAATGGAATGAAATAACCCGTTCATTTCACACAGGCCACAAACCAGCTTTCAAATCCCAATGATTTTCCGTCTCTACTGCGTGTTGGCTATATTTGAATCAGTGAACTAGAGGTGAAAGGCTCCAAAAATGTGATTACCAGTCCTCAGAGACATTTAGTTCTTCAAGGATATCTTACTGGAAATACTTGCTTGTGTTTCACAAACTGGACCAGAGAGAAATGAACTAATAACACATAAATATTTTTATTTTATTTTAATTTTTTATATATTTTGTAGAGAGACTGTTAATTCCATGTTTCAGATATTTTGTTCTGGAATACATGTATAATCCATGAGCAAAGAGTCTTATACCTGTTCTTATTTCATTACCACATAATGCTATATTTTTGATCTCACAAACATAGACAATGATTTAACCCTACGCTGCCATACCTGTCTAACTTAAAACATTCCAATACTAATGTTTGGACTGGATTTTTTTCTCCCTAATACTTGCTACTCAGCAGCAGAAAATTTCAGAAAACAAATTAAATAAATAACAAATAAAATCAGTTATTTGTAATAGATTTTTATGTATAATGGCTTGGTTTTTATAAATTAAGCCTATGCTCTTTTGGGAAAAAAAAACCCAAAACAACCAACTTAAAACTATTGTAATTGTGTTATACTACAATCTAAATCCACTATGTAAGTTAAGCTACTGAACTAAGGAAAGCCACCAACTGAACACTGAAAATGAATATTTAAGTGATAATCCAGCTGCTTAAAGGTCTCTTGTCTTTTTTGCAGATGTCTTCTCCCTTTTAGTTTATCCAAGATAGCAACTACAGCAGTTTCAAATGGAGCAAGTGCGTTTAGACTGAAACCACAGGGAAGCCTGTTTTCTCATTCCAGTGTTAGACCAAATGCAGAGATCTATGAGGTCTAAACTTTGAAGTACATATACTTCCTTCAAAATTATTTTTTTTATTTAGGAAATGAGTGTTGGTTTTTAAAATACGGAATGTATTTTTTTAAATTTTGTATTTATCTAGCACCTTTATTATTGTTTTATTTACCTAATAAGACAACCCTAGAAAATATTTTTGGGACTTTATATATCAACTTCTATCACAAAGCATCTAGCTAACATTAAAACATTAATCATGATTTGTCATATTAAAATGCCCAAATTAAAAATCTGAACAAATGACAAATATAGACTTCTTAGTGATTAGCAAAAACTGGTATCAAATTTTGCATAATGCTTATATTTGACTGTTGATTAGTGTGCTTTAATGGCTAACTGTGAGTGATACTTAAAAATTCTTTAGCTAAAAAACATAAATCTAGTCCAAGTTTATTTAATACATGATGTCTTTCTTACTGCTTTGAACTAAAGTTCCAAGCTAGAGATTTAAACTACTTTGAATGAAATCTGCCCATACTTATAATAAAATAATCACTAAGGATCTTGTTTACAGGTTTGTCTTTACATTTCCCCACAGTTCCTCCCACAGCTTTTTTTCACCCACTTTTTCACCCCAGATGGAGACACTAGGTAGGAGTTAAAAATATTTTTTAAAAAACTTCTAAATAATTAAGCAGCATTAACTCCCTGTATATTCAAAGACTTTCTTCAGATGAGTCACCACATTTTAGGAAGTCAGGTACCAACAGCAGTACCCAGGGCAGATTAGTAACCAAGGACAGATGGATGCAGGTGGCAAGTAGACCATGCCAGACAACATGGGGTGAAGCAGGCCTATAAAGCAACAAAAACAGTTTTCTCTGCTTATCAGGGTGACATTTAAGAGGTTTTTGAAACCAGAAAGATCTCCTTTTGAAACGAAAGGCACAAGTATAGAAGTCCTCAAGAAACAAGTTTCTACCCCAAACTGTTTTGGATAGGATGAAATGTAAAATGTTGTAATATGTGTCTCAAAATATCAGAAACTATTTTATTTTTTTTTTGAGGTTATTCTTTCAAACCAAGACTTCAGCAAAATTACTTCAATTTTGTGGAGCATTGTGATACCAGTGTAACTGCATATTCTGTCGAAATAGGATTTTAGTGAAGTTTCTTCAGTGGCTTAAACTACAGGAGAAGAAAGACCTTCCTTAAAATTAAGATAGCGCTGAATGAAGGCATCAGTCATGAAACTGTGAGATGCAGAGCTTTAGGAATGCGTTTATTCCAGTAAACTGGCTGATTGTGTACAGGTTACTCGTGACAACTGCTCTGACTTCATAGAACTGAGTCCTTGCTATTCTTTGGCAAAGCAGTGGAAGTCTCTGCTTAGAGGCAGAGTGTAGAATTGATGGTAGAACTTGTTTGGGAATTCTCCATCAAAATTATTTTTCAGTAGAAATATTTCATGGTTTGAAATTAGAATTGGCATTAGTATGAATCAATAATAGAAGATCCCTAATTTAATTTGGGAAATGGAAAATCATGAACTTTTTGAAATTAAGAATTTGAAATGGGAAATATTTTATGGTCACTACTGCTGAATATTTCATTTAAATGGAATGAGAGCACATCCAACTACACTTAGAAAGCAATCAAGTTGTTATTGCTGCCTGTATTGTTATATTTGGAATAAAATTTATCAGCTAAACAGCCAAGACTATCAACCTAGCTATACAAACTTTACGATTTATTTAAGCTGGCAATACAAGATTTTCACAAAATAGCTGCTTAACACTATTATTCAGCAGTTCTAAATACCCCTAGTTTAAAGGCCAATGTGTAAGTAAAATGAAGTAAGCTTGCTCTGACACAAATGCTAATTAGTTTCTTGACAACTACCAGGCTTAAAAAAGAGTTTTCAAGCAACACTGTTTAGCTGAATGGAGAGAGAAAATGCAGTAATATCCAACAAATGCCATTTTGGAGCATAATAAACTTGCTAATTCTAGAACTTGCAATAATTAGGGGAATTTTAAGTGAGAATGCTTGCCCCAAACAACATTGACCTCAACCAGCTAAGCTAAGACAGCTGATGTCCTACATTGAGTATTGGCACTGATATAAGAGTTGCAAGGGAGGATCTCAGGGATGGAACCAAACTGCACTTCCCAGGCGGTGTCTGTGCCTCCCCTGTAGCCACTTACCAGCCACCCTTGCTGCGCAGCACGTGTGGGGAACAAAGGAATGACCAGCTGCCTCCCCAGCAAAGCTTCCTGGGGGACCCAGCCAAAATTCCTCATTACTTGACCTTGCTGAGCCTGGATGCTCTGTACATGCCTTCCTGACCTGACGGACCTCCAGTACTGGTCCACATGCCCACTTGCAGCAAGCTGATAGTATTTGAGATTCTAGCTAAAGAGTCTTTCAGGAGAAAGCAATGAGAAGATTACAGAAAAAACATTTTAAATATTTTGACAGTTAGTTAGAATACACATAGCTTGATAAAGTGTGTTTCCTTAAGGCCCCACTGAGCTGAAGAGCCTTCTTTCCGCAGGTATCCTAGGGCAGGCAAGTGCAAGTAGCTGAGAGCATTTGTATTGTTAAAGCAACCATAATAAAAAAAATAACAATAATAATTAAATCTGTTTTGTAGATCTTTCCAGACAAGGGAGCTTTAAGCCTTGCACGACAAGTGGTACCAATAGTCGATGGGAAGGAATTCCAAACTGATTCACATTGGAGCAAAACACAGCAACACTGCTATGAAACTCAGGGCTGGGAATTTTTACATAGTTGATAATACCCAGCATGAGCCTGAGAGTAATTTAATTTCATGCAGACGATGAAATAAATAGGAAAATGGTTGGTGTGTGTGTACATATAAACTACAGTATGAATGAGTCAACTCAGTTCAAATACAAAGAAGCGGTTGGCAAAACCCTGCAAACTACATCGGTGGGTAACCAAAGAAGATACCAGCAGTCACATTTTTTTTTCACATTTATAAGACGTGATTACCAAATGAGGAGACAAATGCCAGTCTTAGAAGTACAACTTGAAACTGGGAGACTACCTGTTATCAGAATAGGTTGCTTCATCCCACATCATCTTGACACTTTCAAATAAGTCTAAATTTAATTACCTTTCACATCACTACCTTCCTCTCAATCTTGTTATGAGTCAAAACAGACTAGCTGTGGAGACAACTCGCTTTCTCAAATAATGATTTTGTGACTATATTATGCACAGTGTTCATTGCTGAGGAACGAAATCTGTTTTTCTTAACACCTAAGATACACAGGGGGGAAAAAATGTTATAAGTCTGTTGCATAGTTAGCAACAAAGAACTCAGCCATATGCAAATATAATTTTGTTTATGGGCAATTTTACAATTTCACTAGTTTCCTATTCTGAAAAGAACAAAACCATAAGTTGAACATTTCTACAGATTAAGAAGTTATTTTTGTCAGTCAGTAATTCTGCTTTTAGGAAAATCTAGTTGTAGATAAATTGAGAAGACTGATTATGAAAGAACCAAAATAATTTATTTTGTATGATGAATTTTGTATGAAGAAACACTGCAGTGGAAAGCTATTTCAGAATAGAAACTAGAAAAACGTACCTTTTTCACTTTTTCAAAACAGTTTTTCCTTGAAATTTGCACAATTCCAAGAGACATTTTGATGTAAAAACATGAAATTGTCTTTCATTCTCCTCTGAAAAAATTTAATGCAGCTCTAGATCTAAAAGAAGAATAGGATATCCGATTGGATGTTACCAGGAAAACCTGCGGCTTTCTGTGTTAAGGCATATAAAGACAATCATCTCATCTGCTGGAAAGAATCACTGTGTCTTAACCATGTATTTTAAGTATATATACATACACGTATATAGGCATATACATTCACACACACATACTCCTGTTCCTCCTGGTCCACAATAGCAGCTGAGCTCTTCAGGCACCCTGCCTGGTTAAAATCCTTCTCCCTGAAAGTCAGCTTTTCTTTTTTTCCCTCCTAATAGAGCAATTTCCTGTGGTGGATTTATGCATTTATCTCTTTTCTTGAACTTTGTTGGATTGGCCTAATTTGTAATTCTTTTTGCTCGCATTACTATGCAGATAATATTTGTTCCTTTCATTGGGTTGTTATAGAATAAGTCATTTTGATGTTTGTGCCCCATTTTTATAAGTGCTTAATGCCATGTAATGTTTATGGATTACCTGTAGTCTTCAGGTAAGTAGAAAAAATTACTCCAGAATTATGCCTCTCTGAAGGTCAGAGGCACACAGCTAGAAATGGAAACCAAGCGCTAGGTTCCCAGTCCATGGCTCCAGCCGCACCTCCTCCTACAGTACAAAATTGGTTTAGCACAGATTTTCCCCAAAATATGGAGAACAATTTTGATGCCACGAAGGGAATGTAATACGTGATAATCACAGGCTATTTCAGCAGCAATGAGAAAAGGCTGGTATAGACCTGGCAAATAGCCACTGATCAGTCTAGATAGTAAACTATGCTGTCTACTGGTATGCACATTTTTTGAAGTTTTCTGCAAAGTATTGCTTCGAAATAGTATTTTTCTCTTGCTTCATTATCACCTGTCTTCCTTTCTAGTTTGTTCCCTCTTAGTCATAGCTGATCCTTCCTTAACTCCTGTGACACCTTCTTCCTACCTTTGTTTCTTCTGTTCCTCGGATTTTTTATTTCACTTCTTAATTGCCATCTTTTTCTTTCCACCATTTCCTAAACTGTCACTTCTTACTTAATTATTAAAAAGTTATTTTATTTGTCCCTGGAAAAAAAGAGTGAAATTTAAGTTTTCCCTAAAAATTATCTGTGATGATTGCGGGCAAAATCCACGCAGTGTCTTAAAGCTACAATGGGGTTTAGGCAGCAGCAATGTGACTTGTATGTATTTGCCTGTATTAGCAAGTAATTCAGCAGAACAGGAGCAGACCGGTAGATCAAAGCAGCTGGTGCTTAGGTCCTTATATTTAAGGTACGTGATCAATGCATTTTACCATGGGCTACATTTAGTTTGGTATCTTGGACCAAATGCTATCACCCTGCATGTAGTCCGAGGCTGCTCAAAGGACTAATTAGTTCAGATCCTTTTGCCCCCGCTGCAGGTTCTGGTACATTTGGTACAGACTGGAAGCAGAGCTTCCAGTTACTTTGCTTCAAAAGAAGTCTAATCCATGCGCACCGAGACTACTTTGCAAAGCAAACTAATGTATGGTAATTGGGAATCACTGCAAACCCACACTACTTCTCGAGTCAAATGGCAGTCTCCTAGACTCTGAGCAACAAACTCCACCACCACCTTGCTTGGAGTTGCACATTCCTGACTCAGTATTTAGTCTTAAAATTTTTATTTGTGTATGTTCCAAGAAGAACCTTAAGTCTTCTGAAGACTGAACAAGTTCAAGGACTGTGTAAATCTTTCATCCTGACAGCTCGTGGACTGAGTACTGCAACCAGGTACCCGTTCCTTGGGCAGCTCTGTCTGGCACTAGGCTAGTCATTCATCTCTTCTGTGTGGGGAAATAAATACGTAATATCCCCATTCTGACCATGTAGTGACATGGCTCCTACAGGTGTGGCCAGTGTCTCAGAACACTCTCTGGGAGTAACAGGTTGCAGTGCCACAGCCAGGGCAGGGAATCAGCAGAATTGAACCCAGACTGCCAACACCTGGGTTGGCAGATCACAGTGTTATTAGTGAAGTGCCCGCACATATCTTCCCTTTTTATTTTAAATGAAAAGCTTTATTCCATTTCTTTTTGTCTTCCCTCCAGTTTCTAAAAAGGAAAAAAAAAAAAAAAAAAAGATCTACTTTGTTAAAAAAATCTGAAACTTGGACAGATAGATGCACATCCTTCAAATCCTAAGCAGGGT
The DNA here is from genome assembly GCF_023634085.1 of Falco cherrug. Taxonomy (NCBI): domain Eukaryota; kingdom Metazoa; phylum Chordata; class Aves; order Falconiformes; family Falconidae; genus Falco; species Falco cherrug. The sequence goes on along the minus strand of NC_073702.1, from coordinate 1,941,438 downwards.
GCTTAACTTCTGGCTGGGTGAAATTTACTACAGCCTTTCTGGTTAGCATTCCCCTCTGTATCAAACTCTCTGTTCAGTGCCATGACTTTACATAGCTCTCTGCTCTGTGTGCAGTTGCGCACTCCCCAGTCTGTATCGCTTACCTTCCTGGGGGATGGTGTCCAGCTCATCAACGCTTAAATAGAGATGCTTCATCTAATGTGAGGACAAGACACCAAAAGTGACATAATGAATTGCTCTGCCTTTAGTACCCAAACTTCTTTTTGGACGTAACTGTCAAGCTTCGCAATGTTTAACTGACAGGTAATTTGTTTACAAAACCTTGTTCTTTCCCCTGAGTTAGTCTTCCCGTGCAAATCGCAGGAGATAGATGAGTAAGAGTGGGATCCAGAGAAATCAACAAGCAGAAGGAGGGATAGCTTCAAGGAAATATGGTGGGACAGTAATATACGTGCAACCTACACCTTTCAGCACTGGGGAAGTATCTACTATCCTCCAAAAGCAAGCATATAAGCTAGACCTGCCTATTCTACAAAATAATTAGAACATGTTGTTAACTGATGCCGAAATATCCAGAAATTAGAGCACTTACTATGGAGAAAAAAATTCATTCACAGGCACTTTCAGATCAGAAATGTGCCCTAACTACTGATTGAACGGTTGTTCTGGGATGAAGTTAGTGCCTTTCTCCTCTTGAAACTTTGCCAATTTGGATAACTGATTAAATAGCTAATGGAGGAGGAACTTAGACCTGACCCTTTTCTTCTCAGAAGAGTGGACTAACATTGGTCTGTGGTTCCTATTTGGCTGAATAAATATTTAAAAGCAGACTGAAGGAGGGGAAAATGAAAAAGTCGTCTTGCCAAATAAAAAGTACTTTCTGGTTAACAGGAACCTCCTGGAAGGCAGACAGTTTCAAATCTAACACTCTGTATAGGTTAGATGAAGTGGAGTTGTGTCTCCCAAGAGAGAATTTCATTGGCTGTGGTTTCAGAAAGTCTTGCTTTCTGCCTTCTTCCCCCCCCCCCCCCCCCCCCCCCCCCCCTTCTTTTTCTTGTTTTCGATGACGTCTGCTCTGGCAAGCGTGTTCTCGGAAAACATATTGGCGCTCTCTGTGGGGTGAGACTGCTGCCTCCTGCGAGCAAGTTCACACTCTGAGAACCTTGGCAGAGTCAGGGCTTGAGGGATTTGGTGCCTGAGCACCACGAGCTTGGACACACTGGGTTGCAGTTACATGAGGGCTGGGAAGTGTTGGTGGTGTCTGAACACTCAACTTAGCATTGTCAAAAATGGCAACTAAATGCCTTGATAGGCTTTATACTTTATTTTAGGGTGTTAAAAAGTAATGCTTAGAAGCCTTTGGGAACACAGAGAGATACTAATAATGGAAACCTTCAGCAAATTTAATGTTATATAGAAAGACCTTAGTATCTAGTTTGGGAAACTGAAGATCTCGCTCCTTTCACACAATAGACAGTGCAGTGAGCGATAATACAGCTTTCCCACACTACTTCACCGCTTTGTTGTTAGAAGGTATTCAAGTCTGTGGCAAATGCATAAAATAAGGTAATATCCATGGGAGCAGAAGAATGTTCTTGTACAGGGAATTATACTTCGGACAAAAGTAAATATCTATCACTTTCCCATAGATACTATTTTTTGACAGACTGTTTACTCAAAAAGATCTTTACTAGTCCTTTGTTGCTGTTCCTGTTTAAGATTTTTAAGTCTTCATTGCAGACTTATCATGTTTTCTCCTGTATCCTTGAAAGCAACAATGTGCTAACATGATAACCTAATCTAGCTTTTCGATCTTATTTTACAAAGCAAACCCTTACACAGGTTTCTGTAGCACTAAAAGAGCTTTGAAGAAGTCCTTAAAAATCTGATTTATTCAAGCTGATTTAGGCATTCATACTTCCTAATGCTCCTTGAGCCATTATCAAATGTAGGTATGATTTCAGTGAAAGCCCTAATGTTTGTGTTAAGTCTTGTCTGCTATGGCTAATGGAAGAGAACAAACCTTTGACATTTATTACTCCCTGTTCAGACTGAACCCTTTCCGAAGCAGGTGTAAGTTGACAAGAGCATTAGAATTTCCCAGATAATAATTTTGTCAATGGCTGCAAGTCTGTTGGTGGTAGGCAGGCAGTAGGCTGCCTTTACCTATCAGCATTTTATGACCTCCTCCAACCCCAAGAAAAGTGTTTTAATGCAAAAATGTTATCTAAATTGTAACAGGTTAGAAAATATTAAAATCAAATTTATATCAATATATCAAATTATATCAAAATATCAAATTATAATGTGAAGCTTCATAGTGTCATGTATAATTCCTTTTGGATTTGTAGCCAGCAATTCTTTGATAGACCCATTTTTATTTGGATTCTTCCCAGTCTTCCTACACTCCAGCGACTAGAATATATCTATTCCACAATATATTTATCATACAAATTATTTTGGAGTTTATGTCTCTTTCTGAGTTCTGGAAAGGCTAGCTTTTCTTTCTGAAGCATAGATATGCCAGAATGGTCACTGTTCCCTGTTAGAGTCAAATCCTCAGCTACTGACTGGTTGTGCATTAGTATGCCTGGGAAAGCCAACTTTAAATATTTGCATTTTGAAATCCCTGAGTTTTCTTTAGAAGCAGTGAGTGAAGCTAGAGAGGTGTTTTTGACCATGAAGTGTCTAATCTACAAGACAGCCTAACCTTCCATGTGAAGCCACTTACAATTTTAGGTTTAAATACAGATACAACAATGTATCTGTATTTTGATAGATTTTCACTTATGTATTTTTCTCTTTTTTTTTGGTCACTAACAATCTGCACCTTTGCATCTCATCTTCTGTATTATCCCATATTCTTTAGCAGTATTTTATCACTCAGGATCATGATGTTGTTTGTAATACTATAATTGACCAAAAGTTGTTAGTCTGGAGAGGTTCAAAATGTAATGGGTGACTTTCCTCTCACCTAACTACAGCCACCAAAACCTAAACTAACCTTCAAGGGGCTTCCTCTGTAGTTAGGACAGAGAAAGACATCTCCAGAGGGCGATTCATTGTGCTTGCTTTGTATAGGAGAGAGTCTATATAGGACTGTGAAGGCGCTTCAGTGAGTGCCGTGGAGAGTATGCGTAACTTTTTAAAAAAATACAATGGCATTATTTAAGACTATAAATTATATTTATATGAGACTTTCGGTTCCCAATGTCATCACCTGTGCTTCATTTGTGTTATGCGTAGAGAGCAGGAAAGGAGCCAGGTGAGCTTTCCCTGCAGTGGGGAGAGCAGTGGAGTATGGCATGCAGATGTTTGAGCTGGCAGCACAGAAGCGGTTGTGGGGCTGGGAGCAGCACAGCTGTGTTCATGCAACACCGCACACTGAGTTAAGAAACACTGCTGAAAGTAGCTTAATTCACTGGCACAATACCTGAATTTTTATGAAATTGTTTATAGCAAACAGACCAGTAGAATACTCTATATATTTAGCAAGCGTCTTCCAGTTTACCACATTCTTCCAGTGTCTGTCTTCGTTTTGAACAAATCATCACAAAAATTCAGCAAGCTTAGACATCTTGTACAAGCCATTTTCAGTTACAGAATATATGCTCTCCTGAGAAGTAGTGCAATCATTCCTTTGTCTTGCCACTTCTATATATATGCACATCCATATTAAGGAATCTGCCAATCGGGAAAAGTGAGAACATCCTGATACTCAGTTCTGGAGTAGTAGTAGTAGTAATGCAACTTAATTTAATTACAGAAAAGTCCTTTCATTAATTTCAGTGAATGAATACAAGCTGAATGCTAATAGATGAGTGCATACCGTTAATTACTGCTAAAACAAAAGGATACACAACCTAAATTTTGCAATAAATGCTCACAGCACTATTCCAAAGCAGATTTTCTGAAGCTGTTCATGACATATCAATGCTTCTTTTTAGAACTGCAAGGCTGTGTAGGATAAAACTGCAATCTTCTCGGAGAGTCTGCAAAGCAAGTCTGACTTTCTGTGCAGTTATTATCATTTTGCCAGCTGAATGTGTGTCATCTAAATTAGACCCTGTAATATTAGTGCTGCGTGCTTTTTTGTAAGAGGAAGTGTTTTGACTGGGTAGAATCAGATTTGTCTTTGTCAAAGGAAATCTCTTTTACATTGGGATAGAGACTGCTCCCCATTTTGTTTCATTGCTCTTGTTCACAAGGATTGTTCTATGTTGTTTCACCTAAAAGACCTTCTAGATTGGGGAATTAAAATATATGAGTAAGGCAATCCTAAACTAATTAAATATAGGTCTCAACGAATTTTATCACTGTTATTCTCGGAGATGAGTTGAGAGTTCATCTGCTGAGCAGGAATCGTGAGTGCCCCTTCCCGTGAGCTGTCAGGACAGCGTGAGCATTTGAATTTTTTGTACTTCTCTAACTTGCCTTTGCTTCAGAAGAAAAGCATGGAGAGGGCAAGTTTGACATCCAGCTCTGTCTTCTTGGAGCAGAAAGCTGACTTCAATTGTTTTGTATATACACAAGTGCTTTACTGGACTTTGGCTTAAATGTAGTAACACAAAGAAAAAAAAGGAACTAAAATTGGTTTTATAGCAGCAATATCATAGAACCATAGAATCACTTAGGTCGAAAAGACCTTTGTGATCGTTGAGTCCAACTGTTAACCCAGTACTGCCAAGTCCACCACTAAGCCATGTCCCTAAGTGCCACATCTACACATCTTTTAGTCTGTTAAATACCCCTAGGGATGGTGAGTCAACCATCTCTCTGGGCAGCAATCACTTTACTCCTACAAATTCATTATATAATTTCCCTACTGTTTATGGGCACATGAAAGGGCTGGTGATACCTAATCTCATTATTTTATGATATGCGCTATGAATTTTTCCTCTTAATGCTCCAACTTAGAAAAGTAGAGCATTGCATGAAAATATCAAATGCCATTGGACAGAAAAAAAGAGAACGCTAGGCACACACACAGTGCTCTTTCTATGCAAAATCCTTTCCAGCTTCTAAGCCTACTAAATATTACTGTCTTTTCAGTTCTGTTAGCAAACAGATACTATTTGAAGTAGTTAGGTTAGACTAGATGTTTTAGCATGAAACAAATTATGGGCAAGTTTATGAGCACATACAAATGTGAGCATTTGAACTGCTGGATCGCAGAAGTTTAAACTTTCAGCTGACAGAGTGACGAAGGTAGGTGGAAAATAATCAAGTTAATCATATCTGTAACTGGAGGATGATGTAGGAACAATGTGTTTCCAAATCCTAGGTTTCTAGATATCATGAATGTAGACGATATCTTCAAAATACACCCCATAACAAAACAAACCAGAAGTAAAACATATTTTAAAAGCAACCATGTATCTTTATTTTTGAGCATACCTCATAGTCTTATATGGCTTGAGTTACCATTTTTCAGCTCTTTTGGCAGATCTACGAAACAATCTCTATTACTGGGACAGTTAAGATGGAGCCTGGAGAGTAACAATGATTTTCAGTGAATCCACTGAAGTCAGATAAATTTCTGCTTCAAAATAGGGCTGAAGACATTTTTACTTTACATGTACTCTTTATATAATTTGACAAATCTCCAAGTAATTTTTTTTTTTACTCACCCCTTTTGAGAACTATGAAGCTGTTCAGAAATAAAGGCTTTTTTTGGGGGGACGGACGGACGGACGGACTTACAGAAGTTTTACTTCTTGCAATAAAAAACCAAGGCCAGTAGAAATAAAAATCACTCCACTTCCACATAGAATAGTTTTCATGGGTGAGCTGCTAAGAAATTATCTTTTTAGATATAATTTGAACTATCTTAACCTTGCTGAACCTTAATCCCTATTCACCTCCCATACCTTGATGATCACATACTTAGGCAGGTAGTACTATTGACATCAGTGTGGCTACTCACTGGTAAGAATATAAATCAGGGTGAGTAATCAGCATGGAAACCTCTAATGCTATAATTATAATCTTCTGTGAATTAGTGTTTTTTATTAGTCAGTTAGAGAACTGACTGCTCACCTTGCTTCATACCTAAAGTTAAGCCTTAGACCTGAATCTTTGGTTAGCCTTGTGTGTCTTCCTCTTATGGGATAGGATATGGGGAACTGAGGATGCTGACTCATTACAATTTGACGCCATGAGGTGCAGTTTTGCCAGAACAGCTGCTTTTTCTGACAAACATAATGCTCTGCTCTAAGCCTTTGATTTTCGCATGTTTTACTTGCTCATTAGGTCTTGCTTCTTGTATATTACTGCTTCATTCATTGCACTTATTCTGCTGTATGTCCCAAGATGGTCAAGTATTTTCATCTGTTTTCTATTTTGCTTTTGCTGAAGTTGCTAGAAGTTTTAATAAGCCTAAGTGGATGCAGGTTTAAATTATAATTTAAGAAAATAATGGGAGAAAGGGGTATGAATCACTGGGTGCTCAACTGTAACAAAAGTGATGGGGGGACAGAATACTAGAGGTGTACGCTTTTCTACTGCATTTTTGAGGGCTAAATCAGAATTATGAAGAGCTAAAGTTCTGCACATGAGCACATGCCACTTGAAATTGTTTCTCAATCACTTTCACTTGGAAAATACAGCCAGGTTCTTGGCTGTGTATTGCCAACATCCATTCTGAGCCCTCCACATGGACAAGGAAGGTATTGTTTAATACCTTGCGTGTGTGATGATTTCCCACTTTCACAGGAGAGGTTCTTGTTTGAGTTTTGCCTAGGAAAAAAAGGGATTACTATTTCTATCACTTACACTTCATGTTTACTAAGTAATTTCTTCTATCATTAATCATAATGGATTGTATCTGAGTTTTAGCTTTATATGTTTTTTACTGTTTCAGGAACTTGTCACTCCATAAGCATCTGTATAGTATATTCTTAATTTATCAGCATTGTGCTGTAACAGATTCAATATATTATCTACTTGATATTTTTAGAAATTAATGAAATTTTCATGTCTTTCCTGTAATAATACCCACAAGCAACAGTCATTTACATTTTGCAATTTTTTCCCATGCTACACTCCAGACCATGGTATTCTAAAGACATAAAATCAGTGATTTTGTAGCAATATGAAATACAGGAATTTGTTTGTTTCCAATATTTTCAGTACAACCTTTGGTTTATTTTGTTGTATTTTACTTGGAATATTAAATTTTAGGTCACACTGATTTTTTTGTTGTTGTTCTTGTTGTTACACTCTCATTAAAATGGGGTCTGGTTCACAGGCTGGTTTTTTTTTTTCCTCCTTTTGGCAAATGAATTTTGAAAATAGAAAACCTCAACTTATTTAACGTGATACTAGTTTTTAGCCCAACAGTGTATCCTCTACATGACTCAGGCATCACTGTGCTCTTGTCCTATTGTATCTATTGAAGGATTACCAACTGACTATGCACATAAATATAGATTTTTAGATAGGATTCACCCTTTTACTCCTGGTACAAGACTGAGACAGTCCTTGAAGAATTTTGAGCACTGAGTTACCATCCTTTTGTGACCCAATTCTTATAAGATGCCACTGGATGAGGTTCAGAAGGCTATTGCTGGAGACCAGGTTTCAGAGTAATTGAAAGAATTTCAGTTTTTATATGTATTTTGAAAGATTTTATCCTCTTGAACGCCACTTGTGGTTTGCAGTTAACAGAATTTTGCTCTGGACATCAACAAATGGTATCACAGGAAGCATATTTTGCTTTGCACTCCCCCTGTTTCTTTCAGTTTAATTGTCTTCCATTTAGGGAGCCTTGCAAACACATCAAATAAGCGCCAGGGCTCTAGAAATCACATCAAAGCTCATTCCGATTGCTCTGTGTGACCCGGTTGCCTTGTGGAGGGTCAGAGCATCACAGATGTGCTGGAGCATCCAGAGAAAGAAATAATCCTTGACGTCCTGAAGGTTTGCTATTCCCTGCTGCTTTGAAGCTGGTAATGCTGGGTCACAGCAGGCAGCATAGCCCCCCCTGAGTGCCTGCTGGGGCTTCCCTGCAAGCACCCATCAGCTGGGGAGCTGTCATGAGGAACTCACCACAGAGATGAAGGGAGAAGTTTTAACCTCACAGTCCTTCACTAACACCACGCCAGGCTCCCAAAATAGCCTTGAAGGTCTGAGATAACAGATCTGTTTCTTCACAGGGACCAGGTATGTATGCCTCTTTTCAAAAGGAGGGAAAATGCCCTTGTAACATCTATCCCTTCGAGAAATCCTCATCATCTACTGTTCACACCTGTTGAATATAATTGCTTCCTAAACAAGGACATGCATTTTTTTCCCAAACCAAAAAGAAACCCCATCCCCAAATTCCTAGGCAAAATACTCCACAATTAGCGTTTGTCTTTTTTGTTATACACTGTTTAAAGGGACTTAACTATTGCATTCAGTGTCATTTCATTTCTGTGTATTACAGCCATAGTGTAGTAGTCAATCCATTCTCCAGAACTTGCCAAGTCTTGGTAAATGTGATAAATTTCAGTCCTTTGAAATTAAGATTATTTTTATGACTGTGTCAAGATGTGTTCATTGGATAAAAAAAGCAGTACAAATTTAGATGTCTAGTGAGTGCTAAATCAAACTAAATTATGCTGAATATACATGTATTTACTTTAAATAATGTGAAACTTTGCATGCATATGATTAGATCTTTAACATTAATTTTAGAAAATTCCTTGGGTGTGGTCAGCATATTCTATTTTTTATCAGCACTCCAAATTTATTCTGGCTTTGATTCTTACTATTTCTTTCCAGCAACAATATTTTTTATTTATTTAAGAAGGCAATTAAACTCAGTTCAGCATATATTTTTGGAGGTAGTATAAAAATCTCTTGCTGTGATACTAAATGTAAGACGTCTGTTTTCTGGGTGAAATTATTGCACTAATGATTAAGAATCCATTTTTTAACTCTAACTTTAGAACTTTCTTATTAATACAAATAGCATCATTAAAAAAAAAAAAAAACCAAAAAACAAGCCAGTTATTTACAGAGTTCCTTTTGAATGCAGATAGTTTATGCTGCTATTATAACTGGCTGTTTTCCAAGACCTTTAAACTCCACTGACTGATAAAAACAAATACAGCTTCAATGATTAAAAGAACAGAAGTTTTCTTGCTCTTTCCCTGTCTGAATAGATGGGGGGGGGGGGGGTGGGGGGGGTGGCGGGAGGGGCTTGGGCTTTTTGTTTGGTTTTTTTGTGTTTTGGGGTTTTTTTGCAAGGAATAGAATTTGTAGTGAATGAAGACAAGTTTAAGATGTGACTTTTCATTTTTCAGACCTTTGTAGTTTAACCTGGCCTCCTAAAATTTTACTGTAGTTGAATGACTATGAACATGCCTCCTTTGCCATTTTCTCAGTGAGGTAGCATTTCCCTGTGAACCCAGCCTGATGGAGGTTTGGTGTGGTTTGTCTGCTTTTTAAGAAGGTTGAGGGAAACTTCATTAGTGAACGACAACTTTATGTCCAAGAGTATTTTTATCTTTATGATTAGAGATTTTTATCAATAAGAAATTACAGTGAACTTATTGTTTAAAGTGGGTGATTTAATGATCTTTCAGTGTTGTGCTAGAATGTAGTGATAAAAAGACTTTTTTAATGACTAGAAATAATGGCAGCATGTGACAGAGAAAGGCTGTTCATCCAGAGAAGGGTCTTAAAGAAAACAAAGACAGACAAAATGAAATACAATGGTTTTATAGTCAGCAAAGAGAGAGAAGGAATAAGAAATATTGATGACTGCAAACAGCCACTGCAAATAAATTGTTGAAAATGTAATGGCTGAATTACCAAAATAATTTTTAAATGTGTTTCCAGATAGAGAAATAGAAATCGCCTTTAAAATTAGTAAGAAAGGAAAGTAGGTCTGTACAAAAATCGATTTGTTAGCATGAATTGTAAGGGACAAATAATTTGTGAAAAGATAGGTGCCACATACCAGGATATGCAGCCTGGTTTCTGAAGTATACAAGCGCACTTGTCCCCCAGATTCCAGCCAGAATCTCCTTCTGAGGGTAGTCACATATGAAGTACTTGGAAAAGAGTGAGCTGGACTTTGCTTAAAAAGAAGAAAAGAAAACCAGCGTGACTGGCAGCAAAAGTGGTCATGGCCATGCCCATGTCATTTATGGCAGGTTCACCCAGGCTACCTCATTCTAAGAGGGAAATTCGCTTTCCCTTTGCCCTTCTGGCTTCTGAGAAGAGGATCATGACCTACAGTATAGTCTCATTTGTTTCCCCAAGGTACGCAGGAGATGACACTTACTTCAAATGTTAATGAATGGATGCTAGTCGCCTCACTGTACACGCATTGCTCATTTCTCTTTTTCAATGGGAAAAAGTAAATGTGGTTTATGCCTAAAGTAGGTTGCTCTTTAGGAAAACAAGGATGTGGGCACTGTCAGGGGGTGAGACCAGATATAATTTCCACTTAGATGCCCATCTTTGATGTCTGTAGATATGGACCAATGCCATCTCAAAGTGAAGGCTGTTCTCTATGCATGTACAGTTTGATGAGTTAAAATTCCACACCAAACTGTTCTGTGGGGACCTGCAGTGTGTGAAGCCTGGTCATGGGGCTAGAAAGACCTTCCAGATTCAGGGATCCCATCACAAGAGTTATATATTTGTCTGCTCCAGAAAAATCTAAGAAGCCTTGTATATTCAGTTATATTTAAAGAAATCATATGTAATAAATCAAGAATTAATTTGGTAAACTTATGAAAGTAGTCAAAGACCTCACTTCTCTATTAAGGGAATTAACCAAATTTTCAGATTCTATGCTAAACTGTTTCTGAAGTATTATGTTACATAAAACCCTCTAATTTTTGTTTGCTATTTCATTTTGATGACATTAACAGTGAGTTGAACTTAAATTGCACAGTCAGACAAAGAGACAGTCCTCTTTCTAGAGAATCTATGGGATCTCTTAGAATGTGTTTATGCTTTGATTTAGAGATTGTCATTTTCAAAGAGAAGGTAACTGATACTGAGAGTTGTTCTTGTGTCCTGGTCACGAGCAGTAGGAAAGTGTTAGGCTGGCTGAAGAAAGTGGCGTGAAAGGGAAATCTCCCAAAAAAGGGATCTTGTTTAACCCTGCGAGATTTTATGCTTTAGCTCTTTGCATCAGCATCTAACTCTATATGACTTAAGCTGGGCAAACAAATTAATGAATAACAAAAACAATTTCCATTTGTTCTATTTAAAGCCAATTATAGCAGGTAGAGAATTGTTTCTTTTTAATCCTAAATGATCAGCCACAAGAGCTTGAGGCGGGGGCTGTGTTTGGTTACTGAATTAGGCAAAATAGTAATTTCTAAGTCTTGTCTTATTAGCAAAGACACACAAATTTTTTCATCCCAATTTCAGTCTTGCTGATGTTCTTACTAGCAGGGAACAATCTGTTTAATGTCTCTTCTGCATTTATGACATTTTCAGTCTTCCTTTTTCTATACCTTTTTTAATGATCATAGCACTAGAATTTGAGAGGAAATATATCATCTAGCCTGACCCACCTCCTTTTATTCTTTGATATCCAGCTTCATTATCTCCCACCTTTAAAGGGTCAACACTAGAGCCTGTAACTGATCACTCTTGCTTTCAGATTGGGAAATCTGAGGCACTGTTACTGCATTCAGTTTTGTTCTGTTTTGCTGCCCTTAGTTGTCACTAGGTAAAGCTTTTCCCACTCCCAAGAAGCAAAGTGCCTCCTGTGAGTAGTTCCCTTACACAAGCTCCCTTTGTTTGAAGTCTTCTCACTCAGCAGAATCAGTATAATAAAAATGTCGGTTTAATTTTTAGTAGGAAATGCTTGACTTTTTTTTAACAAGAGAGGGCCAAGCAATGTTGAAGCAGTCATGAAAGAAAACCTCTTTTCATGAGCACTGGAGTTAGCAGACAGGGACAGTGAGGGAGAGAGCAAAGGGTGGGAAACACGCTTTCTTCCAAAACAAGAAAAAGCTATGTTTCAGGACGTAATCAAATAATTTGGCCTTACTTTGAAGAATTAATGCAGCATAACCTTCTTAAATTAAAAAAGCCTAAGTGTATAATAATCCCATGTGAAAAATACATAAATGAATCTTTGAAGTGTTAATGGATGAATTTACAAATATTTTAAACTGGGAAAACAGTCAACAGCACAATTGCCATCTGGGTTTAAAAGTACAAACACACGCACACAGGCCAATTATCTACAATGAAGTAGCATTAGAAAAAGGAAATGAGAAAACTTAAAAAAAATTAACAGCTTGTCAGCACACTGACTTCACTGCTTGCTTAATAGAAAAGGGTGTTATCAGTTTTATTTCCTTTGAGGATACGGAAGAAGCTATTATAGTGCAGAATCCTTGTGTCTATGAGAAAAGAGCTGAAAATAGATTGAAAAATGTGTGGGAAAAGCAGACATAATCTAAACTAGTTACTTTACAGAAACATTTTATATATTTTTTTTTTATATATATCCTAGCTAATGATGCATTTTACACATTCTTCTGTTTACCTAAAGAAGCTGCTAATAGTGTTTTATGTAAGCACTGAAAGGAGAGAAACTGAATTATGGCTACTTTGCAGAGAACTCAAATTGAATAATTGCTACATAAAGCACACTTAAGCGAAGATATTCAAACCAAATAAAAAAGGGCATTCCTATAAATACTAACAGTGTCTAATTAACAGGGAAACATAGTTGAATCTGTGACATACCCCAAAGGTTAAATATTGTTTTGTGTACCTAGAAACAGGCGTGGGAGGTGAAAAATAAGAGCTATTCATCACCAAGGCACAGTGAAACTTGTCAATAACAACCTCACAAAAGTTACAACTTCCATCATCTTTATAATTGATGGATGTATAACGTAGGATGATTCATGTAAAATATGTCCCCTGGGAATGGAAGTTTGTAGTTAGGGCAGCTAGAAGTGACTGGCAATATTTATCTCGTTCTAAGACATCATTTTTCCCTTTTCACAAGCAGGCCTGGCATTACTGGGTGCTCCCAAATATTGAAAGCCTGTGCTATGCCCAGACTGGAGAAGGACAAGGTCAAAACACATTTCAAGGGGTGGTCAGCACCAAAATGGGAATTTGGGTCTACATCACCAGGGAGGCAGATATTTCTCTGCTGGTGATTAGGCCTTTTTACAGCAAGAATAACACTGGAGCGCTGAAGAGGTATTTAACACGGAATGAGAAGGGGAAGGATTTGGGATGTAACAGAAAGGCACAGACACCAACAACGCCAAACTCATTGTTCCCAGCTAAACCGCATCACTTCTTATTCCTCCATGGCTTTCTACATGAGGAAGTCAAACAGAGCAGCTGGCTTTATCTTGATTTGTTGTGTTATTGCCTAGGCTGCTTCCCTTGGCTGCTTTCTCCTTCTCTTGGATTAGAATGTGTTTTCACTGCAAAGTTCACGATACAACAGGAAACACAGCACAGAAGAATGTATGACATGGAGAAATGATAGAAGAGCTGTTGGCAATAAAGAAAGGAATAAGTCAAACTAGCATTGAGAAAAGAATAAGGAGGGAAAGTGATCCAGACAGCTGATATCTGTCTTATCTACTGCTACCAAATATCTTGTTTTGATTGGAAGTGGCCAGAAAACCAGCACAATCCCTCAGGGAAGTTCTCCTTTGGTTGCTTTTTTCCAAAGCACAAAGGCAAAGTATGAAAATATCACAAATCATTTCCACTTCTTAGCTTTTATTATTCCTTTTCAAATGCTCATAGTATGTTGTATCTGTTTTTCAAATTAACACATAGTGGCTTTTTGCTTTAATCTGTTGTAGCAGTATTGCAGCACGCTCCCCTTGCTACCAAGTACAATATAAGATGAATACAGAATCTTTGACCCAAATTACAATTGCTCTGATTCTCTGAACAGATGGAAACACTGTTGCATATCATATTTTTGTGATGAGAAGCTCTTCAAATAAACCAATATTGCAAAGTTAATCTAATAAATGTGAAAAGACCAGGTAAACTGTTTTCTTTAACAAACTATGATCTTCTCCAAAATGCCCTAATTTTTTCCTTTTCCACACTTTATAGAAGTCATCCTAAATTCACCGGAAATGGAAGCAATCACTTCTTGTATAAAATGTTATAAGATATATTCCCATTCATAAATATCTCTATTGCCAAACTTTTGGTGACTAGCATATATTTTTAAGTTTATAAATGATAGTCCTGTTTGATTATACGATAAAGGTCAACAAAAGCTAACACAAAAAATGGCATCTTTGCTACTCAGTTTTCAGTGACTTGTCTAGCAGAACATTGCTGAAGGTCCTGCTTTGCTGCTGGAGAGACCAGGAGCAAGTGGTGTAGCTCCCATGGATTTTAATGGAGTAAGATTTCACTTTCAGGAGAACCCGAATTCCATGTCAGGCATGTAACATAGGAGAGACTACGTAATCTTCAAAACCTGCAGAGCCTATTGTCCGAGATTGAATATAAAAAGCCTACCACTTCCCAACAATCTTTTTCTCCTTCTGAGTTTTGCAAGACAAATTTTCTGACAGATACATCTGTACTGCTTGCCTAATAATAGCAATTGTCTCTGTAATTGGGAGCATAAAAAGAGGTGGGTAAGCCTTTGAGGAAAGCCAGCTAAGCATGCAAACACTGCTTGTAATTGGTATATAAATTTAGATGATCTTGTTGCGTATGTATTTCCTGCTCAATAGTGATATTTGGAAGCCAAATACTTGCTCTGCTTCCCAACTTTCCAGGCTCTGAGGAGTGCTTCTGTGATGCATTTGACTTTATATAGCTTTTACAAGGCCCTACACCCAAAACCTGATTGTAATAAATGAAACATTATTTCATCCATCTGCCTTTTTCTACAAATAATAATAATAAAAAAGCAGGACAGTATGGAACAATAGTTTGTAGGTAATTCACACTGTTCTCTCTTGTGTTGTTTCAAAGTTAGGCTTGAGCTCCACAGATCAGGTTTTGCCTGGGCTATCTTCTGCATCAAATGGTTTTGAGGATAGACTTCAGCTGACCACTCATATAGAACAGTTTGCCTTTCTTCAAAATTCAAGTTCAGGGTCATTTCTTCCTGTAATTTTCCCTCATCTTCAACACAAAGGAAGCTTAAGTGGTTCATGTACTCTGATTTCAAGTTTTTTCAGGATTCTATTTTCATCAATTAAATATATTTAGTCAGTGCCCACTGAACTCATCTTCTTTCAACTAGAGCTCATTTTTATTCTAATACTAACTTTATTTAGTTGTAAGGTTGTCCTTGTTCTTCCATTCATTTTTCCCATTAAGTAATTAATTTTGCTCCGTCCTTATCTGTCAGTTCTTCCTCTCTCTGGTTCACATCTTGTAGTTTCCATGCACTTTCGTGTTTCTTCTAATCCCTCAGATTGTGGTCATATTGACTACTTACTTCTGTCATCTGTTTCGAGTTTTCCAGGTCATCGAATTCTGGTAAATCCCAGAATATAAATGATAGTGAATCCTAGTCCACTGATCACTGGTCACATCCTCACAAGGTTTAATAATGGTACCGCAGTTTCTGAGGCAGTGACTGCAGGTCTGGTTTCATTTCTGGACTGTAGGGGTAAATAATTTTCTGTAGCACTTTGAAGCACATGCAACGAACAGCAATACTTTGATAAAGCTGAACCCAAAAAAGAAATGTTTGGCTGTTAGCAATTTAAAATCATGTTCACACACTTTCTTATTTTAACTGAAACCCATACCCACCCTAGGAGATTTGCAGAGCAAAAAATAAAATGGGATATAGTCAACATGTACGGTGACAGTGCTAACAACCACTTTTTATTACTATTTTTTACAGGTAGCAGCAGTTACAGATTTAGTCCCCATCGTTACAACTCTTGACAGTTAATTGTCTCATCTAGTTTGTGTGTAGGTTTTAAATTGAGACATTATCAGTTGATGAATAAACATTCCACTAACATCTCAATTACATCAATTGTCACCGCATGCAATCATGAATATAATTGTATGCATAAATAGTTGCATTGCCATTAATATTGTAAAAACTGGGTAACTTAGAAAAATAACAGAATGCCTGTTGTTTTATTTTGCTACTTTTCACATCTAATATAATCCTAGGAGTCTGCACTCTGCAAGGGTTTGCAGGAGTTTGTTGTTTGTAGCTTACCATGGCTGTACCATTCTATATGGTTGCAATTTGATTTGAAAAATACCTTCATAGTACTTGATTGTGGCATACATTTTAATTTTCTGACGGAATATATCCATATATTCACTCAATATATATCCATAGCCTCTTTCAGAAAGATAGAATCTCATTTCAATGTTGAGAAATGTGTAGGAGAAAGGAACAAGACAAATATGCAGGAATAATAATACAACTTTTTGATCATAAACTTGATAACAAAATGAAACAAAAAATACACTATAACTAGTAGTATTTGACTGAGTCCTTGCAAGACCCTTTTTATAGCAAGAGGTCATGACTCAGGTCTGAAATTATAGCCCAATTCCCATGTGAACTGAGAAGCTTGAATTAAGGTTCTGATGGGTACTTAGTGGAGTTCATTAACTAGATTATCAATATGTCTATCATCCTTTAGTTTAAGTATTTCTTTTATCTCCCATTTTTACTCTGATATATTTATTAAAACTAACCATAAGCCCTCTCACTCTCATCTTTATTAGGCCTCTTAAATTTTCCTGAAGAACAACCAGCCCTCTTCAGATCATCATAGTAAAGCTTTCAACACACTTTTCCTGACTGAATAAATTTTACCTAAATTGAAGGGATCTAAATTTCTACTGCAGTTCACAGCTGGGGGTGTGGGTGTGTGTGTGTGGGGGTGTATGACAAACGACTTCACAAGGGAGAATTTTATTTCCTGAGATAGAAACATTGCCTGATATAAACAGGAGATAAAATCATTGTTTTTCAAACTGGGACAAATATGATGTTGTTTCCCCTGGAAAGTATCAAACCCAAAGATGATAGGCAAATAAGCACAGGAGGTTTAGGTGATCATCAATTCCAGTTTTTCAAGTCCCTAGAAAGGAAGAATGAAGCGGTGTCAGATGTTATATAGATGTTACAAAAGCTGCTATTACAAGGAAGCTTTTGAAGGTGTGTGTTATAAAACAGACCCCAGTAAAGACATTTTTTTCCGTGGGATTAGTCCCCTGAGACTGATGTCGCTATGACTGATATGAATGAGCTAAGAAATAGGACAAAACTGAAATAAACTTATTTTCATTCAACCAGCTAATAAGAATGCAGATCAGGATAAAGGAATATCAGAGAAGATGATAGTCAGGTAAGGGAAAGAACAGAAGTACATTTCCAGATTTCCAGCAGATTTCTTTTTTGAAGGTAGAGTACAGAGTAATTTTGACTTTTCCTCCTACAGTTTTTCCCAAGTACCCATTTTTGCAATTGGTTTTCGGCAGTAAATCCTGCAGCACTGAAGTTGCAGTAAACTCTTTTAAATACTGCTTGATCCTCTGGCCCACAGCAACATTATTTAACTAAACCATGGGACCAACCTGCTCTATTGTAGTAAATAATAAGTCACTCACTGTCACCAACAGGATCAGGGTCAGATTTCTTATTTTTGTTTGATTCACTTGTAATTAATTGTTGAGATCACAAAAACTGCAGATGCATTTAAACTTAGAGAGATACATTTACCAACATCAAATTCTATTTCACGGTACAAGATGATGTGAAAAGGAATTTAAATCTGTCTACGTATATCCATTGATGTTATGTTTTTAAACACAGGACATAAAAAGAGAAGACTTATTTTTCTGTATTATAGTAGACAAAAGGTTTGTTTTCATATTCTTTCAGAAAAGCAGGTATTTCAGATACAGTTTTGACAAACTATAATTAATATCTACTAAAATTTAAAGGGAGAACAGAGAAGAAAAAAATTTTAATCACTTAGAGTAGTCATCGTTTCTTTCCCTGGAAAATACTTGTAAGAATAGGTTTGATTCATTACTCTCTTCTGCACTTTAAAGATTATTGCAAGTTGCAAAGAGAAAAAACCATGAGAAGCTGTTTGCCATATGAATAAGAGTAAATGTATTAACAAAGAAACATTGATTGACTCATCGTTGCAAACAGGTAGCCTGTTTTTCGGAATTTTCTAACATCTGCTCAAACCCTTTATTTTCACTTTCACCAATATGCAAATCCTGAGCCTTGTGACCATTCCAGATGTTCTAGGCTGGGCACATGGTCCTCACTGCTGCAAAGCTTATCTCCAGAAATTATGCCATACCTTTGGGGGCCTTTATGATACTGCCTGTTACTGGGAAAGACATTGCTATTGCTCTGAGAAACACTATATTCTCTGAAATATAAAATATACAGTAATGACAGTAATACAACTAAAGTATAAAAATACCATAAGGCATGAAGTAAGAATTTTATGACAAAATTCTGCTAGTTATAGAGTAGATCTAAAATAAAAATAAAATTGAAATCAGTATCTCTTTTATACATTCCTTTCACAAAATTGCCGGCATCTCACTGCAAACTTGGCAGAGCAAAAGCTTAAAATCAGGATCTAGTGGCTTATAGCTCATAAAATTAATTAATCATTAAATAATTCTATCATGTATTGAAAAATTAGTAAAAAAAGATCATTTAGAGAAGGTATGTCTTTCAAACTTTTTCTATTTTAACAATATAGCAAAACAAACAGGACCATAACTTCTTTCTTTTCCTTCCCAGCTGTTTTCTTCAGGCGTCTGATTTTCCTACGCGGGTCTAGAAGCTGCTAATCCTTATATTTTTCATATTCAGAAGCTTCCTGCACAAAGAAGCATTACTCCCACAGCATATGCCATCAGAAACTCACTTTTGATAGAAGTCGTTCGGGGTTGCAGTACCTTTGCAGGACACAGCAAAATTGTTTGGCAAGAGGAACAGCCTTTCTGGTAGGAAAATGGTGAGCTGTGGGGAATTTTGAGCTGTTCCAGCTGACAAGCAGCTGCTGTACTTTAGAGTGTGTTATTTCCAGTCTCATCAGCTACTGAATTGGATTCAAATTTGCACTTTTTCCCAGTCTTTTTGCGGCCAGGGCCCAGGGTATCTAAACTGAAGTCCCAGAATGAAAAAGGTGATCGACAGTTTCATTCTACTGGCAAAGGGAAACCTTTGCAAGGATGGTAAATCTTATTAAAGCAAAACCAGTGCTTTTGCTGGGGCCAGTCTGAGACTGAGAAATCGACTTCTCCAGAAGGCAAGTTTGAGTGCCACCTTCCTTTCCAAGCGCAAATTGGATTTTCTTAACCTTTCCTTTTGTAACATAAACATTTAGACAAACAGTCAGACAAGCATTATATGTTGTAAAACAAAACATTGCTCAGTAGACACATCTTCCCCTGGGGAGAGGAATAAAAGAATAAACACGTAACAAGCATTAGTCACATTGCTTAATGCACTACTGGAAGGCACTCAAATATTCATTGTGAGTATACTATAAAGAGATATATCAAGTATAATAAATGTACTATAGAACTTGTCAAATAATCTACTGTGTTCTGAGTCACTCTGAGTTAGAATGAATTTTAAGAGTAGTTCCATATACACTTGAGGAAGGCAGCAAAATCTTGTCAGAAAGACAATTTTGCATTTGCCTTACTCAGTGCAGGTACAGAAAGCATTCCTAATCTTTTTTTTTAATGGGATTCCTTAGCAGCACCTGTAATTGGTGAAATAACCTGAAGAGAGGGCAGGATACTGTTCTCATCATCATCATCATCATCTGGCTGTTTCCTAGCAACCTTTTAGTATCATCTCAGTTTTATTTCTATTTCCACGGGGACTGAGGCAGGAGTAGTTAATAACTGCAGCACATAGACACAGTCCGCCTAGGAATGGAAAGCAGCCAGTGGAAGCTGAACTGAAGGAAATCAGAAGTTACTTCTGTGATCAGAAGAAAGTTGCAAATGCTGCTGCACAGGTGAAGCTTCCATCTCTGGTTGAAAGTTTATATCTACAGTCAGTCTCTTGCAGTCTGCGGTTTGTAAGCACTACTTTGCTAGAACGGAATAGACTATTTCTGTCAACCTACAACATCATCTCATCCAGCTGCCTGACCAATTCAGGGCTGACCAAAAGTTAAACCATATTTTTAAGGCATTTGTCCAAATGCCTCTTAAACACTGACAGGTTTGGGGCATTGACCCCCTCTCTAGGAAGCCTGTTCCAGTGTTTAGCCACCCTCTTGGTAAAGAAATGCTTCTTAATGTCCAGTCTAAACCTCCCCTGGAGCAGTTGTGAACCACGGCCACGCATCCTGTCACTGTATACCAGAGAGAAGAGATCAACGACTCCCTTCTCCACTTCCCCTTCTCAGGAAGCTTTGGAGAGCAGTGAGGTCACCCCTCAGCCTCCTTTTCTCCGAACTAGACAAGACCGAAGTCCTCAGTCTCTCCTCATAGGCCATTCCTTCCATCCCTTGCACCAGCTTTGTTGCCCTCCTCTGGACCAGAACAGCACGCAGTGTTCAGGGTGAGGCTGCACCAAGGCTGGATACAGCAGGATAATCACCTCTCCTGACCGGCTGGTTACAGCGTGTCTGACGCACCCCAGGGTGCCGTTTGCCCTCTTGGCTGCCGGGGCACCCTGCTGGCTCACATGGAGCCCGCTGTCAGCCCGCACCCCCACATCCCTTTCTATAGGGCTGCTCTCCAGCCACTTCTTTCCCAATTTATACTTGTGCCAGTCATTACTCCATCCTAGGCGCAGAATCCAGCATTTCACCTTGTTAAATTTCATCCCATTAATCATAAAGCAATGCTGCTTCTGCAAGACCTCTTGTCCCTCAAGATCCTTCTGCAAGACCTCTTGTCCCTCAAGAGAGTCAACAGCACCTCTCAGTTTGGTATCACCAGCAAACTTACTAACGGTGCATTCAACTGCTGCATGCAGATCACTGATAAATATATGGAACAGGACTGGCCCTAGAATTGGGCACTGAGGAACACCTGCGCATGATAATTATCCTTTAGATACAACCACTAATAAAACCTTTATTCTCTCCAGCTGGCCCGGGGACTACCCTTCCAACCTTGTACATAAATGGGCATCAGCCCATTACACAAGTGTTTTATACCTCATGTTAATTAGATAGTGTAATAGGTATGGTGAGCATCAGTGTTCCAGAAACAGGTCTTCTTCAGCCACATGAATTGGAAAGAGTAAATAAACCCTTCACTATCCTGAGTTCCTGTGTCACACCAAGGCAAATTGATGGTACGTAGTCAAGACCAGGATATTGAAAATTAATCAGTGATTACAGATAAACACTGTGGTCTGTGACTATGCTCTGTTGTCAGAATTACATTTTCTGACATAATGGTAAAATCTGTACTGAAAACAGAAGGTTTGCAGTAACTGTGCTATAACAGATAGAGCTTGTCTAGCTGTTTTGATTTTGTATGGTTTTTTGTTTGTTTGCTCATTTATTTTGCTTACATGGAATATTTATCTGTTTATCATCACTCCTCACCCCCTGACATGGGATCTTCAAACTGCATTAGACGGAAGTCAGCTCTGTCACAATTCCTTCTTTAGACCAGTCAGTGGTGAAAGGTGAAGCATGTCACATCTTGCCGAGAGTGAATCCAATCTGTCACAGTTTTCTAATTTTCCTAGCACTTGCTCATGTGGTGTCATCTTGAGCAGAAATTAACTTCTGATGCAAGTTCCACTACAGTCACTGGAAGTTGTTCAGTATCTTAACGTCATAATGTGTAGGGACAAAGAGAGACCGTGGCCTGTCCCCAGAACCGGACACCAGGATTGTGTGGGCAAGCCTGCAGCACGCAGCCAAGTATGCTTCTCTAAGCCCTCCTGCACGTTCTGCAACATGCCGGGGATACAGACCTAATATTCTGACTGCACTGTTTAGAGGTCTACCTGTGTTTCATAGATTGGAACTGCAGAATTTTATGTGGGGTCTCCAATGCCCATTTGATTCTGCACATTTGACTTTGTTGAGTGGTCGAGGAGTCTTGGCAGAGTTGTTGACATGGTATGAAGAGGAATCCAGATGTATCATGCAGTTACAGCGCTTCATTTCAGTGCTGAGTTCTATAGGGTGTGTGTTCAGTAAATTACTCAGTGTTGTGGTGCTATAGTGGTGACACAGGAGTTTGTACAGACTAAGCCAGAGCTTTCCCAAGGCTGCAAGCATACTTTCCACGAGGAAAAATGCACACACTAGTAAGAAGACTTAAAAATGGAGGGGAATGGGAAGAGTCAATTCATTAAAATATTTACAGGCGCACTGTAGGAATTTCAACATATATGTGTAATGACTCTTACTAGAGAGTAAATTATGCAAAACTCTGCAAGTCAGTGGCAAACCTTACCTAGATTTCAGTGGTTCCAGGGTTTAATCAAATCATCTCAAGCACCACAGAATTAATGCTACTTTTTAAAAAGCAGTCATTCAAGCTTTGAGTAGGTAAAATGTTACACCTCTTTCTTGTAATGCATGAAGTCAGTCACAAATTTTAGGCTCAAGATTACCTTTCAGTTAGTGTTGTATCACTTTTTACTTGTATACATAATTTATATCAAAGGTGCAAATTCTGAGAGTGAGGTGTTGTAGAAAACTGTAGGCCAAGATGAAGAGCCTTGGACGTCTCTTGCTCCTTTGCCAGTCCTCTTTTTATTACTCTCTTTGGCTTTGCAGCACACCTTTGAACCACCTCTTGCACAGAATCACTGAATCGTTTACAATGGCAGGGACCTCTCGAGAACACCTGGCCCAACTCCCCTGCTCAAGTTTATCATCCATTACTATAACTGTGGTCACTTTCTACCCTCTGAGCATTGCGAGCACATTATCCATACCATCTCTTCTGAGCCTTCTTCCATTGTAAGGGTTCGTGGCTCAGTCACAGGCAGCCATTGGCTCCATATAGGAGGACACCCAGTTTAAGGCCTTTCCTTAGAACCAGGAGTGAATGGTGCTGGAGGGCTGATACTTGTCCCCTGGGTAAAGCAGGGAGTATTTACAGCATCTGATGGAGAAATCCTCACACCTTTGCTCAGTCAGCATGGAAGGGTTGGGGGGCTGTGGGGCAAGCTCTGGGTGCAGAGTCGGAGTCTGGAGGACAGCAGGGGCTATGGGACCAACATGGTGGTCAGTCTTCATGGTGCCTGTCTCAGGGCTCAAGAAGGTCTGAGCTCACTGCCAGGATGCTGTGCAGGCCAGCAGCTTTCTAAGGGCCGGGGTGCTGGGGGCCAATGGCAGCCATGGGAGCAGAGCCCACACTGATGAGGTGCAGTCCACAGCACCCGAGCCAGTGAGACAATCAGGGTGGTGATGGCAACAGGCCCTGCTGACGGGCTGGTGAACATCAGCCAAAACCAAGGTAACGATCCAGGGCCAAGGACAAGCCATGAAATCCAAATAACTCTTCAGGAACAATGCTGGAGACTCTCAGCATCTCCAGTGGGTATTAAAATGGGTTCCTGGGTTGTAGGCATGGTGCGAGGAGATCTGGAGAAGCTTAACAGGGACAGTCAGGTCCACCAATGGTCTCACAGCCCTCTGAGAAGGACTCTTTCACACCAAGCCCACTTCAGGATATGTCATGAATAAAACATGTTAATTGGCTGCTGCAAAGTTAAAGAGCATTTACTCAAGCTGAGTAAAACTGAGCAATATCATTTCATTTTTGTTAATCAAAATAAACAGTTGAGAAAAAAATAAATTGTAAGAGAATGACTTATACTGGAAAAATGAATAAGTGATGTCAATATAATTGCAAGGTGGTCTCATTAACAGCATGAGTTTGTACAAGCTTTGCAGAGTCATTGTTGAAAGACTTCCAATATTATTTAGAAAGTTCAAACATATCTCTGTTAAAGTCCACTGGATTTTGGTTTAACATTTTATTCCCTAGGGAGCTGTATTATTTATTGATTTGTTAAGGAGAACAATGATCTAAATGCAAAAACTTAAGTGTATATAATTGAGATGTGATCGGAAGGACATTAACCTACTAACTAAAGTTAAGTGCAGACACTTAAATTGGCCCAAAGATTAAAAGAAATTCTTTTTCAGTTGGATTCTGCCACTGCCAGACAGTACATTTTAAGAATGAAAAGAAATAATTTTTCCCCCTTTTTAATATATCATTCTAAAAGTGCCAGAGCAACAGAATGTATTTTCAAAATGACCCAATACTTGCTTATTAAGACTATAATCTCAGACCGTATTGTAAGTACTGCTATAGCTAATATGATCCACTAATGTACCTTTCCCAGCCTGTCACGTTAGAGCAGAAGTTGTAAGAGAGTAAAGTGATGAAGAAATTTCATGACCTGGGGAAAAAATTGTGAATCGGTATGCTTTTTATTCTGAGCATTGCGAGAGTTCAGCACATTTCGCTACAGTCAAGAAAAGAAATTTATTGTAAATTGTATGTTGTTAACCTTTAAAGTACATTTCCTTTAGCAGGAGTGGTGTTCTACCAGCATCTTATTATACTATCAGTTCCTGTGAGTAATTGAGGCTATTAAACTACCTCTTAAAAATTAATTTCTCTCTCTGATAATGGGAGCATCCCTGGTCCCTGAAAGAATAAACTATATTTGAATTGACTCAGCCTCGAAGTACTGCCTTCTTCCAGTGCTCTGTTTTGTGAGTAAATAGTGAAAAATATTTGAGCTTTTTAAAAGAAAAGTGTTCTCATCTGTTTGATTTCCACAAGACTTCATTAACTGATTTCCCAATTGGGCAGTTTCAGTAGTTTCCTTTCTTCAAATTAAACACTCTCAGTAGGTTGGCATCCTGCTAAATAGCTTGCGAACCCTACAATAATGCTTGCTTTGATGCTGCTTCTGTAGCTTCTAGGTGGTGTCCAAAGCAGTGCTGTGCATGGTTAGTTAGGCTTTATCTGGACCTATGACTTTGCACTTGTAAATGATAAGCTCATATGAATGTCTTCAGCACCACTGAAAGAAAAGTCAATCCATGGTAGATGACATTAAGACTTGGGCTTAGGTATTCTGTGCTAAGAATATCTTGGCTTAAAATGAAATAATTGTTTAGGTTGGAAAAGACCTTTAAGATCGAGTCCAGCTGTTAACCTAACACTGCCAAGTCCACCACTAAACCATGGCCCTAAGTGCCACACGTATGTGCCTTTTAAATACCTCCAGGAATGGTGACTCAACCACATTTCTGTATTTTCATCTGCAATTCCTCATATACTCAGGATAGAACCTGTTTTGTTTTACAAAGTGCCCTATATATCTATTGGATTGTACAAATTATAATAAAAGTCATAAAATTTCCTTGAAAAAGTAGAATCATTCTTCTCCATGTGAGGTCATACTTTTAAATCTCTTATGAGCAAAGTGAAAGAACGAATTCAGGCTCAGGGAATAATGTTATTAAAATCTTCCCTGTTTCTAACATGTATTCATTCTCCCTCCATCTCCCTCCTTTCTCTATTTTCCCTCTCCAGTTCTACCCATACGTCCTTTGTGCTCTTACGTGTCCTCTTTTTTTCATTTTCTCTCCATATGTTGTTTTCTCTGTCCTTTGCCTTTGTTCATTTTCTTTGTCTCTCTCCAGGGTATCTGGTGCTAAAAATTATTAACAGTATAATTTGGAGCTGCTCAGCTAATTTTGCTGTGAGGTTGCTAGATATGTGGAAATGCTCTTGTGCACGATCACAGAAATAGTCATACTTTGTTGTTGCAGTTCTAGCTGTTATTTTTAAATTATCAATCTCCTTTTTCTTTGAGGCAAACAAAATGAGAGTTAATTAGAAATTTGGGATTCTCACAGTCCAGACCCAAATTTAAAGCATTCTTGTGTGTGATGTGTTGTAGTTAATAGAGATTTATTTCAGTTTTATCTTCCATTTATGATGGGTTGGTTGTGTGTTGCAGGGCCTCTCCTTGTCTTTAATAAAGGATAAAACACCTTTACATTCTGCAGGTTACAGCTTTGTTTGACCAGTCAAAAACTCTAAGTGCAAAAGCTCCTGCGATTTAAATCTGGTTGTAGAATTTATCTGAGAAGGTTTTTAGTGAATGTTGAGACAGACACCGTCCCTACCATTCTTCATAATTGGGTGTTTCTTTTGTCTGGTCTGATTTAAGTCTGCTTTGAGACCCAAACCAAGATATTATGCAGACTTTTAAAAAACTTGGTATTTTAAGTAAGTGGGGAAAAAATCCCAATGTATTTGTAAATGTTTTAATTTGTAGATGTCTATACATGTAGTATTTGCTTTCTTTTATTTTACTTTTTTTTTTTTTTTTTTAATCTTTAACACACTCCTCTCGAGCTGAATTTTAAACATTTAGATTACAAGGCAATGCCTTTAGTCCTGCGTTGAATAACGATTTTCTTAGTTTTAAAAAACAGTGCTTAATGGCTAACTAAAGCAAAATGATGTGACTTTGCAAGTCCAGCACAGAGTACAGTATGTTCAGTTTTGAAGGATCGTGGAATTCAGCCTCAGGAACAGCCCTTAAGTACTGTGCTATCTGCTGCACTTTGACCTTAGAAACATCTAACACCTACCTTAAAGATGGTATCAGAGCTGAGGACCAGAACTGCAATCATTGTATCCATGCCTTGAAGACATAAGCTTTCCTTCAAACACCAAACTGTGTTAGAGTTAGCTGATTTAATCCACTTTCAAACAGTGAGTTCCCCTTTTTGCTCTCCTCCATTCTCTGCACTGCTTCTGCACACTTTCAGTACAGTAACAGAAGGAAAAAAAAAAAAAAAAGAAAAAAAAAGCCCAAATCAGTACTGACTCTTCTATAAAGCAGTTCACTAACACTTACTGTTATATTTATTTTCATGTGAGTAGCAGGAAACATTGGGATTTTTCCCATAAAAAAAAAAAAAAAAAAGAAGATAAGAACAGAAAACTGCAAAGTACATAAATAAATTGCGAATATTTGTAATTTTTTACCTTACTTTTATCTCACCTACCAAGATTATAGATTCAAACACCCATGGCAGGGAATCAAGATTCAATGATAGGAATTATAATTTATTAGGAATATCTAAAGAAACATGAGTTCCTGCAAAGATATGAAAAACTTCCACCAAATTATAAACCAGCTCTAATGAGAGTATATTGTACTTCTTTCCAGCTTAGTTTGCAAGCTGCTAACAATTCCTTCTCATTCTCCATTCTAGAAGAACCACTCCTAAAAAAATTAATTCTTCTGGCCAAACTTGTGGAAAATAGATAGTTTCAGAAGGAAAAATTCAGATGGCTGAGATTAATGAGGTCTCCTTATTCCTGTTGGCATATTTTAAAAATTTATCGTCCTTATTTATTTGCTTCAGATTTTTTCTGCTGTAGTAGCAGAAGCAAATGTATATTACTCTCTTGGTCATGACACCCTGTGGTTCAGCATATCATCCTAACCTGAAATGAATAGCTTTTGTGAACTGTGGCAACTCAGAAGACAATGTACTTTCACTTTTATTAGCAATAGCAACCAGGTCAATACATATAGGAAGACAATAACATCTTAAAAAGCCACTGTTAAAATGGTTAGAGCCTTGACTCCATACCGATATAATAAAATGAAGATATGGCTCTAGCACCTCTTGCACTGGCTAGTTATTAATACAGAGGAGTCAGAATGAGCAGGAAAAAAGTAAAGGACCCATCCCATGAACAACATTTTTAGTAAGCAGAAGATACTGGGCATCTGGGAGCAAAACTGCCTGGAGAAGGAGAAGTGGTGGTGTCTCACATGCACAAAACCAAGACAAGAGAAAACTTGAGAAAGGGAATCATCTTCCAGTCCCTCCAGCAGTATGACAACTCATGTTATGTGTTGATAACCTCAAGGAGTAAGACTGGGAGAGAGATGTGAAGAAAGAAGCAGCTTTCAGACAGACATCTTTTGTCATCAGTGAGTTTCCTGAAATCCTTGAGCATCCCAGCTAAACTGCCATTTTAGAAGGTTCTGTTGCCAACCGCTTTCTTGAGCTATCATAACACGTATGTATATTAATTGCCAAAGGTGTCAAATAAATCCTTCTGAATCTCGGCTTTCTTACACATGACAGCCTACACAGGATGTGTTTTTACTTTGTTATAGGCTGCTATATTTCAAATGAAATAATATGCTGGGTTTGTGCCATTGACTTACGTCCTGCACATCCTACTTATGCCAGTGGATTTATGTATTACTGACAGTAGGCACAGACCATGATCATATATTTCGCCCTTTCATTTTAGTGGAGTAAAATTAATGTGTCTGATTAAAATATCTTCACAGACTGACAGGGACAGCAGTATCACTACAAAGGAGGTTCTCCTTGTGTTTGAAAATTACCTGAGGGGTTTCAGATGGTCTTTTAATTAATTTATAATAACTTCTGAGTATAAATGACAGTACAAAATCAAGTTATTGAGACAAAATGCCCGCATGCCATTTCAATTTTATTCAGTAATTTGACAAGCCTACTGAATGGGGATGGCCTCAGCATATGGCAAAGATTCAAGACATTTCCAACATAGAATAGATGACTGAGATGGTGTTTTACACATTCTACTACTTGAGACATTAATCTATTGGAACATATGTATTACTATAGGCCTAATTTTAAAGAATGTGTCTTTGCCCTTGTTTCATCCTCACCTGTACATTTGAAAGATGATGCCAGAATTACCTTTGTGAATACATTTGTAGGCAGATCCTTATAGTCTTTTTGAACATACTGAAGGTGCCTGCACAGTGGTGCAAGTATAATTATACATGCAAAGCAAATAACAAATGTTACATGTGCAAATTTATTTTAAAACTAGTTTTCTGGAAAGTACATGAAAAAGGATTGAGTATGTTAGAATATCTGAAAATAATTGCCACTAAATTCAATCAGTTACGTGGAATGTGAAGAAGTCAACCCAAGGTCAGCTTAAAAAGGAAGTGAATGATTTAAGCAGCCATTGCACAGGACCAGATGGCATGACTGGGAGGTTAAAAACAAGAAAGGACACAGTTCTTCAAAGTTGTGTTATTTTGTTAATGTTAGAATCATGTAAATGAAAGGTTCACTGATTATTTACAAATTAAATTTACTAGTTTCCCTAATTGCTGAAGGGACAGAATGGAGATAAGAGGCTTAAGACACTCATAACATCTTCCTGTTCCTGTGAACAAAATGTCCATATTTTTTCTTCAGAATTTTCATATTGTTCATAGACATCTCCAGCTCTCCAGGCTCCTCCTACTCGTTTCAGAGTGTAAGGAGGAACAGGCAGGCTGCCTGTCTGCTCCTGCCACTCCCTTTACAGATCTTTACAGAGATCTTCAAGGCTATTTCCATAGATTTATATATCTATATATAAGATTTATTTATCCTACATTTTAATAGAAATAGGGAAGTACTCATCTAAGAATTAAACATGCATAATTTATCCTTGCCTATCAGGTTTCCCTTCAGAGTATCAGCTCCCTTTGTGTTCATCTCATCATCTCACATCTGTACTCCAGACAACCTCCTCTATATTCCTTGAAACTATTTTTGACTTTGCTGTCACTTAACACGTTTGTCTTTCTTGACACCAAAGGACGCTGCATTTGTAATTTAACTGCTCTTCTTTTAATGAATTAGTAGCTCATAGTTGTAAGGGGGTAAGTGCCAAATGCTCATCAGAGAAGTCTGTAAGCGCATTAGACCTGAAGCCAAATCCTGCTTTGAAAGCTGTCATATAAGGTATGGGAGAAACAGGCACTGTTTGAATAAAGCATGACCAGCAGAACCTTGGTCCTTGACTTTTTCATCTGATTAGACTATTATGTAGGATGATAATTTTCAAGGAAGACCTGATTAAGATGAAGGCTAGTCCAGTGTATAGAAGCAGCCTAGAAACCAAGAAAGCAAAGTCCTGGGTCTCAATATTTATGATAGGAATTTACAGGAAATTGCTTTTCCAAGGGAAAAGACTTTTAGTCAGTATTATGTGGGTGATATTGGAGAAGTGGCTTGTCATTTAAGAGTCCTTTTCTATAATTAGCATTATCACTCAGTTTATTAGCTGCATTTACGTTCCCCAATAGGATGACATTCCTATTTAACATCAACACCTTAAAAATCAGACATCTTAACCCAAGCAAGGCTCTTTGCATAGCAGTTTAGGCACCTAAATTTATGAGGGCAACTATCTCTTACAAAGAGTTAAAATCACAGGATAAGGATAATTCAGGATGGAAGGGGCCTCAGAACATCTTCAGTCCAGCCTACTGTTTCTCAGGGTTTAGCTAGCTGGGCCTGGAAAACCTCCAAGGATGGAGACAGCACAACCTCTCCAGGCAACTCATTCCACTGTCTGGCTGTCCTCAGCAGAAAACATTTCTCCTTCTATCCAGTCCAAACCTCTCTTATTTCAGCCTACGCCCATTGTCTCTTGTCCTTCCACTGTTCATCACTGTAGAGAGACTAGCTCCACCTTCTCAGTGACCTCCTGGTAGCTACCAGTGGGCTGCTGTTTGGTCCCTCCAAAGCTGCACTTCTCCAGCTGAGCTCCTTCAACCTCTCCCCACAGGGCAAGTGCTCCAGCTTCCTGAGCATCTTGGTGGCCTATGCTAGGCTTTCTCCAGGTTATTGATGCCTTTCCTGGACTGGGAGAAATGGTAGATGAGGGAAGGAGAAGACCCTCAAAAATGGACATTGTATCTAGCTGTTGTCTATTAAATATTGAGTAAAGGAGGGTAATAACTTCCCTTGATGTCCTGGCTGAGCTCCTGTTAACACAGCCACCAATACTGTTGGCCCTTGCTGCCACGGCATGCTGCTGTCTCATGTTCGACTTGCATCTTCCAAGATCCCCACATCCTTTTCCACAAAGCTATTCCCCAGCTAGTCAGTCTCCAGTCTCTATCATCATAAGGGGTTCTTCCTTCCCAGGTGTAGGATTTAATGTTTTCACTGAATTTCAAAGGTTCCTGTTGGCCCATTCCTCCAGCCTGTCTAGGTCCCACTGGATGGCAGCCTTGATTTCAAGTGAGCTGGCTTGTGCCCTCAGTTTGGTGCCATCTGCAGATTCGATGAGAGTACACCCCATTGTCTCCTCCAGGTCACAGACAAAAATATTAAAGAGGAGAGATCCCACATAGACCCCTGTGATGCTCAGTTGTTAACTGGCCTTCAGAGAGAGTATGACCTATTAAATGCCATCCTCTGAATCTAATCCTCCAGCCATCTTTCCAGTTTTCCACCGAAGCAGACCATAATGCCCTAACGTAGGTACAATAACACTGTGAGACACAGTCAAAAAGCCTTGCTAAAACCCATGCTAAGAACATCCACCGCTCTCCACAAATCCATTCACTTTACTATAGAAGGCAATCAAGTAGTCATGCATGATTTACCATCTCCCCCCATTGACTCTAGAACCTTACATAAATTACTGCTTAAACTAGATGCTTGTATCTGCTAAAATAAGATTGAACAAATCCTAAAATTGGTCCTTCATAGTTCTAGAAATTTTTATTCACATTGTCCTTGTAAACGGGACTGTTTTCCTCAGCAAGTGTTTGAACACTGTCTATCAGCTGTTACAGCAAATGACATAAAGAGGTTTCAAGTGATAAAAGCGTGGCATTGCTTTCCAAAAGGAAGGGCTTCTGACAGACTGGATAGTAATTGCAGCATCAGGTATCCTGCCATTCTAGGTTGGCTCCTCAATGCAACTCAACTTGGCAGAGCTAGCATAGACACAAAAGCTGATTAGATATGGTTAGAATTTTTTTTCAAGGTTAGGATTTTTTCTTCCATTAGAACAATTAATAAAGCTCCCATTGCCTTTTGTGGAAACTAGGTTACGCCACTATAACAATTCAGAAAATCCAGCATGTCTCATTTGTATTTGATGTATTGAGAGCAGTGGCTTAAACTGGAAATTGGATTGTTCTGAAAGAAGAGAGAAAGCTTTATCCAGAAAAAGACTGCTCAAAATCTAGAAACTATTTACAAATCTAGATTATTTATTGGCCCCTTTGAAATAGGACCTCTACAATACATTTGAGGAGAGTATAAGGGCAGAAAATTAGGCGTTGCATTTATCTGAGGAGTTGCTAAGAACATTTCAAGCTTAGATCTGCTTTGTAACACAATAATAATAAATAAAAAACAGATTTTGAAGCTTATATTAGATAAAAATACCTATTTTGCATTTCTAAAAATGTAATATACAGATGAAGATAAGATGCAATCAGAATGATGTTGCCAGTGCCAATGCAGTAGTTAGCATGGTTCAGAAAAAACTACTTAATTTGGTACTTTCTACCCTCTTTCCTCCTGGGAATCTGTTTCTGCAGCTGGTTGGATAGTTCAGACTACTAAGGAAACATCTTTGGACTATATAATAGTTTGTTTTCTTCATCCTCAGCTATCTGTGGATTCTATCCCATTTGCCAGTCTGCAGTTGCTGTTTCCCTATTAAAACAAACATTTGCAAGGTCATTAAGCATCTTCATCATTAGAACAGATATGCTAAATTATTTGTGTGTCTACAGCTAAGTACCAAACAAGACTCAAAAGCTTATATTGTGTCTATACTTCAAAAATTTCTAGTTCACAATTCTAAGAAGTAGACTGAAACCCCAACTTCTAGTTCTGTTACTCAGAAGAATTAATTATGGTGCTCAAAGCCTCCCTCACAAGGAACTATTTGAGGAAGTAATCTATCTACCGAGGGGAATGTAAAGACACTGACCTATAACATAATAATAAATTAGGAGTATGCAATAGGAAAGAGCTAATGGATGCTATGTTATTTATAACTACAACAAAACCTACTGTGTAACTGTGTACAGTTTATAGATAGGCACATTCAAAGTGGAAACATGGGATACATTTCTATGAAGGAGAGAAAATAACCACTGGGTCAATTTATGAAGGAAAGCAGTAGATTTTCTGTCCATCATACTACATTTTAAAATCAATATTGGTTTCTTTCTAAAAGGTGTACTGTATTCAACCGTAAATTATTTGGCTTCATGTAGATGTTATTGGGTGAGGTCTTACTGCATGTCACATCGCAGGTCAGGCTGACTGCAGTTCTCTCTTCTGGCCTTAAAATCCATGAAGTGATCAATGACTGTTAGAGCTGCAGCCATGGGAAAAAGTAACAATTACTTATGGTCAAAAGGAAAAGGAGACACCATGTGGTCTGATAAGCCTATTCAGTCAATACCAGCCTATGGAGATGTCCAATACTCATAAGACAAAAGGTGACCATAGCTACCCAACCTGTGCTTTCCACTTTTAGATTCAAATTCTGTGTTTTATCTTTTTCACTCTCCTGCACAGAATGCAATGGGTTCAGTTGATATGTCATTTCATTTAATGGAAATAGACACAAGTACTCAAATAGGACTAGACATTTTAACATATATAAACAATGGATGCTTTTCCTTCCTGTGGTCTGTGATCACTGCTCTATTTTGCCCATTTTCTGATCCATCCCTTTCCCTCTGAATACCATTTCTCATTTTTTCTCACCCTTGCCCCCTGGCTCCGACCTTTGGACTAATGCATCATTAAGAACCTTGCATTTGTTTATGATTTAGATATATGGATTACATGGAGTTTAAGGAATGTGCATATTTTAAAAATATAAATTCTGGATACCACTTGTAAGGAACCTTCATTTTGTTTGTGTGATGAGTATAAATTTCTCCTATTGAGTGCATAGCACTGTGACAAGGTGCTAGTGGGCCATGCTTTTTTTTTTTTTTTTTTTTTAGTATACATAATTCCAGGATCCTGAGGGGAATGGAGACAGGAGGATGAAAGAAATATCTCATATCCCTCTGTGACAACAGGATGGGGAAGACTGTTCCTGGCCCAATCTCATTCAAAAGCTCTGTTTCATAAATTAAGTATGTGGGCTACCTCTCCGAGTTGGTATCTTT
The DNA here is from genome assembly GCF_023634085.1 of Falco cherrug. Classification (NCBI taxonomy): domain Eukaryota; kingdom Metazoa; phylum Chordata; class Aves; order Falconiformes; family Falconidae; genus Falco; species Falco cherrug. Next base: position 1,907,492 of record NC_073702.1, on the reverse strand, counting down.
TCATGTTGTATACTTCACAAAAAAATTTCTCAATCAGCTGTATAAAATGATCTTTTACATGCATGGGAATCACTTTAAATTACATTCTTATCATGATGTACAGTTACAACAATCACATCAAAGTCCTGTCAGTCTTAAAAAAGCTGAAAATTCAGACATGATTTATAGAAGTGCAGGTAAAATACTAAAATCTTGTTCTGTGGCATAGTATCAGCGATGTGTAGATTAAATGATTCTTAGTAATATGCTTTGCTATAGTACAAAGTGACAGGTCTTATAAGGTTTAAGAAGTATTGTATGAATCTATGCTGTTACTATCTACATAGTATGGCATGCTGTTAAACTGGCAAAGTAAGATGTAGCTCATCTGCCTGGTCTCACACCAAAAGAATTCACAGAACTCTGAATAGTTGGGCAGACTTGTTTTGCCATCATTTAATCTTAAAACCGTTTTTATTCCACAATATGTATTGCAAAAAGAAAAGAGGCATGAAAAATATGTATAAAAATTTTGTCTTTGTCCTGTCAGATGATGAACACATAAAGTTCAAATTCTGATGGACTAAATTAAAAGAATAAGCATGAGTGCATTATCTGGTAAATTATCCAATATTTCCTGTAAGTTTTGTTGGTAATTGTAACTTTACTTAGCATCTGTAATAATGATTTAGGTAAAAAAGATAGAATCAAAAAGATATATTCATAGCTGTTGCTAATGAGGGTATCAAGAGAGATTTAAAACCTGAACCTTGTGAAATAAATGTGTAAAGAAGATCAACATAAATTCATCTTGGAAGAAAAAAATATCTAAGAAAACAACATCACAGGTGAGATTTCTTAGTAGAAAGGAAATACTTAAAAAACCTGTGCAATCAAAATACATGTGAGGTCAATAATTTGAATGTATTATGATACCCATACTTAAAAAGTAGCTTCCAGCATGGTCATCCATCCAGAGATAGTACCTAAAAGACTAATTAGAACATATTGTCTCACTATAAGCATGAGCAGTAGCATCAGCTTAAACCATACTATAGCACTTTCAGTCCTGAGTGTTTGGTTACAAAGACATTGGTACTAAAGGGAGGCAACAACATATGCATCCTTATACACCATATAGTACTGTACGGTAGCCATCTGTGTCACGTTGCTGTCTCAACCAACACTAGGAAGAATATGTCTACAGCTAACTGCTGCATCATATAGAGGTTCCCAGCTCCAGCAAGCAACCTCCAGAACAGGGAGCATCAGAGCAGCGGCATCAGTTTGCAAGTGCCTGAGTAACTATCACTGCAGCTCAGAAGAGTAAGAACACCTAGGGACATTCCCTGCTATTGAAAATATCATACTAAGACCACTAAATAAGGAAGAGAGGTTAGTCACATGGATGTTTGATGGCTTGCCTCAGATTTCTCTATAACTGTTGTCGAAAACTAGGCTAAGGCCTGTCTCAGTACTGACCTTTGATCATAATGAACACCACCATTCTTCTCTCCTGCTTCATGTCCTTTGTTGCCAGTACCTTTGTACTCAGGGAATCAGAAGTGACTGTACTGAAGTGTCTCGACCTGATCTTCTCACGCCCTTTTCTATTGAGAAGTATTTACATTTTGCTGAATTTCTAAAAATAATAAACCTGAAAATGAAGGGAAGACTGGAATGCTGGACACTAAGGCTACATCAGTACTAGTAAAACAAGCAAGTCACTAGCATCATCCTGCACTGCTCAGGTTTTAGCATGTGTCCTGGCTTGATTTTCTCTGGTGCTAAGAAATGCCAAAACATAGCTCAGGGTCTGGCAAAACACACCATATCGGCTCAGCTGGCCGTATTAATAAATCTGTCCCATTTTAGGAGAAACAGATTTGTGCATAGCCGTGTGGGCATAAGCCATCCTCACATTCTGGCTTGGTTTCTGTTCTGTGTGTGTGATCTTAGACTCTTTGCCATCAGCTGCCTTTCTTGAATCATATACTTGAATTCAGTCTTCAATATCTGACCTTAATCATCCCATCCTGGGTTAAAGATCATTTAGACATGATGAATCTGGTCGTGCCCATGGTTTTTAGCAGAAATGGCATTCTAGATTGCAGAGCACTTCCCTAGAAAATATTTAATTGAGGTATTATTTCACCAAACAGTTTTGGTTCTGACAGGTCATGATTTTCTTATAGAAAAGTATTGAATCCAAATCTGCTCCAAAGAGCTAAATGAAACATTACTTACCTTTGAGTTATAGGTTCTTCCTTCCCTTTGTCCATATTTACTCCCGTTTTATTGTGCACAGGAAGCAAAAACATACTTTACACTATGTATCTGTTTTTAAATCATGCACTACACACATCTCTAGGTATTATTGAGCAGCCACAGCTCATCATTTTGAAAAAAGAAATAAAAACCGTAAGGTCTTCACTAACGCTATTTTATGATTGAGTGTTTATACATAACCAACAGTCAGAAGCTAGCTGTCAAAGTTGTTGCAACACTACCATATCCTAATTTCAGACCTGATTTGGTGAAGCCGTAGGTATATGCTTACATGTGTACTGCCAAATATTATTCTAGCATAAGAAATATGGAAAATACTAGCCCAGTTCATCAGCTACTTCCATTAATCTGCTATATTAAAGTCAGAGCTCATTCCTCCACACATCCCTATTGCTATTAGAGTTAATGTCTAAGGACAACATACTTGTCTACCAGCATTAACAATACATGGCATCCAAAAACAGAGTAGCACATGCATTCTCTTCTAATGTCCCCTTTGCTGAGGTGACCCAGTATTTCATATTGACTCCAGCAGTTTTTGTTCCTACACTTCCGTCTTTTTTTATCTAGTAGTTCTTTCCTCTTGCCTTACAGGACTTACTTGACTCTACTACTCATGGAAAGTCTTCTTAAAAGAAGTTTGGACATTACAAAAACTATGCTAGGTGGTTGCTAAATGAAATTCTACCCTTTGTAATGAAGTCACATAGCACAACTAGCATAGAAATGGAATCTCATGAATTTTCACATCAGCTTCATCAGCTGTGGATCTATACTTCCCAATCCAAAGGTCATGGAATATGTATTCACACAGGACTCAATGTTTCAGAAAATACCTAGAAAATGAGGACTATGGACACATCCTAGTATCTCACCTTTAAACTCCAACCCCATCTTCATTTTCAAATAATACACTTACCAGTACACATACCTTGGTTCTTATGCACGTCTTTTATCAGTACACACATTTACAGAAAATACATCTAAAGCATAAAAGAGATCAGTTCAGAAATTGATGTTCTTAAACAAATGTATTATTTTAAGACTGCTAGAATTTACCCTGCACTATTGAAGCAAATGAAGTTTTGCCTTGGACTCTCCTGAGAGCAGTTCTGTGGGCTGTGTCAGTTAGTAATCAGGGGAAAATGAGAAGAATTTGAGTTACATATCAGGACAGGCCAAAGACTTAAATGAGACTGGGATGAAATAATAAATAATGTATTTTAGCACATCAGTCATGGCAGTAACTTAATTCATGTCATATTCATACAACTATAGTATTCCACAGCCTCAGAAGTATTGTTCTCAAAGTTTTATGGAAATAGAGCTTATATTATATTTATTTAGAGCTTAAATTGTATTTATTTCTTACGCAGCCAGTTTATTTGAAATTTACTGGTAATATTCCAGGAGAAATTTGTGGTTGACAATTGTATGTTGATATGGATTATTTGAATAAAAACCTTATTTGTCAAGATATATGTTATGCAATATGGCATAAATAAATCCAGATCACTTACACTAATAACTGTTGGCTCTTGTCTGGAAGAAAGACAAGCAAAAAGAATGACCCTGGATACACAGCACATACAGTGAGACAATTTTAAAGGGTGAATGTTTCCTTTCTCTGTTGGTTACCCTTCAGCATGTTCAGCCAATATGCTTCTCTCTCTGCCCACCCCTTCCACCGTTCAAGACCTTTTCTCATGATGCAGAAAGAAAATCACCAGGCTTTTTTGAATAGTTAAGTGAGTCTATTTGACAAGTCTAAAATAACTTCCAATAATCCACATTATAAAGGAATCTCATTTCTATCAAGTTAGAAACATATATTTTGTATTGTAAGCAAAATGGAATCGGTTTCTGAAATTTCATCCAAGAAACAGAATTTAGTAGTCGTTTAGCTTACTGAACCTTAAGCACTTGGTTTATTTGGATCATAGCTACAGGAATTCAGTTATGATCCAAACTTAAACTCTGTCTAAAGTGGGGAGCTCTGATCCCCTGTCTTCTCTCCCATCACCTTTATCAGCACATGTGTTTACCAGTGCAAGGTAATTCCAGAATGGACATAGACTAGCACAGTTCCAACGTTTTAGGTTTTTACACCAACTTAGCAGAATTGTGGGTGGTTGCACAGGTTGCAGTATAGTGAGAACAATCCTAGGATGACTGTGTTTGCATTATATCTTGTGTCATTCAATAAAAAGGGAATAAAAAACAAGACCTGCAATAATTATTACCATTACTAGTTGCAAACATTAAGAAAAGTCCTGACACTTCATGTTTTGAGGCTTAAAGAAGTCTCTAGCTGTGAGATGGAGAAGAAACCTAACTGAGGAAAGCACATATTTAGAAAAAAGAATGGGACTTTCTAACATCTTTCTTTAAGTACTATAGCATTGATTACGAAAAGAGGCAAGAGACTGCAGTAAGGAGCCTAGGAATCTGCTGTAGAACAGCAATTCCTGTTTCATCTGAAAGTGCTTTAGAATTATAAAGGTCATCTTATGATTGGATACCCCAGATAAATAAAGAATATAGATTGAATCAAGTAAAGCATGTGGATGTGAATTGAAGATGAAGGATCAGCCTCTTATGTAATGAACACTGACATAATTGAAGCCACCAAAAAAAAAAAAAAAATCAGCTTGAAGTTAAAATGTAAGCATCAGGTCAATGGCACATAGCAACAAAACAGAGAAGTTCAAAGGTGAAAAAGAAAGTACACCTTTTAGAGTTGGAATTGCAAAAGCAACTTAGGTATTACCACATGCAAATTGTCTAAGGCACTTACACTGATTTCATAAAACAGCTTGTGTTGAACCTCTTCATGGTTATTCCTTTGCTTGTTTTTGCTAAACTTACTAGCTAGGCACTTGAGAAAATTTGCTCCCAATAATTAAGTGCTCAGTAAACTGCTAGTTCCTGTGATGTGTTATGGCCCAGAACCAAAGTTAAAGAGGAAACAGGATTTTGGAGCTTTTGAACAAATGAAAATGTGTTCTTGAATTCTTTAATAATGTTGTTTCATTTAATAGAACTTACTTGCTGGAACGCAAGTTTTTAGGCAGGTGCACAAGTTAGATTTACCTTCCATGCCTCCACACTCACAACTCAGAAGGGCTGGAACAGGGACTAGGCATTGGCTCTGCACCTGGGATTCACTGAGCAGACAAATAACTTATCCCCGTCAGCAATGAAGCAAAAGTGATTGCAGAATCCAGATAGGTATGGAGATGCTTGTTTGCCTTAACAGGCTCAGGCTCTTGACTTGAATGAACATAGGACAGTGTCCCCCTGCTCTTTATTTTTTCAGGAAGTAGCACAGCCCTAGATAAAGCCCCTTCTTTGAATACTTTTTAGGTGACTTCCCCAGCAAATTAACATAGAAAATGAAGCTGAATTATTTGAAATTAAATATTACATTTTTAAAGATTACATAGGCTGAAATTACTCATATATGCCAGAATTATTGCATTACAGGATTTGTAATGCTTTGCATTTGAATAACATTGCTCAAATCAAACATTATCTCAGGAACTTTTTCTTCTTTACCCTATAGAAATCAAACATTATCTCAGGGACTAATTCTTCTTTACCCCATAGGCAATCACTTGTGTGTGTTCTTGGCGGACTGTATTTTGTTCTGTGCCAAGTAAACTGTTTCTGTGAAAAACCTCAACAATTAGTCTGTTAGTGAAACATAGCTCCAAGTAACCCTATAGACCTGTAACACCATATCTGTATGACATTGCATGTTAACTACAGAAAGCAATGCATTTAGAAATAAATCACAACCAGAAATAAATTGTGTCTTCTCCAGGAGCTATTTTCCATGATACATTTTTTTTCCTAAAACCTGAAAATTAAATCATGTTGTGTCCTTCCACCATTTCTTTCTGTTTCTGTTTTTATCATACAGGTTAATAATCTACAAATGTTTGTCACTGTATGTATTTGTTGTTATTCCCTCAGTTCTAATTCCTTTTTGCCATTCCCAAGTTTCGTGCTCCTTTTCACTGCCATTAGGATTATACATATGTGAACACTCCCTCCATTTCACTAGCCAGTCCTTCAGGTGCAGAATTTAGTGGTAATTCTGTCTGAACGCTGTGGGGGTACCTCAGCTTTTTGAATGTGGGTATCTCAACCTCAACTTCTTGTTCTCTTTCCTCCCATGACCTTTTCTTTCTTCTGTGTTCTGTCTATACATTTTTCTAAAAATTGTTACAGATCGTCTACCTTTTCCTTTAAATCCCTCTTGAACAGCCTATTCTGTGATACCCACAAGATACTCATCAGTTGTTTGCCTACTTAGGGTTTGTTTATCCATTTACCTAGATAGCCTAATAAATAATCCTGACTTGGATCTATCCTGCCAAACATTATCCTAGTTGTAATAAGTATCTAATCCCAGTATGAAGGAAACTCCCCTACTTCTGTTGTTCTGTCCTTCCTCTCTCATTCTTTATTCTCATACTTACGTTATATGCAGAATAATATGGCATATTTTCTTTGGTTAAGGACCCTTGTGTTTCAGCACAAATATTTGGTAGCTTTCAAGCATCATTAAATTACAATATTGATTAGTTTTTTGCAACTGGAAACACAAACACATGTCAACTTGCAAAGATTAAAAATACATTTTCCCCTATATTTGTATTCCTCTAATTATAACTATGGTACTAAGTATATATATTTAAATACTTTCCATTCATTAAATAGTTTAGTAATATTTTGAAGACATATTCAGTACTTAAAGTAATATCTACTGTTTGCAGTCTGAAGAATAGACAGCAAAGAAAGACAAAACAATTATACTCAGGCTTTGAGCTACAAAAAAGAAGTTATGAAAGCATATATGAATAAATGACAGGTCAGACAGGGATTTATCTGCAAAAGAGAAATATTTTCTGCTATTGGTGTAATAAATGTACACAGTGACAATTACTAAAACACATGCATCAGAACAAAGGGGAGGTCACATAAAAGAGTGATCAATATAAATTATAAAAAATTGTGGTTCAATATAAAATGTATTTACCATTATGAAATATAGCACTAGCCTAAAACCTAAAAAAAAAAAAAGGAAATAAGAAAAATAAATTACATAATTACATAATTACAAGATCATCTGTGCAGGGTTGGAGCTATACTAGCATTTTATCTGGGAAATGGCATGTGATCTTACAAATAAAGACACTATTGTGGCACTTCAGAGAACACGGTGAGAATGTTATCATCTAATTCCAAGAACCCAATTCAAAATGTAAAAGTGTTCTTGAAGCACTGCTTCATCTCATGGAGGTCTTTCCCTTTTGGGATTGCAAAATCCTAATTAAAATGTCTGTGCCTACACATACTCCAAAATGTGTCAGGAATACAATTTTAAGAGGTAGTTTTCCTTTTAGTAAAGTGTGTGTTGAGTCACACAACAAGCATGTTTTACCTTCCTCTTTGTCTGTTTTTTGTTAGCGTGCACTACCAGTGGGATGGTGCTTGCAGAGTCTCTCTCAGTCAGCAAGATAGGACTTGTTCCTTCCTCGCCTGTATTCCAAAAATCTCTGTTTATCCCTAGTGACTAGGAAAGAAACACATGAAAAGAAAGGGAAGCTGAGGCATTTTGGACCATTACATAGGCAGTAGCTCTTGGCAGAATATCAAAACTCCATTCACAAGCACTAAAAGCAAAGAAGCTGTTAAAAGTCTGGGATAATTTGTGTATGATGGCACAAATTGATATCTCAGCTTCCTCCTCTGTAAGGATATTCACAGCACATTAAAAATATGAAAATACGAAAAAAGATAGGGATCTTAAAAACAAGAGCCGAACAGCATATTTGATTAAGGTCATCTCTGCAGGGTGGTGGTTTGCAAACGTCTGTGTGGAGTTATGTTGTGTTTCTCCGTTCTAAACTGCAACTTCCTCATTATTCTGAGCATTTCATGTTTAAAAAGCTTTCTTTTCATGGCATGTTATCCCATACCTGCTCATTTCATTCACTTTTAAAACTAAATTTCATTCCTGTTGTGAAATTTCAGTACCGTATGGCCTACATGGTGTACCTGTAAGGGGCAGTATATCTGTCTTTCAGATATGTGCTTGCCACCTTATTCTAATTTTGTTGAAGCATGATTCCAGATTTTCTTGGGACGTCTGGCTAAAATAATTCAGCAGACCTAGGTGTTTATGTTATACCCATGGCAGTAGGGAATGACCACCTATTCTGTTAAACTGACAAAAATAAGGATTCAAATCTTTGTGCCTTAATATCAAACTTGGAAGAAGACACTCCATATTTTAAAATCACAGCAGGCTGCTATGTTAAAAACCATCAGTTTGAGAAAGAAATTATGCACGGTGACTTATGCAGACCAATACAACCTGTATTTCTGTAACTTGGGTTTATTTTATTATTTTCATCGAAGGCATGCAGTATTTCTGTAATAATTTGTACTGTAATGACATATAAGTACTTCAAGTCCTCATAAAAAGTATCTTTTTATTTTCACCCTCCAGTAAAAATCAGTTCTTCCTATCCTGAATAAATCTTAGTAAATGTTTATATTTTGCAGTCAAAATATCCTCATTACTTGTGACAATGACTCATTTTACCCATTTTTTTTAAGATCCTAAGGTATACAGTTTGGAAACTATCCAACTTCAAAAAAAAAAAGATGCCATCCCCATCTTTACTGTGACATGAAATTAATTTCAATTTAAGAAAAGGGATACCTTTTGTCATTTTACAATGCAGGTGATTTCATATAGTAATTCTTTCATCAGAAAACTGAAACATCATATCTCTTCTCATAAAAAGTATAAACCCTTGTATTTGAATAGAATTCCAGAAGCATGTTTCTACTATGGCTTCTGAACATAGATGTAATATATAGTTTGATATCAAGGTTTTGCATATAACTTGTACATAACTACAGTCTTGTCCTTACAATGAAAGTTAAGCAGTGCTCTGACTTGTTTACTTTTATATTTTCATATTCCAAGGGGATTAATTCCAAAACTAGAAATTTTTAATGTCTTCCACAGACAATTTAATTTGCATGTTACTCATTATTTTAGGAGAGTCACAATAGTCCCTTAATTATGCAGCCTGTGGTGAAATCATGCAGTTGATAACTGAAACATAGTGTTTAAAAAGAGATCAATTCTGATATAAAAATATACAGAAAGGAATATTAGATATTTTCTAGCTCTGAAACCAGAAACACAAAGAAAGGAAATATAATATCAATGATGGTGTGCACATATATATATATACACGTAATTTTGTTGTTATGACATTGCCTTCTTCCTATTTGTCTTGAACAAGGCCATCACAACAGCCGCTCTCTGCTGATGTTTCATCACACAGCTGTTCCATCTATCAGTCTTGGACTCCTGATATCTAAGGGAGTGAGGACTGCATGCGTGTTCTCTTCTCAGCTCAGCCACTCTCAAATACTAATTTTTTATCCATTTCTCTTTTCAGTATTTTGCATGCTTCTCCTGTTCCATGCTATTTATTATCTGTCATGAGGTATTACAGATTCCATGACATCCACTCCTAAAAGTAACAAATGTCAGGTCATGGAGTGGAAGAAAAGGGACGCGAATCTGTACCAAAGAAGGGAAAGGAAGGAGGGAGTTAGAGAATAAGCAGGGGGAAAAAATGTACAGTTCAAACATAAAGATAACTTGGAAAACTTCAGAAGGTAAAAGGAGGAAAAGAAAAAATACATAATAGAGGAAGCATTCCAAATGCAAAAGGAAAGTGAATATACAACAGGATAGTTTTAAACCATATTTATTATTGGTATAGAATTTTTTAACCCAGCACAGCAAACACAAACTAAAATCTGCATCCACTCTTACCCCAAGTTAATCCAATTCATAACAAATTTGCTTTTATTGTACCTTTGTTATAACAACAATAATAATAACAACAACAACAACAACAGCAATAATAATAATAACAACAACAATAATAATGTATGTTATATGTAAGTAGTGTGTATAGATTTTAAATGTAGATTTTCCCAGTGTACCGTGTGTGTGCCTTTCATTTCAAATATAATATCTTTGGCAGCGGAGAAGATAATCAGAAAAAAATAAAATTAGTAGACTTTTGTTGGATAAGCCTAGGTATGAAATTAGTAACCTTGACAAAGGTAACTATAGGATAAAATTTATGTGCTATTTAAAATACTTTTGTGGATGGCAAATCAAGCAAAAAGTTAAATTTTATAGTTTCTGAAGAATGTCCAGTTTCTCCCCCTCCATATCTTTACTTAAACTAGAAAAAACTACCTTGCCTGCTGCATTGCTATGCTTGTTGGATTAAATAAATTAGATTCAAAATGATGCCTGGGGAAAGTGCTGTTGTATTGTCGGTCACCTGAGCATGATTAACTTGCTTTTTGAAATGGCTTGGTAGCATAACAAGAGTTCTGTATTGCTTGATTAAATAATATATAGAATTAATGGAATTAATCCTGTCTGGGGTGCAATCCATTTAAAAGTATACTTTTTTTCTTTATGATAAGTGTTTTTTTGTTTTGTTTGTTTGGGGTTTTTTTTTGGAAGTTTTATAAATCCTACAAGTAAACCTGTATGTCAGTCAGAGTAATGTCAATTCCATGTGCAGCTCATTTTCCCTTAATTGCACACTGAATCACTATATTTTAGTTTAGTTGCTACTGTTATGGGATATTGTGAATATATTCTCTGCATATGCAAAAATATGGAAAAGCGAGCACTTAAGTCAGTGTGACTGTGAGCAGAAATTAGCTGCTGCTTCTTTTTATTTTTTAAATCAGGTGGAACTGAAGTCCTGCTGAAATTAAGCAGTCTGTGATACATTTCAGCAGATTTGGGCATTAAATCTCTAGTGCTCTAGCATGATTGTTAGCTACAGTCCTCTCTGATTTCAGTTCAATGCAGTGCTCTCATTTAAATCCTTCAGTAGATTCCTGTTCCCTAGACCACGCAAGATGACCCAACTGAACAGCAGTTACGCCTGAATGAAGGCTACAAGGGTCAGCCTACAGACTATTTTCTGGTTTTACTATAAATATTCTCACCTAATCCTTCCTGTGCTTTGTATACTTCTTTGATATTTATTGAGTAAGAGCCCCAGGATAATTCAGGTAGGAATGAACTTCATGACATTTCTCGTCCAACCTCCTGCTCAGAGCTGAGGTCAGGCCAGGTTGCTCAGGTTTGTGTCCAGTTGGGTCTTGAAAATCTCCAAGGATAGAGACTGCACAACACCTCTTAGCTGCCTGCTTCATTGCTTGGCTGTCTCCAGGATGAAGTTTCTCTTTATATCTGGTTTGAACCTCTCTTTTCAGTTTACCACTCCCTACCCCACATCCCCACGGTCTCTTGTTCTTTCACCATGTACCACTAGAGAGGATAATGGCTTAGTGTTCTCAATGACCTGATCCCCTGATAGATCTGGGGGGATGCTAAGTGCCCCCAAAGCCACTTCTTCTTCAGTCTGAAAAGGCACCACTTCCTCAGCTTCTCCTCACAAGGCAAGTCCTCCAGCCCCCTGAGCATCTGGGTGGTCTTTCACTGAATTGAATCCAGTTTATCAGTCTTTCTTGCCCGGTTTATCAGTCTTTTGTCTGCCTTGTGTGAGGGACCCAAAACCTTGCCACAGAAACTGGGTGTCATCTGAATGCTGAACAGTGGGGGATAATCCTTCTGTTGATCTACTGGCTATTCTCCCATGCAGCCCCAGATGCTGCTAGCCTGCTTTCCTGCCAGGGCACGCTGATGACTCACATTCAGCTTGCTGTCTGCCAAGACCCCCAGGTTCTTTTTGGCAGAGATGTTCCCCAACCAGACTGTCCCCAGCTTGTATCATTGCAAGTGGTCGTCTCCCCAGGTGTAGGACTTGGCATTTGTTGTTGAATTTCAAAACCTTCCTGCTGGCCCATTCCTCCAGCCTGTTCATGACCCTCTGAAATGCAGCCCTGCCCATTAGTATGCACTTTCTTGTTCCCCAAGGCAAAAAATATATCTTACCAAAACACCCCTCACCAAGAAACACCTTAGTCATCTAAAGACAGAAGTCTTTGAAAGTTTTTCAGTTGAAAAGCTGACAGAGAGTATCTTTTCATACAAAATTTAGTCAAGTGTCTGGCTTTTCTGATACCCAGCTCATACAAAGGTTGTGTGCTAAAAGTGAAAATGTTCAGCACTGAAAGAATTTTATGTAGGTTATGGTCTGAGGCACAAATATGGCTTTATGGCTTTACAGAGACAAGAGACCAGAGGAGTTGTGTCCTGTGTGAAGCGCAGCAGCTTTATAGCTGGTGTAAGTGGTGCAGGTGGGTAATGGTCATTCATGAGTCAACCCAACAGTGAGAACTGGAGAGCTCACGAAGGCTAAGCCATTCTTAGTCCACACTAATGTGAATTTTTATTGAAAGGGCTATTTTTGGTGTTCTCACATGACGTCCGCTGCTGATTTAGTGTAACTTTGGGGGTTGCTTTGCTTCTGAATAGGACTGTTTCAGAAAAACACAGCATCTGAACCACTTTTGTTGAAAGCAGTATCAAGTCTGTTTGAATCTTCAGTTAATACTGTTTTCTCTCTTTCCTGATACGCTAAATCCCACTCATTGGTTGGTTAGTGCCAGAAATCCTGGAGCCAGGCTTGTCATTAGCAGACAGGTCCATTCATATACATACTGTGTTTTTCCCTCACTATGGTATCCAGGGAGTTTCATCTCATCTGTAAGAAAAAAAAGTTAACACCTTCCGCCTGACTTTTTACCCCTACCTATGTACCTGCCAAACTCCGTAATCCATACGATAAACTCAGGAATGCCCTTCTGGACGCTGGTTTTTAGACCTTTCCTTCAACTCACACACCAGAAAAGTCCTTCAGTATTTCATTTCAGGTCAGAAAAAGGTTTTTTTCCAAGTGGATGGCAGTGCATCTGTGGTTGATAGAGAGGTCTTTCATCTGTCCTCATACAATAGCTGATTATGGCAGATGAATTCAGAGAGTCAAGCACTAACTACACTGAGCAAGTTTCAATTCTTTCCAAAGCTCCATGCACTGAATTTATGTTGAGTGAAGGTTTTGTATCTTTACTGTCTCACAAGCAATTTAGTATCACAGGTCCTTATGTCCTCGCATAGCGTACATGATCCTTATGTTTTCCTTGCCCACTATGATAGATCACTGAGAAAAGGCAAGTGATGTACACTGAGGCCAGCCACTGTAGCAGCCAGCACCACCAATTCTTTCTCCCAGCTTCAGTTTACCATTAATATGCTACTGAATTTGAAATTTAAAATCTAGTCCTGTTGTCTCTGTCATCTGTATCCAATCACTACCATTTTTTTCCTCCTGTTGTTTTTCTAATGTTAGTAAGCCTACCGAGCTCTTCTACCAGCTCATCTTGGAATCAGTTCACAAGTCTACCAATCCCCAAAACCCCCATATTATTCTAGTAACCTTTCCCTGCATGGCTATAAAGCATGGCAACTTCTATTCTTCTTTTTATCCCTAGTCACTGTTTAGCTATAGATTTGTTTCACATTTTTGATCTTTTTCATAAATCATATCCTCCAGAACTCTTTGCCATTTTGTTTCCATTTAACGATCTTGCTGTTTTCATCAATATCCTCTGAAACCTTCATGTGCAGGACTGTGTATTCCCCTGGGTGGTAGAGAGAGGTCCTGTCTCTTTTTTCTTCTTTCTGGTGATACATCTTCAAAAGTAGCCCTTTGTTATATATTATTTTATTTGAGCTTATTTATTAATTTCTTAACATGAAAAGAGGCTTTAACTGCAAAAACCAAAAACTTCTAAAGATATGCTGAACCACAGCACATTTTCTTAGTTCTCTGGTAACCCTGAAAATTCTGATAGCTTGTATTCTCTTCACCATGGGCCACAGCCTTGGTTTTTTATTTTCAAAATAAACACTTCATTTGTTTGTTGGCTGATCAAACATGTTAATAGGAATTCAGGAGAACATTGCAACAGAAAACATAGTTATACTGATGGAAAACTGAGATAGCAGTGTTGACTTCACATGACCATTCTAACCTAGATCTTGCATTAGCTCTATTCCAGATTCTAGAGGCACTAATTAAGCGTCTGATATCAGCTCACAAAATTTAAACAAACAGAAAAAGGAACCCGAAACATTTTTTTCTATTCAGACTTTAAGGAGTGGCTGGTATTTATAAATTTTCTTCTTGTCATTTCATAGATTTCAAATTAAAATTTTGAGGTAACCAAACTAAAAACAAAACAAAACAAACAAACAAAAAAAGAGCCCAAATGAAAAAGATTCCAATGGACTCTGTCACCTTTAGATGCTATCCAGGCGGACTATCCAGGCTCCTACAAATCTTCTCCATGACTCAAGAGGAAGGCTGCATCAAGACTTTGAATAGAAATCAGAACAGCTAGTTCTCTATTTTGTTCAAAACACTATTCCTCTTAATCTGACTCTACTGGCCAGAAGAACGTGTTTCTAAATCTACTTGCACCTGGTTCTTTTTTTTAATATCTAGAAGACATTTTATTAGAAAGTCTGAAATTGTTCTTGCTGTGTCTTTGAACAGATGACAGTAAGATAACCTCATTAGTTCATAGTGAGGACTGGACAACCCCAGACACTCAAGTGAATACAGTAAAGCTTAACTTTATGCAGTGCCTCACAAAATGAGATAGAAATGTTATGTGTTAACCCATTGTTGATTCTTCTTCTAAACCTAATAATTTTGCAACGATTTCTTCCCAGTTTAAAGTGTCATCCATGTATTCCACCCACTGCCTTTTTCAGAGCTGTTTGCTGCCATCCATTTTGCACATGATGTCTCTACCTTGTCGTCTTTATCACAAGCTCCAAACCTCACGGTTGCCTGAGCTCCACTCAGGCAGTGGTTTCTGCAAAAGCCACCAGGGACATCTGTGCAGTTGATCAGCAGTTCACCAACAGTATGCCTTCTGGCTTTCAAGTGTCTGAAATCACAACCGTAACATTGCCTTTTTCTATGCATAGAATTAATTATTTTCTGTGAAAACAGAAAAAATGTCAAATATCCTTTATCCCTATTAACATTTGTTTTCTTCTGCTTGGTGCTCTATTTTTTATTTTCTCCTTTGTGTTTGCTTGCTGCTTCATATTTTATAGCACATCAGACACAATAATGGTCATATGCCTCATACCTCGTTATTTCTATGCTCAAATTTGCTGTAACAGTTGCTGGAAACTGCAGTATGACAAGGACAACAAATAATTTTCATAAACCAGAACAGATGGCAGGCACCTTTGTCTTTATTATGGCATTGTTGTTTTAGAAATCTACAGGTCCAGATGCTAAGAGAGGGATGGAGTTTTGTTCACTAAGACTGATACCTGATGCTTGTTTCACACTGTGTTAAAATTATGGTAAATATAATCTTTTTATGACCCAGTAGCTTGGGTTTATATGCGCAATTGCCTGTGTGCTTTTATTTTCTTACTTAATAAGACAATTGCAGACTCAAATGTAATCTCAGAATGGTAGCAGTCAAAAAATCCTATTGTGTCGGTATCTGTTCACAGCTAATGAAATTGTATTCAGTTAATATCTGTCAAGCTGCTGGGATGAGTGATAAGAACAGAGCAAGGGTTCCTTATCAGAAAAGGCCTCAATTCCCTCAAGTCAGGATAGATCCAATAGTGGAACTGAAAAAGAAATGGGAGATTATATGATTCGTAGGATCTAGCTTCCACAGATACTTTTAGGAGCATATGTTTTACTCCAGAATGCAGCCAATCGCATCAAACAGGCTGCCTTCTATCAAAAACTAGCATAGCTGAGTAACAGCATATAAGAAGCCCTCCAAAGCTGTTACTGCCATGTCTTTAAAGTACAAAGTTCAAATACTGCTCTGTGGACTAACTTGGAAATTTAATCAAGTCACTTCTTTAATCTGCAAACTGAATATATAGATAGCCATAGATGAACATACCTGGAAGGAAGATAAATGAGCACGTGCTATGATGAAAAGCAGAGGAGTTTCCTCAGAGGCACAAAAAGATACAGAGTAACATGATGATGTCAACACATTTTAAGAGCAAAGTAGGAAAACTTGCTTAGTGTACATGATACACAATCAAATCACCTTTGGGAATTTGTGCAGTGTTTAAATTTAGTTCAGACTATTCCTTTCTTTATTTGAATAACAGTTCCTACAAATGTTCACTCACATTAATCAATTTTTCACCCACAAAAAAATAGGTCAAAGAATGTTACTTAGGTTGGAAAGGCAAAACACTGTGAGCTAGGAAATGCCAGAATCAAGGCTGTTTGACAGTCTTCAGTCTACCCATATGTGAATGTGTATATTAAATCTTTAATTACATGATCACATACTATTTTTCCCAAAGGACCTCTGACTCAGTCAGCACAAAAGTTAGAAAGTGCTCAGTGACTGAGGAAAATAAAGGATGAGCTGTTCAAAAGGCACTATTATCCTTAAAGAAAGCTAAAGACTTCTTGGCCAATAGTACAAACGTGATACAAGAGAAATTGGTTTTCACTTCACAGGGGTGAAGTGGGTGAATACTTTAGGAGTGGTATCAATGTGACTAAATACTGATAAATATTTGACATGGAAGTTGGCTTGAAGCATCCTGTTTTCCTATACAATTTTTAGAATATATAAGTCCTTAAATTCCAGTAAGTTTTAAAAGGATCAAGCTGTATGACTTCTATGAAAGTCAATAGTAGTTGTACGACTAAACTCCTCTGCACTACCAGAAATTTTCCTCCATATTGTTTTTGATAATAAAGATTATCATGCACGGTTTGAAACAAATAAGACAGCCCAGTTACACAGACAAATTATAAAGTAATTTTCTTTAGTTGTATTTAACTGCTAGTCAGTAGAGCAGCTGGAGGACAAAAAGTGCTGCTAATTTCAGTGCTAGGAAGATAGAGCATGGCAACTGTAGGATAAATATATTATGGATGATCAGGTAGTTCCTGTGTGTGGAGCATAGCTGGAAGATCATTAGACACAGGAAACCACACCGCTCCCATTCAGCCTCAGACTGCAGTATTTTTCTCTGATTATGATTTATTGTCTTACCTTATGAAGATTATTCACCATCTGCAAGAGTCCATAGATCACCCAAACCAGGAGATGAGAGGCAGGATCTGACTAGGAATGCCAAGTGCTTTGCTCACTTACTCCAGAAGAAATCTTGGATAAATCAAAAGCAATCAGTGCCACCACTCAGGATTTTTGACAATGTATTGTGAAAGCAAAAAAAGAGGAGAAGCAGTGGCCTAAAATTCAGCTTCCAAACTCTCAAGGCCATGTCATTTATGATAGCCAGAGCTAATACTTGATATAGTCAGGTAAAAGATCCTTTTGCCAATTCCTTGCCACTTTGTAACATTTCAGTCATTTGAACTGGCTTTTTCTGTGTTAGGTGCTTCAGTTCATACATGCTCAATAGTGTAGCTATTACTTTCTCTGGAAAAAAACTAGTTAAACTGGCAATGTGATATGCCAGATCTGTGCAGACTAAAGGGGACTTTCCCTACAGTTCTTTCTCCCAGATTCTACAGGTTACTCTGTCCTCTGACGTTGGGGACCAAGAGCACAAAGACTGTCTGTCTTGTGCATGATATTCTCCAAGTTAATAATCAAGTTGAAGGCCAATCAGAATAAAAAAAGAGACAAAATTAATCCACCTTAGGTTATTATAGCCATTTTGTTAACTGTAGATTTCTTGAACGTTCCTAAACCATTAGATGCTATGTCGGCCAATAAAGCTCACTTCTGTCTGTAACTGATCGGTTTAACCTCCACCATAGCCAAGCCTGGTCAGATTGATTCACGAGTACCTGACATAAAGTCTGACTACTCTCCATTGCATCTACAAAGCAAAGGTCCCAAATCAGAAAGTCAGTTTTAAAGAGATTGACTTTTCCACTTAGCAAACTAGTATGGTATGAATGCACAAAGCAGGTCTAAATGAGAGGAAGAAAAATCTTCTGAAGGTGAGACAGCCATGTAGTAAGGTTCCCACAAATTATTTAAAATACGAGACACATAAATCTCACCGGGTTGCCTACATTTTCACTCTGTTAGAGGAAAACAAGGAAACTTTTTCAATGTGCACTACTCCATTACTTATTTTATGTCCAGTTATGAAGCTATTTCAGGCTTTGAAAAATAGCTACGTTATGCTCTAAGTTGAAATAGCTAGGCAATCTTTGCGTTCTGCAATCTGTAGACACTTAATCCAGGGGAAAACAATTTTGTTTCTGTCTTTCCAGTTTCATTCCAAGATTTCTTATGTGCATGTTTTTAAGCCTCAAAGTTTTCTGTATTGCTACCTGATCTATTGGATTGGTTTAATTTTGCCTGCAAAAATTTTGACATGCTTTACTCATTCTGTTTTTTGGTCAAAACCAGTTACCCAGCATAGCTAGCTTCAGTTATATTTTAATAAATCTCTAAGTAAGTACAATTTTGAACTACAACATTAATTATGCAAGATAGGACAAAGAACAGAGTACTTAACAAAAATGACTACAGAAACAGACTGTTGAAACCAAAGAAATTTGACCTAGGCATGTCATGTTATTATTGTTTAAATTTTGAAGCAGCTAAGCTTTGATCCTGCAAAGACATGCTCAGAGGCTTAGCTTAATGCAGTGAAATCAAGGGGGCTCTTTCCAGCTCTTTGCAATGCAAAATGACAACAGGTGCACAGACCTTTGTAGTACTGTAACCTAAATGTGCCTGTAATCAGAACTTCATAAAAGGCCACAGTGTCACTCTTTAATAAATAAATGTCACTCTTAAATAAAACAATGTAAATAATATGTTAATCAAACCCCATGTTGCTCACAGCTCATTTTATTTGCTAGAGATAAACAAAGGCTGTTTGAAGGAAAGAAAAACAATATGGTATTTAAGAGTCCATCACCCTTCGTGATGTACTTGCACACAAGAATTGTTCACCACAACATGGCTATTGATTTTTTTGAACCATTACTTGTCATTCCATAGAAATTCATGCAAAACTGGTTTATATCAGACAAACCATTTACTCCTGCAGGCTTTGGATCATTGAGAAAAATTGAAGGTTCTGCTTTCAAGAAAAGGACTCTTTTTTATTGTGAAGAATTCTGGTGAAAACAAGGCAGTGGTTGCCACAACATTGGTTCTGACCATGCCTAGTCTCTAGTAATCTGCTTCCATCTGATCAGTTCTCAGTAGCTTAAAGGATAGGAGAGGTTTACTAAAAGATAGGAAGGGTTTAGTAGCCAAGCCAAATGATTTTGTCAGTCAGGTCTGTGTGAATATACACACTGATGCTAGTGAAATTAGACTTTAGGTTTTGGATTTTGACTTTTTCTTAACTTCTGGCAGAAGGGTAAAGAGATAATCTTGGTTTATGAAGATAATGAGATTTGAGTGGTATAACCACAGAGGTCTAAACCAGCATTTCATATAACCACCAAACACATTAGATTATTAATTTGCAGCTTAGTAGTGTATGATGAATACTGGTGACTTTAAATCTGTCAACAGGTGATCTATAAACTAACAGGATTTTTTTAGTTATTTCATTCTTCTATTTAAAACTAAGCATCCCCACTCTGAAAGAGTTAGCAGATACAGAGAAGCATTCCTTATAGGTGGTATGGCAAAGCTGAATCATAGAGATCTTTGCTAATAGTTCTAGTAAGTGATGTCTTCATTATTTGTAATTTTAAAAGTGAATCAATATTTTTTTAACAGTATGTTTTTAAACTTAAATGTTAAATGCTTTATTTATTTCCCCTTACTACTCCATTTCCCATCATCTGCTGACAGATTATAATGAATTACCAATGTATTTTTTCCCAAAGAAATTAAGAAACACTTTGGGGTGTTTATTTTAAAATTATGGGTAGCCTCCCTTACCCATTCCATTCATGTATTTGAATCTGGATTCTTTTGTAAGGCAATATCGTCTTCTTTGGTAGAGGAATAGTGTCAGGTAGGAATACTCTAAGTGGTGGAATACTCTAAGTCCTGTGCATATCCACAGAAAAATATCCTTTTTGCATTACAACTATTTTGTTTGCGTAAGTGTTAAAATCTACACTAACTATATCATTATTTTGGTGGCATAAATCACTTCTGTATGAAGGACACACTAACAAAAAGGAAAACATGAGCTGGTTAGAACTACCCATTTGCAACATTAAGAGCATTTCAGTTCAGAGAAAAGTTTTATATAAGTGGATTTAAGCATTTTATAATTTTCTGCAAGAAAAGTCTTCTGCATATAAAATCTGTGCTACATCACTTCATCTTCCTAGGTGGATGAGACAGAAATGCAGAAAAAAATCACTTATCTTGTGCTAGTTCTAATACTGCCAACTCGTGTGTGTCACATGACCCTGTTTTAAGGACTAATAACAGGAAACAGTGAGCAGGGAATAGATGTGAGGTGTGTAGCTTGCCTTCATACATACAGATGAAAATTCTCAGGCCAACACAGGTCAGGTTTGTAGCATGCAGCACTGCAGAAATATAGGAGAAATATTATGTTGCTATCTCTCCCCAAGACAACAGTTCTCAAATACTCAAATAACATTTCCCATAAATCCCAGCCTGTCTTCATTGTTTGTGTATTCTTTCCCTCCAAGGTCCTGTAGCCTTGGATAGCTGCCAGCCTGCTAGTAAATAACTTGATCATGCAATCCTTATTCAAACAAATCTGTTGTTAATTTTTATTAAGTCTGTTCTGCTGTCTATCATATTTACCTACATGTAGCTGCAGTATCTTCAAAGGACACAGGATACAAACATGTACGTGGGGGTCAATGTTCTTACAAGTCTTCTTTTGGGAACTGGTCATGAACTCCATTCAAGCAGAAATTCCAGAAGGAAATTGCGTATCATTTTTAAAATATGTTATATAGACAAACTACAATGATATTTTGCACATTACAGCTATCTAAGCTGATGCTTATTTTTTAGATGGAGGTGCCAAAAAATTTAGTGCTTATATGCAGGAGTGAAGATGTGCATGTGTCTTAGTTTTGTCTTTTGCAAACCAAAAATCTGGCACTCAAATCCAAATTGTTCTAGACAATACTCTCTAAATATTTACACAAAGACAAATACTGTCTTAAAATTATTCCTGTGAAGTGCTTTTGCATGTGCTTGACCCTACACATGCAAGTAACAGTTCAGTAGAATTACCATCATGCATTAATGTAAATGATTGTTGAAGTTCTTTCAGAAACTTAGTACAGTAAGGAATACTAACACCTTTATAGGATTTTGAAGTGTGGAGAAACACAGAGTGATTCTAGTTATTAATTTACACAAAATGTTTGACATATTCCAAACTATATTAATCTCTGTCCTATGTCTTGAGGTAAGTCAATTAAGAAAGTATTGTTAAAGTGGCTTTTTTGTGAGCTGAGTGGATTTACATCATAACTAGTTAAATAAAAACATATGAAATACCATTAAAAATTTTATTACAAACTAAAAGAAATAGCAAAAAGATCAGTTCTAGGAAAAAAACCCAAACAACAATAGTGGGATCAGAACAAATCAGGACAATGGATAAAAAGAAGAAAACTGACAAAAATAAAAAGTCAAATTAAGATAACCGTTGGATAACAAATGCAAAAAAAATATCATAGATATGGTGAATGTGATTTCAGCTAGAAAGATAAACGAAATTATTTGATCTTTTAAAAGTAACAAAGAACTTGTGGTGGAAATGGCACTCTCAGCTTTTCTGATGAACAATGTGGATTGATTGTCAAACAGCCTAACATTGCTGAAAGAGAAGCTACCTGAGGCTGAAGCATAAGTTTTATAAAAAGTCTAGACATTCACTTTAGTAATTTTTTTTAATGACTTAAATTTATATGCCAGCTGAAGTTATAGGCAACAAAAGGAGATAAAGTCTTATACAATGGTGAAGCATTTTAGTTCTTAATAAAGAAAATTATGTAGTACAGTGTACCTTTTCGAAATAGAACACTAGTAATCTTAATCAGTTTTTCAATTACATTTAGACCCTTACTGGAATTTAGAGAGATGCTTATTGGTATTTTTGTGCCTATGTGAATCAAGAACAAAATGATCAACAACCAACATTTTAATGTAGAAAAGCTTTCAGATGTCAAGAGACTAGTCCTATTCTAGAAAGTATCATGCAGCCTGATTTCCATCAAGAGAATTTACATAGTGTCAAGATCAAAAACATGTAAGTTTTCTTGAATTAAGCTGGAGAAAGTTAAGGGCTTAATAAACTTACAAGAAAGGCAAAGATCTTTCACGAAGAGAAGGGCTTTCCTGGCAACCAGACCAGAAGCAACTAGGGACCTCATCATTTGGAGCCAAAGCTGCCAAACCAGTTGTATGTATGAGTTAGAAGGTAAGGGAGACAAGTCTATGCTAACCTGGAAAGGTATTCTTGAAAATCTCCATTACTGACCATCATATATCTGACTTTGTGTCTGTGACCATCCAGATACTCTCCCTGTGCTCAGAGCTAAGCTCGTGAGTAGTTCTGCTGAGTTTAAGTGTGAACATTGTGAAAGTTCAAATGGAAAAAATAAACATTTCCAAGTCTAAATTCAAGGCAGTATCCAAGTTTCGCAGGTGGCTTCCTCTGTTTTGAAGATGAGTGTTTTAAGGCAACATAACTATGCTGGCTTTATGCCTCCTCAACACCTGGAGAAGTTATTTCTTATCTTTTCAATTCTTTCCAGATCAAACAATATATTTACCAAGTCCCTACAATTGAGCACATTGGCAGGAGACTTCTAGCACACCCTTTCTCAGGTCAATGCTACTAAACACAAAGCTCTGTCCTCCCAAGAAATGCAAGATATGAGCCTTTCAGGCTTTGGTTTCAAACCGACTCCATGTCTTGTCTTTCAAATTCTTGACTGAAAAGTTGCAACAAGGAAAAAAGAAAAGTTATTTCACCATCATCTTTCCACAATGAGGTACTGCTTGTTGGCTTGAACACTGTTCTGGGACTACTCACTCCAGCTGAGTGCTGTACCCTACAGTCATGTGTCCTTCATGTCATAAGAAGCAAAGATCAGTTAAAATGCAATTTGGTAGCCAAGTTCAGGAGCTGGGCTTCAGGGTCTGTCTTCTAGTTTAGGAGTGATGACTACCTACCACCTTAAGATGCCTACTTGTAACAGAAACAGAGTTGTAGATTCACTCTGCTCTGGACTGGTTTAAGCATCAAAGTGTTTCACCTGCTGACCCGAGCATATCCTTCTTGTAGGCTTCTAGTCGACCCATTCATTCAAGGGAACAGGGACACATGACTTTATTGGTTTTTTATATTGTATATATAAATTATATATATACATATATTATATATAAATAAATATATAGATTGTATTTATATTGCAAACCCCGTTCCAGGTGCTGCGCTTCACAGTGCATACATTACACTTGGTTCCAAGTGTGTAAGTTTTAGGCATTGCAGCATTAAACTGTAGTTGCCTGAACCTTTTTTCTGGTTAAGACAAGTGACACTGAGCACTGTATTCTACCTTTCTCCAGTTTTCCCTTCTGCTGGAAAAAAATAAATGACAAAAATTGCCATGAGAGTTGGATTTTAATCGACTTGCTACAGAAAGAAAAAGCATAATTCTACAGAGAAAAGCCAGAAAAAGTGGGCACTCTGCTGCCTGAAAAAATGCATAAAAGATGTATATGAGATCAGCACAGAGGAAATTCCACTTGACTCCTGTGCAGGATTTATTTCAAAAAGGGCTAAATTGATTTCACATTGGAGATTAATGTTTAAAGTGAAGAGAAGTGAGTAGTTGCAGGATGGAAAGCTGATTTGTGAAATGTAATCTGGGATGGAAACTTTCAGTTTGGGAAAGGATTGTAGTATGCTAGGGTAATTCTAGGGCTATTTTCCATTTAGATATTGTACCTGTGATTTGATGGAGAAAGCTGATGGAAAAAAATGGGTAAGGAAATTATTTAACCCAGAAGCAATGCAATTATTGAGACGTAATTCATACAAACAGCATCCTTGGGACTGGCAATATGTTCCTTTTAATTTCTACTTGTTAAGTAGAAACGCATTTTACAAAGCTCCCTCTTCACCTGTGCTCAAAGAGGACATATCCTGTAGAGAAAGTCTCTTCATAGAAAGGCTAAGGTGAGAGCACCTTCATCGTGGTGGCCACACTGCAGAAGGGAAAAGAGAAGACGATGCTGGCCTCTGTGGCAGCTAAGACAGTATCCTCACAAATTCTTACACCTCAGAGGCTATGTGCAAAGTGAGTTGTCTACTCAAAACGCACTAAGATAATAAATAATGCAATTAGATTTAAAGAATTTGGATCATTCAGAGGATTCAACAAGCAATGGGCAAATAGAAATCCGCCTAGAGAGGCTTAAGACCATGCTGGGAAATATTTGCTAGATGGAGCAATTGTAAAGCACGCTGGAAAGAAATGGAATAAACTGAGAGGGAGTAGTGAGAACATTGACTTAGTGTGTGGGCATGGAGTTATGTTTCTCTCACCCAGATGGCCCAGCCCTTCTCGCTATTAGACTGGATTGCCATGAGGCAGCACTTGCAGAGTGTTCAGACAATCCAAACGGTATAAAAAACAGTGACCCTTTACCTTGTTAGAGAAAATTTTCAGTTCCTCCTTTTCCATTGCCTTTGTTGCCCTGATAAGGCCATCTGTGGCCACCTGTTCCTCCAAAGGAGTTTACATTGTGTTTGACTGCTATTGCTGCTAAAACCCTCATCTGCTCTCGGGTTTTTAACCAGTCTTCTCACTGCACTCTTCTGCTTATAAAATACAGTTGCCAAAATAGTCATATCAGTTATTACGGCAGGCTCACCTCTGTTCAGAAGCTCTACCTTCTTGCCCTGTTCCTACCACATCAGAGCCAGGCTTTGTGGTTTTGTCGTTACATATCACCTTGGAATACATCAGTCTTTATTCACTTCACTGCTATGGTGGCAAACATCTTTGAAGGTCGTTCTAGGTAGTGCCTTGTAATGTTACAATAGATTCCTAAAGCTGATCTTTCTGTTAACACCTAAGGACAGACTGTTTGGAATGAAAACTAAGGAAAAAAAAAAAAGGGGGAAAAAAAAAAAAAAGGAGCACTCTGATATGAATTCATCAGCAAACAGGATTCCTGATATAGATCTACTTTATGCTTTCTAAAGCAATTTGGACATGCATACTTAAATGCATGATATTACTTCTGCTATCTTTGTCTTTCTTCTTATCATCTTATCTTTTGTTGCAATCTTTTATTGTATCTTGGCCCAGGCAAAACACTCCTTGTGGCAAATTTTCCACCTGTACATTAATATTCATAATGTAAATACAATCAAATTTCTGTTCTGATGGGGTCCTCCAGGAGCCTGCCAAAAGTTATATTATTTCTATATTATCTTAGGAACTGTAACTAAGTGATACATCAGCCAGCCAAACACATACACCTTTATAAAGGAGAGGGTTCTGTGCTCATGTGCTTTTTGCAAAATATTACAGAAGTCTGAGACACCCTCATGACCCAAATCAACTCAGCTATGAAGTACACTCTGTCCATCAACTATTATATGACAATGACATCACTATTATCAGAAAAGTGCAAAGCAAATTCCACTGAACTAATGGCATTCATAATAAATTATATTGTATACAAAGAAGTATTTCAGATTTCCAGATGATCTAAATCTTTTCTGTTTGATATTGGGGGTTGGAGGTGGGGTGGTGTGTGTGTGTGGAAGTGACAATCTTTCTGGTGATTTATAACAGCATAGATTAGAGCCATCAGGAAATGACAGCTCCCATTTGCAGTCTTAACCTTACTATTTTCCACACTTGTTTTGCAGTACAGCCACTATTTACGTGTATTTCAGTATTTCTCAACTAATGTAATGCCCTCTAACTTATGTCTTTTCTGTACACATTAGCTAACATTTAAAAAGAAAAAAATTAGTCTTAAAAACAATAAAAATCTTAAATCTCAGTCTGAAAACCCAGTTTTGTAGATGCAGCTGAAGACATTTACCCTTAATTATTCCATTTATGATCTCTGAGAGCATTGAGTTTACTAACCTAATCCCCAAGCTCATGTTTGCAGGAAGAAAATAAAAAACACCTGAACATATGCACGTGTTAAGCAACTTGGCTTTGACTCTGTGCTACATACATTATACTAGCAATGTCTTTGTAAACTGTTGTTTCAGCTAAGTTAATGAGTACAATTCCTAGATGAGACCAGACTGAGAGCTCATGAGAATGCGGGTGACTGAGAGCTAATGTGACATGAGATGGAGCAAAAGAGAACAAAGACACACTCACTTTTTGTTTCCCTGGGGGAATAAACAGAGACACTGGGAGAAAACTCTGGTGGAGAGGAGTGGAAAAAAAACGTCGTCGGTAGGTATAGAGAGTTCAGATGTTTTGTGCTGCCATTTACAGCATTTTCTGTAAGAAACTGCTCAGGGTATCCAGGAGAGTCCCTCACTGGGAAATCTCATTGTAGCAAGTGGTTGTTAATTCCACTTTAAGTTAGCATGACTTCTGCAGTACAGTTTTGGCCTCATAAGCACGTATGTATAAATGCTCTAAGCCGAGAGTTCTTCAGCTACTTGATGGTAAGGGTGTGCTGCATGATCGTCAGCTCCTGAAGCTGTGTATTTGGTGCAGGCCTAGCTGTATCCTTAGTAGACAAAACAGTCAGTTTTCACGCAAGCTACAATATTCACTTGAAATCCTTGCCCTACGCAGCAGCAAGCTAGGAATATTCAAAAGGCTTTGCCCTCAGTGCTGAAGGAGAATTTGGCATAATCCAGAGCAAACCAGAGGCTAAACAAGAGCAATGCTGAGGCATTTGCTGTGATAGTCAATGTGATAGTGAACTAAGTGAAATCTTCTAGAGTGTAAGAAGGATATAAAAGGCCACTTTTTTCACATTTGTAACATTTGCAAAACAAGAAACTCTTCCATCTAAGTTTGAAAAGACCTAAACTACAAATAAAGTATTTCATAGGTTCAAAATGGCTACGAAAGGGGATAAAAAGCTATGAGTCTACAAAACAAAACACCTCATGTTTTCCATTTTTGGTTCTTTTTCCTGGAATTCAGACCAGAGGGGTGTGACAAACCCTTTGGAAAGTTGGACAGAATGGCATGCAAAAAAGGGCTAAACGTGTTATGCTTTTTTATATTGCTTCCTTCTGTTGCTTCAAATCACATCTGATATATCTGGGTTTTTTTTCTTTGTGTTCTTGACTCAACACATTTGGACTTCATTTATTACGTGGTTCAGATCTGTCATTTTCACTTGTCGTGGCCACTGGCTGTGATGTCCATAACTGTCATTCAGTAATATTACCTTGTACTTTTTTCCTCCCTGTATTATTTGTGAATTTAAGAATGCTCACACTGACAAATGTTTAATTCTCTTTGAGCTTCATAGAAGAGATTATGATTCTGTCCTGAAAATACATTTTTTTCTTGATCATAGTAAAACTTAATTATAGTTTTGCATGTTACTAATACCATTTTAAATGGCAAAGATGAAATTATCCTTTTAACCACATAAGTAAACAGTAAGTTTTGTTCATTAGTTTCTTAACTACCTTTTTCTGATATTTTCTTTGCCACAAAAATCTCATAAACCCTATCTGGATCTGTGTTTATTATGGACAGATTTTATTTTCTGGGTTGTTTTCTGTTTTTATTTGTTTGTTTTTTTCATGTTTGCAGTGGTCTGTTTGCATGATGGAACTTAGATTCTGGGTTGGTGCTGGTAGCTGACCAATAAAGAGCTCCTCATAGTTTGCAGTGTCTTAGCTCAGAACTCCTTCTTCTAATTCTTTATTTTTAAGGAAGGTAGAGAAGACATGTACAGGCAAGAGGTGTATATACACTGTCCTGCACCTTGTTTATATCAGTTCAGGTTATGCAGTTCAACTTAGTGTATAGACAAGGTACAGAACGTTTCTGATGTCGTTACATTTCATGTTCAGTGCTCATAATGATACTTCGATGCAAATTCCAAAGAGCAGAGATTAAATGTAGATAAGAAAGTGCCCTAATCATATTTTGTGTGATAGCACTAGATTTTTCTCCATGCTAAAGAAAATGCTTTTTATAATGTTTTTAGACTTTTCTACATGAATGTGCAGTTTCCTTTTTCTCTTTACTGGGCAAAAATACCTTCATCCTAGGATGACTTTTTCACATTGGGGATCACCACACCTGGGATCTTGTTCTCAAGAAGTAAAGAGTGAGCAAGATTTGCCTGAGAGATTTTGATCCTCACATTTGATAGAATCATGGAATTATAAAATGGTTTGGGTTGGAAGATCGTCTAGTTCCAACCCCCTGCCATGGGCAGGGACACCTCCCACTAGACCACGTTGCTCAAAGCCCCATCCAGCCTGGCCTTGAACACTTCCAGGGATGGGGCATCCACAGCTTCTCTGGGCAACCTGACCCAGTGTCTCATCACCATCACAGTAAAGAATTTCATCTAAATATCTAATCTAAATCCCTTTCAGTTTAAAGCCATTCCCCCTCGTCCTATCACTACATGCCCTTGTAGACAGTCCCTCTCCAGCTTTCTTGGAGGCCCCCTTTAGGTACTGGAAGGCTGCTATAAGGTGTCCTCGGAGCCTTCTCTTCTCCAGGCTGAACAACCCCAACTCTCTCAGCCTGTCTTCATAGGAGAGGTTCTCTAGCCCTCTGATCATCATCGCAGTCCTTCTCTAGACTCACTCCAACAGGTTCATGTCCTTTTTACGATGGCGGCCCCACAGCTGAATGCAGTACTCCAGGTGAGGCCTCACAAGAGTGGAACAGAGAGGGAGAATCACTCCCCCCAGACTCCTGGCCATTCTTCTTTTGATGCAGCCCAGGATAACATTGGCTTTCTGTGCTGCAAGCACACATTGCCAGGTCATGTTGAGCTTCTCATCAACCAAGTCTTTCTCCTCAGGGCTGTTCTCAATCCATTCCCTGCCCAGCCTGTATTTGTGCTTGGGATTGCCCAGACCCAGGTGCAGGACCTTGTACTTGGCCTGGTTGAACTTCACGAGATTTGCATGGGCCCACCTCTCAAACCTGTCAAGGTCCCTCTGTATGGCACCTCCACTCCAGCATGTTGACCCCACCACACAGCTTGGTACTGTCAGCAGACTTGCTGAGGATCACTGTCCATGTGTCCACAAAGTTGTTGAACATACCACTCCCAGTCCTAACCCCTGAGGAACACCACTCATCACTTGTCTCCACTTGGACATTAATCCATCAACTGCAACCCTTTGAGTGTGACCATCCAGCCAATTATTACCCACCAAGTGGTCCATCTGTCAGATCCCTGTCTCCCCTATTTAGGGATAGCAATGTCATGCAGGACAGTGTCAAATGCTTTGCACTAGCCCAGGTAGATGATGTCAGTTCCTCTTATCTTATCCACCGGTGCTGTAATGCCATCATAGAAGGCCACCAAATATGTCAGGCAGAATTTGCCCTTAGTAAAGCCATATTGGCTGTCACCAATCACCTCCTTATTTTCCATGTGCCTTAGCATAGTTTCCAGCAGGATCTGCTCCATGATCTGGCTGGGCACAGAGCTGAGACTGACTGGCCTGTAGTTCCCCAGGTCTCCCTTTTGTCCTTTTTCAGAATGGGGCTTATGTTTCCCCTTTCCAGTCTGTGGGAACTTCACGGGACTGCCACGACGTCTCAGATGCGATGGATAGCGGCTTAGCAACTTCATCTGTCAGTTCCCTCAGGACCTGCAGGTGCATCTCATCAGGTCCCATGGACTTGCGCATCTTCAGGTTCCTTAGACAGTCATGAACCTCATCTTCTCCTATAGAGGGCAGTTCTTCATTCTCCCAGTCCCTGCCTTTGCCTTCTGCAACTTGAGCAGCAGGGCTGGAGTACTTGCCAGTGAAGACTGAGGCAAAAAAGTCAGCCTTCTCCATATCCCAGGTAACCAGCTCTCCCATTTCCTTCTGGAGAGGGCCCACATTTTCCCTAGTCTTCCTTTTAGCACCAATGTACCTGTAGAAGCTTTTCTTGTTGCCATTGATGTCCCTGGCCAGATTTAATTCTATCAGGGTTTTTATATATCCTGTCAGGCCATAGTAAGATATTGTGATTGACAGGTGGGACAGCGATTCTCACATGACAGCAGTTGAGAGGTGATTGACTAGGACTGACAGCCTGATCAGAAAACTTGGTTATGTCATTTAACTTAGGGTGGTTGCATTTATTTTAGATTGTCAGATCAGGCTTTTCCTGCTACTATGAGTTGGAACAAGACCATGGGGGGATTAGCTGCCCTCGGATAATTAATTTCTGGTTTATGTGAGGAAACCATATTGAAATTTCATGTTAATTTTTCTGGCTGCTTAATGTACAATTCTGTCTCTGACCAGCAGTCCTATAAGAACTGAGCTGCTTCAGAGTTATTCCTGGGTTTACTCTTTTTTACATAGAATAGCAGGACTTTCATTTGCTCATCAACACCAAGAAATAAAAGATTCCCCACCCAGGCCGCTGAGGGTGATAATACTTGTTTACTGCAGGGCAGGATCTAGGGTTGCTCAGAAACAAAGTTTCCAACTCCAAAGGTGGTACAGATATAGAAAGTATGGGGAGAGACCCAAGCCACAGGTGGAAGATCTTTCCTATACAGCATTTATATAGGTTAGGTTATTTAAAATTGTCTCTGTTTTTACTGCCACACTCAGAAACAGAGTTCACAGAAAGTGAGGAAATAAGAAAAGTCATTTAAACAGTTTATTCAAGCTTTGAGAACCCTTACAAACGCCTGTTTCACGTAGTGTAATCTTTGTTTGTAGCGTCATTGCAAGATCATAGGCTAATTCATGGCTGGTTAAACCCCACAGCGGATGGTCTCCTAAGGCTCATACAATTAATCTTCCTTTCACAGGGAACCTCTTTGTTCATGAAGACATGAATCAAGTGCATTTCTAAAAATTTCATATTAAGCTATGAGGTTGATATACTCCCATTTTAGTGGCATCATCCTCAGACATAACAGTAGTGTAGATAAAAGCATTGCATTTCTCTCTCGCCTATTCTAAATCTGGCGGGTGCCTTGCTAGGAAAGAATAGTCTTGCTTTCTCTTTTTTTCTCCAAAGTAGTTGCATGAGCTTTTTGTTCTGCAATCTGTGCTTCAGCTCTACATTAAAATCACTTTTCCTTGCACATGTGTATGGAGAGACCACAGCTGAGCTGTGAGCTAACCCAGGCTTTGCTGTTTAGCTGCCTGTGATCAGGAGCAGATACCTGGTATGCAGGACTCATCTTAGGACATGGTCACAGGGACAGCAATCATCTGCTCAGTGCCTCATTCCTTTCAACACCAGACAGGATACGTGCCACCTTGTTCTAGTTTGTGCTGACAAATAAATCAAGTTCAACTTGTGCATCTGCATGAGATACTTGAAGAAGTTGAAGACCTTTGTCAATACACCCCAATGCAAATAATTCATGAAGTACAGCCAACGGCAAGAAAGTGCTTGAATTAAAAAGACCATTTACCTCTGAATATTGAATAGAACTATGTAAGAAATTTTTAAATACATTTGTTGGTAATTCAAAATGGTAGTATTTGCACATCATGAATATTACTCTAATTTCGCTGAACGATTCATCAGTATCAATTAGGGTGCATCTAGCACACCTCTTGGGCATATATGCAGCCTTTTTCTTGTAACTACTGCTTGAGAGGTTTGCTTAATATGCTGTCATCTGGGGTAGCCAGACTAGGCAGCTGTGTGGGCCGGATCTGTGCTTCAGGAGCCCATCATCTTCAAAACAAATCTTGTCTGTTGCACTTGAGCATACTTCCCAGCTCTGACCAGAAGCAGAAAGTTGGGGTTTTTTTTCAGTCTCCAAGACCTGCATGCTAAGCCTGCGGTCAATGTGCCATGTTGGTTTCTGGGTTTTTTTTCAAAACTGTTAGATTGTGGTAAATATACATTATCTGGAACATACCCTTCATGCATCCTCCTGTGGAACTGGCAGGTGCAAGGAACAAAGCTAGACCTCCACATTATTGTTCTCTGCTGCTTCTGAGAATAATCTGGGCATTAATTAGATTTAAGAGCCAAGAGAAGAACTTTACATTTGTTGCTTAATACATTTCAGGCAGTTCAGGCTACTTCACCTTTTATAGTCCTGCATCTGACAGTTACTCTGCCTGAAATGTATTAAGCAACAAATGTAAAGTGTTTTGTACAATAAAATAGCCAGGCTATAATCTTAGGGCTTGGTAATAGCAAAATAATGTTAATCATTCATCATGCTCTGCAATGTATTCTACCTGAAAATATAAATATTAAGTAATTAATCCCCACAACCTCTCAGCAAGTTGACTGTCATTATTGCTGCTTTATAGATAAACTGTGGAGCAGAATAATTAAACACTTTGGTTAAGGCCACCAGTAAATCTGCTGAAGATGTGAAAATAGAGTCAAACTCTGTTGATTCCCAGTTTGGCTCTTTAGCCAAAGAACAGTCTTTTTCTGCAACATCTCTCTCACTCATAATGAATCTCATGCATAGTCTAAATTAGAAGCATCATTAAAAAGTGAAGTTAATTACCTTCTTTCCTTTAAAAACTATTTGCTGATTTTAATATTAAATACATTCAAGCAGTTTTCTCATGCGATTATGATGGCAAAAAATCTAAACACAAATCTGAAAATAATCATGCTGTTTCTCCATGTTTTCATGGTATAAAACAGCCAACAACACCCACAGCAACTTTATTAAGACAAAGATTAGCAAATATAGCAGCTTAATTGGATTCTGTTTTCAAACATATCAAAGACCTAAAAGACTAGCATCTACAGTGTCCTTCTTTATTTCTGCTCCATGACATTTTAAGTAAACCTGGTGTTATGAAAATTAAAGCACTATTTGGACCAAAAACGCCACTGTATTTTTCTGAAGAAATTTGGGGGTAGTTCTTAAAAGCATGTTACACAAAAATTTCTAAAATCTCATTTTCAAAAGAATGTACAAGTCCTCAGGAGGGCAGAATCCAGATTTATATCACTAAATATAATAATATGTAGAAACTTTGGAATATTTCCTCTCACATATTAGTTGAAATTTTAGGGTCTGACACAAAATGAAAACACTTGACCTATAAGGTACTACTGAAATTTTTTCATATAGAGGTAAGGACTCAAAGTCCTACTGAAGATGAGTGATTCCAAACCTAAAACAACATGAACACTTAGATATCTACTTCATGTTCTTAATCTCAAACATTTAGGCACCTATGAGACACCACACCCTCTCGTCTGCCATGTAGGCTTCCCATGTCTGGAGACCTTTTCGTCCAAGTTTTTCTCAATGAAGTCTTCAGCGTAAAAGTCCACATATCGGCTTCTGAGCTCTGAAGAAACCACAAACCCTTCTACTATGACTGAGCTGTTGAGACCCTGCTAGGAGTCTCAAATCAAAATGGGTTCTTCCTGCAGATTCAGACCTCATCACCATTTTTGGAGCGTGTCTGACATGAGTCAACGTGGAGAAAGTGGAAGGATATCTATTTGACTTGTAGCTGAAAGTACTCACCTATGATGTCATAAGATGTGGTTAAAATGTGTTTTGTCTCAAGTTTTGAAGCAGAGATTTACAGCATCTGCAGGCTCTCATATGAAGCTACTGTATTCTGGGATGCTTCACAGACGGAGGGTGTTTGTGTCCACAGTCATACGTAGTCTTTTGGTCAGGTTCACATTCTGCTGCAGTAGTCAAGTATTTAAGTTCCACCTAGGATGCACAAAGACCTTTATTTCTGAATGCCTCCATAACAGCTTAGTTGTTAGGCTTCTTTCCTAGAAGATAGGAAACCAAATCAAACACAGAAGGGTTTTGAATTTGATGCTCCTATTTTCCAGAACAGCATTATAGGCAGCTGCTCCTTACATCCCGAACCTGCCAACCCAGCAAGAACTGACCTTGCTTCATCCACTTGACTCCAGAAGAGGACTAATGACTCTACATCCCAAGGCGAAATAAGAAATAAGCATCTACTCTCCCTCCCAGACAGTTATTTTATGATGAGCTGAATTACCTAATGAGATATCTATCTCTCTCCTTTAACATGAGAAGTAGATTATACAGCCCGCTTAGAACAGATACCTAACTTTCAGGAGATCAAAGCCCCAATTAAAATGCCTAGGTTAGTTTTGAAAATAGTGGTTGACTTTTAAAGCATATGGATGAGAGATGCTTTTGAAAAGTGGACCCTTAGCACTTCTGCAAATAGGACCCGACTGCATTCCACTGAGCTTACCATTTTAACTTGGGACTTTGCAGAATTGTGCAACATGTGGCCATAGCTTCAATTATACCAGTTTTCAAAACCATTAGTATGTGTTCAGTAAGGAATTTTAATCTGGCCATCATTATGAGATGCAAGTTGTAAAACTTAACTCTTTTTTCTGTACAGAGGAGTTCTATCAATATTCATTATATTTATTTAATTTCTAGTCTAAAATTGAGTGATTTGCTTATACTCTGTGTAAAGCAGTCATAAAAAACTATCTTATAAAATAGTTACACACAGTTATAAAATACTGTATAATAAGCTTTAAAAATCTGATTTTATGTATAAATCTTCACAGAGAGGAATTGAAACACTTGCTGACCCTTAATATTTAATCTTCTGCTTGTCATAACATCTTTGGTTTTTTCTTAGCTCTTCCTGTTTTAGCTCCAACGTGGAAGGGGTTCTGGAAGAAAATGGAAATAAGGGGCATCAATCATCCTTATTGTCAATATGACCAAGTTTATAAAACAATATTACAAGTTTACAAAGATCATGTTCTTACGGATTTGCAATGCACAGTTTCTATGTTGTGATACAGAAAATGGAGATACCTGTGATCACAGCTGTAAAAAAGTATCTCTGGATTGGAAATAAAGATTTGGGGAAATAACCTTAAGTAGCTGAAAGAACCAAGGAAGGAATTAGAGGTAACTTTTTTTACCTTGGGGATAGTAGAGTCCATCAAAACCAAAACCTTTATAATTATTTTCAAAATATTTCTTTGTTTCTGTCTTAATAGCAACATGGCACAATGGCATAGTACAACAGTAACATGCCATAAGGAATTAACATGGGACAGATCTCCATAAATACATTTTTTCTTCTTACTAATGTGTGACTACTGCAGTCTACTTTTTTTGTTTCTTTTTTTTAGATCCATGCCAGCTAAAAAGCACTTGAAACATCTCTGAAAGTAATGAATAGATGAACAGAGACTGCTGCTACTATCTACTCCTATATTTCAGAAACTGGAATGAAAGATTGGGTCATTTTCCTGTAATGAATATATCTTTACTTAACATTCGCTTTTTTATAGTGCTTTGATTGTCTTTTCACAAAGTCTCTGAACATACAATATACAAAGGGGGAGGAAATGTAAAAATAATAGCTGTACTGCATATCAGCTCAGTGTATTTACCTACTCTGCTTTTCCTCTGTATCCATCAGTTCCATCTATTGCTTCTTCATATCATCTTGAGAGTAAGAACAGCTTCTTCCAGGCGTTCAAATCATACTAGAATAGAGGTTGTATTTATGTAAAAAGTATGGTGTGCATTGAAGAAAGTGCATGGCAATCTTTCAGACGTCAAAGCCTTTACACGCAAGCACTATGCAGTCTAGTATTACCTGTCCGTGCCTTCTGTGAGCAAAGTTCTGACCTCATTACACTTTTGCACCAATCAACAGAAATGCTAACTAAATATGATTTGTAAGGACTGTCACAATGTCTATGCTGTATAGGATCTATGCTGTATAACTGCTCTGGCCTTGCTCAAGAAGGGAGCTCTGGGTTATGTTTAAGGGCATCAGCGCAGCCAGCCCTCCCAAAGTCATGCTGAAATGTTGGGTACGTTAGCTCAGATGGACTATGGCTCGTGCTCGTATGAGCTTACTTTGTGCTTATTTAGAGCGCAAACACATCAAGGCTATAATCTGATGATATGGACCTACCAGTGGTGTAAATCAGTTTCTTCTGCAATCAGTACAACCTGCTTTGTGCACTTGACATGACACTGATATTAGGAAGTAATTTGATAGATCACTTTTCGCTTTTTATTTTTCCAGTCTGCTGGATCTCATCTGTGCTGATTTGCAAGCCCAAAGCTGTCACAGATCCCAATTACTCACTTAACAGAGGATTCAGTCAGTGCAAGGGAACCAGTCTTAGTTACATGATAATTTCTGTGCATACTTTCAGACTACTGTACAAAGAAGGTGAGTCTCTTTAAGTCCATTTTATGTATGAGGAAAGTAAATCAGGCATAAGATCTGATTTGCCAGTGTCACCATCACCTGTCCCACCACTCATGCAAACCAGGTACAATGTCATCCACACTGAAATTCTGAGTATCCTCCTAATATGTTGCTCTCATGTCCAACGTCTGTCAAAACGACGTTTGCCTTTTATGGTGATCACAAGTGTGCTTGTCTCTGTAAAGGGATTAAATGGTATTTTAGATGTGTAAATGAGTTTGTACTAAGATAAACCTCTCCCTCTTTGTCTACAGGGAGATTTATTTATATAAGATAAATCTTTCATTCATACCAAATTTAATACCAGCCTAGTCATTACACTTTCCACAGTTATTCTGAAGAGGTTTGTTATTGGGCAACAGCTCTGTCTAACTATGCCTTAGAGATACCAGCATTTCCAAACCTATGTGGTAACAGTCAGCAGTCCTTTGGGTGCAATGTTAAAAACCGATACTTGATTAAGCGTTAGGATTAAGAATCAGAGGAAAAGCTGTGGAAGAGACTAGAATGTGAATGGGGAGTACAAGTGCTTTTGGGAAGACTATGCAGATCAACGTCCTATTCAGAACAGACAGTTCTGGTTGTTGAGGGTGGAGTTATTGCCCAAGAACAGTTCCCAGATCTGAGAGCTCTGTAAGCATCCTGACTTCTTTTTCTGAACAAGATACGGAAAGAGACACTTTTAGCTATTTATAGTGTAAATAGCTCTGAAACATTTTTCTTCATTTCAGCATATCTTTGCCCTGCAGAATAAAAATTCTATGTATTCTTGCACTATAACATAATAAACCTGTTCTTCATCTTTCTTAATGTTTTATAAGTGAAGACACTGATTTTAGAGTTGCTGGCAAACCACAGGCATTGCTTTCTTTAACAAATGGCAATCCTATGCAGACAGCAGTGGTATACCATTCTAAGGGAAGAGACAAGCCTAAGCAAAACTCTTTGTTTTACCAGTGTCATAGTTCTGGAGCACTCAACAGATGATGAAACTCTCCACTACTAAAGTTCATAGGTTGTTTTAGAAGAAAAACAAAAACAAAAACTGTGCAAAAAGTACTTCACAGCACTAGCATAGCTGTAACACAGCAAGGACCATCTAATCAATGGCAAATTTCTCAAATTATAGCAGTCATCCTTTGACAGTAATAGACTTAGAGCAGTTCAGACCATATCCATTCCACATCTCTGATGAGTTCCAAAACAGAGACTATCACCCAAATATTTTTCTACTCTGGGCCTACTCAATTGCTAAACCAGTTTCTAATGAGGCATTACAGTCAAGTGTATTCAGCATAATTTTGCTCCAGACACATAGTAGTCTGCAGTCATGGTTCAGATCAGTGTGGCAACAAAATAAATTAAATTAAAAAAAAATAATAAAAAAAGAGAGCACTTCCTTGAGACTATTTCAAACCTTCCACATTAAAAGCCTTCTGCCTTGAGAGAACAAGGAGCGAGTTCTATAAACTGTAATGGAAGTATCAACAGTGAAACTCAGGAGCTGCTTTCCCACAGTCCCATAATAGGATTTCCTGTATCAGTACTGTATATTATTCATCTTAGGTTTTGGGCATA
This sequence comes from Falco cherrug, assembly GCF_023634085.1. NCBI lineage: Eukaryota > Metazoa > Chordata > Aves > Falconiformes > Falconidae > Falco > Falco cherrug. Next base: position 1,869,247 of record NC_073702.1, on the reverse strand, counting down.
CCAGGTTACTTTTTCAAGCTTGCTTTACAGCAGTCATTCTTAGAAATATACTTTCTTGGAAAATGGAAGCTCTGTGTATTCACAGTGCTGTGGTAGCCACAAACCTAAGGCTTCCTGGGTTTAGGTTTACCGTGCAATTGAATAAAAAACAATTGGTGAAAGCACTTCTAATAAGTATGTGACGTGGGGTTTTTTTTGTGTGTGAATTCATATGCATGTATGCAAGCATACAGGGAAGATACTAATGGGTGTAAATTATATTGTTTTGTTGTTTCTTTACCATCATTATATGTTATGGGGTTCCAGGGGTTAGGTTCACTGAAGTCTGGCAATTCTTATCTATATTAAATTGCTCCTCAATAGCTATCTAAGCCAGAGCAGTTCACAGTGACGTGTACTTTCCTGCCATGTTTGACTGTTCAAATCTATGTTCTACAGTGCAGTTGGGATGTTGAACAAGCTGGAATTATTTAGAGATGTTGTTCTGCTGCTTGATTGCCATAATGCTACTTCCCTCATCAGAGATATTTTGATTGGAAATCTGCAGTATGAGTCACAAAGGACAATGTTGATGTAATTAGGGTGCTAAAATGACAGTGACAGAGTGTTAGTTGAGCTGTGGGAATGACATTCAAATACTGGGATTCATATGCTGTATTTACAATGGAAATATACCTTCAGACGTATGATGCACAGTAGCAAACATCTGTCACCGTTATTACACAGGAAGTAGAGCTCGTTATTCAGGGACTAACAACGGTTTTTAAAGCTGCCAAGCAAAAGGCAAACTGTTGATTGCTGAGAACGAGGAAAGCCTACATTTGTGGGATATGTACCCGTATCTTTTTGCCTTTAGAAGAAAGTCTTTCTGTTACCCCTCCTCAGCCCTCCATTTGAAATATTTCTGCTTAGCAGACTTTTCCATTAAGGTCAAAAGACAGAGGGCTAGGAATTGCCTTTACTGTGTCATTTATTTACCAAGTCTCCCTTGCTTTGCTTTATCTAAGTGATTTTTCTCCCCAGCAACTACAGCAGGAATTACTTTAATGTGCTGTATTCAGTTTGGTGTTAGTTATTCTCTATATCATTCTGTGACTTTGTTTATTACACTGCTTTTTATGGCATCATAGCCTGATCGGTTTGGAGTATAGACACCTTGATAGCTTAGTGGTCATATCTATACGGTGGCCAGCCATTAGGGAAACTTTAAGAATTGTAATTCCCAATTGGTAAGGTAAAACACATGAAAAGTGAGGCCCAGCATGTAGCCCTACTAAACATCAGAGCAGGACCTGTGTCAGCTGGATGTCAGGCCAGAGATGCTGGGCTCTGGAACAGGCATGCCCAGGAACATGGCAAAAAGTGACTTGGTGGTCCCGAGCAGCATCATTTGGTGGCAGTGCTGTCACCTGCACCCAGAGTCCTCTAGAAGACTTGAGAAGCAGAGCAGGGAGGAAACTGAGGCTGGAAGCAGACAGAGCTGAACACAGTTGGAAGAACATAATGTATCTTATTTCAAATGAGGTATTTACATAGTAATTACATGAAGCCTGCAATCATAGGTTGAGAAAATGTATGCAAAACACCAGTGTTATAAACAAATTCATGAGATTTTAATTCATGCTCATTAATTGGATGAAGATTTCACCTGAAAGCATCAGTGATCTGAATCCTGCAGATGTTTTCAATTTGAAGTGTCTGCTGCTGTAGGAAAGAGGAATAACTCTAGTAATGAATAACGAGCAGAGTAAGGCTGGCATGAAATTCATGTACAACTAAGGAAGAAGTCTGCAGGAAATTTCAGGGATGTAAAACATGGTGTATCGTGTCTCTATGAAAGTAACTGTAGCACCCTTAGTTAAATATACACTTGTAGGCATGGAAATTAATTCTGCACAGCAAATAACATGGTAAATCTATGGTTCTTCAATTCTGATTTTATAATAAAGAATAAATAACACAGTAGGACATCTATATGCTATAAAATGTCTTTAACAGAAAAAAAAAACCCAAAACACTATCAAGAAACTGATTCTATTCTGCAACCTTTACTCTGGGCAAGTCTGGAGATCCTCTCTTTCCTGAACACTCTTGAAGTCCTAAGGCTTCCAGTTCTTTCTCTAGCATTAACTGTCTGAGCACCGATAATCTTTCCCCACTCTCAGAGGAGCAGTACCAGAAGAAAAAAATGCACTGCTTCAACATCCTTCTCTTCCGGTCCTCTCATGGGCCTTTATTCTGGCAGTTTCCATGTATGTAATAATTTTTGTTGTATTAAAATGCTGGGCCCTATCAAGAACTCTCAAAAAGTTCTGTTGCTGTACCATAAAACAGGCAAGTACATAGAAAATACCAAACTCTAAATGAGGATGAAGGACAGGAATATTTGCATTGGCAGTATTCTATAACTACTTCAATAAGTTGTTAGGATGTTGCTGGAGCTGTAAGATTGCCCTAGCTGTTGCTAATTCTGAGAAATGGGAAGGGTGTGACATTGCCCAGAAAAGGAAAGAAGTAAAGATGAAAACAGGATCAGAGGATGAAGAAAAGGCAACCGTGGAGGTGGAAGGAAAAAAAGGAGAAAAAGGCAGTTAGAGTGGGTCAAGGAGGAATTAGATTAGATTAGAAGGAATCTTAATGCCTGAGACTAAGACCATGAAGCTCTAACTATAATCGTGCTGTTTTGGAGGTGACTAGTATAGGACCAGTGAGGAGACCAAAAGTTTCATAAGGTAACTCAGAAGCATTTTACATGTGCATGTTACAGGTACAAGCCCTTTAAGGCACAGCCTTTGAGGGTACCCTTACCTAAAGGCTTAGGCGGCAGTGGGAAGCATGGTACTTCTCTGGGTGTTTGCTTCTAGAGCAACCAATTGTGGATTGTCTCCTGATGGAAACTACTAATTACTCAGGCTATGTCTGTATTCATATGAGATATATTTCTTCCATCCTTGCTTTCCTTTAAAAGGTAATCCAGTTGTACAGCTTGGGAGAAAGATGTGATGCTGTCATATCCTATCCTGACAGCATGTGACAGTGTGTACCTATCCTCCAGGCTTGACAGAGGATAAAAAATCTTCCAGCCATTAAGGGTATCATAAATAGATAGATGGGAAGATTTCTTGTGCTCTGAAAATTATTGCGATGTTTAAAATGCTCTCACTTTTACCAGGGCAAAACTGAAATCTTTCAAAATATCCCATCCCTAATGAGGTCCACTATTATTAAGGCAGCTATGGGTTTCCCTGAAAATTTCTTCAAACTCTGACAAAACTATCCCTGAGGAAAAAAATGTTTACAAACAGACACTCTTAAGGTAAGTTTTTGTCTTGACAAACTGACAATGGATATCTTGTGACCATAATTTCTGATGTAAGTTGAAGTCATCATTGACAAATATCTGTTAAAATCTTTGTGATACTGTGAAAATCACTTTCTCTTTCTGGGACTTGATTTCCACCCCTCCTTTACTCTGCATAAAGCAGTTTCAGGAATAATCTTCTGACTGTGCAGTGATCGATTAAAGCTTCATTAATGCTTGTAAAAGTCCAAAAGATTCTTTAAGGAAAGGCAGTTCAGAAGTGGAAACATTGGTATTACTAGAGCAGCATTTTCTTTTCATTGTAGGGTACTTTTAATTTGCAGATTTTAAAGTATTTTGGTAAAGGAAGGGAAAATGTCATTAGTCTCCTGCTATAGGTGTCTATGAGATAGAAAGTGATTAACACTTAAATTAACACAGATTGAATTCCATTCAACTAAACTCAGGTAAAATGGACAGGAGAACCAAGAAGTCCTCCTGCTGCTTTGTTCTCTGCCCCATATATGAGATTTGTCGGGGCACCAGCAGGCTCTAATTGCCCTGGCAAAATGGCGCTGTCCTTCATCAGACCAAGATGCTGGTCACCAAGATCAAGATTTCTTATCATCGTTATTACTATTACTATTGCTTTTGATTTCATTCCCTTCATGAGAACTTATGAAATATATATATTCTAGCAGAAATTCCATTTAATTTGGCTGGGAGGGAGACTTTGTGGTAGTTCAATCTTGGTTTTGTGTGACATCTGACCACACTGGATCATGCAGAGCACAGGCCACACTCAAAAGCCAGCGTGTGTGCCAAGCATAAGCATGTCTGGCTGTTAGCTCAAAAGCCTCCTTAGGGTGCCCAGACCACCTGCCTCATGCAGGAAATTAGTCCGGCACCTAAGGATGGAGACTCACAGCACAAGCAGTGGAAGGGGCTGCCCAGTGCAGGACTGGGATTGTCTTCCTCCATCCCTCACCGAGTCCCTCCTGGACTTCAGAGCTGGGAACCCCGCCTTGAGATCAGGGACCTAGCTCTTGAACTTTCGTACATCCAAATACACTTTTATGCCCAATGTACCAGAATCTAAAATAGTTTGAGAAGCAATGCAATGAGAGAGAGTAGGAAACAAAGGGTACTTCATTCACCTTGTCCAATGAAAATAAAAGTCACTTCCGCCATAGTTTACAGTTACTGTCCAGTAAATTTGAATTTGTCCTCCCCTAGCACAGAACAGCTTATATACACTGTAGTAATTTGTAAAAGCAATAAGAAAACTTCTCTCTGCATTTCAAACAATAATCGAATTGGAAACATTTCTGTTGTTCTTCTTGGGTTTTGTAAATCAAGCTATTCCAAAGCTAAATTATGTGCCACATTTGCCTGAGCACTATCCCTTTTATGTAATTTCCCTTATATGTAGCAGTTAAATAAAACAGTGATGTAAAATCCCAATGGAAAAATAAATCTAGGTAGAGCAATCATACTATCAACCCATCAGCTCTGCAAAACTCTGTCTTGCTTCCCTGCACAAAATGACAATGTAAAGTATCTTTCCAGAAGTCTCCTGGGAGATTATCGTATTTTATTCTGTATTTAGAGGGGAAAAAAAGTCAAAATCTTTGAGAAACTATTAGAAGTCTCCTAGTGAAATACTTACATTTCAGTTCAGCATTACGCACCAGTTTCAGAGAGGCTGAAACATAATTTATTTCATTTTACTTTCATCAGCAAGTAAAGTTCATCTATCCAAAACCAGCTTTTCTGGTTGCACACATTTGGTTTGTTATAATTTTAAATAACACAGACGTGCAGTCAAATTCTAATATCTGTCAATTGCCCACAAGTTCTCTTATAGTAATATTTTTCTTTCTGTTTAAATGCTTTCACCATGGACATTGAATAAATGCTTCCTTGGCATTCAAACAGCTTAAAGCAGGAAGACTTCCTTTCAATGGTAAGGAATTCTCTAACTATTTCATGAGTACCTCAAAAACTACATTTTGCAGTTACATTATTTTGAATATAGAAGAAGTATTCTGCACATGTAGTTACACCTCTCAAAATCCAAAGTAACTCAATTTTTTAAAAGTACTCTTCCTCTGATCTTCAAACATAGATTTTCTCCTCATCTGTTGTTATCAATTACTAATAACAGGTGTCATTGGGAGCTCACTAGGAACGAGACAAGCACACAAATAACTCACAGATACGCTAACTATGCTAATGTACCATTAGGCGTCAGCTAATATGTTGGGTTGTTTCTGTTCCTTTGGTGAACGTACCAGGTCTTGGCATATTTTACTGCTGAGACTGCAAAAAAAGAATCGAGCATGATTAATTATTCTTGTGACTTTGTTGCTCTAGTCATTATCTGCGTTAGTGATCTGCTTTGAAGCCATATTGCAATTCTGAAATGGATTCCCTGACTGCTCACTTTCACTGGCCTGTGGTTCGTTTATTAAAGAGATTTAGGTATGCACAAACTATTTTTCTTCCCAAGAAGAAGTAGTCAGAAGCTTTCTTTCAAAACTTCTCTAGAACTTCAGGATATTTAGCTCCTGGGCTGGACCACCCTGTGGTCCTGCAGCATGAACCCAACCTGCATTCAGCAACAGGGCTTCCAAAACAGCCAGAGCTCCTACAGCAGCCTGAAATGGTTCTCATGCTTTATAAAGGGCCATCCACTTTGAAACATGCTATGTACGGTTTCCTTTTCACTGCCAGCTGCCACCAGCAACTACATCTTCAGGCTCTTTGACAGTCCTTCACCATCCAAGAAAAAAAAACCATGAACTCACCTCAAATATGTGCTCAAAAAGATTGACATAAGGTAGAAATTATTTACAGCTAGCATTTCAACCTCAGGTTTCTAATGAACATTTCTAGCTTCTAACATTCTGAAAGAAACATTTTTTGTTCTATTTGTTTAAAGGAAGCAAAATGCATTCAGTTAATAGGTATATTACATATGGTATATTTATCTATTACATAAGCACACATTAGCTGCCACCTGCTGATTATCCCATAATGAACACCAAAGACTGAGTTACAAAATCTCCTCTCGCCTTCCTATATATTCATACAATGCCTTCCTTGTTCTGTCTTGGCCAAACTTTCTCTAGTGGTAAATCAGTCTGCATGACGAATAAAGCTCTGCAAAAGAAACCGTCTCTATTGCTCAAGGTCCTGCAACAGGAGCCGGTCAGTAAGACAGTGATCCTACACAGAAGCTGAGTTTTGCTGAAGATACATTTTCCCAGCCAGGCGGTTAGTCTCAGCAGTGCTAAGGAAGCAAATTGGATGTGTGCACTCAGGTCATCCTCCTCTCATTCTCACAGGCAGAACGGAGCAACAACAACCATCTCCGTAAGTATAGAATTGTCTAAACAGAATAAATTCCCACATATTCTACTTATAGTTCTATCTTCCCATCTGGCATCATAGAGCATAATTTCAGAACAATAAATAACAAAACCAGATGCTAAGGTGTTGGGCATGACATAGGAACCTGAACAGAATAACTTAGAAAATAAACAGAAGATATGTGGAGAAAATCTTTGAAAGAGTTTATTCTAAAATAACCTTAGAATATATTATTGGTTTTTTTTAAAAAAAAAAACACACACATAAATCTTAGACCTCTGTACTGGCAGTTAAAATTAATCCACTAGAAATCGCTGGTTGAAAACAATTATCATATTTGTCATATTCATGACTTCAAAACCTAAAAGCACAGAAAACTTGAAAGAAACTTACTGGTAATAAAAATGAAATTGATAATCATTGCTGACACTGAAAATGCAAAAAGGGGCAGAATACAAATGAAAAATAAATTGGATTTTAAGAATCCTTTATCTTGAAAGCTTTCTATTCATACCAACTATGTCAATAAACATGCTCACTTGCTTATTAGGACAGATACTCAAGTAAATCCATGCCATTCCTCCGTGAGAGATCTTATCAGCATCCTAGTCTGAACGACTGCCTTCTCCTCCTTGCCAGAGTGTTTCCAAAAGTCTAAAGCAGTTTTCCCATCTCCAGACATTTACACAGAGGTCTCATGCACCTCATGCTGCAAATGATCTGCAGGACTGCAGGATTCAGCCTGCTGTTATTCTTCTTGCTGAAGGAACTGCTTGAGAGCAATGCCTTCTTTCATGTCCTCTCTAATAAAAGGGTTAAGGTATATGAGAAAGGAAAAGATTTTGTTTCTCATATAACAATAATCCCCATCTCCACTTTCTGCATCCTCTTCCCACTCACCCCTCCACAGCTCAGTGAATTCAATGTGCTGTTTCTCTCCCTCCTGTTTGCCAGCATGGCAGTAGTAGACTTTGCATTGCCTTCTGCCCCTGCCGCCTGTTGCATTGCAAAGCTGCAGCACACCTCATTAGGACCGCTGCCTCTGTCCACGTCCAGCAGGCTGGGCAGTAGTTCCCTGTATATTCATAAGCATATATGTGCACGTGTGTATGCTACATACACACAGATGTATATAAGGGTATGGATACAAAGAAATACAGAGCAGAATTGATAAGACACATTTCAGGGAAACTGAGGAATTAAGTGTGCTTTGAATATCACAAAAGTTATATGTGTGTATCTATATATATGCATATATATAAAAGAGTATATAATTATATTTATATTTATAAAATATGGCAGATGTGAAAACTGAGACACACTTTTAATAGGTGATTAAATCTTTCCTAAGGTTACAGATGGTGTGTGCCTGTATATATGTGTATATATGGGGAGAGTGTTTATTATTTGCAACTTGTTCCAACATTTAGATTCCCTGAGATCTGACTTACACTGGTCTTTCTGTCTCCTGAGTTGCCTTAGGTTTTTAATTTCTAATTAATGACAAAGGAATATCTTTTGAGCTCTGTCTCACTTCTTAAATGTTGCTGCAATCAACTGAAAGAACAAAACCCTAACCATACTGAAATTAGTAGGTTTTACAGTGTTTCTGTGAGCAAGATTTCACTTCTGATACTTCCTGGCTTTCAGCAAATCCAGTTTTGCTAACAGTTTCAAATACAGTTCTGAAAAAGGGTTGTGTTTTTTCTTATTGTACAGATCAGGAGGTCATTGACTGCAATCTCATTAAATCTTCCATTCCCCTTTACTGACTTACTACAATCAAGATTACGATGCATTGTCAGAGATTTGAAAGAAAAACACATGCAAAATCTATCTGATCTGAATATAAACGTTATATGACTACTTACTGGTGATATTTGTTTGAATGAAAATATTCTTCCCAAAGTCTCAACTCTTTTTATGTAAGTTGAAGTCATCATTGACAAATATCTGTTAAAATCTTTGTGATACTGTGAAAATCACTTTCTCTTTCTGGGACTTGATTTCCACCCCTCCTTTACTCTGCATAAAGCAGTTTCAGGAATAATCTTCTGACTGTGCAGTGATCGATTAAAGCTTCATTAATGCTTGTAAAAGTCCAAAAGATTCTTTAAGGAAAGGCAGTTCAGAAGTGGAAACATTGGTATTACTAGAGCAGCATTTTCTTTTCATTGTAGGGTACTTTTAATTTGCAGATTTTAAAGTATTTTGGTAAAGGAAGGGAAAATGTCATTAGTCTCCTGCTATAGGTGTCTATGAGATAGAAAGTGATTAACACTTAAATTAACACAGATTGAATTCCATTCAACTAAACTCAGGTAAAATGGACAGGAGAACCAAGAAGTCCTCCTGCTGCTTTGTTCTCTGCCCCATATATGAGATTTGTCGGGGCACCAGCAGGCTCTAATTGCCCTGGCAAATTGGCGCTGTCCTTCATCAGACCAAGATGCTGGTCACCAAGATCAAGATTTCTTATCATCGTTATTACTATTACTATTGTTTTTGATTTCATTCCCTTCATGAGAACTTATGAAATATATATATTCTAGCAGAAATTCCATTTAATTTGGCTGGGAGGGAGACTTTGTGGTAGTTCAATCTTGGTTTTGTGTGACATCTGACCACACTGGATCATGCAGAGCACAGGCCACACTCAAAAGCCAGCGTGTGTGCCAAGCATAAGCATGTCTGGCTGTTAGCTCAAAAGCCTCCTTAGGGTGCCCAGACCACCTGCCTCATGCAGGAAATTAGTCCGGCACCTAAGGATGGAGACTCACAGCACAAGCAGTGGAAGAGGCTGCCCAGTGCAGGACTGGGATTGTCTTCCTCCATCCCTCACCGAGTCCCTCCTGGACTTCAGAGCTGGGAACCCCGCCTTGAGATCAGGGACCTAGCCCTTTTCTTTTAAAAATAAATTAGGGACTTGCACCTTTTGAAACACAGCCAGAGGAGGATTAACTCAAATTACAGACAGGTTTTCGTAATATTTCTAACAAAGGAGCTTCAAACCACCTCTGCCACCTTTTCTTTATAGGGCTGTAAACTGCTCAGGGAAGGAAGCTGACTCCACTTCTACTGCTGCAGATGTGCCCCCGGGCATAAGTAATTACAGAGTCAATAGGCAAGAGACAGAAAGAGGTCAAGGGAAAATAGTAGTTCTTGATTACTGGCTAGGGCACCAATGAGGAGGGAAGGATTATTGTCTCTAATTCTGAAGCTCTTCAGACGTTTTGAATTCAACAGTCATTGTGACCTAGGAGCTAGGAAATCTTAAAGGGAAGTGAAATACCTGGGTCTGAATCCCTTCAGGCTGAAGTAGGATTCATATGTAATAGGTCATGCCTTCAATTGCTGCATAAAGGGGCTTCAACCTATGCCTGTTTCTATTAAAATTAGACAAACAAAAAGCATTCCTACCATTGCATATATGATGGAGTCTGCTTTTGTGGGTACATCTACATCCTTAAGGCTGAGAGCTGGGGTAATAGCTAGTTTATCTATTCTGAATGGACCTTCCCTGTGAAGAATGAGCCCCTTCTGGGGATGTGCTGGCGCCAGGCTGCTAAGCACACAGGAGCCTGAAAGGCAGAGGGCCAGGGAGAGTTTGAACATGACCAGCATTAAGAAACAAATGAAAAGAGGTTTTCAGGGTTGCAGTTTTGGAGCCAGATACCAGCATTTCCCCTGGTCCCTACTAGTAGCGCCTGTTCCTGGTTTGGGTCTCCTTAGGACTTGGGTTAGGCTAATTAACCAGGGGTTTAGGTCCCTCATCATTCTTGTCATCAAATTAGTCCTACCCACACTTGCTAAGCTGTGTTAACTGCACAGATTCAGACTGCAAAAGTAGCTGCCTGACATTATTTTTCTTTACACTGATGTCCATAAAGCAGAAGAATACAGAATTAAAGAGTGCTGTTGACCTTAAATATAGCTCATTTTTTTTTACCCTTTTCCAATTTATTTCTCTTGCTCTCTCTCTCTTTCTCCTTGTATTTTGTCCTAGTTATCTCTGCTGACTTTCCTTAGACAGTTACTTCCTGAGAAAGATGGCTATATAGTCTTCCTCATGTAGTAGGAACAAATTAAAACTATTTCTTTTCCCTTTTTAAATACCTGGGTTTAGGATATACACTAGGATTGTACCAGAGAAGGACTATGGGCTGCAAGCCTTAAGATGGGAATAAAGTTGCTTGGCAAATTTTATTTCCAAGATATAGTAAATTGTTACTGGAGTGGTAAAAATGTTATTAATTCATTATGGAACTTTTGCTCTATTATAAGTAGAATAATGTATGGCAATAAAATCTAGTAATTGAACATCAGAATGAACTGCTTTAACTTACACTGCAAATATTTACCTTCTCTTCTTAACAAATGTAAAATGGAAGACAATAAGCTAAGAAATAACTAATAGCTTGAGTCTTTTAAAATGAAGTACAATCGTTGCACTAGCTGCTGATCTTCTTTATACAAGGTACTGTCAAGAGCCTGTGGAGAACATTCTTCATTCCTGCATTCTAACCTTGAGAGTCGCTCTCAGAAGCATAGGTGCATACGTTAACCTGGACAGTAATTAGTAACAAGAAAACATCACCTTAGAACATGTAGGTGTTCGTAACTACTGGAGGATTTTTTTCAGATTATTTCTCCTTCAATCCATTCCTCTTATGTATTTCTTGACTGAAGGATTTCTTATTTTTCTTTTCTACAGAAAAAGTCTTTTCAGTGACTTTTTGTTAAGCTTTGTATTTCTCAGCTTGTTATACTAGTAGTTCCAGCTCTCTGCTCTTCCTTTTGTTATGCACACAAAGAGACACTCCAAGAAATTAAACACTGGTTTCTCTCAACTGTAATTTTGTTTTCTCAGAGGAGTGTTGTGCAGCTGGAGAGTTTTAGGGATGCGATTGTTACTTTTGCTGGTTTTACAATATATACTATCTAAAAAATATATTCTGTTTTAAATATGCTTTCATTCTTGCTATTTAATGTTTTAGGTTTTGGAGGATTATGTTTTTGTTTCTGTTTGTGTGTGTGCATACATTTAAACTTCTTATAATATTATTAGGAATTATTATGGATTTACTTTTTATGGATCTTGATCTTTCTGTGCATGAGTAAGAAGTCTCTTGGACTGGACTCTTAGAATTCTTCTGTTCTTGTTTTCAGTGTCCAAACTTGGCCAATCTTTATAGTGACTTAATAGGTTTTTTGTTCCAACAAGACAAAGCACTTCATTTAAGTGTCTCGTTTTATAATCACCTTCTATCTTATACCTACCAGCCTCTTTCTTTAAAATGTTTAGTACTACCAACACAAGTCATCTTGAAAACATAGCTGTTGGTGCACAATGGGAAAATTAGTCGTGTTATTCTTCTATTTTTACAATTGTCCATGAATTTACTGCTGAAGTCCTTACACTTACAAGTGTTCTACATTACATCACTTAAATTGCACTTTTCCCAGACAGAATATAAGCAGCCACTATTTTTGGCACTCAGTACCTTATATGAAGGATTTGTATTCTCTATACACAGACTCTAACCTGAAGCTTTGAGTCACTGATGCTTTTTTATGAAAGTTAGAGCAGTGAGGAGCTCTGCTCAAGTCATTTATACAACAACTAGCAGAACCTGGATAAGGACTCTTGGCCATCATGAGTCCCGTTGACCAACACTTCCTTACTTCTTTCTTCAGAATAGTCAAGAGATCCAATTCAGTTGGCTGGATTTCTAAAACAAATATCCATCCTTTTACCCTGTGAGGGGAAGAAGAAAAAATATTCTGATTTGCAAAGAATATGGATATATTTCAAAATAATAAGCCTATAAATCATCACCTCTCTTCTCCATTTTCCTTCTATGTTAGTAAATGCCATTCTCCCTTTCAGCCACACTGTAGTATCCATAGCACTTAAGACTTTGCAAATTCAAGCAAGAACATTGACCTACATCCTAAAAATAAACCAGTTACAACAGCACAGATCCCCAAACCCAGAGGTATACTGAGTTTCTTAAGAAAAAGGTGCTAGACAGGCAGAGAAAAGTAATGTTAAGTACAGATTAGATTATAAGGACTTTATGGTATTTTTCAGAGGCCAGATCTATGCCGGGAGTTATGCTGCCACTTGCAGAATCCTCCAGATCTATGTAGTTGTATCTGCAAAAAAAGCAGCATTAAGTCCCAATTAAAATTTCTGAGCTTGCCTATGCAGCAAGATTCAGCAGTGTAACTACTGCACACAGCCTCTAATCATATCTACACACACAGCTGGTGCTTAGGGCTCCAAAAGTCTTGCTTTGCCACAAAAGTAATGTCCCCTACAGTAAGTGTTCGCTATTATAAGCAGGCAGCCTGATTCTGATTTGTCTGCTTTGCATGCATAGGTGTTTTTCCATTGTACAGGGAACTATATAATAAGAAATCAGCCAGTACAACTGTGATTCTGGGATGTGGAGTTTAACACACACGCACAGAAAAGACTCTGATTCTTCTGCCACTTCAGGCTCCACCTCTGTTTGGCTTAGCTCACACCATTTTCACAGCTACTGTGAGTTCACTAGGGTTTTCTGGTGGGCTGGTGGCCATCACAAATACATAGCTTGTGCAGGTAATGTTATTTATCTTGCAGCTGGTCAGATGCAGTTTTATAAGCCAGCCACAAAGCTACTGAAGAGCTCTTTCTGCAGTTCTGGCAGAATCAGAGAGAACAGAAGTTTGCTGTCCCCAAACCACATGGAAAGAAGGGAGAAAGAGACTACTTGTTTCTGGACAGCTTTTCTTTGATCAGCTTCATTTGGTGCAGAGCCTTTTCAGGGCTTTTGAAAGAAGTGTGGACTGGCTTGTGCTGCATAGCTAGGATGAACTTTACCTTCAGGAAGATAAAAAGCACTTTCCTGGCAAGGCAGATAAAGTTTGCAACTAAGCTACAGTGGTGAAGAACTCCTTTTCCTGTAGCTAGCACAGTATGGAAAGCCATCACTATTGGTCATAACCTAGCTGTGATGTGGACAAGCCAGCGTGGACGTTAAGGTAAAAAAAGGTCCTGTCTCTGTGTGTTGCCAAGGCTGGCAATGCTGCTGAGGTTTCAGATAGCTTTGCATGCACGTATTTCCCATTTGTGCCAGGGAGGGAATGGAGAGTACTCATGTTCCCTCTGAGACAAACCTAAAAGCTCATAATTAGAAATCAACACAGCTGCAGTGTGAAGTGGGGTGTCCTGACATTAACACTAGATTGTCTAGAAAAGTTCCATGCTGATAGGCTGATAGGATATACATATATATATATGTTTTGGGTTGGTTTTGGTTTTTTTTTCATATGTGGCAGTGGGGGTAGAGATAGGGTCACTCCAGTATGGACAGCAGTGCTGAAGCCATTGAAGCCATCTCCCTCTGTTATTCTGAGAGACTCTGTCTTCCCGGGTGATGCTTTTTGCTGCACAGTTGGATTGCAGAAAGGAACCACTGAGCTGTTGCCTAAGCAGCTGGAGAGTGACAGTGTGTGACTGCCGTGGGGAGAAAGACAGGATAGATGACAATCACAGGGGAAGGCTGTGGGGCTGCTGAGCCATAGCAGCATGCTGTGTGATGCACAGCAATTGGGAGAAGGGAGCGGAGAATAGGGTTTTCCTCAACAGGGCCTGAGGGGACAAAATTCAGAGATTCTCAAAAAAGCAGCAGTACCTCAACTAGCAACTGACAGGGAGCTTTACGTTTAGCCTTCCAAAACAGGGACGTTGTTGTTGTTGTCCATCCAGTTTTTCTGTTTCCTTCACATTTTCATTGTGCACAGTATGGTTATTTCATAGTCTGCAAGACAAGTTTCAAGACGGCAGATTTTTTACTCATTTATTCAGCAATTCTTCGCAATCTTAGACTGCTAGCTTGTGCTTTTATTAGGTGCATTTTACAAGAATCTGTGTTTAATATTATCACTGAGCACAAGCCTGGAAGGAATCAAATGAAGTCATCTAGCCCAGCTCCCAGACCTGGGGGCAAAATCTCTTCTTTCTTAGTGGTGCTTGTCTAACCTGCTCTTAACAAGCCTATCCAGAGGTGGGTTCAGCACCATCCCTAAGCAATCTCTTAATGGCTACCTGTGCTCAGGTTTCTCTTGGGCAATTTTTCTAAAATTGTTCGAAATAAAAATTAGCACCGTTGAATAAAATTATTCTATACTGTTCCCAAAGTGCAAATACACAAAACTGGAATCTGAGAAACAGAACAAATAACCCAAAAGCAATGAAGATGGAGAGGGGAAGAAAAAGAGTGTTGCAAACAATAGAATAAAAATACGCAGTCTGAGATTAGCAGCTCATTCAGCTTTCAGCCTTTAACTGTATGCAGCTTTGTTGAGCCTTTCATACTGGGCTGCTTTCAGAAATCCGTGTTACAGGCGTGGAAAGGCATGGAAGCAAGTCCATGTTTGGATAGTGGAGGGGGGAGGGGGGAAATCCACCATTCCAGTTGAGACAGAGTAGGCATAACTGGGAGTGGCCAGAGTTAATTCCAATTAAAAGAAGCATTCTTCAGTCTCAGAGAGCTAAAGCAAAAGCAGTCTGGGGCAGGTCCACACAGCAGTGACTGGGAGATAGGAACTCACACTCAGGCTATCCTGAAGCAATCAGTTTTCTTTTCATGCTGCAGGTGAGAAAAGCTTCAGCTAATTGGAAGTGTGGTCTAAGAAAACACAGTTCTTAACATAAATGCAGATATGCTGTGGTGGAGGCTGGTGGAACATACCAGAAGACAGGGAGAGCAATTACAAATGAGCCTTCTTTCTAACAGCAACAATTGTTTGCTTGTAATTCCTGTCAGTTCCTACTGCATTTGACTTTTCCTTTCAAGTCCTTTTAATAACCCTGGAATATCTACCTAGCTAGCCCTCTGCTTCTAAATGGGTCTACCTCTGAGACCTCTGTTTGCCTCCCTGTCCTTCTGCCCCTCAATCTTGGTAAGTCCTCTGTGCCAGAAAAGCCCGGTCTGATCCCAGGAGTGGTCCTCAGTGACTATCTTGAGACTGTTAATTATTTTGTCTTGAGTCATCCCGAGACAAAGTGACAATGAAGATAAGAGTTAGCCCTGAACACTTAAGAATTGTAAATGATAAAAGTCACAAGTAATTTTTTTTTATGTGTTCATGATTTCAAAAACCTTTGCTTCAGCTTAATTTTCCTTTGTCCTTTTCCTTTGGAAAATTGCAGGATTAGACTAGTAATGAAAGTTACACCTCTGCAAGCAGTAATATATATTGGGCTACTGGCAAAACCTTCAGGGTATACCAGAGAAACTGATGTAAAAATACACCAGGGAAACCGGCACTGATATTATTGACCAAAAATGTTACACATTCTCCCTCCTGCATGTTGCATAACCAGAAAAAAACATCTCTCTGCCTTCTGGAATGACTGACTAGTCACAGTTGTAATGAAGCCATGATGAAACTGTTTCCATAAAATTCCATTTTGTGTCTTAGTGGACCTGATGCATTCACAAAACAGATATATTGTTGCAAGCCTTGCCTGGTGTACTTGGGGTTAACGTTGCTGGTACCCTGTTACTATCTCCTTGTTTGCACTGCTACTAAAAGAGTTGCTTGCTAATAGATGCCAAGTTTTCCACTTAAAAAGGAGCCTTGCTAAGTTTTGAACAGCCAAAAATAGTCCTGTACTGATGAAATACTATATTTTCAACTTGGAAAAAAAGAAAATACTTGCTATGCCACAACACTTTGAAATGTACTTTATAATAAAACTATCAAAAGCACCTAATTCTTTCAGTTGGCAAAAGGCTCAGTAAACACATTTCTTTGACAAAGTTTTCTTTTCAGAATCTGGCATGACAGAGATTGATGGGGGATGGGATTTGCAAAAAGGAAATTTGTGATTCTGTGGTAAAAGGAAAGCCATGAAGGAGAAAGGGTGAACTAAGGTTATTTGGCTGGATGTCTTGTAACAAACATCTCGTTAGCGTCACCTTTATAGTGAGAATTACAGCAGGAGATCAATGGTTATCTTGGGCACAGAAGAGAAGAAGGAAATGAATAATATGGAAAAGACTCCACATTTTGGAGAATACTGTGAAAAAAATACTCCATGAATTCTAGTGGACAAACAAAAATCCACAACATATACTTCCTGGCAGTACAGACAAGGTCCTTCTCAAGAAAATAGTATTTGTCAACAAGTGCTTGCCACACACCTTCACTGTACTGCTGCCTGCCTGTGTACAGGACAGTCCCAAAAGCCATGAAGGCAGAGTTTGCTGGTCCATTCCGTAGGTTACCTAATCTGCTTTATGAAGCACAGAAGTTATTGCATCTGAGATTAGCACTTCATCCTGAAAAATTATGGCTATTCCCAGTGCACATTTTAAGAATTATTACTGGAGTTAGCACAAAATGGAATAGAAAGATAGAATTCCATGACAAACTCCTATCCAGCCTTTTGGTGTATAGGTAAGTGGTATTTTTAGGAGTCTGTTCAGGTGTTCTGCTTCCTTGCAAGCCTCTCATTCCAGGTTTTAATAGGTCTTGCTTTTACAACCCTTTTCCACCATCCCATTAGCAGTAGCTTCAAAGTGAAGCATGCCAGTGATGCCTATACATCTAATGGATGTGTGAGTCTGCATAATGAACAGTTAGCTCTCTGAATCCAAAGGATGAAAAACTAAATAGGACTATCCTGACTGTAGGCTAGTGTTTTGCTGAAAGACAAAATCTAAGAACCATGGTCCCAGATCAGGATGGGGCACATGAGTTCACAGGACAGCAAAGCAATGCAAGAAAATAGACCTGGAAGGGATAAAATAGGTAAACTCACCTAATTTAGTCTTGTGAGATGTTAATATTGGTACTCTGGGTAGCACAAACAGCAAGTGTTTATCCTCACATTGGCACTACAATTCAAAAGCTTTCTACACAAATGCAATACCGTGGACACATTAGAATTTCAATCAGAGAACAGAATACATATATCTGGTCATTTCCTATACAGCAAGAATCACCATGTGATGATGCAGGGTTTTTATTAGTTAATAGAAAAGCTTAGTGTAAAATAATCCCTATCAGAGAAGTTTGTGTCAAAGGGCTTTTAACCGGAGGGAGAGTAAGTCACAAGGAACAATGTTAAGGTCCTTTTCTGATTTCTCATCCATTTCAATCCCTAGCAAATGGTCAGTCTCGGTGAATAGACACCTTTCCCACCTATTGTTCAAACTCAGCTCACACTAATTGTTCAATCAAAAGCTATACCTATTATGTGTGTTGGTTTCAATAGCACAGAAATGAAGAGCAAACTTACATGAAGATCAGCTCAGCCTCTTGTTTTTCCCTTAACCTTCATCTCCTATTGCGGCTCAGCCTAAATCCCTTCTTCCTCAGAGACACCATGCTGACTTTCACTGCAGTGAGGCAGGGAAGCAGCCTTCCGCTCTCACGGGTCATAACCTCCCCTCCAGACATACTTTCCAGCAAAAATCAACATAGGCTAAAAAAAGCCCATGTGATGCTGCTGTAAAACCTCATCTTTATTTCAGAGGGATTTAAACTCATGAGGATAAGTGGAAAAGCCATGGACGCAACAGTTCCTCCCCTTACCTCCGTTCAGGATCATTTTGCTGAAAGCACAGAGAACCTGCTAAAGTATGTCCTTAAGAAAGCTGCTGAGACAAAAGAGGCAGAATCAACATACCACTGTGTTTTATATGACTGTACTGGGTGCCAGCAGCCGGGGCTGCGGGGGGGCCTCTGCGAGGAGAGGCTGGAGCCCCAGTGGGCCCAGCTCAGGGCATGGCCGGTCCACAGCCAGGCTGGTGGTGCCTTGGGGAAAGCGCATGTAAGAAAGGGACAGGTAGTAGAGGAATGAGGGGGAAAAAAATGGGAGGAACAACCCTGTGACCAATAAAGTAAGGGAAGGAGGATGGGAGGAAGCACTCCAGGCACTAGAGCAGAGATTCCCCTGCAGCCCAGGGAGGATGCAGTGGAAGGATGCCCACCCTGCAGCCTGGACACATGCCCCAGCAGGGGGATATGCCCTGAGGGAACTGCAGCCCATGGACGGCCACTCAGGGGCAGAGGTTTTTTTCCTGAAGGGACTGTATCCCATGGGAAGGATCCATGTTGGAGCTGGAGAAAGGTGTAGGGAGAAAGGGAAAACATTGCGGACTGACTGCACTCCCCCATTCCCCATCCCCCTGCATGGCTCAGGGGCAGGGAAGAGGCAGAGAAGTTGGGAGTGAAGGAGGAAGCTGGGCCTGGGAAGAAGTTGGGGAGAAGGTATTATTTTAACTTTTGTCTTTGTTTCTCACTATCCAAATCTATTTTAATCTGCAATAAAGTACATTAATTTCCTTCAAGGCAAGTCTGTTTTGCCTGTGGCAGTAACTGGTGAGTGATCTCCTTGTCCTTACCTCAGCCCATGAGATTTTCATCTTATTTTCTCCTCCTGTCCTGCTGAGCAGGAGGATTGAGAGAGGGGCTGGGTGGGTGTCTGACAGCCAGCTAAGGTTAACCCACCACAACAACTAAAGCCAGACTTAAGACCATCTGCCTTCCCAAAATGGGAGAGACATTGTGGCAAATTACTTTTTCCTAACATTAGAGAAAAGCTAGGCATGACATTCCCTCCTTTTTCCTTTCCTCAACAACAAAGGTGAAAACATATTTGTTGTAACTGTAGGGCTATACTCACACCAGTTTTTACACTCACAAATCAGCAAATTTATGTTGCATTAATGGACCTCTGAATCACATTCTACCAGTCTTCATGCTTAATTTAACTACTTACTTCACAGGTTAGAGGAGATGAGCTATGAAACTGGTTTAAAGGCCTGAAATTCTCTTTCTGCTTTCTGTGATTATGAATTTTTCTTTTATTTATTCATATATAGTGTATATTTTAAGTGTGTATTTAGGGGTGGTATTTTTATAAAATCTTTGTGGAGCTAGCTAGCAAAGATAACAAAAACTCAAATAATTGAAAAATATGCAGAGAAAGCAAGCCAGACAATTTATATTCATTAAAATGCACTGTAGAATCACCTTTCTAAAGTAGGCCAGTATATTCAGAAGACTTCCTTTTGGTAACTAACTTCCACTCCTTTTTCCCTTGTGCTCTTTACATGGTTAACTGTTTTTATTTTTAGAACACCTCTGAGTTCTAGGGCTACATTCAGGAGCAAAGGTTAGCAGTAAGCAACCCCTAACTTTGCGAGGTTTCACAAGAAACATATGGAATAGAAGTTCCGGAAAGAGATTTATCACTTCTCTCAGGAGGACACAACCAGAGGAAGGCCAAAGGAGGCTGTATGAACTCCATACCCCTTTTTCCCCATGGGAAAAATTGTACCTCCCAAAGATGCAGCATATCTCTACTTTTCCTTATTTTTAACACAGGAATGTGGCATAAAAATATGATCAAATATTTTAAGGACATCTTTTTACTCATTTTTCTTTATGTGGGAACTATGTGAGGCTGCATATGGGAACAAGGAAGCTGAGAACCTGTATTGCTGCTTTCCTTCCTTAGCTGTTTTAGGAATCCTCTGGAGAAGGCATGAATGTTCATCTTCATGTAGCCATCAAGCACGAACTAGTTTTCTAACAGTCTTACTGATTACAGAATTAAATTTCTAGTCCCTTCCTTTTTCATTCTTCTAATCCTATATCTTCCAAATGTATATACACACGAATATGCATGGACTAAATCTGCAGTATGTTATCCCTTACGCAGGCACAAAGACAGAATGAAAGGATAATTTTGTCTGTCTTGTGTGTCTCAAACTCTTGGCCTAGGTTCTAATCAAAAAGTTTTCTCCGTATATATACTGATTTTTACCAAGTATGAGATGTATTAAAATCCTGCTTTTAATTTATGTCAATTAGCTTTTAATGTGATGTGGAGAAATATTGTCACTTTGTCATGAATAGCATGCAAAGACCCATACCTCTCCATTCAAAGGAAATTTCTGAGGTTACAGGTCAGTCATATTGAAATTCTATTCATTTTGATGTCTGATGACTGATTGCTTTAACAGGACATATATGTGTAATTTAACACTTCATGTTATTTTCTCAATTTCTTTTCCTCTCTTTTTTTCTCAGAACAAATTATGACATCGACATCTAAAGGAATTTTCCGGCCATTTTTAATTATCTTCATTGTCCTTGGCTGTTTCATGGCATTTATACTAATTTATATCAAACCAACAAATAGCTGGATCTCTGGTCCTATAGAATCAGCCAGTTCAGTTTTGAAAATGAAGAGCTTCTTTTCTTCCAAAACTGATAATCTTAATGAAACTACTATTTTGATCTGGGTTTGGCCATTTGGTCAGACATTTGATCTAACATCCTGCCAAACAATGTTCAATATCCACGGGTGCCATCTGACTATTGACCGCTCACTATATAACAGATCCCATGCTGTTCTCATTCATCACAGGGACATTAGCTGGGATCTGACTAATTTACCTCAGCAAGCCAGGCCACCATTCCAGAAGTGGATTTGGATGAACTTGGAATCTCCAACTCATACTCCACAGAAGAGTGGCATCGAACACCTCTTTAACCTGACCCTGACTTATCGGCGTGATTCAGATATTCAGGTGCCTTATGGCTTCATGATGGTCGGTACAAGTTCCTTTACATTTGAGGTGCCAAGTAAGGAAAACTTGGTCTGTTGGGTTGTAAGTAACTGGAACCCTGAGCACGCTCGAGTCAAGTATTATAATGAACTTAGCAAATACATTGAAATACATACCTATGGACAAGCCTTTGGAGACTACATCAATGATAAAAACCTGATTCCAACTATTTCTACTTGCAAATTCTACCTTTCCTTTGAAAATTCAATCCACAAAGATTACATTACAGAGAAACTTTACAATGCTCTTCTGGCCGGATCAGTACCAGTCGTACTGGGCCCTTCCAGAGAAAACTATGAGAATTACATTCCAGCAGATTCTTTCATACACGTGGAAGATTTTCTCTCCCCCAGAGACCTGGCAGAGTATCTTCTGATGCTTGACAAAAATAACAAGATGTACCTTAGTTATTTCAACTGGAAGAAGGATTTCTCAGTGCATCTTCCCAGGTTCTGGGAATCACACGCATGTCTTGCTTGTGATCATGTGAAAAGACACCAGGAATATAAGTCCATTGGAAATTTAGAAAAATGGTTTTGGAATTAATTTGTTTGTGTGTGTGTGTGTGTGTGTGTGTGTGTACTTTTTTGAAGAAGCCAGAGGAAACTTCAGTCCAAGTGGAGAGGAAAGGAAAAGAGAAAAAAAAAAAAAAAAAAAGGAAAAGAGAACTTTATGTTATGGTTTATCAGCTATCCTCTCTTGGCTATCCTATTTATATTTCATAAGAGATTTTAAAAGACCATCATCATCAGACATAAATACTCAGTTTTAAATTATAATGTACATACTAATTATGTGCACTGAAGAATATTTGATTGTTTACTATAATTTTTAAACAAGATTTTCCATATTTTATGTGAAATATGTCCCACACTTAAAGTAGTACTTTTTAACACTTTTTTATTTTTAACATTACATTTGCTGTTTAACCTATTTGGAAAATGAAGACACAACTTTTAAATGCCAGAGAGAACTTTAAGAACATAAATTGCTGTTCCAGTCTGAAATGTGTGTAATATTTCAAAAGACAGTAAAGTTTTTTATGGTTCATCTTACATTTTAATAACACAGTAAAGTTCAATACCTACCATTATTCCAGCGTGGTCAATCACACCCCTTTTTAAGGTTGATGAACCTCGAAAAATAGTTTTTAAAAGGTATTACAATAGTAGACAGTCTTTGTTTCAAAAAATGTTTCCTAACAAATAGCTTCAGTAAGTTCCTTTAGGAATATGTCTGTTCTTACCCTCTGAAGAATAAAGAAGTCAGTTTTACAGTAGATGAACAACCTTAGTGACAAAAGCCCAGATTCATACAATTTTTTGGGTGCAAGTCTCATTGTGTCTCGAGTATTATTTACCTGAACTAGAGCTGTAAGTGGTGTTACACTGATACAGAGATAAACTGATTTTAACATTAGAATTTTATTACTTCAGCCTCATGCACTGAATTCAGCTGGTAATAATGGATTTTTAGAAATAGCTTGTTGAGAAATTTAAGCAATTTCTTTCATATAATTCCTTGAATAATTGTGAATTTTTCACTAATTCTGTAATGATCTGTTGAAGTCTAATTTTAACTGGACAACATCCTGTCACGACTCAAGAACGTAGAAAAAAAAAAAGACCAAACAATTTTCTGAAAGAGTTATGCTGAAATTCAGTAAATAAGTTATCAGGCTGACATATTCAACCATGCAACTCATTAAGCTAATTATATTTTTTAAAATATTTTATATGACAGGTATAAATAAACGAATGCACTCTTAAAAGCAGCAGTTGCTATCACAATTTGAATATATAAATAAGTTCTTAAGAATTAAATTTGCTCTGATAGCAAATACAAAGGTGTGATGATAGTCATGATTGTTTAAAATGTCTACTTTTAATGTGTGATTTGATTTCATTACTTTTTTCTTTCAGCTAAGACTCAAATACCAGATTGCTATATATATTCATATGTACAAGGTTGGTTTAATGACATAAATGTATGGATATGTTGTGATATCAAGTGAAAGCCAATCATCTTGTTTTTTCAAGTCAAAATGTCACAAATACCTCCCACTGGGAAAAAAAAAAAAAAAAAAAAAACAACTGTAAAAACTTCTGTTTAGATGATGTATATGACCCTGATCAAGTGAAGTTGTTGACCAAGGACTTAAGATTAAACTTGCAGATAACAATGTTGCTAAAGGAATAAGGGATAAACAATGGTAAACAATTAGCAAAAGATAAGATGATTTGTCAGATTTATTTTTTACCCCAGGCTGGAATAGAAAAACCGAAGGCTGTAAGAGTAATGTAGTTACATTTCTAAACAGGAAACTCCATGGAAAGGTTATAGAAATACTGTGCTCTCCCTATGGTTTCAAAAGATATATTCTGATCCAGATATGTATTTATACTATTTATTGCTGTCTTTAAAAGCTAGTTTGCAATATACTATGAACCCCCTAAACTCACCAGCAACCCAGTACAAAACAAGATAAGCTTACCTTGCAAATTAATGCAATATAACGAAACCCAGTCTTCTAAAAACAAAGTGCTTACATGGATGTAATGTGAGTAGTATTGCTATCATTTTGAAGGCAAGTGGCTATTGTTTACAGTCGGTGCTATTGGACATCATACTATTTGTTTTCAGGAAGGCTGTGAAATTCTCAGTCACTGAATATGCCACTGCTTTGGCTGGATAATCTGATTCCCTTGACGCTGGAATTTGGAAGTGCTTTGCATTGATCTCAAGGGAAGTACATTCACCCCTTGGTGAATGCGCACAGTCCCTTATTTCAGATAGTAGGAGTTGTGCTGAGTGATACAAGGGCTTGTGTCAAATCAGACTGGTTTCTTGGCATCAAGTTTCAGCCAATAAATTGTTATATTGATAACAAATAAGCACAAAAATGAAATACATGTCTTGTTATTACAAATATCAGTCAGTGTATACATAGGAAAGTTTTGAAATATACGCTAAATTTTAAGCCTGTAAGTAATGTCATTATCTCTGTAAGCACTGGATCCAGTCAGCATGGCTAATCTTGGGCTGAATTTAGGAAATGTGAAAGCCTTTTGAGAAACAGGGAGAGCTGTTCTCTTCACAGAAACTCAACAGAAGGCTTGTATACTTTGCATCTAGGTTGCATTGATAGAAGTGTTTCAAAGATTAATAAAACAGGAGAGTAATCTAATACAGATTGAAATGGCCAAGCATCATGATCAAATCCTAAGCAAGAGACATGACCCTTATGCCTCACTGACATTCCTGAGAAGTGTGGGCTGGAACACAAGCGAGCCAGCTATTTTATGAAGATTTTAAAGTGATCTTCGGGTACTGAGCCTTAAACAGTTCTGGATATAAAGAATTTTACTGACAGAAAATGAAGCAACGTCAGGCATGTCCAGCCTAGGTGGTATATGATGTGAAGCAATGGATTTAAAACATCTGGACTCCATGCACGCATGAAGGCAGTCTGCCTAGACCTACACACGTAACCCACAGAACATTGATTCCAGTTTGTATATAACATTAAGCATTGTGATGTCTGTGCTCCTTCAGTGAGCTACCCTACATAAACAGCTAGCATGAATAGACTCGAATAGTAAATCACTGTGAAGGAGAGTGGGCAAAACCAATTAATTATGGAAGGGTAAATAAATTATATGGAATTAGTTAAAATGGAGAACAAGGTCTTATTTATGCCTTGGTACCACTGGCAAAAGAGGATAGTTGTACAAGAAAAGAGAAATGAAAGATGAGAAAACACACCGATTCTTACTATTTTCTCATCAATTTTATTTCAGGCATTGTTTATTTTATTCGCCATCCCACAATAATCTTGTGTATGCACTTGTCACAAGTTATCTTGTCAGTCACTGAAGATAGAGAGTAATCATTATTCTTTCATTTACAAAGGTTTATTTTGGGTGGTTTTAGGCTCTCTGTTGTGCAGTGAGCTATCAACATCACTGCCTTTCTCACTGTGGAAAATAAGACACAAAACAGATAAAATACTAACTGTTGATGCATTGCTACCTCTCTGAATGTGAACAGACATCAGAGAAAACCAGCAGCAGAGCCTTCTAAAGCAGAGTTTTCCTTTCGTGTCACAGACACTCAATGACCACAGCAGCTTTTGCTCAGCATGAGATCTTCATTCCTTAGTGAATCCTGGTTGCCAGTTTCTTTGAATATCTCTTGACATCCAAGATGGTTGTACTCACAATGAACAAACAGCCTGAGTGAGGCCTGTAGAATGTGTAAGATGCATCCAGCAATATACTTGTCTTTTAAGAAGCAGATCAAATAAAATAGAAATTGTACTGAGAAAGCATGAATGTGGGGATTTGTAGAGTTCATGCAGGCTGAGCAAGACATGAGAAATTGGCGCTACTGAGCACAGTAAACAGCTACCTACCGTTTCTAACTACTATGTTTGTTTCTCAAACTGGGCTTTTAAATAAAACACCATAAAATGTAATTTTCTCCCATCTCTAATCAAGCAAGCTTCAGTTAAATAACCAATAACTTTTGCTGATTATTCAGGACAGGACTTCTGTTAGCCTTGTATTATCTCTTTTATTAGACACAAAATCACATTTGGGGAAAGAGTGAAGTCTGTCAGCAAGCTAATCATATTTCTTATCTGACTTCCAGAATCCTTATTTTATTCTATTTTATTTTTTGATTTTGAAGTAAATCATGTCCTCATGAAATACTTTCTGGAATCGATTCAAGAAAGACCTTAAGCACATGCATATAGACCATAAGACTCAAGCACATGCTTAAATTTAAGAGTGTCTTAAACGCTTTAATGCATTGGGGCTTCAGACAGTTATGTTTTTATTGCCTTTGGGAACTGTACCAGAGAGCACTGCCTATAGCCAGCAGAGGCCAATTTGTGTGGCCTCTTTTGCATCATGTATGTCCATTCTGTGAGTAGACTGGCTACTCCACAATGAAAACTGTTTGGA
Organism: Falco cherrug; assembly: GCF_023634085.1. Lineage (NCBI taxonomy): Eukaryota > Metazoa > Chordata > Aves > Falconiformes > Falconidae > Falco > Falco cherrug. Next base: position 1,842,956 of record NC_073702.1, on the reverse strand, counting down.
CTAATTCTGGCTTAGTATCTGTCCTTGGCCCTACTTTTCTGCTTCAGCGTACTTTGCGTGCCACCATTGCATCATGCCATCCACTCAGCATGGCGCTCTGCCTTACAGCCTGCCTGTGCTGGGCAGGGTGAGTGAACTTGCACGTGGTATAAGGAGGTGAGAAGAGCTGAGGCTTGCTGAGGCAGTATTTCGACGACTATCCTAGGAAGAAAGCATAAAACCTAGTTGTGTATGCATCCTTTTAATCCGGACTGAGTATGCCCTAGAGAGGGTGAGTCTCAGCCATACTGACTTTCCTTTTGGAGGAGTCTAGATGAGAGTCTGGGAGTGATCAACTATATGTGCAAAGTGGGAATGAGAAGCGTGTCTGTGCAGGCTGACAAGGAGTCTTCTGACCTATTTAAATTTCACCTAATGGTGAAAGTTAATCAAATACTCATGTATTTTTTTGGTCAAAATTAATACATTAGTGAGAAGAGAGTCCAGGGGAAGTATTTGTTTGTCTACCAGCTGATGGGCTTTTTAATTAATATTGGCTGACAGCTGTGGTTTATTTGTTTGTTTGTTTGTAATATAAATTATTTTAAAATCTTAGAAATCAATCAATATGATTCACACAAGACAGTTATTTCAGCTTCATCTTTTGCTCCTTGCTCAGGCAAATGTTCCACCAGAGTCAGCAGGTGATTTGGGAGATTCCCATGCTAGTAATAAAGGATTGAGCCCAGGGTGGAACGCTTGGGGTAAAAACCAACCTTCTTGTTCACAGATGTTTCCCTTCTAAAATTTGAACAACTAGTTTTAGCTGATTCTACCTTCAGAGAATCAGTGTAAAATTCATACTGGTTGGATATGTTCATAAAAGGTGCAGAAATGCCAAGAAATTGATTAAATAAACCATGCAGTAGTAATTCAAATTCATGGCACAAATGCCACAGTGATACACATGATAAAACCATAAACTCATGAGAAATAATTAGGCTTAGAGACATCACCCTGCAGTTTTCATATTGGAAAAAGTCACTGTATTATTCTATTGGAAAGGTAATTAATTGGGAATCTTTTATTTCACCATATTCTCTACACAATTAACTGAAACCAACAGTCTCTGTGCAGTGAATAGTTCAGACATTTGCTCATGTGGCAGAGAGCCTTTCACCTCCAGGTTAATAGCCTGAATTATGAGTAGGTTTGTACAGAGTGCTGTTTGGCAGCCTCTAGCAGATGACTCTGTGATCTGAGTCAGGTTTCTCATTCCTGCTTTGAGCCAACAAGGCAAAGAACCGACCTGAGATTCATCCATCTTCTGTGCATTTCTTGGCATGCTGACGGTGTGGCTCAGGACACACTCCTGCAGCCTGCACCATGCCTGTTTACGATTATGCAGAAGACTTTTCTAAGTAATGAGGGTATTTGGCTTTTTATTTTGTTGAGGTATGATGGCAGTCTGTACAAATGAACTATTCATACATAGGGGAACTCTTCATTAACATTCCTAAGTAAATAATTAGTAGGAAAATAATGTAATATTTGCAAATTGGCAGCAAAAGCAATTCTTTCTTATTCTTTCTGTCAATTAGTCCAGTGGAAAACAGACTTTGATGAAACTTTATCCCACTGGCTTGATACAGCCTGTTTGGATCCAGTTACAGGGACACGCATGATAGCAAAATCTGAAAGCTATACGGTAAACCAACACTTATGTATATGTAAAGTTGAGATAGTTTCCTATAGAGCCTTGAAGCTGTACCTAAACACTTTAGCGGTCACCAGATGAAAAATGTTCCCATCAATCCTTTTCTTTCTAACATGGTAACAAAAGTCAGTCTGGTATATGCTGTTTGGCAAATTAATTAACTACAAAATCTACATTTTCCTTTGCTGGTCTTTTTTTTGTAACACATGTTATAAGATATGAGATTAAAAATTTTGGAAAGTTAACTCCCTTGGTGCAATTTAATATTTTAAAGATTCAATGGATATACTGAAGAGAGGAAAGTGAGACGCTTTTCCATCTATATGAAATCTATATGAAATCTATATGAAAACGTGCCAAACTCTTTCCAATGAATGAACAAAACAGTTAAATATACTGACTTTTTATTAGGATTTGCAAAATCTTCTATTAATGCACTGTAATTTTGCACTATTTTGTAAGAAAAGAAAAAAGGAAATAGGGAACTGAAACAGAAAAAAAAAGCTAAAAATAGATGCCAAATGTATAGTTTGTAAAATACTATTTTTCTTATATAAGGTATCATCAAATTGTGAATTTAACTGTGTTATTGTAAACTGTGAAAAATGTGATGTACTGTTGTGGCACAGCCTACCAAGGGCCATTTCTAACACACAGATTAGTCGGGACTTCTTTATATGAAACATATTCATAAATCTGAGATCACTTTTGTACTTATTTTTTGTAAACTATTTTTCCACATTTACAACACAGCTGTTATTTTATAGCAAACACTCATTTTGCTTTAGAATATTATTTGAATAGGTGGGTGGGTGTCTTAAATGTGCCAGAGATTCAAAACTGTAACAAAGATAATTCAGAAACTATTCTTTGCCAAACTGTAATGCTACTGAAATCGAAGATGTTTTGTTGAACAAGCAGGCACACTGTCAATAAATGATAGTTTCTATTCTGTGATAATGATAATAATGTTACATTTGCTAGGATGAATGCCTGGTAGTTATGAGTTGCATTCCCCTTCTGTCGTTCTGTATGTTAGGGAAACAAAACTGGGTGCCATAGCTGAATGTCATAGATATTCAGCCACTCACGCAATGTGCCATGGACTTGACCTCTGAAATACCTTGTGAGAATTAGGAGAAAACCCCGTAAGCTTCTTGTCCTGATTCAAACCCACTTTCTGTGATGGGTCACATGAAATTGGAATGGTTGACACATGCAGGACTGGTGTCAGTATGATCTCAGTAAAGATAAGTTCTGTACGTAGAAACATCAGACCACATTTACTCTCTTACTGCAAGATCAGGACCTAAGTCCCTTTCTTGTTGAGTGTTGAGAGGGATCTGATATGAACCCTTACTTCATCTTCTCAGATAATGATACTCATGTACTGACAATTTAATCTTTTATGTGTTTTATATAGTGTATATATAATGCATAAATTCATGTGTAAGAAATAGTAACCATGGAATACCAAATTTTAATAAAAATAATGAAAACCACCCTTACCTGAAGGCACATTTTATGATGCCATGTTAAAAGATCTTATAAAAAGCTGCATTTTTTATTTATTACTGATTATATATTTTGCCCCATGATTTAGATGTTTTATAACAAGGATTCTACCAAACTATTTCTTTGTTCCCTTTGAACAATATCATCACTTTGAGTGAGGTGCATCTGAAAAATGTAAAGGTTCAGACACTGATATTTTCCAGTATTTTTTTTTTTAATTTGATGTTGTTAAACTTTCTTCTGATTACCTATAGCTATGTTCGGAGTTTTCAACACAATTTGACTGCAGTCAGAAGATACCTACTATGTGAAACAACAGGTAACTGTAACCATTTCAAAGACTTCATCATTCATGTGAAATTAATATTTGAGAACTCTGATTCCAAGATGGTTAACAAGCAGCTCACTGACTTATTTATTGAGCACTGGAATTCTCCCCAAAGGATAAACGCTGAATTATGTAAATAATAGTGCTCTATATAAGCCTAACAAATTATTGTAATAGGTATATTTCAAATAAAAACATAACATTCCAAGTGTATTATAGTCTTTGATCATTATTTCGTAGATCTGATGTCATTCTCTTCTTGTGATAGTTCTTATCAAGAGACTGATCTAAAGATTATCGCCAGTCATGCCTATGACTTCTGGCTGAGATCTCACAAACAGAATTTTAGTTCTTTTTAATCTGTTACACCTGAAGCTCTTGTAAGCATTCAGGGTCAGACTGAATTCATATGGACTGTCACATGAATTTGCTGTATACAGCAAACAACACAGCTGAATCAGGATGGTACTGCAATTGTGGTTACTTTGCCTTGCGTTTAGTGACAAGATCAGGCAGCACTCAGCAACAATTTGATTTTTTGGAATTTACAAGATAATTGCTACTGGGAAAGGGCTTTCTTAGTCTATGTAACCTTACAAAAAATAATTTTAAAGGTTCTCAGAGTAGAGTTGCAATTTGCATGCTCATATTCCATTGCTTTATCTACTATACAAATAACCTACGTTTGTAGAGCTGTATCTAAAATAGCAAGTGGTTAACAAAATGGTGTCAGTTTTATTTTTAAATATATATGCAAAAAATTGAAGTAGTTGCCACTGGAACAAATGTAATAAATAACGCAGTATTCCCAGTAGAATAGAATATTTGGTCCCAGTGATCACACAGTTTATCCAAGACAGTATACTATGTTTGGTTACTGTGCAGCTTGAAGAATGGGTTGGGGTCTTCATAAATCCTTTTCCTTTCTATTAAAGAGGCAAATTTTCCTTCCTTCTCAGCTAATAAAACTTGGTTAATTTGGAGAATTGATTTAAAATTTTATTTAATTTATACCATTTGCTCAGACCAAACATGCAACTTTCTGTCTTTAAAACAGAACTTTTTTTCTGAAATTATCCATTTCTTCTTCCTCTCACTTATAAACTCCCCCCAGATACACCAACCTACTGGACACAAAACTTCACGTGTTTGGAAAGCCAGGTCTGTGCCCCTGAATGTCAGAAGCAGCTGACCTAATGATTCGCTTCTGAAAGAACAGCACTGAAGTGGGTTTCTAGTGCTGCCAACAATTTGTGCCTATTACAGACACCAAAAGCACATTTGTGGGCGATAAGACTGCTGTGGGCACAACTTCCTCACACAGTGAACCAAGCAGCAAGCCCCCACGTAGGCTTTACACAGGCTGGCCCTTCAGCACAAAACAGTTCCTTGAACCAAACATGCAACCAGCGCGAGTCCAAGAGCAGGCTAACACCTCTCAGCAAGGCTAGTAGAGAAGGTAAGGCAGACAAACAGTTATGTTACTTCTGGGTCCGTTAGCTGGTTACATGCTGGCTTAACACACCAAAAAACACCCCATGTCAATTCCCACACTGATTAAAACATCAGCTTCCTTTCAAGAATTATATTGTCTTGACATATATTTTAATTCCAATAAAGTCTTTGGATAGGATAACAAGCCTTTAGGTAAAAGGCCTAACTGTAGTTTAAGATATCTTGAAGCATATTTCTACATGTAGGTGTTTAGAGGTGCAGTGAATTTCTAAGTTCCCACTACATGTAAAGGAGTCACAAGTTTACAAAAGTAAATGGAGTCTGAGAGCAGCTCAGCTCACCTATACAGGGTGTCTTCATCTTTAATCTTGCCTAAGATCACATAAAAAAAAATAACATATTAACTAGCAGTTCAATGACAATTGTTAATACAATTGATTTTGATGTACAAGAAATTAGAAAAATGAAAGAAAACAAAGCTGCTGGCATTGAAAGATGAAAAATTATCCGGTTTCAGGTTTTTCAGTCAAAGTTAGTTGTTTGTGATGTTCTAATTGATACTTTCGTGAAAGATCAAATTCACTCTCCAAACTTTTGCCTTTAATCAAAAACTTAAGATTTCAGTAACATATAAGTAATATTACAATAAATTTGGGAAATTGCATGCTAATTTCAACACTTTTTATGAGATGTTTCTTTTTCTCAAAGGAGGCTTTTTATAAGTGACAGGATTCTTGAATGAGGAAAATGCCATCAACTGCATTTTCATTCTTCCTTGGCTTCTGTCACGTGTGAAGAACACACACTCAGTGGGATGTGGTTAATCAAAATGGAAGAGTTGTTGCAAAAGGTTTCAGAATAATTTCCATACAGTCACAGACTTGCCGCTATACCACAATCATGTTGTTCCTGCAAAAGGAGCAATCATCTAATAGCTGATTGCATTCTTTCAGACACATACTCTCAAATTATGAAGTTAACTTTGGTTTTTGAGCTGCTCAGTCTTGTTATCAAAACCATTATAATTTCTGGCATTTGTTTAGATAGTCTCCACCTTCTGTCCACTTATTTCCTCAGCCATATCATCCCTATCTCTATATTATTATATTCTCTGTCAGCATTTCAACATAAAAAAAAATAAATCTATTTCCAGCTAGAATGATTCAAGCCTCTTTAACCTCAAAACAGTGAGCCCTACACTCTCACACCATTGCCCCTTCGTTGTCACTAAATGAGATTTAATTCACTGATAAGTCCACTGAAATGAAATATAACCAGATACATGGGCAATCAAGTGCTTTTTAATTAGTTTTGTTTGTCAACTGAACATATAGTAAGTAACGCAATCAACCGGCTCTGTCAATTACATCCAGAGTGATAGTTTTACCCCTGAAACCTTTCATTCTAATACAGCTCCAAGCTGTCACGTGGTTATACCACACTAGACACAGTCTTGAGCTCAATACTGAGGGGAAAGACCAACAGCACAGAATAACCACTTAGTTGTTATCCAAGATTCCCTGATTAACAGGGAAAAAGAAAACCATAGAGCTAGACATACCATATTACCTAGTACAGTGATTTCTGCCTGCACAGGCAGGGTTTATCAGCTCTGTCTCAGCACAGCCCTTGAGTCTGCATCTACATCCTGGCTTCTGGCTAGTGCAGAGCACCACAGGGACCCACAGACCTCTCCAGCACCATGGACAAGCTGCCCAGCAATAATACAGTGCTGATACATCTCCAAGTGTTCCTGAGAGCTGGGTAGCACCTGCCTGGCGAGCAGGATTGAGCCTGTAGGCCACCCATCAGCCTTATGAGATCTAGGTCAACAAAAGAGTGGGTTCAAATGTGCAGCTTGCTTTGTCTGCATCCTGTTTAATGTCTTTCATGTTGGATGTCTGAAAAACTCTTTTATCTTCCATTTGTTTGATATTAAAAAGCATCCTCTTTCCCACTAGCTCTGAAAGCAATGGCACTTAATATTATCACTCAAAACCTCTTACAAAAATTACAGAACCAAAAACTTAATCTTTGTAGTGATTTTACATGTCTCTGATGTGTTACATTTTAGTTTCTGTTCAAGATGAATGCTATCCACAGATAAACATATTGTACAGCAAGACAGAGCTCATTTACCTTTTTTGTAAGGCTCAAATATTTATTTACAAATTTAAACATTGTCTATGAGCTCTATCTTATCAGTAAAAATATACAGGAATGTGCACCATAATGAGAATAATTCTCACTGCGGCCAATCCCATTCAACCAAGGAGATCAAAGAGCTAGGGGAAACAGATCTAACCCTTCAGCACCTATAAAAATGTTTTTCCTTGATGTTGCAAATTGTAGACTTTAATGGGTTTGAAACCCCTTCCACACTTAAGTAAAGCACCTACACAAGTGTTTGCAGAATTAGGGCCTTTACTTTCCAGACAAATTAGTGCCTTGCATAAATACTCATGTTTTCATCTTCCACATTAAAGAACTGAGGCAGAGTTTATGAATGACATACTACACTTCAGCTAGCTGGACTGTCTGCACAGCCCAGTGCAGTCAATGAACTAGCTCAGCTGTTGTTATGCTGTACAACAGTATAAACACCTGCCTGCACTGTCCCAACACCTGAGCAAGCTCATTTCAAGCCATTGCACTTCTGCAAGGGATCTGCTAAACCTTTCCACTCAGGAAAACTCTAGAATCCTCCCTGAAAGTTAGTCAGAAAACATGCCTTAGGCGGTTTTCTAAATTTTTTCATCCCATAATGAAACCTGTAACAAAGTTACCCAGGAGCATCTCCCTGTGGTGGGTATTAATGCATATCTTTACAAAGCAACTGACTTTCAATATGACCACATCATTAATAAAAATCTCAGATGTTCTTCTCTTAAACTCTCAACACAATCATTTTAAGACAACTACAACTTGTCCTCAGTGAAAGATTTAGAGGTTTTAGAAAATACTTGATGCTAATATCCTTACCAAGAGGCAGCTGTCTTCTGCCTAGCAATTGTTTTTCTGCTCAGTAGCCTTCTGTCTTTTTTCTACAGTTGCTGCCAACCTTAAATCTAAGATTTTAAGACTGGACTTGAAAGAACATATTCTAGACCAGAACACACAGGATGAGCAATTCTCAGCAAATCTCAGTATACTCTTCACGCTTAAGCTTAAAATTACTTATGAAGCTGTTTTGCAGCTCTGGAATCTCAGTTGCCTCCGTAGTTAAACTATTCCTTCTCACGGAAGCCCATCTTATCTTGTAACAGCACTGCTCTTCAGCTTAAGAGGGAAGAAACTTCTCTCTCTCCCTTAAACTTACAATCATGATGTGTTTTCATGGTGTTGCACCCCCTCTGCATTTTTAGTTTATTTTTCCCTTTGCTTTTCACATCATGGGTTTGCCATGCCCTGATATTCCTAGCTGTCAAGAGGAATTTATCCTTCTTGAATCTGACTAGACCTCTGCACAGTATTTGAGATGCTTGGTAACAGCAGCTTCAATACTACTTCTCTGAGATCATTGATCCCTTTTCCATCTTCCTCCCCAAAGAGATCTGTACTGGTGATGTCTCTGGTCTTGTAACAACTTCTTATTGCTCTCCCAGTACCTCATTGCTTCGATTTGAGGGCATTTCCCAACTACCTTCCTTTATCTGTTTCTCAGTCCCTTATTCCCACTACAGAATTCCCTTCATTCATTTAGCAGCTCAGCACCCTAATGTTATCTAAAAGCCTTACATAACTTTTGTTTTCCTGATTTAACATATTAGCATAATATAATTGAAATTGCTTGTGAAGTCCAGAAACATTAATTTCAAGGTATTGTTGATTGCACCGTTCTGATACTTGCAGTAATATATCCATTGTACGATACCACACCCCCCAAGACAGAACACATGCTTACGAAGCTTTGTTATCTCCTCTGAAGATAATTACTTCTGTGGCTTTTGCTTCACAATACATCCTGATTTTAAAAAGAGTCTCAAAATGTCCCTCACCACCATCAATTTTTACCTAGACAACATGCTGCTCTTTCTCACTCTATTTATTAAACATAAAAATGCCTCTCCACAGCAGTCCTTCAGTGAAGTTCATAACCAGCTTCATCCTCTTAAAAAGACATTTAGTTCAAGATCCTCTAGCAGAGGAAGCAATGAAGCCTAGCTTTATGAATTCAGGTCTTGTAGTTGGATTCTTTAGCATATAATTAGGTATGATGTCTGATTAAAGCTTTTCTCACAATCAGGACACCCATAATAGCTCTCTCTTGTGGATTCCCAGATGTCTCTGGAGGGTTACTTTCATGTCAGGCTTTTTTTTTTTTTTTTTTTTTTTTTTTTTTTTCAGAAGGGAGAATTTACAGGTCTATTTGAACTATCCAGTTGTCCATTTTGACAAACACTATGTGAACGTATTATCTTTGCATCTACTCACACTCTGCGAAATTGGCTCATATACTGGCAAGTTATGAAGTATGAGAGCACCACAAGGAAACACAGGTAGAGACAAGTAAAGAAAGAAAGAGAGTAATTTCTTAAGCCTCATATCCCTAGGAAATGTCTAAAATATTTGATTCTGATATATATCTCCTTCCACCCATGCAGCAGTATGTCTGCCATTTGCACACCCTTAGAAAAACACAAGTTCAACCTTCAGTTTCAGGGAGAAACACAAAAGGCAAAGCCTGCCTTTGTGCTGAAACAGTTGCTGCTTCACTTTTAATCCCATTTCAAACCTCTTCCTTCCTCCTCAGATAGTCTTTATTTTGTAAGAATTGCAATAAGTTCCTTCCACACAATATTCTCTTGTTGTCTCACCTACAAAGACTATATTCCCCAAGTGTCCAGATAATTATTTTTTTTTAATGAGAATGACAGCTAGGAGTTTTTGCTAAAGAACAGCCATTCCCCAACTGTTCATTTCAAACACCAGCTGCTCACAAACAAGCATGCAGCCAAACAGCCATTTAAAAATGGTTCTTAGTCAGCCTATGATACTGTGCATTTGGGCATTTGCTTGTGTCTGCTCTTGGAGACAGACCGTCGGGGAAGACAGACTCCTAGTCTAACCCAGTTTGATCCTTCTTATGTCCTCATACAGAAGTGCCATGGTGAGCTTTCCATGACAACATCTGAAAACTGACCCACAGGTACCAGAGCTTTTCATTCCTGTAGACCCATTTCAGCACCACGTTCAGCGGCCAACTTCTAAAATGCCTTTCTTTTAAGATATGTAGGGGTCTGTGTGCACTCTTCAGGCAACCTCAGTGGCACACAACTCTTTCAGCCAGCCTCAGACATGCAGTAGGTGGCAGACTGTCTAACAGCATCGTTACTCTCAAAGCAAGTCTGTCGTGTGAGTTAATTGAAAGCTTATCTGGCTGTACCTGCATTAACTCACAGGAGTGCCAAACATGCTGCAGGGATGCGCGAGGTAACCACACACCTGAGAGGCAGCAGACTGTGGATAGAGCTATCTCAGGGCTACTGTCAGCATCACCGACATTGCATGTGGAATCACAGGATTTTTTTGGTACCATATTTCTCTGTAAAATATAAATGTTTCTGTTAACTAATTCTAGAGCCAGCATTAGCTCCTGGGAGCCACAGATAAGAAAGATACAGATCACTCAGCCCTCTCTCATGAACATCAGACTTGTCCTTGCTTGGGTGCATGTGCTCCCCCAGCTTTCGGCCCCACGGAAATGCTTTCTTTGCCTGCCCTTAATGTGACTGGGGAATGTTCAAATCTCTCTGAAACCTGCCTTTAGTGAAACTATGGTCCAAATCTTCAAAAGCAGGTACAGGCAGTGGGAATTAGATATATAAGGTCACTTTTTCCACCACATGCCAGGCTTTGTAATCTGAGGTATACTATCACACCGTTAGAGCGATCTATATTATTACACCATTAGAATGAACCCTGGTACCATTTATGACTCAGGCCAGCTCCTGCCCTCCCAGTACATGCCTAGCACATTTCAGGAGTCATTTTATGCCAAGAGGCACTTAATATGAGACTACTGTGTTCTGGAGGATAGGCTTGACAAGTGTGGACACTGACTAGTCCCAAAGAATGGTCATGGACATATTTCACTAATAAAATGCAGTTAAAGCTAAGTACAGATTTAAGCATTTAATACCATATACTTATTTAAATTCTTGAACCGTCTTTTTCTCATGAACTAAAACAGTATCACATCCCACTACCTGCAAAAGGCATTGTCATATTCTCTGGGGACAGTAATCATGTTGTGCTGAAAGAGCTATAAACTCATTTAGGAAAAATCTTCTGCTGTTACAGTTCAGTGTGTGATCAATTTGGCAGCATCCTGACAATTCACACTTCTGCATTTAATGTGAATTTACCTCCTTTTTAGTGGCAATTTCTTCTTAATGAAAACAAAATTCTACCACTGCTATTACATAAAATGTGAACCTAATTTACGTCTAAATCTTGTGCTGTTTGATGATCTTCCCTCCCTTGATTACTATGAAGGTCCTCCTGCAGATTTCTACTGTGTAAGAGTGAATTCAATCTTTTTCAGATATCTGGAGAATAGATAGCTCTTGATTAAAGAGTTCGTCATTCATTATACCCCAGCACACAATACCTATTCAGGGGTAGCATTTTTTCCTCCTCAGAAAGGATATTTTCCATGTAATTAGAATAGAAGGTAAGATTCTGTTCATATTTCCAATTTTGGCCTGCATAGAACTGGAACTGATAGCAAGAGAAGTAACAAAAGTGAGCAGAAGAAATTCTGCTCTTTTGATAAACATCTGCAGAAATTCCTTGAATCTGGGGACACATTTTTTAATGAATCAAATAAGGACTGAATAATATTTACAGAAGCATAGGAGAAGGATGCACCATGGCAGGTCAGAGGTCCTGCATGGAAGGATTATAATGAATCAAATGAATATTTGCATGTTTGCAAACATAACTGAATGGAAGCTCAGAGCCCTTCTAAAGTCATTTATTATTTCACACACTGCATTTCACATTTAAAAAGTTAGTTAGGAAATTAATTCATTAGCTAGGTAAAAGTTCTTCAAAAATGTCATACCTTTTAGACAAAAATTCTGAAAACTACAGATTACAATATTATAATTGTTATTATTATATAATAATGTAGCAGTTTAACAGACATTGTTTTGTTATGTTTGTTTGCAGTTTTCAGTAAAGAATGCGAAACCTAGTAGACCTCAAAGGTCAGATCTAAAAATTACCCACACAAGAAAATGCAGTGCTGATATGTTTATGACCCCACTACTATTTCCTTATGTTCTACTTTTCACTACAGTACAAAAAAGATAAGATCCTCCCTCCAAATCTCTTCAGTGGCACAACATTCTTCTTTAATGTTGCAATGGGTTATGACTTCATCATCAAAACTCCGTAAAAAAAATCTGTATCACAACTCAGCTTCCACATAAATATGAGAGTTTGTTAGAGCTGGCTAGGAGAACAAAGGCTCTTATTAAAAAATCAGGTTATGCTGAGCTGAATTTATATCCAGTATCCCAAGCTGTCCTGACTCAGCCTCATGCCAGCAAGATGATATTGTCTGATATCTAGCACAGGGTGAATGAAAGGTATATATTTTGAGGGTTTTTTTAAGCTACTTATAGTGTCTGCCTCAGATCCCATCTTTCTTCCTCCCTTTTCCAGCAGTAACCTCAACACAATGACAAGGCCCTTCTATTTCATTCTTGCAATGGCAACATTCAGTTGTGCCCACACTACCCACAAGCTTTGAGGTGATGCCGAGTGTAGGGATGTGTTCACTTGCCTTTTTTCCTGAATGGGCCTTATCTGACTGCAACAGAATTACACCTCCACGTAATATTAAACCCTCATCCAACTGCAGGCAAGACTGGGAGATAATTGATTATTGTAATTCTGCTTGCTTTTAAATTTCTCTGGAATTCATCAAGGACAATACTCTGCTTGGTCCGTTTTTTGTATTTCATCATGTTCAGTTATCAGGTATAATATGCCTCTGAACCTGCTGGCAATACCTTCAAAAAGAATTCTTTATCCAGAATATTGTGGCCAGGCAGCTTTTTTAGGTGAATATCTGGCTTATCCACTGGCGAACATTGCTAGCAGGGCATGCTGTTACCGCACACTAGGTTATCCTGCAACAGGATAATGCGGCTAAAAAAAGTCTGTTGGAGAAAATCTATTTTCTCCAAAATTATATAAAGCTATTTTTTTCTAAAATGTTTTCTAAAATTATGTCAGCATATCTTTTAGTCTTAGTTTTTGCTTTCTAATTTCTTTTCTTTTGATTTTCAATTGATATCCACTTACTTATCGATTAAGCATACAGTCTATGAGTAGAACTGAATCTGCACATGTATGGGTCCCCTGTTGGACAAAGCTCATAGTCTGGTAGGCATAAATTAAAATTTAATAGACACATAGCAAGAAAAAAGTCCCGGCCCATCTGTTTCATCCCTTAACTAAATATTTTGGAAAGAAGTCATTCACCTTGGCAAGATCCCATAGTAAATTATGAGCAGAACAAATAAGCTTCCATTTATTTCTGTTTGTACCTTGCATTGTCTCTCAAGTTAGGACAATCTATATTCATCTCTAAAAACATCTTTTACATTCAACAAATAAAACAGTCACTGTTCTTAAAGACTGACTGGTTTCACAGTTTTTTGTTATAGAATCAAAAGCCTTTTTCTCAGGGAAGTAACTTAAGAACTGAATGTGGTATCTGGAGGTAAATTGATTTTAACTGCATGATCTCTGCCAGAAATGGAAGGCTAGAAACTATCCAGGAAGGGCCTTCTCATACTCCAAAGTGGGATTAAACCTGTTTTTCCCTGAGTAGTTACCTCACATCTTCCTTGCTGCAAAGTTAACTTTTCTCTTGCCTCTGATAACTATGGAGAAAACCCTTACACTAACAATTTAATAGCCACAGCCTGCTACCATGTTCCCATCTGTTCTTTTTCATAGATTAAATAAGACCAACTGCTTCAGAAGTGCTTTTTTCTTTCATGTCAGTGGTCTTTCTCTAGTTTTTTATAGATCCTTCTTTAAATGTGCTGCCTAAGTTCCAATTTTCACCAGCACGTAACACAGGAAGTAATTGTTTACTTATACACCATTCTTGCTAATATATCACAAAAAAATATCAAAAATAAGATGCATTTTTTTTTGTTATCCCAGCAGGTATTCATGTTTCATCTCTGATCTGCTACACTCTCACAGCCTTCACTGAAGCATCTCTGACAAGTCAGTTATTACTCATTTTGTACTTACACCTTCAATTTTGTCTTCCTAAATGTTGAGCTATACACTTGTGTTGAGTAAATTTTTTCTCCTCGATTTATCTCAATTAATTTATCAAGAACCTTTGAGTTATGATCTATCTGATTGTTCCAAAGTGCTTTCAAATCATCCAGCTTGGTATTATCTAAAATATTAATGAGTTTATTCTTTATTCTGTTATCCAGATCATTAATAAGGATATTTTAACAGCATCAGAAAAAGGCTGAGTAAACCAACCTGTACTGTCCTCCTAGACTAAAAATCCCATTTTCTATGTTGTGTTTCTGTATCACTTGTGAAGACAATTAAAGATGTATTGCATTACAGTGTGAAATTAACAGGCTGCTCCACAAAACTTAGTAAACAGGACGGACATAAATTAATACAATCTGGCCTCTCTCTTTGATTCAATTATTATTTATTGCTGTGTTATTAAATTCAGCAGATTTTCACTGATTAAATTCAAAAGCAGCTAAAACTGGAAAACTACATCCTGAATTTCTTTTTGAAGATATTTTTCTGATAAAATGATGAGCTGGACTGTATGCTATATTCATCATGTATATTCATCAAAGGATCTGTCCTATGAGGTGAGGAATATTCTGGCCCTGATTCAGCCCAGGAGATGGGGATATGGATTTAGCAACTATGTCTGGTGGGAGAGGCAAAACAGAATTCTCACCCATCACCTGTCTGTTTGCTCCAGGAAAGAAAACATTACAGCTGAGGCAGCACATGGGCCTAAAACCAATGTACTTTTCAAAAGTGTACTTGTAGCAGAAATGTGATTAAGGTTGAATGGCTGCAACTATGACAAGTAACAGAATTATCTCTCCTAATGATCTACCATATGGCAAGCGAACACTTCAACTGACCACATCCTCCCCTACCTTGTGGGGTTACGGATCAAGACTGTAGCTAAAGAGAAGACATTTCTTCCTGGAGCACCGCAACTCAGCACCAGCTCCCTGCCTCTTGAATGGGGAAAAAAAGCATATCAGCAATGCAGGAAATCGGAGAGTTTAATGGGATTTTCATTGCTGGTGTAGAGGAACTGTAAGCAGAAGGAAGTAATTGAGAATTGGAATTTATTGGGTAAAAGATTAGTTTGAAAATGATTAAAAGTTATAGAATAGAATAATGAATGGTTTGGGTTGGAAAGGACCTTAAAGATCATCTAGTTCCAACCCCCTGCCACAGGCAGGGACACCTCCCACTAGACCAGGTTGCTCAAAGCCCCATCCAGCCTGGCCTTGAACACTTCCAGGGATGGGGCATCCACAGCTTCTCTAGGCAGCCTGACCCAGTGTCTCATGTCTCACCACCCTCACAGTAAAGAATTTCTTCCTAATATCTAATCTAAATCCCTTTCAGTTTAAAGCCATTCCCCCTCGTCCTATCACTACATGCCCTTGTAGACAGTCCTTCTCCAGCTTTTTTGGAGGGACAACAAAGTTGTGCAGGTCTGTGTCAAATGCTTTGCACTAGCCCAGGTAGATGATGTCAGTTCCTCTTATCTTATCCACCAGTGCTGTAATGCCATCATAGAAGGCCACCAAATATGTCAGGCAGAATTTGCCCTTAGTAAAGCCATATTGGCTGTCACCAATCACCTCCTTATTTTCCATGTGCCTTAGCATAGTTTCCAGCAGGATCTGCTCCATGATCTGGCTGGGCACAGAGCTGAGACTGACTGGCCTGTAGTTCCCCAGGTCTCCCTTTTGTCCTTTTTCAGAATGGGGCTTATGTTTCCCCTTTCCAGTCTGTGGGAACTTCACGGGACTGCCACGACGTCTCAGATGCGATGGATAGCGGCTTAGCAACTTCATCTGTCAGTTCCCTCAGGACCTGCAGGTGCATCTCATCAGGTCCCATGGACTTGCGCATCTTCAGGTTCCTTAGACAGTCATGAACCTCATCTTCTCCTATAGAGGGCAGTTCTTCATTCTCCCAGTCCCTGCCTTTGCCTTCTGCAACTTGAGCAGCAGGGCTGGAGTACTTGCCAGTGAAGACTGAGGCAAAAAAGTCAGCCTTCTCCATATCCCAGGTAACCAGCTCTCCCATTTCCTTCTGGAGAGGGCCCACATTTTCCCTAGTCTTCCTTTTAGCACCAATGTACCTGTAGAAGCTTTTCTTGTTGCCATTGATGTCCCTGGCCAGATTTAATTCTATCAGGGCTTTAGCTTTCCGAATCTGATCCCTGCTGCTTGGACAGTTTTTCTGTATTTGTCCCAGCCTACCTGTCATTGCTTCCACCCTCTGTAGGCTTCCTTTCCGTGTTTCTGTTTCCCCAGGAGCTCATTGTTCATCCACTGAGGCCTCCTGGCCTTTTTGCCTGAATTCCTCTTTGTTGGGAGACTTCTCCCCTCAGCTTGGAGGAGGTGATCCTTGAATAATGACCAGCTTTCTTGGGCCCCTCTTCCCTCCAGGGCTTTATTCCATAGTCCTGTACCAAGCAGATCCCTGAAAGGCCAAAGTGTGTTCTCCTAAGTCCAGGTTAGTAAGCTTGCTGTGCACCCTCCTCGCTGCCCTAAGGGTCTTGAACTGATCATTTCATGGTCACTTATAGAAGCTAGACAGGTTCAAACAAAAGCATCTGGCAGGGAAGTGTAACACAGCTAAGACCTTACTCTAGAAATTACTATTCACAGTCCACAAAAGTTGTTATGTTCAAATTTTCAGTTTGTCTAGAAAAAAAACCTAAAAAAATAAGTAAAAGAAAGGGTATGCAAACAACTACTACTGAAATCAAAGATCCTAAAACAAAATCTAGGTCATGAGCAAGGTTAACACTCAAAAGCTGAATCGATCTGAGAAACACTGAAGAGATCACTTTTTCTGAAATTGTTCCTACTTTCCTACATTATGCCACAGTAAGAAGTTACCTATTCTAGCACATCCTCAGTTATCTGATGTGAATTTGACTGCCTCTCATCTATATAGCCAGCAACAGAGTTGGCTGGAAATACCACAACACTGACTGATTTGGCTTAGAGGGAAAAAAAAAGGAGGAAGTAATTCGGAAATGTATAGGGAACAGTGGCCTCCCAACTGGAATGAGTAGTTAGGAACGAATATATTTTTGGTAAAGTTGCTTTGTCTCACCTAACCTCAGCTGCCTTAAGGCTGGGCATGTAGCTTTACATCAAAGTCCTGTCACCTAGTCTTTCTCCTTTCGAACATCTCCAAGGAATGATTAATAAGATATTCATTTTAGATATGTAGGGTGACTATATACTTGAAGATGCCTTTCTCTTTCCACTGACTATAAATAAAATTTAGATGAATGACTGAAAGTCTAAATCTATAAATTCTGGGCAGTTAAATTAGATGAAGTAAACCCTCCCTCAGAAGTCCAGCATAAAATAACATCATTTTGATTTGCATAGACTTTTCAGTCTTGAATGATCAAAGAACTTTGTAGTGTGCAGAGAGGATTAAAGAGTGGAAGAGGAGGGAAAGGGATTATGAAGTGAGTAAAACAGAGTAAATTGGAGAGGAAGACATTGTGCAGGAATGTTAATTTTCTGGAGAAAAGAGTAGAATCAAGATGCAAACAGCTTTCTGCTTGTTAGCTTTGAAGGGTAAAAGTGAAATGAGTACTTGTACCTGAGGGCTATTTGGAAACTAAGAGAACCCACAATTACCATTGTGATGTTTAAGATGAGGCTGCAGTCTGAGAAGACATTGTAAAATGAAGCATTTTAGGTGTGTTTCATCTTGACACTATATCACATCCTCTAAGTAAAATGGGGTTGGGGTTTCACTTTGGATCTCAAATAGACAACATGGGATTTGAAAGTCAGTATGTACTATTACTAGATACAGTAAAATAGCTGCAGGAAGGCATTGGGCTAAATAAAGTACACTCCTTCTGGTGTCTGGAAGCAGTTAAGTACCTCTTCCAGGACCTGCATTTCTGCCTTGCCTTTATCATCAGTGATAAAAGCCAACTTAATGTTATATCCAACTTCTGTGTTTATATTCTTGTCAATAACCACTGAGGTTTCAGAATTTACATTCAGATAAATTAATGGTGATGAAAAGGAAACCTAGCTGTCTTGCTGTACCATTTCCGTGAGGTAAAGTCAAGTCTAGCTAAGCATGTTTTTCCTTGCTGAATTGTTTTTATATTGGTCTTGTCTCTAAAAAATCTTTGAGGTACAAAGCTGAATGAGTGCAAATCTGTCCACAATTTGTACATTTCCTCCAGACTTATAAAAATGCAAACAGCTGCAAGCCATACAGAACAAGCCCATTTTTGAAGAGCTATTTAAAAAGTATGAGTGATAGCACCCTTCATATGGCATATGAGGCAGTAAACACATAGCAGTTGATTTTTGGGTACTTCACTTTTAAATTATGAAGCATTCTTCCTGCAGAGAAGGGTTCCATTTCATTCCCTGTGCTCTGAAGTCTATGTGAAGTTATGCTATCTGATGGGCACTTGACTTCTATTTTTTCTTCTTGTTTTCTCTTCAATTTAAAATAAAGGTAATCACTGGAGAAAGCCTGTTTATTGGAAAATATAATTCCAACCACATTAAAATAAGTAATACTGTAATCTCTACTTAATTATTTTGGTTGAAAGGAAGTAGTTATAGGTGCTTCTAACTTAAATGATTTTTGCTTTAGTAGCATTTAAAATTTATTGTTGGTTTAGAGGTGGATTTATGAATAAAACATCGGAGTTCTAAAAACAGCCTGGCTTTGCAGTGCTGTGAATGGAAAGCAAAAATAAAAAATTAATCGGTATGTTAGAATTTTACCTGATATTTTATGGGCAGAAGCATTACAGCCGGTTTAACATCTGAATCACCTTAATTGTAGGGGTAGCTGTGAGAATGACATCAATAGTTTTGAATTGGCCTGATTTATTTCCTAGCTTTCAGTTTCAAGTAGTGACTTTTCATGGTCCCATTTACTTTCAGATTTGTACATTGTTAGTAGGAGTAGTTACAAATGGATCGTTAGGAAGGCAAGTGATATTAACTTTCGGTAAATTAGAAATTATAAAAACCAGCACCAGTGCTCTTTCAAAAGAATTACTAACTCTAGAAACAAAAAGGAATAGGGCTAATAGGGAGTTTCTTTTCTTTTCCCTTCCTGGAAGACATTGTGGTTTCTATTTAATTTGATCTTGTAGAAGCCTGAATGCCGTCAGCTTTGATTGACTTTGAGATGAGATACAGACACCCAACAGTTCACAAGATTAAATCCTTGCTAGCATGCAGAAATAAATCCCTCCATCACTCTGCTACGTGTTTGCCTGTGGGGATGGGGAAAGGTACAGGTTGCAATAAGTTGTACTGAAGGTTCAGGATTTCTGAACTCTACAGAAAGAACATGGAGCCACTATGAGGTACAAAAGTGCACGTCACAGGGGCCCCTTGCATGGTCATAGAGAGACCACTGGGTCTGTACCAACACCCCAAAGCCTATGGCATGGTCCAAACTGTGAAAAGGAAAGGCTAATTCAAACAGAAAATTCAGCAAAGCCTCATTAGATATTATTTTCCAGTTCAGTGTGAACTACAGTCATTACCAGCTGTTGCTTTTGATTTCACTTTCGGTACCCACAAATATATATACTAAGTAGCTGCCTCCTGCTTACAAACACAGTCTGCATCTAATCCTACCTAGCCTCAAGCACCTAATAGTGTTGACTTGAGCAATGCATATATTACAAGCAATGAATGTATGGTCTAAACAATATCCCATGACACAGCTCCCCAGCTTATATATATTACAATGTTGTATACATTGTGGGTAAGTCTAAACAGATCTCCTATCTACACAGGATTGGTTTCACTTAAGAGACTAATCCTTGCATATTGGAGTGTGTGATGAAAAGTCAAGCCACAGAGAGCAGTCAGATTTTCTTTGCAAATGCTCCTTTTAAAGACTGGCAGGAAATTCCAGGGAGACACAGAGTGAAATAGCTCCCAGTTCTGAAAACACCATCACAGCTAATTGGAAAGCTGTGTATCGGAACAACCTAGGGGCTGCCTGACAGGGGAAATTAATTTCTGTCTAATGTAGCAGTTTTCAGGCAAAGTTACCACAGAGGCATACGTATTCACCAAAGCTGTGCTGAGGCACCCCCTCTCTGCCGCACCCACACTGGATAGTACGATCAGCAGGAGTCCCTGGGCAGACCCTGCTCTGAATTAGAGCTGGTGTGAGATTTCACCTCCTACCTTCCAGGTGAGAGGCCCAGGTGTGCTGCCATTTGGGTTCTGCCTGGACATGATGGGCACAGAGGAGAGGCAGGATCTTATCCCTAAAGTGCATATTCTCACATAACCTTTCTGCTCACCAAAACCAAGCCATTCACAGACTTTTTGCACCCACTCCTCCCCATCAAGTAACGTCTCCATTCCCTGACAACAGTTCATCCGTTTGTCCTCAAATTCTCAGTTCTGTCCTTTTCTGAAATGGTGAGTGCTGTGTCCTGTGTGTCAGGGGACCTGAGGATTTGTCTGATTTTCATGCGCTCGTTTGCTCTGTGATGGAGAAATTCAAGACCACACAGTGGGAAGAAAAGGGGGAGAAGCTGCTAGGCAGTGAGGAAGTTGTCCACTCAAATATGAGATGCTTCTTTTCCCCTGCCCCGCTCCCAATTCCATTTCATCACAGCGAAGAGATCAAGCATGAGAACAGGAACAACAGATTGCTGTATTCAGAAGAAGGAATACCTCCACACCAAGCAGAGCTTTAACCTGGTACCTAATTCTCACCTGACATTTCCACTGATTTGTTTTTGCCAAATATGACCCAACTAGGAAAGTAATTCTCTCATTTGGCATCAAAAGCAAACTTTGCATTGGCTTTTTTTTTTTTTTTTTTTTGAGTGAGGAATCGTGAAAATGCTCCCATTTCAGTTAAATCTACATGCATTTTCTTTTCCTCTTTTTTTTTTTCTACCCTAATTTTTCAGTTTGGCTGCTGAACCAAAAAAAATCAATCATTCACACAGCCCAAGCAGAGAGTTCAACAGTCGTAATTAACAAATGTAGAAGTTCATTTGAACATATCCAAATTCTTCACTTACATTTCCAAAACGCATCAGTTTTCTTTGTGGAATTCATGTATTTCACAAGCCAGTATTTCACAGGTCCTTACTATGCAAGCACATATAAAGGTTTTTCTTCAAAAATACAAAATGTAAGAGTCCCCCAAACACATCTCAGTCCAAAAATCCTTATATACATGTAAATTGTATTTGCCATTACAGTAACATTCTCAACATTATTACTAGGAAACAGACCTTAGCTCCACAAAAGACAACAGAATAAGACAACAAAGGCAAATAAGGGTAAGCACACACAATTTATTTCTTGCCACAGTTTTGTTTACAGCTTTGATGATCATCAGTGTCAAATAATAAAGCTGGAAACCCCTGGCTCCTTTCCTTTTTCTTTCTCTATGATGAACATCACCATGGAGCTTCCTCAGCTGTACCTCTGCTTCTCAAGGCTCAAATGGTAAGGTCACTTCAAGAATTACACATTCTGTTACACAGAGGTGTTGTATGATGCCCTAGTCTCCATACCTTCCACTTATGTAGATGCAGATGTGGCAGTTCCTCCAAGGCATAGTCCCATCTCCAGGAGTACAAATTAACAGGAAAAGTTTCACTTAATAGTGTAAGAAAAAGTTGTAACCAAAAGCAGCTGTCTACATTCAACACTGTGGTGCTGGTTTTGCAAACTTTTTATGCTCAGAGTTAGCATTGTATATGCAAGCAGTTAGTTCATTTAATCTGGGAGCATTTAATGTTTCAAAGTTAAGCAGATGCTTAATTGCAATATCTATAGAGCAGTAACAATGCCTAAAGTTAATGGTCCCTGACAGATTTTATAATACTTATTTTATATATTTTTTTCTTTCCCATACATGATTTATAGCTGGACATTTCTTATAAACCCAGCAATTAATAGATTATAAAGCCAAACTGTCCTAACCTATTTCTTCAAGTAACGAGTGGAGTAGGTCAAGCAAGTGCTAGGTAGTACATACAGCAAAAAGTTTGATCGAACTTTTCAAAAAGTTCTTTGTCTCTCTGGCCACCTAGCTCACAGTGCAAGTACGATTTGTGGCATCCTTCTCAGCTCTGACCCCTCATTGTCCAAACTGGAGAATGTGGGAAAGTGCATCAGGGGTCTTCTTCCACTCAACAGTACAAAATTTCTTTCCATGGAAACCAGAGTCAGGCATCTGTATAGGGGTGGTTCATGTCTGTGTCCTTTTCCAAAAGGGAGTGAGGCTGTGGCTTGGATGTACATCTACTCTTAGGAGCTGTGAACCTGTCCCAGATGACACAATATTCACATAAAGAAGTATCAATTATTTTGGTAAGTGAGAGCAGGGGAGGTTCTCTGGCATAGCCTGTCTCTTATTCCCCAACCACATTTCATGCCATCTTGGTTTTTAAAAGGTTCTGTGAAACCTCAATATATTGCATAATTGTGTTAATGATAATGCAAAAATTAAACCACGCCAATTCTGAATTCAGAATCTAAGCAGCCTAGTACTTAATGGCTTACAAGCTTTGACGTCTCACAGGTCTCCTGGGACACTTATGAAATACCCATCTTCATTTGTGAAACTCAGCTGAGTATTTTACTGCTATTCTGCATTAGCATTTGGTACTATTTGCAGGTCTCCTCAAAGGATTTCAAAGGGATTTCAAAGGATTTCTGGTAGGCTGCACATATCATTCTTCCTCCCCCATCCTTGTGTTTTATAGCTGTAGCATAGATAGACTGCTTACGACCAATAAAAGGTTTACACTAAAGGACATAGTCATCATAAAAAGTAATAAGCTAAAATTCAGAATTCCTTACTGGATAGAACCAAGTGCCTATAGCCACTAAGTAATTACTCCAATGTAAGACATCAAGCCAAGCCTTCTAAGAGTTCTTTCTTGTAGCAGCTACTAAATGATTAATATCACATTGGTAGATTTCACAGGAGAATCTGCTAAATAAAGGAAGGTTCAGTATATATGTAGAGTTTAAATTCTGCACAATTTGTCTTAGAATCAACATACTATATTGCATATGTCATGGTTCCAAGAGGAGTGCAGCATTCATTAAGAAAATACAGATGGTCTTCAGATAGCGATCAAGATTTCACACTAATTTCATTTTTCCCTCCTGTGAAACCTAGAAAGAAAATAACAGTAACAATGAACTCACTATGGCTGAACCTCAAGGCTCATTTCTGCCAAAATATTATCAAAATCCTGATATTAGCAGTCAAATTCCACTAAGTTTAACAGAGCTAAGCTATTTACAGCACTTTGAAATGTGTCCCTCCGCTCCAACAGTGTTTTTCTCACTTTAAGAAAAAACGGATTTTTTTAAGGGCACGACTGTCAATTTATGGTGAGCCCTAAAGAACCAGCAGCATGTAGTTGTACTGCCACAGGAGCACAGCAGTCTGAATCTTGAGACTCAGAGAATGAGAATTCAGTCCTTGGTGGTTGCCTTGCTTTGGGAGAAAACAACCAAACTGGCATGTTAGTCAGACTCTCCCTTCCCCTTCCATCACCTGCCCTACAGTAACGTAGTGTGGAGAGGAGAGGGGCGTGAAGAGATGAGGTCCTGGGTATCAAACAGTCTAACCCACTCTGCTGCACTTCTCTGCACAGCAAGACCTAATTGTGCCAGAAATCTGCATTCAGCATATTAATATCCTACGGAATTTGTGGAAAACAAGAGATAACAAGCATGTTTTGCTGATCTGAATTCACTCAGGAATAGTTGATCTCTTCAACAGCTTTGCTTGGCTAAAGCATAAGGATTTCTTCCCACATGATTTCTGCCTGCAGTAAGAGAATATCTGATGAACGATGCAAGTATGACTACTGAAAAATGAACAATGGACTTTTTATCAGAATTTACATCAGGAGTTAGCTTTACCTTCACCTGACACTCAAAAGCTTTCTGCCCTCTGTTTCCAGTGCCTATGTTGACTTCCCTTCTGTTATTCTAATGCAGTCATTATTTTTCTCCTGGAGCATCGGTGATAAAGAGCAAATACAGACACAGGGAAGTAAAAATACATGGATGCATTACACATTCACACAAAGACAGATATATATTGATTCCATATTGGTGCCCAAAAAGACCTTCCACATTAAAACAACCAGTATGTCTAAAATTTTTAAATAGAACTCAAAAATTTTGTTAGTTGCACCAAAGTCTGTTCATCACCCTCAATTATATCAATGCTGTATTCACATGGTAGGATGCAGCACTGGACCTGCAGACAAGCACTCCACAAGTATGTGAAAATACAGGCTTAAGGTTACTGTTTCTCAAACACCGTTTGGTGTCCATTGCTCTCAAAATTGGGGAGTTAGCCATTATTCAAGTTTTCAGTGAAGAGCTTGTAATTAGCCTCATTTCAGAATCTGCCAAATTTTTTGCAGACAGCCCTGAGCTTGTTCTGCTTGTACCCAGAGCTGATTGGATGTAACCAAGGTCTCATCCAGAAACCACACAGCTTCATTAGGCAGCACTTTGCTCTGGGCAAGGCTTACTGTATTACTCCAAGCATGGTGCCTTCAGTTTAAAGCTGGCTAGTATCCTGCTGGCTTAAAGCACAGGTGGAACAAGTGTCTGTAAAAGTATAAAAATACGTCTGTAAAAGTATATATAGAAATATTTATAGTCTGATGCTGTAAGCCAGGATGTCAGGCTTCAGGCTTTTACCGATATTTTAAAATCCTAAAGTCTCAAGTTTAGGGCTATACCTGCCACATGGAGCCTTACTCATACAAATGCAGAAGAACTTGTATTGCAGACAAGTTCCCACACACACACCCCACCCCACCCCAAAAAAAAAAAAAAAAACCACCAACCAAAATCAGTGTCTATTTAGATGTACTCTGAGTACAATGGCTGTCTCTACATTGTCAGGCTGATGGCCATATTTGCATTCATCCATATTTCTTGCCTATAGGAGCATTCTTGCAGGGATTTTGCAGGAGGTATCTCAGGAGGCAGGAGAATTTCCAGAATGTGGCACAGATTCATTTAGTATCTGCACAGACCTTGCAGCTCTGGACCCCATTGGCATATGCCAATGGACTGGGTAGACAGATTACTGATGTGGTCAGCCACGACAGCTTCTATGTTTTACTGCGGACTAACACATAAATCCTGTATTCATACCACAGATTTCTATTTCACCATGATACATACAGACTGAAGGGCTACTGCAGACCTTCTTACAACTTGCTATACATCAATTCTGGGTTTTATGAAGCTTCTATAAAGATACAAAATCCTGTCTTGAAAACAATCTGCTGCAGTATTAATAGCATTTTCTATGACATATGCATATATTTGTATATGGTTCAAAGTTTTAGTGGATTTTTATATTATATCTTTATGTTTAAAGCTTTCTACTCAAATAAAGGCAACTGTATTAGATTGGCAGGAAGACGGGAAAAACAAACTTAGGATAACCTCTAGATCTAAATATTCAGACAATTCTTCACTGGTTACAGTGAATCACATTTCCCAACTCTTTTGCTCATTATTGCTTTCTAACATACATACAGATGCAATAATAATTAAAAAAAATATAACTTCATTGATGAATCATGTAAGGTTATCATACACCTAAGATATTTTCCTTTTTTGTTGTTGTTGTTGTTTTGGGATTTTTTTTTTCATTTTGAAATATTAATTTGGATGGCTTGAATGTGAAGCACCCATAAGTCCGTTGCAGTACTCTCCAAACTAGAGGGCTGCAACAAGGTCTTTTTACCATCTCATACCAACATACTCTTCACACCAGTCCACCTGCTGCCTTCTTGTTCCCCCTCACCCAGGGCAGGCCCACTCTCTGTTTCTTCCTTCTCTCTCTTCCTCGGCTGCTCTCTCTCCATTGGCTCTCAACCTCTTAACTTAACCAGCCACAGCTGCACCTTATGTACATCAGCCAACCCACCGCCCCTGAAGCCAGCCCACAGCTGTATATTATCAATATTAATTAACCCAGCTTCATTCCTCTACATAAGTCTTCTCAGAACTCCTAAAAATCTTTGAAGCTTTCTTTTCTTTGTCTGGTGTGTCAAAACACAGTGCAATCTGAATGACTAACATTCTGATTACTCATGTGTGCTTCCAACACTAACGTCGCTAAAACCTTTAGACCTTATCATGTTAAGTGTAGTCTCCTTACATGCTTTTTTCTGATCTAGATGTAAGAAAAAACCTCTCAAAGAACAAAACATCCCATCGTTTGTAGCCATGTCGAGCCATCCTGTTAAAAGTTTTCCTTTTTTCATCAAGCCATGACAAGTATTGTGCCTTTGTTAAAAGGGAATTGAGACCCAGAATGAAGCCAGAACTGTCATCAGAGATCTGGTGTTTTAAAGTGAACCTGTCATGAATTCTATCTGTGGCTAAATGAAATCACCCCCTGCCTCTCCGTCTTATGAAGTGCTCCGCTTACCTAGCAAAATACTTAACTATGCTCAACAGGTATTACAGGTTTTTTAGCCATTTGTTTTTCCACTTAAAAATACACAGTCACCTTGTTATTGCAGTAAATTTTCTTCTGAAATCACTCAAAATTCTAAAAAAAAAGTAGTTTAATCTTAATAAATCTACATAAAGCAGAGTATCCCCACTTACAACGCAGGCTTTTAACTCAACTTTTGGAAATTGCCCTATAAATAATGGTATAGAAGTGGCCTGAAATAAAGCAAGTAAAGTCATCAGATTTTTCAAGAGGATCTTTACATTACGGTGATTTCCACTGATCTGAAAAAAAATAGCAACGGATATTGTATCACATTAAACTTCTTAATCTAGCTGTTACGCGTTTGCCTATCTCTATGAGTTCCTCTAATATTAGATTTACTAATATTCGCTATCCCACTAATGGTGCTTGCACAATTCATTAGTAGAAAACCTGAAATAATAACTGTTCAGAATGATTGCATAAACGTGTTCTTTGTTCCTGGCTTTAGGCTCTTTAACATAGAAAGTGTGTTGAAGTGCAAGATACGTTGACCATCTTCTGCAAAGACAATGAGGCTAAATATCAGGCATATATGTGTTAATAAATAATAAAACAAGCTATTAACCTCTTTTGTAGGAGTCAGTTTTTCTGCTCTGATATCATCTGTGCATTTTTATTAGTGCAGTAATCAAGTTATTGGCACTAGATTTAAAATGCTATATGCCTCATATGGCTTATTATTTTTAATTATAATTGACTAAATAAATAAGAAGTTAAAATTAATAGTTTGCACAACCATAGTTCGTACAATCATCAGCATTAACAAACTTTGTGAGTATAAAATTTCAAGCTTCTGATAAAGAACAAATAATTTATCTTTCTAACTCATTCTGCCTCAGTTTCACATCTGCATGAATATCATCTACTACATATGCTGTCCTACCTTCTGGTTTTTGTATACACATAACTCACATTGTCCAATGTAAATAGACTGTAGCTTGAAATAATTATGCCCAAGAGGCCGTAATATTAGTCTGTTCATCGCTATGTTATTTTTGTCAAGAGAATAGAAATTGAAACTGAGCAGTCCTGAAATTGCTCAGAATGGCTCATGACAGTGTGAAAGTAAATTATATTCTCCCCATCTATAGAAATGGGGGTAGTGATATTTACAGTGTCTGTTACTGTTTATGAAGTGTTTTGGAGACAAAAGGTGCAGTCTCACACTGACTCCTTCTGCTACGCTGTAAAAGTGTTCTACATTTTGTTTCTGTGGAGCAGTACATCCCACAAGGACAAAGTTTTGAGTGCCAAAGTGCTCTGCCGATGCAGTCTTTAATGAGGTTAATACATGTGTGATGCTGCTGTTACAAGTGAGAACACAATCTTTGGCAACAATATCATCCTGAGTGTCACTGCATACGTGTTTTTCCCTAGTATGAATATTACCTTCCTGTGTGATTTAATTCTGTTGCTGTGCTTTTGTTTAAATTTTTAAGAAGTGTCAAAACAAGGGTATATAAAATCGGTATGAAAACATATAATGAACATAATACTGATGTCTTTCAGCTCCAGAAACAGAAGTCTCCAAAACCACTTTAAGTAAAAAAAAAATCTATGATTGTATGTAAAAAGCTGTCTTTTATCCTGTCTGTGGAAAAGCCACCAGAAGGCTACATAGCCTTTTCAAGCACATAACCTTAATTGCAACACATTACACAGTGTAAGACACGGTTTCAGTACTGGCAGTAGCTGCACCATCTTCTCAGAAATTATGTAGGCTGTCTCTTTGTCCCAGCAGATGGCATTTTCATGACCCACAGTTCCTATGTTCAGGAAGCCCAAATGAGAAAACAGAAAACAAGCAAAACTGTAATATAATTTTTGATCTGAAGAATTCCAAAAGACTTTAACCAAAGTTTTTCCATCTTAATATTAGCCTTAACATTAAGAATTATGGAACTATCAAAGTGTCCTGGTTTTCAGAAATACGTAGTAATAGTAACTGCCCTTAAAGTCCAGCTCCATCTGGAAATCCTGCCAGTTTACATAGATGCCTTAGCAAGTATTAGAGAACGGGCAAAAGAACTTGAACGGAAAACGCGTTGTGTGTTACTGCAAAACAAAAGCCTGTATAAGATTCTGAAAAAGCACATCACTTCCTGCAGCTCACTTTTTATAAGGCTGAGTTCCACAAGTGTTTCAGCAGCCCATATAGTTCCATATAGTATGGTCATTGTAATGTATGAACAACAGATCATATCAGATTGCTTCACCTTCACAAGTATGGATTTAAAAAAATCAAGAATACCAAAATATAAGCCTGCCTTAATTTTTAACTTGTCCCAACATACATACTTAATCACATTTCATTTTCAACTGATAATTTGAAAATGGGACATATGCTTCACAATTCTTCTTTTCTCTAATATTCAAAGATAAGCAACTGAGCTGAGCTGTGATAAACAGCAAAAAGACTTAAAAGTAGCAAGAGCTCCACATCTGTTAGTTCATTATCAGTGTGTGAATACGCCGGTTCAGACTGTACACCATTTGATAAATGCCTTCACCTAGACATACAAGTACAGATGCACCATCCTACAGTCAGTTCTGTTCTTTGTACTGCTGTAAATCTAGTTTGTAACTCCTCGATCAGCAATCCTTTCGAATTTGTATGGGTACAACTAAAGGACAAATATTGCCACCCTAACTGAATATTTGATATGGTCCTCCAAAACTTTACGCAAAATGCAAAACTGTGGATAGCTTCTACCCTTTGATCAGCTTGTGATAAATAGAACAAAGTGAACAAATAATTTCCCAAGCACAAGGACTCCTAAAGAAACTGTGATTCTGATTAAACCCAAAGTAGTTTTTGAGTAAACAAGGGTTTCGATTTTAAAGCTACAATGTGATTTCAAAGAATTCTTTCTGTCCCACTCATTGCTTATGGTTAGAGGTAACTGGAAGCCACTTTCTCACTCTATTGATGATTAATGAGTGTCATTTTGGGTTTTTTTAAACATAACATCCTTTAGTCCAATGCAGAAAGGCATTAGAAAATAGTGGCTTAATAACTTAAATTTTCAGAGCAGAGAATAATTAAAACTGTGAAAGGCAAAGGAGAGGGCACACAACAAGCCTTATTTAAACAAATCCCCCACTGAAAGCTAGGAGAGTTTGGGACCATAAGCAGTAAGTAAAATAAATTAATTTTGGTCTAACTTGAGTAAAGTTATTGATTTTATACAAGGATTTGATCCACCATGCTTGTTAATTGCCAGCATAAAAAATGAATCTCATTTGACAGGAAAGCATTGAATGTGGAGATTACAAGACTGAGTTGAAAAAGTAAGGGGTGAAAGGCACTCTGTATTCATACATTCAGAATTGCTTGGGGGGGTGTCCTTCATGCTTTCTTTTTTCAAAAAATATGAAACCATGAATATCCATACAACGTTTAGCTTTCTTACCCAGCACTGTACCTCCTTTCACGCTGTCAGCACAAAAATGACGACTTACCCATGTGTTTGAATAGACATCTTCATAAGCTACTCAAAGGATAATGAATAATACCATTCACATAGCTACTTCCATATACCACAACCAAAGTGGAAAAAATGCTCAACAGACATGGCCAAGAAAAAAAAAAATAATACAAGTTTAAAACAGCAAAATTTGAAGTGAACTATACTAAGATAGAGCTTCAGAGATAATAGCACTTCTAGCTGGCTCTGGAAAATGACAGTCCTAGAGAGGACTAGAGAGGCTAGAGACCCTTTGGTTTGATTTTGCAGTTGCTGAAAGCAGAAGATTTCAGATCAAGACCTGGAATTTCAGTTCCCAAAGACCGGGACAGTTTAGGACTAGCCAGTCATATCACACAGATCTAGGTTGGGATCTTCTGTACATCTCCTACTTGCCTTCCAGTAGCTCTGGATGAGGTAGATTTCAAACAATTAGCAGAACAATCACCGATGAAGACCTTTCCATTCCTGCTTCACACCTCTGGAAAAGCATCCTCCTGATTCTCTGCTGCCATGCATTGTGTGCAGTCATCCAAATGTCACCTGTGAGAAGCATTATGCAAGTGTCCGTGTATGCAAAGCACTGATGGAACATACCACTTGTAACTAGGTACCAAAACCCAACTGGGGAGCAGGATGAAATCTTATAAAGTTTCAGACAATGTGTTATAGACTTTTCCACTTTAGTTCATTTGTTTTTACTTGATCAAAGTCAATGGTTTGCTCTGTGCTGCTATTGTATTAATTTTCAGTGGGTTTTTTTCAGGGCAGGCAGAATCTTTCTGTCCTATCGCCCAAAGTGTTGATGAATGACTGGATATTGTCACCTTGCAAATATCAGTTATAGCTGATGGTCTCAGAGAAATTATGATAGGGCAGATATTCTTATCATAAACATGTTCCCACAGTGATTAAATTTCAGTGACAACTGAAAACAACAGAGAATAGTTTTTCCTCACAAGGCCAAAAGCAACCTCTGCTTTCCAATGCCAAGACAGGGTAACAGGCCACCACCCAGGATCACATGTGCAAAGCAACTGTACTGTACCAATGTGAAGCAAAAATACCTCTCACTTCAAGAAAACAGAGCAGACCCAAAGCACAGGCAAAGCAGGCAGATGCCCAGGGCAGGACACTGCTGAGGAGGATGAGCTGGATATGGTTCACTGCTCATGATAACTATTTCAAAGCCCTGAAAAATCAGCTTGCTTTGCTGCTGCCACCCAGGATAGGCTGAAAGGTGAAAGCCACTGCTTAGTGCTCCTACCCCCATAAAAGCTTCAAACCCTGTGCCCTGCCGATGCCATCCCTCTTGTCACAACGGAAACAGCAAGCTCATTTCCCCAGTATTTCTCACTTAGCTCCTCATCCATCTCTGTCCCCTTTCTCCTGTTCCTCCTGTTCTGGCAGGAGTAGCCCAGGGTTGTTCAAAACCTGAGCTGCCTTTTTAGAGCAGCATATTAAATTTTACCAACACTGCTGAAAATAGCTGTGCTACCTCTGAGAAAAGAGCCATAAGTGCAGAGCCATGACTTAGTCTGGTGCAATCCAGCACTGAATCCTGCCCTGACCTTAGAGTATATCATAAACCTCCTGTCTTCAAGCAGATTAGCTGAGTTTCAGCATATGTTTAATTGCTGTCTTGAACTAGGCTAGATTAAACCTCTAGGTCTGTCAAAACAGAAATATTTTAAAGACCACACGAACAAATAATCCAAAAGAAGGACACTCAGTGAAATTCCATTAGCTAGACTTTTTTTTTCCTTGTGCATGTAGAAAGTGAACTGGGTCATTCAGCATTCAGTGACATTTTTTCTTACATGCTTTACCACACACAGCAATTACCACTCTAGATTTAGATCATAGTCACAGGAGGTTTAGTAATTTAATATTTTAAAATTAAAGTGGCACTTCAAATTAAAGGGGAACAATTACTATTTGAATATAGTAAATACCAATCATATAATTACATGGCAATTCATTTGCATGTGGCATCCATGTGATTATGAGATGAATATATGACTTTTCTGTCTCCTAAACAGCACTGCAGCTTACTAGTTAATTACTTTTAGATCTGCTTAGTGCAATTACACTGTAATCCACAAAAGTCTGTACATATTCTGTCATTATTTCATGTTTTCTAATAACAGCACCAAACTGCCTTAGGTCAGATCTTCACCCTTCCTCTTCAGCATCCTGACACCTTGGCATATGTGCATTTCTTTTTTAGCATGAAAGAAGTGCAGGAATTTATGAGGATTTCTTGGTGGCTCCACTTCTTACATACAATGTACAAGGTACTCCAGCTCTACTGTGATTTCTTCCTCTGCAATGTAATGAGATCTCCAAGCTCATTGTCAGACTTTGAATTTTCTAATCTTGAATTTAGGACAAAAAGAGGGGCTGAATAGTTTTGCATCCATCCAAATACATTTTTTGCTGAGTTGCTTAAATTTAAATAGAACAATATTTAACATCATCTATGCTTCTTCCAGGCTTCACATATCATCAGCTCATGAAAGTATCTCAGTGACTCAGACAAAGAAGTAGTTAAGTTGAAGAAAAAGAATCCAAACCTCATCAGGCAACATCTCCATATCCAAGAGAAAGATCCTCCCACCTGCAGCTGGAAGAGAAATAAGGAAAGGGCAAGAATGTGCATTTAGTTGTTCTCTGTTCTCGCTGGCATTCAAAATTAGTAGGCTGCTGTTTAGTATGAGAGATGACAATGATGGGCATTATCCCACATATGAAACAGATGGAGAAAAGACATACTAAAACTATAGTAGCTGTATATAACACTCGTGCCCTGTGGTTTGAATAGTTGCATAGGGCTCAGTCTGTGTGTAATGTTCTTATTGTGCAAATGTAACTTTTTCCAGGGGGAGAGAAAATGCTGCAAGGTTTTTACATTTGTGTTTGTTTACTGGATCCCCTACTTCATAGCCATGCTCAGACAGGTAACATAGACTCTTCTCAGTTATCCACATTTAGGCCATTGCATGTTCCCATGTTTTGGTAATATTGCTTAAACATGGTATGAAAAAAAACCAAAAACCAAACCCAAAAACAAAACAAAAACAAAAACCAAAACCAACAGACTAAAAGAAAGCATAATTAACACCTTTATGTACAAATCAATGGTAAAATTATTATTTATTAAATCAAAGGGATGGGATTTAGGATGTTCTAGACCAAAATTTTGAAGGCCATGAGATACCCTTCCTGATGAAAGTAAATGCTAAGGAACTGACTTCAACATGCTATGTGAGAGAAATTATTTCCAATAGAGTCATGATTCATAAATCATCTTCAAGGCAAATCATTGTGACTTGTCTGTGGTGGCAGTTTCAGCATCATAAACCATGCATCATTCTAAAACAAATAGCAGTTTGCAATGCCCTTGTTAATGGCACACTAAAACTAGATTTTTTCCTCAGATAATGAATTTTCAAAGTATCCAAACTTACGGCATCAGACTTCAGCAAATCCTTGTTATTATGTTTTACTCACTAAAGTCAACAGTGTTTTAAAAAGCCTTTTAAAATGTTAATTTATGCACTGGAAGTGAGACATGATTCACCATCTGTCACAGAAGGTCACTGACTATATTTGGATACATTAATAAATTCACAGGTTGCAAATGAGTAAAGGTGAGACACCCCCCTGCAGTAGCAGAAGCTGGCCCAAATCTTTGCCTTGTTTCTGGGTCAAACTCATAAAGTTCATTCTGACTCAGATAAATTACATAGGGATGGAAAAGATAAGTTAATCAGCCTGCCTGCGAAACAGCCCACCCGGATGATCACTCTCACTCAGATTGCAGGTCTGGCAGAGCCGTGCCGAGCAAGCAAGATGACACCTGACTTCTGCCTGTGAAGTTCAGCATGAACTTCAGGAGTCCCAGAGAATTCAAAACACTCTGAGGGCCATTGTGCACATCTCTCTACTTTTTAAGCTTGAAGTCTGAACTAAAAGGTTCAAAGGTGGCAGCAGCTGCTACCCTTAGCAAGGAATAGACACCACTTCTGTCTCTCCCCGCTGCTGCCTGACTGCATTGTTAAGTATTTCTGCTTCCTTCTGCGGTTTCTAATTGACCCGCCTGTTGGAGGTATTTACGCTGAAGGGAACTGCTTTTCAGCCTAGCATTGTCTGGGCAGCACAAGATGTCTCAGAGATTGCATTATTATGATTTAAGCATCAGTTTTCTGGGTGCTTTTCTATGATATTTCTGAAGTTTGAATAATAGAGGTAATCTGGAGATAAGAGAAGCTAAAGAATCTGCTCAAAGCCTTATCCATTCTCCTTCATGAGAAAATTGCCGGAGATAAAATTCTGGTGGGAGAAAGCTGAAGAGGGATTTTGGGTGGTCTACTTTAGCATTTTAGTTTACATCAGGAGTATATTTTTGAAGCAAATCTCCAGATTTTCCCTACTTGCCATGCTCCAGTTCACAATGTAAAGCCGACTCAAAATGCAGGAACAGGACTTCTTTCAGATGACATTAAACCAGGACATGAGCTCCCTAAGTGCAGGACATGCTCTAGCCACTAAAGCGCGGTCAGTCCACATGACCAGACTACACCTAGTCTGATGTGAAATCCCCTGGTACGTAAAGACTTTGGACATTGGGTTCTGGGCACCAGCTCTACAGATCTGATCCTAACAGGCTGCCCAGTCCTCCAGCATGGATTCAGGGAGGTATATCCCCCGTCCGCAGGCCCCGGAGCCCCATTCCTGCTCAGCCTGGAGTCATCAGCCCCTGCCTCAGCAATGCCACAGGGCGTACCAGTCTCTATCCCTGTGCCTGTCCCAGCCCTCTGGATGAACCCAAGCCCTGTGCTGTAGGTGATGTGCTTCTGGGCTGGACCCTGCAGCTGTGCGGTGTAGCTGTGTTGCCAGTCCTGACTTCGGGCCTGTCTCTTGTTCCTTCCTGGTTGTTCCTTCCTTGGTTGGACTTCCTGGCTGGATCCTGGACCTGTTTCACTGCTGGTCACGTTGGGGGCTCTTGATGGACCCTGTAGCCAGCACCCAGCCCTGCCCTGTTGTGTTCAGACCCTGTGAGATAGAGCCCTATCAGTAAGGGCACTGCTTGGCCTAGTGTCACCCTCAACTCCCTGTTCTGTAGGGAGCAGCTGTCCCTTGTTGCATCCTGTCACTGACAAGACAAAACAGAAGTTTATGTGTGCATTCCTTCTTTTTACATAAACATTTACATTAGGTTTATTCATTGTAAGTCAGAAACAGGGACTTCTAAGTTTGAAGACACAAGCTGATGTCAGCCTGAGAAGGACTCAATGCACTTAACAGAGCACAAAAGCACAAAACAGGATTTAGACATATTTCAAATTACACTTTTTTCCCATCATGGAAAAGAAAATCCACAATCTGCTGCAAGCAGGAATATGTCCTCGGCTGCACAGTAGTCCATTACTTTGGAGGACTTGTGCTCCAAAGCCAAGGAGCCTGAGAACTGGAGTACATCGGGTATGTAAACCGGCAAAGACTCTGGCAAATTTCCAGCTGAAACCTGTCCATTAAGAAGGACTCATTAGATCGATCCCACAGTTTCATTAGAGATTCAATAAAAAGAACTGGTTTTGAGAATCATTTAGATTTGACCAATCCAGCATTTAATGTCAAAAAAATTCCATCTGGTACTTCTCTTGAATTAGCTTTTTTTCCAGCTGTTTACCACAAACACAAGAGGCCAACACCACACTAAGCCCATAATGTGGCAATAAAGCATAATTCCTGGGTCAGAATCGGAAAAAAGAGAGCCTGTATTAGATGCCAAGAAGCAGTGATCTTATTGTCTGAGGGGAAAAGAAAGAAAGAAAACAGACAGAGAGCGAGTGAGATGGTCCCCAGTAGCACTAGTGATTGCATATGAAGAACAAAGTGTGCTAACCTAGAGTGGAAAATGTTAAGTGCATCTTTCTAGTTTATATTAAACTATTACATTATGAAGCTTTAGTATTCTGTCCCTGGAGTTACAGATACTCATCTGTTCAAACATCTGGAAAGCTGTTCTCAAGAAAACTTAAAACAGAATCCAGATGAAGGGATATAACTTGAGATGGATATATTTAGGGATAAGGATTCATCTCACCATTCTGCTTCTGCTGATCAATAATGGCAAACCAAATTTGTTTCTTCAGTACTAATCTCACATGGTTGGACATACCTTAAATAAGGTTCTTTAGTTCATACCATGCTTGGCACTATAGTGAGAATATCACTAGGGTATCTTATTAAATATATACCTGAAAACTGTATTGAATTTAGTGCTACTACCATTGAAAAATTCAATAAAAAGACAAATTGAAAATCTGCAAAACATCAAACACTTTATCTTAAAAGAAAATGAGCCAGCATATTCTTTGTTGCTGTTAATCATCATTTTTGCCTCCTAAGTCCTTAATGACAATTTGTCACTGGCAGTATTTGGCATAGGAAAACATAACACATGCTTGTCTAAGTCTCATGGTGCACAGGCATGTATCTGCATGTGTGGGCAGGTATCTCTTACCCCCAAATGCACACACACACACACACACACACACACACAATCTGAAGTGGCTTGAGAAGGCTGTAAGTAGAGAAAATGGCATTTTCACTTTCTTCCCAGGAAAGAAAGAGATGGAGAGATCCAGCCTCAGAAGAGTCTCTCACAATAGTTTGTCTTTCTGTGGAAGTTCATCAAAGAATGAAGGAAATTACACTTTCATCTACTTCTCAATTGCACTTTTTTACACAGCATGCTTTGCAGCCTAGACTAGCTCATCCTCAGATTTCTCCTCTATCTAAGGTACTATCAGTTCCTTCCTGTCAAAGCTTTCATGATAATCACCATGTTGCTACTAGGATTATTCCAGCCCTAATGACCAGTCTCTAAGAGTGTTTTTTTTCTTTTGCAACAAAGATTCATCCATTTTTTAGTTTCATTTTCAGAGGAAAAGTTTCATGTGATCTTGTCTCTTTGTGTTGGTCTGTGTATCTATCCTTGACAGTATTTGATCTCTATGACCAGTTTCTAACAAACTTCACAAAGAGGTAAAAGCTCAAAGATAATAATTTCTGACATGCTCGGGGGTGGGGTTGAGGACAAGCCAAGCAGAGGAGATATATCCCATCTGTGTGTCCACTGCAAAGAAGCTCCCCCCTCTATCAGATGTCAAAACAAAGAAACAAATCTATAGGAAATCCTGACTTTGCTCTCATGAAGGAAGCTTCTGTCACCAGCAAAAGAGAACTAATTATCTTCAACATGGAGCAGGGGCTGTGACAATTTAGCTCTGAGTATATAACAAAGGAGATATGAGAGATTCTCTTTCTCTTCATGATAATAAAATCTTTGTTTATATTCGCCAGCCTCAGCAACACGAATTTCAGAGCCTGAATTCTGCAAAAAAACAAGGACCCTACAATAAAATTTAAGTTCAGTCTTCTTTAAACTAGGCAAGATTTTGGTTTATGAAGATACAGAAATTAAAAATATAGAAGTGGCTCAAAGGTAAGCATGTGAGTTCACCGCTTTATTCCTTCAAGAGCTAACATTTCCTGGCTAGCACTAATCAAACAATGAAAAAAAAAAAAATCCCATATCTTTGAATAATGTATTTTAGAAAATAGCAATAAGATTGTATATTGCATTTCATTACTGTTAATTTTTTTTATATATGCAAGCAACAGCTTAGTGGTGGAATATACAGGTCCTGTGAGAGAACTATGGGCTGGAAAAGCCTCAGCAGAAAGGCAGGGAGAGGTCAGAGGCAGCTGAAATAAAACAAGACTTGGTTCATTCCCCATACCAGCATGCAATGACAGTTTGTAAGAAGGACTATGACTGTCTTTACATCATGTGTCAACTTCCCTGCCCGCTCAGTCTTTATTGGTGTCAAAATCTTATTGTTCAGGCTGACAGACAACTGAACATGATTTTAAAGGATTAGGGCATTGTATTCAAGTGCAGTTCCAGCTGATTTAAATCAAGGAGTCGCAGCACCCTCGATTCCCCAACCTGTTGTCTCCTCAGCCACTTACACTGGCATTCATGAAACCAAGGAGACAGATCAGCAAGTTAACCTAACTCAACCTGTGTTTACATGGCGGGTAAACCAACGATATAGTGTGGGGAGCAGGGGTAAGAAAGTAAAATAACATTCTGTGACAAAACCCCAGTTTAGTTACACAGGTGAAAAATGTGAGAATAGGTGCAAATAATAATTAAAAAAAAGGATTATGTTTCTTTATATTTTCAATTTCCAAGAGCGCCTTTTTAACAGTGCAAATGAAAAGTTTATTAAATAATTTTTCTGTTGCACTTTCCCAGAGTAAAAAGTAGAAGCAGAATCAAAGACCTGATTCACTGAGGTGGTGAGTGCTCTCAACTCTCACTAAAATGAGCTTCTAACTAGATGGAGTCCAAATTTTTTTTCATAAAATACCAGATACAGAAGCCTAATGCACCTTGATTTCCATATGGGAAGGCACAGACGGGAGACTGGAAGAACACGATATACAGGAATTCATGTGGTGGGCTGCTTTCCCCCGCATCCCCACCCCCAACTGAGAATATGCACTCTACCCCTTATGGATATCTGCAGGCAGCTGCTGGGGTTTTGGAAGGGAGCTTTAATTTGAACTCTATTTCCACCTATGATGCTTGATTTAGAAATGATATATCCACAGCTCAGTGCCATAGAGATGTGTAGTGTGCAAAGACAACAGATAAGATAATATAAATGGGATAAAACACCTTGAAGGCTTTTCACTTTTATCTTGATGCTTTTATGATGAGCCTTGGGAACTCAACTCTCGGTGCCTGAGACCGCAGCTGCTAGGCAACTGTCATCCTCTTAGGTAGCTGGTGTGAAAGGTCTCAGATTTAATCAGCCTTTTAAAATGACAGGCATGAGAAAGTTGTTCGTAACCATGGGGACCCCTTGCAGTGTGGTGCTTTTGCCATGAAGACACTCTCCTCCTTCCCTCCCTCCTTCCTCCAGCAATACCCAGCCGCTGACCAGGACAC
The DNA here is from genome assembly GCF_023634085.1 of Falco cherrug. NCBI lineage: Eukaryota > Metazoa > Chordata > Aves > Falconiformes > Falconidae > Falco > Falco cherrug. The sequence goes on along the minus strand of NC_073702.1, from coordinate 1,803,618 downwards.
ATTGCAAAATGCTTCCTGCCTCGCTCCTTGGCCTTGGAGAACTTCAAAACAAACTAGGATAACTTTATACAACAAATTTCAAAATGCTGTTCCAGTAAAAATTTTCCAGCTCTTTCCACATTATGACCAAGCTGAAGCCAGGACGGGTAGGTCTGAGCATGGTGGTTTCCCATGGCTCTATGCCCTGTCCTTGGATAAGCCAACATGTACTGAAAATGTGAATTTTGGTAAAAGCTTTTCCAGCGGTTCATTCCCATTACCTTCTCCCATGCAGATCCTTTGGTGTCTTTAATGCCATCTTTGGCTTCACCCTTTCATGTAGTGGAGGGCTACTCTGGTTCCCTTTCTTCTTATCTTTCTATTTCATGACAATTATAGGAAAAAATATCTTTCAGACCTTTATCTGTCTGTCAAATTTACTTAAAATTGGCTACAGAGATTACAAATTTTTTTTGTGCAGGAGGCCAAGACCCGCTGACAGCTAAATATTTTCTTACAGAATCTGGATAGCAACATCTAAAAATACATAATGCTCTCAGGAACTCTAAAGCTTTACATATGCTAGATTGTGAAATTAACTAATTTCGTTTCTTTTTTTTAAAGAACATTAGGAAAAAAAACAAATGCTCCAATATGAAAACACAATTATTTTTTTTATTTGATGCTGAAAATTTTGAGGAAAGCCACAATGGCAGGCTCATTTTAAAGGTTTTTTTTCCCTTTCTTAACCCAAACCATAGAAAGCTACAGTTGTTAGAAAACTTATCCTTTTAAATTAAGGCCTGATCCAGCAGTCAAAATTGCAAATTGCAGTCCAGTTACAAAAACAGAACTGTAGACTGCACAAGTGTTGAGCTTTTTACTCTCTGCAGTGTCACACTAGTTCATGTTGCTATTCATTAAACAGGAGCTGTTAATGTTATTTGTTGACAGCAAGAGTTACCACTATTTGACAGTAATTATCCTGCAGCAAGGCTCTTCAGACTTTTTCAGACCCTTTCTCTGTGATTATGCTGTACCAAATTTTCTCTCTTTGCAGTAACTCATTTATCATTTCAGTTGGGAATTACCACAGAAGACCAATTTCCCACTAGGAGTTACTGGTTAGGAAGCAAATGGAAGTAGTAGTTTTGAATTAAGTTTGGTCCATCATATTTTTCAAATAGGAAAAAAAAATATGTTCTGCATCTAGACTGGTAGTTTCCCCTTAGTGTTTCAAATATGGCTGTGTTACTCTTACTGACCAAAGCTTTTTTTAGAAAGGGAAGATGGAAAGGAAGAAAGGCATGACTCCTGATGCCTGCAAAATTCATCACTTAAGTAGTTGGAGGAAGACAACAACAACAACAAAAACAACAACAACAAAAAGATTAGTGGGATGATGGAGAAGGAGGGAATAAAAAGGAATAAAATGATCTAAGGGAGCCTGTGAGTCAGGCTGCCCTTTCAGTAGGATTTTGTAGCCCTTGGAGTATCACATTATACTGTGAAAATAATATAAGCAAAAGTTTTAATTTGTAATCCTTTGGAAAAGCATCTTCTAATTCCAAATCAATGTCAAAATATTGAGGGTTTTTTTCATCAAAAAGTTCAGGAAAAACTCTGGTTCAGAAATAGCTAAATATTGTGTTATGAGTCATTTTGACATTAAATTGGATTATCTGCCATCCCACATGGTCTCACAGGAGCTGTATCATCACCAGCTCATAATCTACTTCATAAACAGTGCTCAGTGTCAGGACTTCATCTTTCACAATGTACTGACACAGGAATCTTCACAGGTTTCAATCAAAAGGCTTCTATACGGCATCATGAGATTTATAATCCATCTGAGGAACATAGATTAGACTGTCTAGAGGCAGGATTCTAAGCACCTTAATCTAGAGATGTTATGAAATTTCAGTGACAGGAGGAGATTCAGGTTAATGCTGAACTGAAGTTAACATTTCAAATTTGGCAAAAAAAGGACTGTTTAAGTATTCCTAATGGAATTTTGTTTTTAAATCACCAACATAAAAACATGGTTTTATAGAAAATCTATGTTATATAGAAGTTGGTCTTCTCTACCTAAAAGAAACATAACAAAGATTTCCTGGCTATCTCTTGATGATTTTTAGACTATGAAGGAGAATGGGACACAGTTATGAAGAATAAAAGAACTCACTCCCATTGATTCTGGCAGGAAATAGTATCTACATGAGGCACTGCCTCAGAAAGGCAGGGTGGATGTTAATATTAATAGCCAGACTACTAAAAAAGTCAGATTGCAGAATATAAGGCAACACGGCTGGAGTATTCTGACGCTTGATAACTCTGGCTGGAATGATCTATTTCAGGCTAGATTACTGACTGATTTAAAGCAGCTAATTCATCTGAGCAATCAATTTATCTGAGCTATACAGAATCACAACAGCAAAGAATTATTACTTATCAAAGCATAATAAAATTGAGGTCATGTTGAGAACCAAGTGTCACCGAGATGTTGCTTTATGCCTTATCCCTGTGCAACAAAACAGGCAAGGAAAGATAATCTTCTAATCAGTCCAATATGAAAATTGGAGGTGAGAGGTCTTTTTATAGTCTTTGATACATTTTCTATGCATCTTCTTTTTCAACACCACAGTTCTTTCTCAAAAATGAGATGACTCATGGAAAACTTTCAGCACTGTTGATTATATATATATGAAAAAATACTCTACAGGATATTTTTCTTCCTTTTTTTTTTTTTTTCTGTTGTTTTGGAAAATGTGGCAGAGCACATGAAAGACACATATCTCTTTCATTACTCTGCATTCTGTTTTTAGCAATTTCATCCTGTATTGCATCATGTTTCTTATTTGATGTAGTAAAGTAACTTACCGTTTCTTAATCATGCCCCTTGTCTTTCTGGTTGTGAAAAGGTTGGAACAAGATGTTAGTGAGAAAGAACTAAAGGATAAGAGCACATTTAATGTCACTTGGTGTGGCTAGAAGGAAAATAGGTCTTGTCAAAAGTAAGATTTCATTTTGGCTGAGATTACCAGTTTGATTCAAGAAAATAACTGCAGAGGTATAATTGAATAGTTAAGAATTGCTGTCTAAAATTCAGATTTAAAAATTAACCTTCTGTATGATCAATGAATTAAGAAGCACCCAACTGACAAACCCCAAAAGTCAATGGAGGTCATCACTTAAGTGCTTCTACTGGAACAGACTAGAAAAGGTTTTCCTGTCTCTGACAATTGTGATGTAAAAAGCATTAGCATTTTGTGGTACAAACTGTCACAAAATTAGACAGAATGTCTCATGAGAGGACTTTGTCCCTCTCTCCCAATGAATATTTAGCTATGCATATGAAGCAAAGAAGAAGTATTGAGACCCTTTTAAGAATTACTACACTACGGTAAGAGAATTCATTTGGGACATGGGTAATCGTGGTTAAAAATCAATCCTTAGGCTGAATCAAGAAAAAGAGAAATCTGCACCTGGACTCAGTGTATTTCTCAGTATTCAGGAATGGAATTCTGTTATCTTTAGTTTTCATTTCTGGATCTGAGAAATCTCTCTGTAAAATTCTCATTGGAACCATCACAGTCTATGAAGGATTATTAATTCCAACATATTGATATAATCCATTGAAAAAGACCTTTAAAAACAACAGCCTAGGCCCATTTTCTATGGAAATTCTGCAGGATCTGAAAATACAGCTGACACTAATCAGTATCTTCTTCAATGATATGGAAATAACATAAAACCACTGCTGACAAAATCATATCAAATGATGCAAAGATAAGTGGAATTCTAAATAATGATGAAGTAACACCATTGCACTTGGTATATTTCTCAGTAAACTGAGTCCATTCAGGCAGGATACATTACACCAAAATGTGTAGGAGGTGCTACACATATAGTACAGAAGGAGGGACTATGTTGTGAACACAGCAGCTGTGAACAGGGCTTAGGGTTCCCACCATCTGAGTCAACTGCTGCAGCAGAGGGTAGATGCCAACCCTGTTCAGATGGCAGGTGACTATTTCAGGCTCTATGTGTGTTTCTAGATGATACTGATTACTGAAGATCTCTCAAGTCTTAACAGAAAAGGCTAGTCACATTCAAATTGGAAAAAGTCTTACGTTTGTAACAATCTAAACACCAGGGAAAGGTGACTTCATCTTTCCTCACTCTCCTCAAGTGAAGACTTGATGACTTCAGGAGAAACACTGTTTCAGTCCAACAATTTCCAATCTTTTCTTAGGTAATATTGCTTCTGTGTTTGTGGTCTTATCTTCCATTGCTATTCTGTGGCCTGGGAACCACTGACATAGCCAAAACCAAGTTATTAACCTCCAACATTTCCAGCAAAATGGAATGTATTGGTTTGTAAAGTAGAGAAGATTTGATGAGGTTCAGCTCTTTGAAGTGTGTTAGATATTTCAAGTGTATCGTGTGCTTCAGCAGTCAGTTCAGAAGACAAATGTAGCACCTCAAGGTGCTCCACAGGATAGGTACTTTCCCATTACTGATACGCCTAATTCTGCCATATTCCATCATTGGTGTCAACTATGTTATGGATCAGCTTTTTGACAAAGTAAAACTCCCTCCAAACAAGCATGCAGTTCCACAGGTTCCATCACTGAGGAAGTCTGGTATCTCATGATCTTTTAACCTCCATCATAGACTTTGGTATGTAAGAAAATGCTAACCCTATCTGGAAATTCAAATCCTTCCCACATGGATCATCCAGTGACTCCACTGGCTGAGATCCTAGAGGCCCTTTTGCCTCAGGTATTGCATATGCAAAGTACTTTTCCTTTACTTATCCACATATTTTCATGAAACTGGAGAACTAGCCTGCTGCCCAGTCACGCAAATTCAAGCTTGTCATTTGCACCTCAGTTTTAGGTACCCAGAGATGCTGTTTAAGTGCTTTAGCACAATAATCACTGAATGGAAAGTAGGTGTTTCCGAAGGCTTTCAGAAGCACTTATTGTCCAACTAACTTTCATGCCTAAACTATGGTCATCAATATCAGAGAGATCTCTAAAGGCACCTGTTCCTCTGCCTTAACTCTACAGGGAATTTAGCCAGCTGCTTTAGCACTTTTTTTGCTAGGAGTGAAAAGATAAACACATTATAAGTTGAGGAGATTTGGCTGAATGTTAGTCATCATCAACTATATAAGAAATTATCAGAGAACTCCAA